>NC_141019.1:30218497-30828977 GCF_052327205.1 Somniosus microcephalus | reverse complement strand
CTCCTTCCTCCCCCCCCCCTTCCTCCCCCCCCCCCCAAAATTTGTGAATTTGAACATCAGTCAGATATGGGACCTAAACATCTCCAAAATAGGGCTCCAACATTCTACACTACCGGGCTCTGATATTCACAGAACTGCCCCAATACACCGCACAAACGTGTATTCCATTACTTCAAGCCAACACGAATACTTAACCAAATTGGACTGAATCACTATACCTGGGGATTTGCTTACTACACTAATAGCAGAAGTCAGTCTGTAAACTAGAGCTTCAGCACTTACACAGCGACCATGTTCTTAATTCCAGGTTCCTGCCCATTATTTTTGGTAGACATAAACACTCAAAATCGTACCCCTCCAAAACTTAAAAATGTCTTCTCTACCTCCCTTTCCTTCCTTCTAGTGTGCTCTCTTGAAGGAGTCAAGCCTTGCTGGGATAGAGTGCCATAGGTGCTTGCCTAGATACTAGATATTGGCAAGTTCTTTCATTGTGGGCACATCACAAGCTCAATCCGGTCCTTGCCAAATGTGCATTTTGCAGCAGAGCTCGCTGAATAGCGATCAGGAGTGGGTAACCCGAGCTGACCTTTTTTTGTGTTTCCTTCTCCCTAGCCCAGGGACAATAGAGCAATTGCAGTGCCCACCACTGCCCTACACAAACCAGGGATCAAACCTACAGCCTTCCAATGTGCATGGCTCCGTACCACAGCAGTGCCACTGAGGAGCAGTTGGATATGATGGCAATAGCAGGAAATCTTTCTTTTAAAAATATTTGGATTTGACCTAGTCAGCAAAATAATATCGGAGGGTAAAAAAAGGTTACTATTGTGGTACACTGCAGCTTAAACAAAACAGAGAACTTACAAAAACATTTCAACATTCAAATAGGGGCCCCAGGAACGGTACTCATATAGAAACCAAAAGACCTCCACATGCCAATCTCCCCAATCAACCTTCCTTTCATAATCACTCTGAAATCAAGACCAGTTGGAGACTGTATTCAATAACTAAAAGGGAAGGTAATTGGATTCTGCACATTTAAAGGCAAGTGCAGAGCAGATGGCAGTAAGTGCACCAGACACCTGCCGTAATTCTCACACCTTCGATGTATAGGTACTTACTACAATACACAGGCACTGGTGTAGCACCTACCAATATCCTGTGCCACCGACCACTAAGACAATGGGTTCCCTATCTACGATTCCACAGCGAGTTTGCAACTTTTGGCCAGAAACTCCAGGCCATCCTCCTACACCAACTAGTAGCTGATCAGAGTGGACATAAGCTCTGGGAGTAGGTTACCCCACCAGAAAAAAAAAGTGAATGGCCCAAAGGAACACTAAAGAACCCATTGAAAAACAATTATTTCAAGACAGATGCTATGCTAATTGAGTTTTATCAGTTCATAGAATGCTCCAGCACAGAAGCAGGCCATTTGGCCCATTGAGTCTGCACTGGCTCTTGCGAAGAGCAATCCAGTCAGTCCCACTCCCCCGCTCTTTCCCCATATCTCTGAAATTTGTTCGCCTTCAAGTATTTATCGAATTCCCTTTTGAAGGCAACTATTGAATCTGTTTCCACGCCAGTTCTGTTTATTATTTCCAAGAAATAAAAATTCACCATTGTAGCACAATTGCCTGAAATTGTTACCCTGTTGGATCCATTATTTACCAACAAACACACTTGGCTGCGAAGTGTTCGAAGGAGTACTGCTTCAATAATCACAGTATTTACTGGGCACACTGCCTGCCCTGGCCCGCCCACTCCTCACTGACAGATCACTTTAATTGATCGACAGCGCAGGCGGGCCAATGGGGAGCGCGAGTGCAAGGCGCAGCCGACAACGGAGGACCCGAACAAACCAATCAGCGTCCTTCGCACCGAAAAAAAAAGGGGGCGGGACCTCGGCCCCGATCCAGCAAACGTGCGGCCGGGAGCTCCGATTGACCACGGCGCCTTGTCAGTCACGGTCTCCCTTCCCCCCCCCCTCCGCCTCATCCTCCGCTCACCTCTCGAACGCCAGGCGGACGACGAAGATGCCGATGGCCAGCGGGAAGGCGAAGAACAAGTCGCCGGCTTGCGGGTACTCAGCGCCGTCCGTGTTCTTCAGGTCGGCCCAGGTGACGTTGTGAGGGAGCCAGAAGCGCTCGTTCCAGAACCAGGCTGCGAAGCCGGCCATGTTGGGAGTGGATGAGGCGAGTTTGCGCTCCTCTTCTTTCTCGCACTCCGTTTCTCCCAGGCGGGGCGGCGCCGAACTGCCTAATAACCACAGGCTGACGTCACCGATCGGGGGCCCTGCCCTTTTTACATCACGTCATCCAGGGCGAAGAGTGCCCTGTCGCGCTGCAAACGGAGCAAGGCTGTGTTCCGGTGCTATATATATTATAATAATAATAAGGCATTGTTGAGGTACCACTAACATTCCCTGCAATACTTTTAACTATTCATAAGCAAGGCGATCTATCATTGCAAGCCAGACAAAGTGTTATTAATGCTGCACTGCCAATTGTCACCATGTGAATACATTATACCTTCCAATAACTGATCAAAAGAATCCCTAACTTAATTTTCCTTTAATGTCACAAGCTACGTTGCACAACGTAGTCAAAAGAACAGCTGTGGGCTGGATAGGTGTGCTGGAAGTGTCTGAGAGATGTGATGACTGATTCTGAGAATCAGAAAAATGTGATAGATTCTTTTTGTGCTCGAGCCCGTAATCTTCTGATTCAGGGACAAAAGTACATATAACCTCGTAACAAATTAAATGCCACACTATTGACAATGCCATGAAGCTTTCGTTTCTGTAAAATACTGTGTGTGGTATCTGTGACTTACAGGGTCTTCCACACTTGGGAAAGAACATCCACAACGCACCACAGTCAACAGATCAGCTCATTCAAAGTATTGTCTCCAACCTCCCTTTCCTCTCCAAAGTCCTTGAATGTGTTGTCGCCTCCCACATCCATACCCATCTTTCCCGCAACTCCATGTTTGAACCTTTACAATCAGGTTTCTGTCCCCGCCACCGCACTGAAACAGCCCTATTCAAAGTCACAAATTATATACTCTGTGACTGCAGTAAACTATCCCTCCTCGTCCTTCTCTGCAGCCTTTCGCACGGTTGACCACACTATCCTCCTCCAATGTTTCTCCTCCGTCGTCCAGCTGTGTGGGACTGCACTCACCTGGTTTTCATAGAAACATAGAAGATAGGAGCAGGAGTAGGCCATTCAGCCCCTCGAGCCTGCTCCGCCATTTAATGAGATCATGGCTGATCATCCAAATTCAGTACCCTGTCCCTGCCTTCTCCCCATATCCCTTGATCCCTTTAGCCTTAAGAAATATATCTAACTCCTTCTTGAATATATTTAATGAATTGGCCTCCACTGCCTTCTGTGGTAGAGAATTCCACAGGTTCACCACTCTCTGGGTGAAGAAATTCCTCCTCATCTCTGTCCTAAATGGCTTACCCCTTATCCTTAGACTGTAACCCCTGGTTCTGGACTCCCCGGCCATCAGGAACATCCTTCCTGCATCTAGTCTGTCTAGTCCTGTTAGAATTTTATAAGTTTCAATGAGATCCCCTCTCATTCTTCTAAACTCCAGCGAGTATGAACTGAAACTTGACGTTATTGACAAAATATATTTGAAAGCATTGCTCTATGATGAATAATGAGCCCTTCTGCCATTCAGGTGTGCACCAGAAATATCGCCTGCCCATCTTGTGCTCAATTCTTTCCGAATTGGTGGAAGACACTATGCTGACAGACCATGAAGCTCAGGCTAAAACTGTTAAATATTATTTATTAAACTCAAGTAAAATTATACAGAAGCAAAACTAAATCAGACTAAAAAAAAAAGGGCTTAGTTCTCACTGTTTTGCTGGAACCCAAAGTGTTTTTCTGAGTTTTTTACATAAACATCATCATTACGCTCACAGTGTCTTGCATCACCACAGCGATCTGTACATGTGATGGAACTGTGTGAACTGAACCAATGAAATGTTGCCATATTATGCCCAGATGCAGGCAGTTTCTGGCTACAAAACTGTCGCTCAAGATAGATTTCAAAAGTACAAGGGCAGTCTCTACCTGGCTGAAGCAACTAGCATATCATCAGGACAAAGCAAAACTGTGAAAGCCATGCTAGCAGGGCTTCCTGGTGGGACTGCAATTATAAATAACATCTGGGTTGTTCCCCAACAGACAGCGCACACCAGTGAGAGGTTGTAGGCATATCTGTATTTAACCTTTCAGAGGGCTGGAACAAGTGACTGTAAGTATAAGCAATTAACAACCCGGTGATCCGTATTAACTAGTTCTATCCTGTGGGTGAGCTTTGCGTCTTCTAACAATTGTTAGCTAACACAAAGAGCTCAGTCCTAAGTATCCATGCATGTCTGTTGGAAACTACAGATTAACCCATCCATATTGCAATAAATTATCTGTCATTTGATTAGCTAGCGTTGAAAGGGTTACTGGGGCAATCACAGTCCGAGGAGCAAATTCCCATGCAATTAAACATTGTAAAGACTTCAGACAGAATGGCGTATTCCAGTCAGAACTATGTATCCATACACATACAGAAGAGTAAACCCCTGTTAGCTGGCACTTTACAGAAACCAATTTAACATTGCCCAGTCTACTCGTGAGCAACGCCATGGGAGGTCCAGTAATACCATTAAAGAAAGATGGTAGGGTGAAAGTGTGTAAAGTTGTACCTGGGGCTCTCCGGCCCCACTGATTATACCCCTTTTATAATCCTTGTTCTCGGTGTTCCTATTTGTACAGAGGGGTGAATTCACAGAACACGGCAACATAGAAGATAGGAGCAGGAACAGGCCATTCGGCCCCTCGAGCCTGCTCCGCCATTCAATGAGATCATGGCTGATCATCCAAATTCAGTACCCTGTCCCTGCCTTCTCCCCATATCCCTTGATCCCTTTAGCCTTAAGAAATATATCCAACTCCTTCTTGAATATATTTAATGAATTGGCCTCAACTGCCTTCTGTGGTAGAGAATTCCACAGATTCACCACTCTCTGGGTGAAGAAATGCCTCCTCATCTCTGTCCTAAATGGCTTACCCCTTATCCTTAGACTGTGACCCCTGGTTCTGGACTCCCCGACCATCGGGAACATCCTTCCTGCATCTAGTCTGTCTAGTCCTGTTAGAATTTTATAAGTTTCAATGAGATCCCCTCTCATTCTTCTAAACTCTAGCGAATATAAGCCCAATCGACCCAACCTCTCCTCATACGTCATTCCTGCCATCCCAGGTACCAGTCTGGTGAATCTTCGCTGCACTCCCTCCATGGCAAGAACATCCTTCTTCAGATAACAACTGCAATTCTATGAGCATTGGCAGTTTGGCACCCCTCCATTACCTCATCCAAATGGCCACTCTTCCTGCGTGACCCTAGACAACGAAAGATAGGAAGCTATTCCACCACAGAAGGCTCCACAATCAAACCCGATCATGTCCAGAGCTCTGCCTTGCATGAGATTATAAAATCTCTGAATGAAACCATTTCGCATTCATTTTCAGTTAGCCAAGCACTGCAAATTTAAAATGAATAAAGATTGTTGGAGAGAAAGCCTGAATTGTAACAGTTCATATACTTAAGGAGGGGTCACTAGAAAGCAACCAGGAGCAGGAGCCCTGACCTTTTCTTGCCCTTCCTAACCCAGGACTGTGAGGTTAATTGTAGCACTGATATCACCTCCCCAGCTGATAGCAGCTAACTCAGCATAGATTGGAAGTCAAACATTGGTTCTTCCTGATTGGAATGGCTCAGTTCTACACATGCATTGCACTTATCAACAGAGCTACTGGGGAAGCTGAAGGCTATTTATCTTGTCTTGAAAAATGGCTGGCGTCGTGTTTGCCTCCTCTGCTAGTTAGTTATAGAAATCTAGCAGATTATGATATCAGAGGCCCATCTGTGTAATGGGTATTTGACATCAGCGGTACAAAACTACAGGAACACAATCCGCACATTATGACACCAACAAATTCAATTCACAGAGATGGAATTGTCAGAAAGTGCAGAGGCACAAAGTCCGCCTTATACAGAGAGTTGGCTGCGAATTTGAAACCGACTGTTACACACTTCAGGAATTCCGATGCTGTCATAAGTAGTCATTAGAATCCTGAGTTTGTATCACAACACACTCCCTGCCAACTGTCATTTTGTATAAGAAAATAAATCTTCCATAAAAACGCCTTATCGCATTTCTTTGAAACATCTCAAATCAGTTCACACACAATGGAGTCGAATTACACTGCCTTCACCTGCCGTTAATGGGGCAGTAACAGCCTCAAGATGTGGTCGGTAGTCTTACCGCCCCGTTAACAGCGGTGATGCAGCCGGCTCCATTTTGAAAGGGGCCAACTGCCGGGTGTCCAAAGTGCCCGCCCGTTTCAGACAATAAGCCCCTTTTACTATTGGAGTCCTATGTCGTAAATAGGACCCCGATTGTCATTTTTGGTGAGAACCGGTCAGCGCCTAACCCCAACCCAACCAGTTTCACGGGCGATGGAACTGACCGCCAAAATTAAGTGTTGAATTCTTTTCGCGGACCTCGGAGTGTTCCTCCGGGGCCCACAAGAATAATCTGGGCCACTGCTGCCCCGGGACCACCACCCTCCGAGTTCACGACTCCCACCCCCCCCGTAACTTACCTTGCTGGCAGCCGCCCCAGCCCGGTCTTGAGGCCTCAATCCGGAGAGCAGCTTCAGGACCCCTGTTTGACACCCCGCAGCTTGCCTGCCAAATTTAAATGAGGCCGGGGCCTCAAAATGGCGGGTGCCTCTATGCCACCGATCAATCAGGTTGCCCAAAGGTCAAAATAGACCCCAATGAATTACATTTAAAGTGCATTGAATGTTGTCGTGCAGGCAAGCACTGCAGCTATTTTTGTGCACAGCAAGATCCCTCAAACAGCAATGACTGAGTAATTTGTTTTGCCGTGGTGATGGTTGAGGGAGGAATGTTGGCCAGAATACTAAGAGAACTCCCTGCTCATTATCAAATACTCCCATAGGATCCTTAAAGTTCACTTGAATCGTCAGAACTGCCAGATGGGGCCTCGGATTAACGCCTCATCCAAAGGACAACACCTCCAACAGTGCAGCGGAGGCCTCAGCACTGCACTGGCGTGTCAGCCTAGATTATGTGCTCGAGTCTCTGGAGTGGGACTGGAACCCAAGACTGCTAGCAACTGAGCCAACCTGACATATTATCAACATATCGCATGGTGATGAATGATTATGAATTAATAGTTGGCCAGCAAGTTGTTTGCCTCAGGTTCCTCTCTTCAGCAAATTGAGGTTTGCCGCTGAAGAAGGAGTCAAACAATCGGGAATGCAAATCCAGGAAGTATTGTGTCGAAAAATCCTCCCCTGTGTCACAATCCTGTAACAGGGAGGACCTGTAATACCAGGGAACCTCTCGCACAATGTTCAAAAATATTATAAAAGGGTTGACAGCCATTTGTTGCAGACATTAATAGGGTGAAAGGTTGAGGCATTGCGCATAAATGTCAAGCGTGCAGCTTGAATGACTCGGCAACGCTACTGGAAACCCAAGATGTGTGATCTGCCCTGAAATACACTCCTACATTTCTATCATGTATACAATATTAAAAAGAGTTACAATTTGAGGAAGTCGTATGACATGTCGTACAAAAGTTCTTTGTTCTTCTTCCCTCCCGAAGGCATTGACTAATGCTGTGATGCACTCCCATCTGTGCTCGCAGTTCTTTGTACCACACCCAAGCCCCAATTCTTCATGTATGAACCGAGACTGTGATGGTCAGGGAGCTATTAGATCGCAGGAAGACCTCACAGCAGAGTCCAATTTTGTCAGCAATGAATGTCTACAGACGCAGACTGCTAGCAGGGGGTCAGTGGATAACAATCAGGAGCTGGCCAAATTTCCCCTCCCGAACTCAGGAATGTTGAGCCATCAGAGGAGCTAGTTCACAGTTTGATGGCAGAAAATGCAATGTCTTGTAGATGCGTTACTTTCTTGTTTTCATTTTTTTTCAATGATTGGAATGCATTTCCTTTATCGGTCAATTTCTCCTCCCCCCTAACACTCTTTTGCCAAAAATAACATTATGGGAAACTCCTTCCCTTGTACTTTGGGAAGATACAACACATGAAATAGATTGGGATGAATATAATGAATCTGGCATTTGAGGTTAGAATTTTGACTGGTATTTCCAGACGCAAGATAAAATAATAATTTTCATTATTTTTCTTGTGACTTGTCAGGAAGTGACATCATAGGTGAATTATAAAAAAATGCTAAACCAAATAACTAATTCCCTGCCCCACAGATGTCACAAGATGTTTTGTTTTATTCTTCCTGCTTGTTAGCTGCGGTATAGTGGGTAGCACCCTTGCCTCTGAATCAGAAGGTTGTGGGTTCAAGTTCTCACTCCAGAGACTTGAGCACAAAAATCTAGGCTGGCAGTACTGAGGGAGTGCTGCACTGTCAGAGGTGCCGTCTTTCAGATGAGATGTTAAAACCGAGGCCCCGTCTACTCTCTCAGGTGGATGTAAAAGATTCCATGGCACTATTTTGAAGAAGAGCAGGGGAGTTATCCCTGGTGGCTTGGCCAATATTTATCCCTCCATCAACATCACTAATACAGATTATCTGGTCATTATCACATTGCCGTTTGTGGGAGTTTGCTGTGAGAGATTTGGCTGCAGCGTTTCCTGCATTACAACAGTGACTACACTTCAAAAGCACCTCATCTTCCGATTAGGCACTTTACAGCCTTCCGGACTCAATATCGAGTTCAACAATTTCAGATCATAACCTCGGCCCCCATTACATTTTTACATATATTTTTTATCCACACCTTTGTTTTGTGCCCTTCCCCCTTTTTTTCTCTCCCACATGGCAGCTGTCTCCCATTCTGCCAGCGCATTTCACACCTAATCTAGAGCCGTCTTTTGTCTCTTTACTAGTCCCATCACCATCTCGTCTGGTTTTGAATACCTCTTAATGTCTCTTCACTTCTCTTTTGTTCTTTCATCCCCATTTCCCAACCCCCAAACTGGCCTTTTAATCTGTTTCATTTCCTGTGTTTTTTTCAGTCCTGACGAAGGGTTTCGACCTGAAACGTTGACTCGATTTCTCTCTCCACGGATGTTGCCTGGCCTGCTGAGTTTTTCCAGCATTTTCTGTTGTTATTTCACAAAGTACTTCATTGGCTGTAAAGCGCTTTGGGACATCCTGAGGTCATGAAAGGCGCTATAGAAATGTAAGTCTTTCTTTTTCTTTTTGCTATCCTGAATGCAGTATTACATTGATAGATTTAGGTAATACATAGATAGTTGTAGACCTGCAGACTTTGTCTGGTTACTCCTATATACAGGAAACTCTCGTTTAAACAGCACCTAAATATCCGGAATTCTCTATTAACTGGCAAAATGCATACTCCGAAAACAACACCTCAATAACGGGAAATGTTGCCAAGTCAGAGTCCGAGTCTCCCGCGGCGGCCGAGTTAGTCAGTGGGGGTAGTTCTCCAAACTGCCACTACTCGGCCTCTTGATGCTGTCGGAAGTCCGAACACCTCAATAACAGGAGTCTGACTCTTTGTTTGTTAAAAATAGCCTTGGTAGATAACCCTCTCCATCATCCGGAATTTTTAATCAACCGGCAGCATCTCGGTCCCGTCGGTGCTGGATACCAGAGAGTTTCCTGTATATTTTTAATTCATTACATTATTAAAAATATTGTTTGGTTATTAAATATATAAAGCGATTTCAAATCAAATTCTCCTTCCACATTAATTTATAAAGCCAAGAACCGCAAGTGTTTTGACATATGGAGAAGACCAGTGCCCTCTAATGGTCGATAAGGCGGAGAGGTCATTAAACAGTATCAAGCCCTATAATTGGATCAGAGGTTGTTAAGGTCTTCAGCTGGTAACTGAGCAACAACTCCAGTCAGTTACCATCAAAACAAAAAATATATTTTTTTAACCAACCAGATGTTCATTTATTGCTGGCAGTAGATTTTGCAAACTGAAATTAGCACATTATCTATAATTAGGAGTAAGTATGGTTTTAAGGCATATTCAAGGTCTCCAAAAAACAGTCTTCTGGTTGGTTATCCCGTTCAAATAAACCAAACACATAAGACTGCCGAAGGAGGGAACCAAGGGTACGGTAGCATAGTGGTTATGTTACTGGACTAGTAATTTAGTAGGCCTGGATTAATGATCCAGAGATATGTGTTCAAATCCCACCTACAGCAGCTGGGGAATTTAAATTCAGTTAATTAAATAAATCTGGAATAAAAAGCTGGTATCAGTAAGGGTGACCGTTTTGTCTTAAAAACCCATCTGGTTCACTAATGTCCTTTAGAGAAGGAACCTGTTGTCAAGTATTACCTTCACCACACGGACTGCAGCAGTTCAAGAAGGTGACTCACCACTACCTTCTCAAGGGCAATTAGGGATGGGCCAGCGATGCCAACACTTGCCCATGAACAAATAAAACGGAAGCATTGATTGATCCCCAACCTTTGCAATCATTGTTCTGGATGCATGTTCTGGAGGGACCGGAAACCCTTGCAGTTGATGTATACCATCAGATTTGATGGTGCTGCTGTTTATCACACCCAGCACTTGGGGAAAAGCCTCCAATGGTATAAAGCCATTTCTTGGCATTTTCAGAAGAATGGAGAAAACTGATATCTGCTTTTCTGCCTCTTTTAGGTTCTCTTGGAGGACACAAATAACCTCCCAGAGATGTCGGGAACATAGGGTCTAATGAGAGGGAGGAATTGAATGAAATCAGTATTTGTAGAGAAATGGTGTTAGGGAAATTGACGGGATTGAAGGCCGATAAATCCCCAGGGCCTGATAATCTACATCCTAGGGTACTTAAGGAAGTGGCCCTAGAAATAGTAGAGGCATTGCTGGTCATCTTCCAAAATTCTATAGATCTGGCACAGTTCCCATGGATTGGAGGGTAGCTAATGTTACCCCACTATTCAAAAAAGGTGGTAGAGAGAAAACGGGGAATTATAGACCGGTAAGCCTGACATCGGTAGTGGGGAAAATGCTAGAGTCCATTATTAAAGATGTAATAGCAGAGCACTTGGAAAACAGTGACAGGATCGGACAAAGTCAACATGGATTTACAAAAGGTAAATCATGCTTGACTAATCTACTGGAATTTTTTGAGGCTGTAACTGGTAGAATAGATAAGGGAGAACCAGTGGATGTGGTGTATTTGGACTTTCAGAAGGCTTTTGATAAGGTCCCGCATAAGAGATTAGCGTGTAAAGTTAAATCACATGGGATTGGGGGTAAGATACTGTCTTGGATAGAGAACTGGTTGGCAGACAGGAAGCAAAGAGTTGGAATAAACGGGTCTTTTTCCGAGTGGCAGGCAGTGACTAGTGGGGTACCGCAGGGATCGGTGCTAGGACCCCAGCTATTCACAATATATATAAATGATCTAGACGAGGGAACTAGATGTAATATCTCCAAGTTTGCAGACGACACAAAGCTGGGTGGGCGTGTGTGCTGTGAGGAGGATGCAGAGAAACTCCAGTATGATTTGGACAGGTTGGGTGATTGGGCAGATGCATGGCAAATGCAGTATAATGTGGATAAGTGTGAGGTTATCCACTTCGGTGGCAAAAACAGGAAGACAGATTATTATCTGAACGGCAATAGATTGGGAAAAGGGGAAGTGCAACGAGACCTGGGTGTCCTTGTGCACCAGTCGCTGAAGGTAAGCATGCAGGTGCAGCAGGCGGTTAAGAAGGCAAATGGTATGTTGGCCTTCATAGCGAGAGGATTCGAGTACAGGAGCAAGGATGTCTTGCTGCAGTTGTACAGGGCCTTGGTGAGACCACACCTTGAGTATTGTGTGCAGTTTTGGTCGCCTTATCTGAGGAAGGATGTTCTTGCCATGGAGAGAGTGCAGTGAAGATTCACCAGACTGATACCTGGGATGGCAAGAATGACGTATGAGGAGAGATTGGGTCGATTAGGCTTATATTCGCTAGAGTTTAGAAGAATGAGAGGGGATCTCATTGAAACTTATAAAATTCTAACAGGAGTAGACAGATTAGATGCAGGAAGGATGTTCCCGATGGCGGGGGAGTCCAGAACCAGGGATCACAGTCTAAAGATTAGGGGTAAGCCATTTAGGACAGAGATGAGAAGGAATTTCTTCACCCAGAGAGTGGTGAACCTGTGGAATTCTCTACCACAGAAGGCAGTTGAGGCCAATTCATTAAATATATTCAAGAAGGAGTTAGATATATTTCTTAAGGCTAAAGGGATCAAGGGATATGGGGAGAAGGCAGGGACAGGGTACTGAGTTTGGATGATCAGCCATGATCTCATTAAATGGCGGAACAGGCTCGAGGGGCCGAATGGCCTACTCCTGCTCCTATCTTCCATGTTTCTATGTTTCACGTCATGTATTGTCCTCTGATAGCTCCTTCTTCTGAAGGTATTGTTTCTGTGGATTTTGGCAACCCTCCAGTCATTTATCATGTGTGAGACTAGACAGTGAGCCTTGGCAGGATATTCAGTTGTGGGGAGCAGGAGGCATGTTCTGTCCTCACATGCACTTTCCCGCAGGGGTCACTGGATAGCGTGCGCATGTGTATAGACATTAGAATAGACCAAACAGAGTCAGGCTGGCCTGTAAGTTATCGCCATGTTTTTTTCCCCTTAGTTTTCCTCTCCTGCTCTCATTAAGGTGCTGACTCATGCTCGAGTGAGGTTCCATGGGTGCTGGGTTCACCCAGTTCCTCACTTAACTGATCATTCCTCACTAAATTGGGATCACCTGGGAATCTCTCACAAATAATGCATAATAAGAGTTGGTGTGAGAGTAGAAACATTCCCATTAGTGTAATCCAAGATGGTCTTGTGGGGTTAGGGTAAAAGGTTGTACCAAAATGGAGGGAGCTTCACTTTGTTGCTGGCAATGCTATATCTGAACTGGGAATGCTTGATACTGGGTACCAAAAGCTCTTGTCAATCTTCATCTTGAAGAGGACAAAGTTCACCAATTATAAATTGGATAACCTAAAGGCAAATGACAAATCATATTTCAGCCTTTGTTTTCTAATAATGTTACAGTGAGCAGTATTAGCCACTTTCTGTAGCACTGGTTTTGAATAACTCAGATAGGTCTATGGGACCATTCCATTTCTGTGCTCACTGGCTCAATCTAGTATTGTCAAATCACAATAAGGCTGTTCCTGCAGACCAAAGACATTTTCACGTATTTCTCCTTGTATGCTTCCAGAGTGAAAATGATGAATCAGTAGTTGGCCAGTGAGTTGTAATAAAAGGACAAACTGTTTCATATTTTGCCAAATACAGTAGCAAAGAAACACAATCGTTGCACCAGCCACTTTGTAATGGGCCACAATGACATGAATCTTGTTATTCATGTGGAAATAACTTATGAAATGATACTGGGTGGCCTGCTGGTGGCGCTGTCCAGGGAGAGTATAAATACTCGGGCTTGGGCCCAGCTTGCTCAGGACATTCTTTAACAGGAACTAGTGAAGGACACAACTAGATCTCCATGTTGAAAAACAGTTGATTAAAGCCTTGTTTAATACTCAGACCAAGTGCCTAGTAGTTTTCTTACATCCTATTTAGAGGATGCACATATCTTGCCTGTTGTGTGTCACACATCCTGCAACGTCCCCGTTTTATCTCACTACAATCTGTTAATAAGCTGTTAATATAAAAACAGCAAATACCTTTTTTTTTTCTTTGCTCTCATTTCCTTGTAGATTACCAACGTTTCCTTTCCTGTATTTATTTTTATGCAGGAATTCCCAAAGAGATGCGATCACTGTCAATCGCAAACAACGTATTTCATGAGTGCACCCTTGTGATTCCCTACATGACAGGTCCCCAATCACTACTGGCCTATCAGGAGGAGGTTCTACGTGAAAACATCTCCCCATAAGGAGGGGAAACCAGAGGGAGCGCTGCCTGCAATACATGACGTGAGAACCTAAAAGAGGCAGAAAAGCAGCTAACGAAAATAGAGGATAACATTGATTTACTTTTGATTAATTTTGTTGATTATACAACAGTAAGTGAATCAACCAGCAAAGAAAGGCTTTATCATTAAGCGGTTCGGGTTCCAATTCATTTTCTCACGAGATATTAATTCAATTGAGGGACCTTTGATTACATCATAAACTGTGAGAGCAAAGCTTCAATAGAAGCAGATCCCTGAGATTGATTACAGGTATTTATTATAAAAATATATATATTAAAGGAAAAGTTCATTCATTGCCACTTCATTTTCATGTTATAAAAGGAGATACAACAGGAGCTGTTTAATAGGGACACCTCAGTGAAAACCCAATTATCCCACAACAAAAATCACAACGATCTTCCTAGCCGACCTGGCCTAACCAGATTGAGGGGATTTGGCTGTCTTAGTAAACCAGCGGGTCAATCTGTAGGAATCACTGGGGTACATAAGAAATAGGAGCAGGAGTAGGCCATTTGGCCCCTCAAGCCTGCTCCGCCATTCAATAAGATCATGGCTGATCCAATCTTGGCCTCAACACCATTTTCCCGCTCTCTCCCCATACCCCTGAACTCCCTTGTAGTTTAAATGTCTGTCAATCTCCGCCTTGAATATATTCAATGACTCCGCCTCTACAGCTCTCTGGGGTAAAGAATTCCAAAGATTCACGACCCCCCGAGAGAAGAAATTCCTCTTCATCTCTGTTTTAAATGGGCGACCCCTTATCCTGAAACTATGCCCCCTAGTTCTAGATTCCCCCACGAGGGGAAACATCCTCTCAGCATTCACCCTGTCAATCCCCCTCAGAATCTTATATGTTTCAATAAAATCACCTCTCATTCTTCTAAACTCCAATACATATAGACCCAACCTGCACAACCTTTCTTCATAAGACAACCCCTTCATCTCCGGAATCAACCAAGTGAACCTTCTCTGAACTGCCTCCAATGAAAGTATATCCCTCCTTAATTTTTGGATCCTGGATTTTTGGAATTATTGTTCAGTTCCCAGCACATCAAGCGGACATCCTACTTATCTGTAGAGTTACTGCTGTCTCGCAGTCATATTTAGCCCCTGTACTTTGTGCTTTAAAACTGCAGGTCAGAAGGAAGCCTGGAAGCAAACACTTTGTGCAGAATCTCTTTGCTGAAATCACAAAGTTTCAGTTGAGGAAAATTATACATGGGAGTGCGGACCACAGCCATATATCACCATTCATGATGTCATTGAAGAGGGGAATCTATCAAAATATCTGTTTCCAGGTCTCCTCTGAACAGGAACCGTAAGATATAAAATACAGAAAGGAGGGCTGTGATGAAATATTCCATTCATCACTGCCTGTGACTGTGGTCGGTTTCAGGTTTCTCCTCACCATTGTATTGTATATCACTGCCTGTGACTGTGGTTGGTTTCAGGTTTCTCCTCACCATTGTATTGTATATTGGAATGTATGGAATGCATTGTGTGTAGGGCTCCGCCCATACCTGGCCCCTATGTAAGCAAGCAGTCTGGCCTCATATCCAGTACTGCAGATCTCCAGATGGAAGATACCTCTCTCCACTGCGTGTTATCTTCTAAGTTAATAAAAGCCTTGTTTTGTTTCGCTAACATCGAGTCTCGGAATTATTGAGGCACATCAATTTTATTAACTTATTTTTCAACACAATGGACCAACTCCTGAAACCCGAACGTTTGGATTTGGATCAGCATGCTCCGGACGCATCAGCACGCTTCGGACACTGGTTTATGTGTATGGAATTCTTCCTGGACAATTCCGCAGCCGTCAAAGACGCTACGGACGCTGCGAGGATGAAACTCGGAATTCTGCGGAATTGGGTAAGCCACCGGGTTTACCCCCTCATCCAAGACGCCGACACGTACCTGGCCGCCTGCGACATCTTAAAGGCGCATTACCAGCAGCCTACGAATGAGGTGTATGCTAGGCATCTGCTTGCCACTCGCGCACAGCGACCTGGGGAATCGGTGGAGGAGTTCCTAGGCACCCTGAAAATGCTTGGCAAAGACTGCAAGTGCCGAGATGTAAAAGCCGCAGTGTACACCGACGAGCTTGTTCGCGATGCCTTTATCACAGGCCTCAGCTCCACTTACATCCGGCAAAGACTGCTGGAAAAAACGGGATTGGACCTGAAACAGGCTGCGGACACCGCGCGATCCCTGGATGTGGCCCAGAGAAACTCGGACGCCTACTCTTCAGCCCGCGCCGTCCACGCCGCCACGTGTGCACCAAGGGCGCCGCCATCGTGGAAGGCATCTTCCCCGCCCGGCAGCCCGACACCGTCGGGGCCCCGCTCTCCCCCCAGAAGCCCTACGACAGCCGCGACGCGTCGGGGACCCAACTGCTACTTCTGCGGGCAGCCAAAGCATACCAGAAACCTGTGCCCGGCGAAAGGCACCACCTGCTTTAAGTGCGGTAAGAAGGGGCACTTCGGGAAGGTGTGCAGAGGGAACCCCGCCGGAAAACCAACCGCCGGAAAACCCGCCACCGCCGCGTGCGCGCCGTGGGAACGGCCATCTTGGACGCCATCTTGCCCGACCTCGTGGGGTCCGCCATCTTATGAGCAGACAGCGTGGACGCCATCTTGTCTCGATCAGGGCCCTACAGTGGCATCGGTCACAGTGGACCAGACCAGGCCGCACCCGCTATCCAAATCAATGGTGGACATCGAGGTAAACGGGTGCAGGGTTAAATGTTTAATTGACAGTGGAAGCACGGAGAGTTTTATCCACCCTGAACTGGCACAACAACTCTCCCTAAAGGTGGTCCCTACTCAGGGTACCATCTCTATAGCTGATAAAACCCAAACGTCGACCATTCTGGGTTACTGCACGGTACAATTGTCCGTTAACGGAACTGTTTATGATAATTTTAAAGTATTAATCATGAAGAATCTATGTGCGAGCGTGATCTTGGGCCTGGATTTCCAGTGCAACCACCAAAGCATCACGCTCAAGTACGGTGGGTCCCAGCCGCCCCTCACAGTGTGCGGTCTGGCTACCCTGAAGGTAAAGCCGCCTTCGCTATTCGCGAACCTTACCCCTAACTGCCGGCCAATAGCGACCAAAAGCAGGAGGTACAGCTGGGAGGACAGGCGGTTTATCGCGACCGAGGTAGACAGGCTCCTGAAAGAGCGCATTATTGAACGCAGCAACAGCCCGTGGCGTGCCCAAGTGGTAGTGGTAAGGGGTAGCGAGAAGAAACGGATGGTGATCGACTATAGCCAAACGATCAACAGGTACACCCAACTAGACGCCTACCCGCTACCCCGCATATCAGAAATGGTGAACCAAATCGCCCAATACCGGGTGTTCTCCACCATCGACCTTAAGTCAGCGTACCACCAGCTCCCTATCAGACCAGAGGACCGCCCGTACACCGCCTTCGAGGCGAACGGACGCCTCTACCAATTCCTCAGAGTCCCCTTTGGGGTGACGAATGGGGTCTCGGTCTTCCAGAGGGAGATGGACCGCATGGTCGATGACCACCACTTGCAGGCAACCTTCCCCTACCTCGACAACATCACCATCTGCGGTCACAACCAGCAGGATCACGACTCGAACCTCGAGAGGTTCCTGGAAACCACACAAAAACTCAACCTCACCTACAACGAGGACAAGTGCGTTTTCAACACCACGCGCCTCTGCATACTAGGCAGCGTGGTGGAGAATGGGGAAATCGGACCAGACCCCGACCGATTGCGCCCTCTACGGGAGCTGCCCCTGCCCAACACTCCCAAAGCCCTGAAAAGGTGCCTGGGGTTATTTTCTTATTATTCCCAATGGGTCCCCAACTACTCCGACAAAGCCCGCCCCCTCTTGAAAGTATCCTCTTTTCCGCTCTCTGCTGAGGCCCACGCCGCCTTCAAAAGTATTAAGCAGGATATTGAGCGGGCCACGCTACAGGCAGTGGACGAGAACACTCCATTTCAAGTGGAAAGTGATGCGTCTGACTTCGCCTTGGCGGCCACCCTCAACCAGGCGGGGCGGCCCGTAGCTTTCTTCTCGAGGACCCTCCAAGGGCCCGAGATCAGACACTCCTCCGTGGAAAAGGAGGCCCAAGCCATCGTGGAGGCAGTGCGCCACTGGCGCCACTACCTAGCCGGCAAACGCTTCACCCTACTTACCGACCAGCGGTCGGTAGCGTTTATGTTCAATAATAAACAGAGGGGGAAGATTAAAAATGATAAGATTCTTAGGTGGCGGATCGAGCTCTCCACCTTCGAGTACGACATCATTTACCGGCCAGGGGCCCTTAACGAATCCCCTGACGCCCTCTCACGAGGGATGTGTGCCAGCGCCACCGGGGATCGGCTACAGACCCTCCACAACGACCTCTGCCACCCAGGGGTCACGCAGCTGTTCCACTTCATAAAGTCCCGTAACTTACCCTACTCGATTGAGGAAGTTCGGTCTCTGACCAGGAACTGCCGCACTTGCGCTGAGTGCAAGCCTCGGTTCTACCGCCCAGATAGAGCCCACTTAATCAAAGCTACACGGCCCTTCGAGCGGCTCAGCTTAGATTTCAAGGGCCCCCTCCCGTCCGTCGACCGCAATGTTTACTTCCTGAACATTGTGGACGAATACTCCCGGTTCCCATTCGCCTTCCCCTGCCCAGACATGACCAGCGCCACGGTCATTAAATGCCTCAACAGCCTGTTCTGCCTGTTCGGTATGCCGAGCTACATCCATACGGATAGGGGGGTGTCCTTCATGAGTGAAGAGCTACGCCAGTACATGCTGTCCAGGGGGATCGCCACGAGCCGTACCACCAGCTACAACCCCCGGGGTAATGGCCAAGTGGCGCGAGAGAACGGGACAGTATGGAAAGCAGTCACTCTAGCTCTAAGGACCAAGGGCCTCCCTATCTCCCGCTGGCAGGAAGTCCTCTCGGATGTGCTCCATTCGATACGGTCGCTATTGTGTACTGCCACTAATGCCACGCCTCATGAACGAATGTTTGTCTTTCCCCGGAAATCCACCTCAGGCGTATCCATGCCGTCATGGCTCTCCACCCCAGGTCCGGTATTCGTGCGAAGGCATGTGAGGGGCCACAAGACGGACCCTCTCGTGGAGCCAGTGTACCTACTCCACGCCAACCCCCAATACGCATATGTCCGGCACGCCGACGGAAGGGAGGACACCGTGTCCATAAAAGACGTCGCCCCAGCCAGTAACGACAACAACCACGGCGATAGCAGCGACAACGATCGCAGCAACCCTTACCCACCCACTACTCTTTCATCACCCCCGGAAGAACATCGACCAACGGCACCCCCACCAACTACCCCTTCAACAACCCTGGCGGCACCCCCGGCAGAGACCCAGGAGGCCCCCGGGGACACCCAGCCGACACCCGCGACACCACATCAGCCACGTCGGTCGCAGAGGACTACCAAACCCCCGGACAGACTAAATCTATAGAAGGGGTGAATGTGATGAAATATTCCATTCATCACTGCCTGTGAATGTGGTCGGTTTCAGGTTTCTCCTCACCATTGTATTGTATATCACTGCCTGTGACTGTGGTTGGTTTCAGGTTTCTCCTCACCATTGTATTGTATATTGGAATGTACGGAATGCATTGTGTGTAGGGCTCCGCCCATACCTGGCCCCTATGTAAGCAAGCAGTCTGGTCTCATATCCAGTACTGCAGATCTCCAGATGGAAGATACCTCTCTCCACTGCGTGTTATCTTCTAAGTTAATAAAAGCCTTGTTTTGTTTCGCTAACATCGAGTCTCGGAATTATTGAGGCACATCAAGGGCAAAATGAGAGACACTAGTGACATGAATCAACTGAGCGGCCTGCGGGTGGCGCTGTCCAGGGAGAGTATAAATACTCGGGCACAGGCCCAGCTTGCGCAGGACATTCTTAACAGGAACTAGTGAAGGACACAACTAGACCGCCATGTTGTAAAACAGTTGATTAAAGCTTTGTTTAACGCTTAGACCAAGTGCCTAGTAGTTTTCTTACGTCAACTAGCAAATGTGCTGACCGCTCCCTTTATAATATTTGGGGCTATGTGGCAAACTAGATAAAGAAGGCTTCCTTTTAAAGGAATGCAATGACCCTTTCCTTGATTATTAATTTGTAAAAATCAGTCCTGGATTTTTGGAATTATTATTTACAAGTAAATATTTTTTAACAAGCAGCTTTGATGGCTCAGTGGGTAAATGCAACACGTGTTGTGCTAATGAGCCAGACACATCAGGAAGGTCCCATATCCAATCCCTTGCCTGTGCTGAGTTAACTAATCTCATGGGGGGATCGGAGGTGATGCTAATGCAACTGTTGACCATAGTATTCCCAGACTAGGGAGGGAAATAACCGTAGAGTTTCCACTTTTGATTGTGTAATGAAATCTGTTTGTCTTGCCTGTATTCGTTTTGCACTCATGTATATTACCCTCCCCCACACGGTGTATAGTTTCACTTCCTCTTTCCTGACTAACCTGGAAGGTTCCAGGTCTTGGCTCTTGGCTCCGCCCCTGACTTCTCTTACATAAAGATCCCAGGATCTGTATGACTCATTCCTGTGAGCCAGTCGGTGTGTTGAGATGTTAGCTCTGATCTTAGTGATTAAAAGCCAACTTGTTAAAGTCTATAACTTCTAGTTTTGTGGTTATTGAAGGCACATCAATTTTAATCACTAAAGAATACTAGGATGGATCGACTCCTAAAACCAGAGCGTCTGGACTTGGATCCACATTCTGCTGAAGCATCAAATCAATTTGGACACTGGCTCAAATGCTTCGAACTCTTCGCGAGGGCCTCATCCGCTAGCGAGGTAGATAAACTGAGTCTACTGACTACTCGCGTTAGTCATCGGATTTATTCGTTCATCCGGGACGCCACCTCTTACACGGAGGCCATCACTATCCTGAAGGCCCAATACCAGAGGCCGGTAAACGAAGTGTACGCCAGACATCTGCTGGCTACACGCAGGCAGCGACCAGAGGAATTAATGGACGATTTCTTACAGGGCCTAAAGGACCTGGTCCGGGACTGTAACTGCAAGGCCGTGACGGCCAACGCGTACTCTGACGAATTGGTCCACGATTCCTTCATCACGGGCCTCAAATCGAATTATATCCGGCAGAGACTGCTGGAGAAGGAGGTCCTGGACTTAAAAAAGGCAGTGGCCACTGCGCGATCGCTGGACATGGCCCAGAAAAACTCTGACTCTTATTCTTTCGGCCATGCAGCCCTCACTGCCTCGTGCGCGCCGAGCGGGCCGCCATCTTGGAATCAGCCATCTTCCCCATCCAGGTCTCAGACCAGCTCTACGCCGCCGGAGTCCCCACACAGAAGTTCACCCAGGAGTCCTACTACAGCGGCAATGTCTCAAGGCCCGAAATGCTACTTCTGCGGCCAGGCCAAGCACTCCAGACAACGATGCCCAGCGAAGGACGCTACATGCTTCAAATGTAAGAAAAAGGGGCATTTTAGCAAAGTCTGCAGGGGGAATCCGATTTCCAACTCCGTCACCGCCTCGTGCGTGCCGTGCGGGCCGCCATCTTGGGATCCGCCATCTTTTCCCGACTCAACGGCCGCCCAGGGCCCAACAGTGGCTTCGATCACGGTGGATCAATCCAGGCCACACCCGTTGACAAAATCTATGATGGACATACAGGTAAACGGGAATTTAACGAAATGTTTAATTGACTGTGGGAGTACCGAGAGTTTTATCCACCCTAGCCTGGTACGGCGGCACTCATTAACGGTAACCCCTACACGGAGCAGAATTGCTATGGCTGCTAAGCCCCACACTTCGGACATTTTGGGCTACTGTGTGGTAACACTGACTGTAAAAGGCACGGACTACAAGGATTTTAAACTCCTCGTGATGCCAGAACTCTGTGTTAATGTAATCTTGGGCCTGGACTTCCAGTGCCACCACGAAAGTGTCACGCTAGCATATGGCGGGTCCCAGCCGCCACTCACAGTCTGTGGCCTATCAACCTTAAAAATCAGCCCGCCCTCTTTATTCGCTAATCTCGCTCCGAACTGTAAGCCCATAGCGACCAAAAGTAGACGGTACAGTCTGGAAGACAGACACTTTATCAAGGCGGAAGTGGACAGACTCCTGCGGGAAGGCATTATTGAATGCGGTACCAGTCCGTGGCGTGCCCAAGTAGTCATAGTTAAAAATAGCGAAAAGAAACGGATGGTAATTGACTACAGCCAGACTGTTAATATTTATACCCAGCTGGACGCCTACCCTTTACCCCGCATATCAGAAATGGTCAACCAGATTGCGCAATACCGAGTCTTCTCGACTATCGACCTCAAATCCGCGTATCACCAGCTCCCCATTAGAACGGAGGACCGCCCATACACCGCCTTCGAGGCGAACGGACACCTCTACCATTTTCTCAGAGTGCCCTTCGGGGTAACAAATGGGGTCTCGGTCTTCCAACGTGAGATGGACCGCATGGTTGACGAGAATAAACTACAAGCTACCTACCCCTATCTGGACAAAGTCACTATCTGCGGGCACAACCAGCAAGACCACGATCTAAATCTTGCGAGATTTTTAAAAACTGCCCTAAAGCTGAATCTAACCTACAACGAAGACAAATGTGTCTTCAACACAACCCGTCTCTGTATCCTCGGCTGTGTGGTGGAAGATGGGATAATTGGACCGGACCCTGACCGATTACGCCCCCTAAAGGAACTGCCCCTGCCACACAATCCCAAAGCTTTAAAAAGGTGCCTGGGATTTTTTTCGTATTATGCCCAATGGGTGCCCAATTACTCTGATAAGGCCCGACCCCTCATTAAATCGACGTCCTTCCCACTATCTGCTGAAGCTCGGGAGGCTTTCACCAGTATCAAACAGGACATTGAAAGGGCTGCACTGTGTGCAGTGGACGAAAGCATTCCCTTTCAAGTCGAAAGCGATGCGTCAGACTTTGCCTTAGCTGCGACCCTCAATCAGGCTGTGGCCTTCTTCTCCCGAACCCTTCAGGGACCTGAAATCAGGCACTCTTCTGTCGAGAAGGAGGCACAGGCTATAGTGGAGGCAGTGCGGCACTGGAGACACTACCTAGCCGGCAAACGTTTCACCCTGCTCACCGACCAGCGGTCGGTGGCTTTCATGTTTAATAACAAACAAAGGGGGAAAATCAAGAATGACAAAATACTCAGGTGGAGGATCGAACTATCCACGTTCGACTATGATATTATGTACAGGCCGGGAGCCCTTAATGAACCCCCAGACGCCCTATCGCGGGGAATGTGTGCCAGCATTCATACGGACAAATTACAGGGTCTCCACAACGACCTCTGTCACCCAGGGGTCACCCGACTATACCATTTTATAAAGTCCCACAATCTGCCCCACTCCATCGAGGAGGTCAGGGCAATGACCAGAGCCTGCCGCATCTGTGCGGAATGCAAGCCTCGTTTCTACAGGCCTGACCGTGCACACCTTATCAAAGCCACATGGCCATTCGAGCGCCTAAGTCTGGACTTCAAGGGACCCCTTCCCTCTGCCGACCGTAACGTATACTTCCTCAATATCATCGATGAATATTCCCGCTTCCCCTTCGCCATCCCCTGCCCAGACATGACCAGTGCCACGGTCATCAAGTGTCTCTGTAATCTATTCTGCATGTTTGGCATGCCGAACTACATACACAGCGATAGGGGGACGTCATTTATGAGTGACAAACTGCGCCAGTTCTTGCTCTCAAAGGGGATAGCCACTAGCAGAACCACTAGCTACAACCCCCGGGGTAATGGGCAAGCGGAAAGGGAGAATGCTACTGTTTGGAAGGCTGTCACGTTAGCCTTAAAGTCAAAAGGCCTTCCGACCTCCCGCTGGCAGGAAGCCCTCCCAGACGTGCTCCACTCCATAAGGTCTCTGTTATGTACAGCCACTAACGCTACCCCTCACGAAAAGATGTTCGTTTTCCCCCGGAAATCCACCTCGGGCATATCTCTACCTGCGTGGCTGACGTCTTCGGGGACAGTACTATTGCGGAAGCACGTGAGAGGCCATAAAACGGACCCCCTTGTGGAAAAGGTACAGCTCCTCCATGCAAACCCTCAGTACGCCTATATCGAATACTCTGACGGGCAAGAGGACACTGTTTCCATAAAAGACCTCGCTCCCTCGGGGAGCGGAGAGAACGATGAGAGACTACCCGAGGAAGACCTACACCAAAAAGAGACAGGACGCCCAGAGGTATCAATACCCAACTTTAACCTGGAGGACACTGCAGATAACCTGGAAGACACTGCGGAGGCCCGGACAGCGGAGTAACCAGAATCCACTCCCCTAGAGGCACCCCAACCGGCTTTGCGCCGATCACTGAGAACCGCAAAACCTCCTGACAGACTCACTTATACCAACTTTTAAGAAACATCACCCCGATGGACTAAATCTAAAGAAGGGGTGAATGTAATGAAATCTGTTTGTCTTGGTCCTGTATTCGTTTTGCACTCATGTATATTACCCTCCCCCACACGGTGTATAGTTTCACTTCCTCTTTCCTGACTAACCTGGAAGGTTCCAGGTCTTGGCTCTTGGCTCCGCCCCTGACTTCTCTTACTTAAAGATCCCAGGATCTGTATGACTTATTCCTGTGAGCCAGTCGGTGTGTTGAGATGTTAGCTCTGATCTTAGTGATTAAAAGCCAACTTGTTAAAGTCTATAACTTCTAGTTTTGTGGTTATTGAAGGCACATCAGATTGCTATCCTTTGATTCTGGCTGAAAAGTGCATGTGTATGGATGTCGAGTGAGGACAGGGATGGGATCGGTTGTGATCACCACAGTTGAATAGGCTGTTGACATTCACTCTTTGGACTTACACATAAATAATTGCTACATGAGTATCGGAGAGCTGCCACTGCCTGCAGAACCATACCCAGTATGAGTCAGTGCCTTCAGGAGAGGGAGGGGTAAAAGGGGAAAAGTTAAGGGGGGGGGAAAGAAAAATGTCTGGAATCCCGATTGAGGCTCTCCCCTTCATGATAGTTCATGGATCATGAAACATAATCTTAAATCCCTTAGCGTTACTCCTGCTATTCCACTGAAAGCAATGAGCAATGCGGGACAGGGTGCAGCCACCTGAGCCCCGGTAATAATGGGCGTGATCTTGCCAGCCCTGGGGAGGCAGGTTTGGAGGCGGGACTGCTGAGAAAATGGCAGAATCTGTGGGCAGGTATCCATCCCGCCCCCAACCTGCCTCCGTGCCATCTTCCCAGGAGGCGGGTAGCCGACCTGCGCCGGGTCCCGTCTCCTGGAGGCGGGAAGCTGATTACAGCCACTTAACTGCCTGTTAACAGGTAGTTAACAGGCAGTTAACAGGCAGCTAAGAGGATTATCCCCATTTTTCCACCAGAGGCGCTGGCTTCCCGACGTCGGGAAACCCCGCCAGGGTCACCGAGGTGAGCAGTGGGTCTGCGGGGGCCAGAGGGGTCCAAAAGTGCGCCGTGAAGGTAAGTGATGGGTGCAAGTGTGGAGAGGTAAGTATGTGAGGTGAGTGAAAAGTGATAGAAAATGTTTACTTACCTTTATTTCTTCCTACAGGCTTCAACAGTTGGGGATGCGGAGACTCCCGCATCTCACCGGCAGAGATGACAGATGGCTGCTGCATTCTCCGATGCAACAACCATCTAATTTCTGCTCACAAAAAGAGGTTTGAGGAGTCTTGAATACAAGAACTCATCAAACAACAGAGAATGTCAGTGTTTGACAGCTTCACAGATTTTTTTGACAGATGAAACGTCATACACTGACGTTCTCTGTAACCAGCTTCCCCTTAATTGGCCTGCTAAGCCCGCTGGGCGGGCTTAACAAGGTCAATCAAGGAAAAATAGCATGGGTTGGCCACAAGTCGATGGAGGCGGGACTACAACCCGACAAGCAGCAATTTCGCCTCCATCGCGCCCCCATTGAGAAAGTTGCCCCCAATGGTTGAACCTGCGACCTCTACCACTTAGAAGGACAAGGGCAGCAGGTGCAGGGGAACACCACCGCCTCCAAGTTCCCCTCCAAGTCACACACCATCCTGACTTGGAAATATATCGCCGTTCCTTCATCGTCGTTGGGTCAAAATCCTGGAATTCCCTATCTAACAGCGCTGTGGGAGTACCTTCACCACATGGACTGCAGCAATTCAAGAAGGAGGCTCACCACCACCTTAAAAATTTTTTTTTTTAATTCATTGATGGGATGTGGGCGTCGCTGGCTAGGCCTGCATTTAGTGCCCATCCCTAATTGCCCTTGAGAAGATGGTGGTGAGCCGCCTTGTTGAACCGCTGCAGTCCATATGGTGTAGGTACACCCACAATGCTGTTAGGAAGGGAGTTCCAGGATTTTGGCCCACCGACAGTGAAGGAACGGCGATACAGGTCCAAGTCAGGATGGTGTGTGGCTTGGAGGGGAACTTGTAGGTGGTGATGTTCCCATGCGTCTGCTGCCCTTGTCCTTCTAAGTGGTAGAGGTCGCGGGTTTGGAAGGTGCTGTTGAAGGAGCTTTGACGAGTTGCTGCAGTGCATCTTGTAGATGGTACACACTGCAGCCACAGTGCGCCGGTGGTGGAGGGAGTGAATGTTGAAGGTGGTGGATGGAGTGCCAATCAAGCGGGCTGCTTTATCCTGAATGGTGTCGAGCTTCTTGAGTGTTGTTGGAGCTGCACTCATCCAGGCAAGTGGAGAGTATTCCATCACACTCCTGACTTGTGCCTTGTAGATGGTGGAAAGGCTTTGGGGAGTCAGGAGGTGAGACACTTGCCGCAGAATTCCCAGCCTCTGGCCTGCTCTTGTAGCCACAGTATTTATATGGCTGGTCCAGTTCAGTTTCTGATCAATGGTAACCCCCAGTGGGGGATTCAGCGATGGTAATGCCATTGAATGTCAAGGGGAGATGGTTAGAGTCTCGCTTGTTGGAGATGGTCATTGCCTGGCTCTTGTGTGGTGCGAATGTTACTTGCCACTTGTCAGCCCAAGTCTGAATGTTGTCCAGGTCTTGCTGCATATGGACACGGACTGCGTCAGTATCTGACGAGTCTCGAATGGTGCTGAACAGTGTGCAATCATCAGCGAACATCCCCACTTCTGACCTTATGATGGAGGGAAGGTCATTGATGAAACAGCTGAAGATGGTTGGGCCTAGGACACTGCCCTGAGGAACTCCTGCAGTGATGTCATGTGATTGAGATGAATGACCTCCAACAACTACAGCCAACTTCCTTTGTGCTAGGTATGATTCCAACCAATGGAGAGTTTACCCCTTGATTCCCATTGACTTCAGTTTTGCTAGGGCTCCTTGATGCCACACTCGATCAAATGCTGCCTTGATGTCAAGGGCAGTCACTCTCACCTCACCTCTTGAGTTCAGCTCTTTTGTCCATGTTTGGACCAAGGCTGTAATGAGGTCAGGAGCTGAGTGGCCCTGGCGGAACCCAAACTGGGCGTCAGTTAGCAGGTTATTGCTGAGTAAGTGCCGCTTGATAGCACTGTCGACGACACCTTCCATCACTTTGCTGATGATTGAGAGTAGACTGATGGGACGGTAATTGGCCGGGTCGGATTTGTCCTGCTTTTTGTAGACAGGACATACTTGGGCAATTTTCCACATTGCCGGGTAGATGCCAGTGTTGTAGCTGTACTGGAACAGCTTGGCTAGGGGCGCAGCTAGTTCTGGAGCACAAGTCTTCAGTACTATTGCCGGAATGTTGTCAGGGCCCATAGCCTTTGCAGTATCCAGTGTCTTCAGCCGTTCTCATGGGCAATTAGGGATGGGCAATAAATGCTGGCCTTGCCAGCAATGCCCACATCCCATGAATGAATTTTTTTTAAAGGCAGCACTTGGGCAGGTGTCTGGCAAAATCTGAGGGAACCTGGTGCCTGTGTTCACTCCTCCTGCCATTTGCTTTGTGCCAAACAAGAGCACTTCTGATAGAAAGAAACAAGGAAAGTCTAGGCAAAGGTGCAGAGGCGATTCACTGGAATGGTACCAAGGATGAGGGGCTTCAGTGACGTGGAGAGACTGGAGAAGCTGGGATTGTTCTCCTTAGAGCAGAGACGGTTAAGGGGAGATTTAATAGAGGTGTTCAAAATTATGAAGGGATCGAGTAGAGAGGGAGAAATGGTTTCCACTGGCAGGAGGGTCGGTAACCAGAGGACACCGATTTAAGATAATTAGCAAAGGAACCAGAGGGGAGACAAAAAACATTTTTTACGCAGCGAGTTGTTGTGATCTGGAATGCACTGTCTGACAGGGTCTTGGAAGCAGATTCAATAGTAACTTTCAAAAGGGAATTGGATAAATACTTGAAAAGGAAAAATTTACAGGATTATAGGGAAAGGGCAGTCGAGTGGGACTAATTGCATAACTTTAAGTCATCCTCGGTTCCGAGGGACTGCCTAAGAAGGAGAATTGGATAACTCTACCAAAGAGCTAGCACAGGCACGATGGGCCGAATGGCCTCCTTCTAAGTTGGTAATTCGTGCAGTTCAATTTTATTCCTGAAATCTCCATTGCCAAAGGAAATAAATAAAATCGGGTTGCACAAACTCAACTAACTTTCTTTCAACACTGGAGAGTGAGGCAGCCTGTAAATTGAGAGAGGTTTCAAACAGGTAAAGCAGCTTCTGAGGCTGGGAAATATCAGCAGGAATGCCCAGGTAAAATGTGCAAACTCCAGAAACAGAGTATCATAGAATCATAGAATGGTTACAGCACAGAAGCAAGAGCACCTCAGCTAGTCCCACTCCCCCGCCCTTTAAATTTTTTCTTTCAGGTACTTATCCAACTCCCTTTTGAAAGCCGTGACTGAGTCTGCCTCCACCACCCTATCAGGCAGTGCGTTCCAGATCATAACCACTCGCTGAGTAAAAAAGTTTTTCTTATGTCGCCTTTGGTTATTTTGCCAATCACCTTAAATCTGTGTTCTCTGGTTCTCAACCCTTCCGCCAATGGGTACAGTTTCTCTCTATCTACTCTGTCCAGACCCCTCATGATTTTGAACACCTCTATCAAATCTCCTCTCAACCTTCTCTGCTCTGAGGAGAACAACCCCAGCTTCTCCAGTCTATCTGAATTCCCTCATCCCTGGAATCATTCTCATAAATCTTTTCTGCACCCTCTCTGAGGCCTTCACATCCTTCCTAAAGTGCGGTGCCCAGAATTGGACACAATACTCCAGTTGAGGCCGAACCAGTGTTGTATACAGGTTCATCATAATTTCCACGCTTTTGTACTCTATACCTCTATTCATGAAGCCCAGGATCTCATAAGCTTTTTTAACTGCTTTCTCAACCTGCCCTGCCACCTTCAACGATTTGTGCACATATACCCCCAGGTCTCTCTGTTCATGCACCCCTTTAGGATTGTACCCTTTAGTTTATATTTCCTCTCCTCATTCTTTCTACCAAAATGTATCACTTCACATTTTTCTGTGTTAAATTTCATCTGCCACGTGTCCGCCCATTCCACCAGCCTGTCTATGTCCTCTTGAAGTTTATCACTATCCTCCTCACTGTTCACTATACTTCCAAGTTTTGTGTCATCTGCAAATTTTGAAATTGTGCCCTGTACACCCACATCCAAGTCATTAATATATATCAAGAAAAGCAGTGGTCCCGACCCCTGGGGCACACCACTGTATACCTTCCTCCAGTCCGAAAAACAACCATTCACCACCACTCTCTGTTTCCTGTCACTTAGCCAATTTCGTATCCATGCTGCCACTGTCCGTATTATTCCATGGGCTTCAACTTTGCTGCCAAGCCTATTATGTGGCACTTTGTCGAATGCCTTTTGGAAATCCATGATCCATGTACACCACGTCAACTGCATTGCCCTCATCATCTCTCTCTGTTACTGTAGTGTATGTACCTTGAAGAAGGAACTATATTCTGCAGCCCCTGTATACTGCAGTACCAGTAATGACCACCCCTATATATAAGCCTGTGTAGTAACTTTGTATAGTAGTTCCAGTTTTGTCTCCATTCAGTAAACACCTGTTGTAACCAACTTCTGCAGTCCGTGTCTCAATTACACACGGACGTTACACTGGCGACGAACAGATCCAAACTTACCTACAGTTCTGCACCACCTCACGGGGATCCATCCCTGAAGCGAAGTTGTTAGAGGTTGAGGCCAGAAGGAAGAAATCCAAAAAGAAAAAAAAACAAACAGAAGAAACGGGCGTCGACCGTGGGCAACCGCCCTCTGATTCATCGAATTTGAAGATTTGCAGGAGAGGCTGTCGAGAGCTGGGCTTGGTTATCCAGTCTATGGTGTTCCAGCTAATCGGGCTGGTGGCAGGTAGTACACTGATCCTTCCTGGGCTGCGGCGGGCTAGAGCTCGATCGGGTGGCTTTTCAACGGGGCCGAGCAGCGTTGTCGGGAAGAGGAGAGAGAGAGAGAGGGTGGAGCACACAGGGCGCGGCCGGTGCTACGAAGCCGGGCAGCGTACAGACCCGAGAAGAGGGAGGAAAGTGTCCCATAGGGTCTGCTCTGACGACAGGAACAGTAATTAAAATAAAATAAATTAGAAGCGCAGAAAGCCGCGAGGAGCTGCAGTTTGCCACGGGGACCGCGGAGAGCGGCGTTGGCAGCAGCGCGGGGGGGAAGTGCGCGAAGACCATAGGGCATCGCCATCAAGGCATAAAAACGCCAGCAACAGCGCTAGCAGCAGCGGAAAAGACAGAAAGCGCGGGAGGCGCCATCTTAGATCTCCAAGATGCCAAAGACTGGCAATATCACTGCCTTCGATAATGCAATAGAAGACTGGACCACGTATGTGGAAAGAGTCGAAGTATATTGCAAGGCAAATGAAGTAGCCGATGAGAAAAAGGCATCGGTACTACTAAACTTAATGGGCGCAAGAACGTACGGCCTATTGCGGAACCTGATCACTCCAGTCAAACCGATGGCGAAGAGTTTTAACGAAATTGTTGATATCCTACAGGAACACCTAAATCCTACACCGCTGCTGATAGCAGAAAGATTTAAATTCCACAAGAGAAATCAGCATAAAGATGAGAGCAATGCTGATTACCTTACGGAACTACGCAAGCTATCAAAGCACTGCCAGTTCGGAGCAGGACTGGCAGATACCCTACGGGACAAATTTGTCTGTGGACTCCTGAGTGAAGGAACCCAGAAGAGGTTACTCTCAGAGAAAGAGCTGACGCTAGATAAGGCTTTCAGCGTGGCAGTATCGTACGAAGCAGCAGCAAGGGGAGCTGCGGAAATACAGCAAAAGCCACAGGAATACGGCACCCATGAAATGACACGGGGATTTGAAAAATGTTATCGCTGCGGCAGAACAACCCATGACCAGAAGGACTGCTGGTCCAAGGACAAAACATGCAGGCAATGTGGAAAGATGGGACACATTGCACGAGTTTGCAGGTCCGGGAAGAAGACTAACGACAACAAAAAGACTACTAAGGAAAAGTACAGGAAAGTACAAAAGATGACGGACAGTAGTTCCGAAGACCAGAAGAGCGATAGTGAATCCGGGAACAAGAGACTAAGCTGTCTCAAACGACACAACGTAATCACAAAAGAGGATCACCGAACCATTTGGGTCACCCTCACGATAGCAGGGTCCCAAGTCAAAATGGAATTGGATACAGGATCAGCCCTGACCATCATGAATCGACGAGACTACGAGCGGCTATTCTCACACATACCCTTGAAAGACACATCCATTGTCTTGAAGACATATACAGGGCAGAATGTATACCCCAGAGGGAAAATAAGGGTGCCTGTCGAATACAACGGCAAGGAAATACAGAAATTGTATCTGCACATACTGCAAGATGGTGGACCACCATTATTGGGACGTGAATGGATCAGAAAGATAAGTTTAGACTGGCACTCCATTCAGGCACTGACGGTGGCTGGTAAAAAGGATGACGACGTCACACCTGGACGATTGTCAAAAAATCTTGGCTAACGCTAAAGAGGTATTTCAACAAGAACTGGGAACTCTTAAAGGCGTAACCGCCTCGATAAACATAGAAGAGAATGCAATTCCCAAGTTTTTCAAAGCAAGACCGGTACCGTATGCAATTCGCCCAGCCGTCGAGGCAGAGCTGGAGAATCTGGAGAATGCAGGCGTGTTAACTAAGGTAGACTAGAGCGAGTGGGCGACACCCATCGTTCCTGTCATGAAGAAAACGTTAAACAATAAGTCTGAGGAGCCAAGGAAGGTTCGCATCTGTGGGGACTTCAAGGTGACTGTGAACCCAGTCCTTCACACAGTACAGTATCCTCTTCCGAGGATAGAAGATATTTTCGCCTCATTATCTGGAGGGAAACGTTTTACAAAAATTGACCTAGCGCAAGCATATTTGCAGATGGAGGTTGAAGAATCCTCTAGAAAATATCTCACGATAAACACTCACAAAGGTATAATCTACTGGTATTCGGAGTTGCATCAGTTCCAGCTATATGGCAAAGAGCGATGGAACAAGTCCTGCAAGGGATTCCGGGGACTCAGTGTTACTTGGACGACATCCTAGTGACGGGTGAAAATGACAGTGAACACCTTGCCAACCTAGAGCAGGTGCTCACTAGACTAAGAGAACATGGGCTACGAGCCAATCGCCCCAAGTGCGAGTTTTTTAAGAAACAAATATCGTATTGTGGCCACGTGATTGATGAAGAGGGGTTACATAAGTCCCCTGACAAAATTGAAGCGGTAGTTAAGGCTCCAGCGCCTGAAAATGTGTCGCAACTGAGGTAATTCCTCGGATTGGTGAATTACTACCATAAGTTTTTGCCGAATTTGTCCACAATTCTGCACCCACTGAACACCCTGCTACAAACTGGAGTAGCATGGAAATGGAGCGATGAATGTAAGCGGGCCTTTCAGAAGTGTAAAGGCCTGATCACTTCAAGAGAAGTATTGGCTCACTACAACCCATCACTACCAATAAGACTGGCGTGTGATGCGTCTCCCTACGCCGTTGGAGCGGTACTGTCACATAAATCCCTTGATGGTTCAGAGAGGCCGATAGCTTTTGCGTCACGCTCGTTAACTGCAGCCGAGCGTAACTACGCCCAGATTGACAGAGAGGCCCTTAGCCTGGTGTGGGGGGTGAAGAAGTTCAATCACTACCTGCACGGACAGAAATTTACTCTACTAACTGATCATCAACCTCTTGTCTCCATTTTCAACCCTAAGAAGGGCGTCCCGATAATGACAGCACAACGGCTACAGAGGTGGTCCCTTTTCCTAGGGGCACACCAATATGACATCGAGTACAAAGGAACTAAACAGCATGGGAATGCTGATGGATTGTCGCGCCTACCGTTGCCGACGGTGGAAGAAGCACCTGCAGTGGATCCTGTGGAGATATTCCACTCGACCATAGTCGAATGTCTACCTGTGACGAATGCAAACATAGAAAAGGAAACACGAAATGACCCGACACTCTCCAGGGTCTATGATTTAACGGTGAAGGGATGACCAGCACATGGCGAACCACTGTTGCCAGCATTCTCGCCGAGAAGAGAACAGCTGTCAGTGTGCTGAGGAACCTTGATGTGTGGATCCGGAGTAGTAATTCCACCCAAATTGAAGGATAGAGTGCTCAATGAGCTTCATGAGGGTCATCTGGGAGGGGTAAAAATGAAGAACTTAGCCAGAGCGTTTGTGTGGTGGCCGGGAATCGATAGAGAAATCGAAGAGCTGACCAAGAGCTGTACAGGATGCCAGAAGGTTCAAAACGCCCCACCTATAAGCCCCTCTACATCCATGGGAGTGGCCCTCATCTCCATGGCAAAGGGTACACATTGATTTTGCTGGTCCATTTTATGGACTCGATGTTTTTAATTGCGGTGGATGCACATTCAAAGTGGCCAGAGGTAATAAAAATGTCCTCAACCACCACAGAAAAAACTATCACAGTCTTACGAACCATATTCGCCAGAAATGGGCTGCCTGAACAGATTTGCTCTGACAATGGACCACAGTTTGTGTCTGAAGAGTTCCGGAGGTTCTTAAAGAACAATGGTGTTAAGCATTACACATCCGCCCCATATCATCCAGCCACCAATGGATTGGCTGAGAGGATCGTTCAAACATTCAAGAAGGCTATCAAGGCAATGTGTGATGAAGACATACCCCTACAACACAAGGTGGATAACTTCTTGTTTGCCTACCGGAATGCGACACATGCGGTTACCAACCAAACTCCAGCCATGATGTTCTTCAATCGAAGACTAAGATGCCGCTTGGATTTGGTTAAGCCAAACATCAGAAGAGATGTGGAGAACAGGCAGTTTCAGAATATGAATGAAAGGCCAACCAGGAGTTTTAAGATAGGTCAAGCAGTTTTGGCCCGGGACTACCGCACAGAGAAATGGTAGCCAGGAACGATCTGCACACGGCAAGGACCTCTAATGTATACTGTGGACGTTGGAGAGAGCATTGTAAGACGCCATGCTGACCAGATTCTAGAGTCACTGGAAAACATCAAATCTACACCACGATTCTATACACCTGGTGATGAAACCGAAGTACCAATTGCATCTACCTCAGAATCGGTGATATTGGAAGCAGACGAACCAAACAACGACGTTGATCCCAAATCAACTTTGCCAGAAGAACCTGATACCCCAAAGAGGCGTTATCCGGACAGAATCAGGAAGCCTCCTCAAAGACTGAATTTATAATTGATTAACTTCAGCTAATGTATATAGCAACTGTAATTGTAAATATGTTATTTAATTATTAATCGAATGTTATGTACTGTTTAGCTAAAAGGGGAGGAATTGTAGTGTATGTACCTTGAAGAAGGAACTATATTCTGCAGCCCCTGTATACTGCAGTACCAGTAGTGACCACCCCTGTATATAAGCCTGTGTAGTAACTTTGTATAGTAGTTCCAGTTTTGTCTCCATTCAGTAAACACCTGTTATAACCAACTTCTGCAGTCCGTGTCTCAATTACACACGGACGTTACAGTTACCTCATCAAAAACTCGATCAGGTTGGTTAAACACGATTTGCCTTTAATAAATCCGTGCTGGCTTTCCTCCAAGTGACTGTTAATTTTGTCCTTGATTATTGTTTCTAAAAGCTTTCCCACTACTGAGGTTAAACTGACTGGCCTATAGTTGCTGGGTTTATCTTTACACCCTTTTTTGAACAAGGGTGTAACATTTGCAATTCTCCAGTCCTCTGGCACCATCCCCGTTTTTAAGGAGGATTGGAAAATGATGGCCAGTACCTCCGCGATTTCTTCCTTCACTTCCCTCAGCGTCCTAGGATGCATCCCATCCGGTCCTGGTGACTTATCTACTTTAAGTACAGCCAGCCTTTCTAGTACCTCGTCTATCAATTTTTCTCCCATCCAGTATCTCCTCTACCTCCTCCTTTACTATGCCTATGGCAGCATCTTCTTCCTTGGTGAAGACAGATGCAAAGTGCTCATTTAGTACCTCAGCCATACCCTCTGCCTCCATGCGTAGGTCTCCTTTTTGGTCCCTAATCGGCCCCACCCCTCCTCTTACTACCCGTTTACTATTTATATGTCTATAGAAGACTTTTGGATTACCTTTTATGTTAGCTGCCATTCTATTCTCATACCCTCTCTTTGCCCCTCTTATTTTCTTTTTCACTTCTCCTCTGAACTTTCTATATTTAGCCTGATTCTCAACCTGACATCTGTCATACCCGCTCTTTTTCTGCTTCATCTTACTCTCAATCTCTTTCATCATCCAGGGAGCTCTGACTTTAGTTACCCTACCTTTCCCCCTAGTGTACCTCGACTGTACCCGAACGATTTCCTCTTTAAAGGCAGCCCATTGTTCTATTACAGTTTTGCCTGCCAATCTTTGATTCCAATTTACCCAGGCCAGATCCGTTGTCATCCCACTGAAATTGGCCTTCCTCCAATTAAGTATTTTTTACTCTAGATTGCTCCCTTTTCCATAGCTAATCTAAATCTAATCGATGATCACTGTTCCCTAAACACCTACTGATACTTGCTCCACTTGATCTACCTCATTCCCCAGAACCAGATTCAGCAATGCCTCCTTCTTCGTTGGGCCGGAAATGTACTGATCAAGAAAGTTCTTCTGAACACACTTCAGAAATTCTTCCCCCTTCCTGCCCTTTACACTATTACTATCCCAGTCTATATTAGGATAGTTGAAGTCCCCCATTATCACTACTCTATAGTTCTTGCATCTCTCTGTAATTTCTCTGCAAATTTGCTCCTCCATATTTTTCCCACTAGTTGGTGGCCTATATAACACACCTAGTAGTGTAATGGCACCTCTATTATTTCTTAACTCTAACCATATAGATTCTGTCCTTGACCCCTCCAGGACATCCGCTCTGTTCAGCACTGTAACATTCTCCTTAACCAATACTGCCACACCACCTCCTATCTTTCCTGAACACCCTATATCCAGGAATATTTAATACCCAATCCTGCCCTTTTTGAGCCAGGTCTCCGTCATTGCCATGAGTAGAAGTCAAATCTCAGGCCCTAGAGAAAGGAGCTGAGCAAAGTTAGTTCAGGGATTTCTAAGGTAAAATAGCTAGATTTATGGCTAAGTTTAGTGATTTCTTTAAGGATTATTTCATATGTTTATGATGTTATAAACTTAACTTTTAGTCAGTGGCTGGAAAACCATCATGGGTGCTGAAAAGAAATGGGAAAAATATTTTGAGAATGCTATTGGTTGGTTGGTTATGTAGAGGCTCCTGGTTGTTTGTGGATCTACCTGTTTAGACATATTTGAGCAATCAGCATTGTTCAGTTAACAGTGATTTATGTATATTCTAGGGTAGATTTTCTTCTCAGACCCTTATGGCAGTGTAGGTTTGGCCGGGCGGTCCTGCCACCTGCCAAGCCCTGGAGGACATCCTAGAGTCAGAGCTTTGATGGGTTCCTGGCAGTGTTCCTGCCCCCTAAGAGCTGGGTTGGGGGGGAGAGGAAAGGACTTAATGTGGTGCCAGAGGCAACATGGTGTCACCTGCGGCCCTGGCAGAAGAGAAACGTTTATTTTGAAGGAAATGTCAACTCCCTTGCCTTGTTTGGAGCAACTGCTGCACTGGGGCAGATGTTTGACGATTAAATCCCCTCCCGCCACCTCAGAAACCCGAAGTTGCCAGAAACGGGTTCCTCTCAGCCAGCGTTGCCATGGTGCAAACAACAGGAAATTCATGGTCTGACAGATCCCCATCATTTGTGTCCCAGCACAAACACGGCCGCTCACAGCCAGTGAAAGAAAATGGCAGCAAGTCGCGCCAGGAGGCGCGGAGCCGGCGCGACAGGGGCCCGATTTTCCCCCCTCTCCCATTGCCCGCGGCCGTTAAGACCGGCGAGTCGGGGCGTGACGGCTGAGGAAAATCGGGCCGATGAAACGAGCGCGGGGGGGACTTTTATTTTGTGCGTGTGTGGGGTCCTGGGGACACTTTTTTTTAAAGCGCGACGGAGCACTTGTGCCAGTGGGAGACTTCGACCTGTGACACTTTGTGATGCAGGCATTGAATGAATAATTGTTAATGATGTGGCTAGGTAACAATGGCAGGCTTGTTTATTTATCTATATATATATATATATGTGTGTGTGTGTGTGAGATGAGACAATGAGGAGCTGTCAGTTGGACTGTGCCTGTAGCTCTGGTATTGTGAGGTGTGTGGGGGGCTCGGTCTGTATAAAGTTGCTGAGCGCTCTCTTCTCAGCAGCCTGTCGGGCTCCGACTCTCGCCGCATTGTGACTCACAGCGTCATGGCGGAGGAGCTGCTAGCCGGGTCCCAGTGGCCAAATTCAAGAGATGCTTACGAGCTGCAGGAGATCATCGGTCAGTCTCTTCCCAATCGTTTTAACTTTTTGTTTTAGGATGGCGCGTCTAAATAAATGTAACCGTCGCGACAACAAAGGAGGGAGGAGGGGGGGAGAAACCACCCTCCCTCCCTCCCCTCAATTCTTTTTTGTTGTTGTTGTTGATCTTTAGTTCTATCTCAGTCTGTTGTGCGGCATTATTCATTCTGAGCGATCTCGATCCTTGCATCGTGCCCTTGCATTGCTGCACTCTATATACTGGGTGCAGGGGAGACTGCGTCTTTTTTTTTAAACTGGCGCTGCTTTTCAATAACGTTGAGGAGAAGAGGGGGGGAAAAAAAAGGAAAACGGCTTTTCGTTCTGATTTATCCGCTTCTTCGGGGGTAGGTCCCTGCTGCAAGTGAATGTTCTGATTATAAATGCGTGTTTTGGGGCCAGGATGTGTAGCTTCGGATGTTTTGCGTTGCTGTTATTTTTTCTCTCCCTTCCCCTCTGACTGGGTTGATCCGGGTTCAGTCGCAATGAATGAAAGGAGTAAGTTAAACATGTTGGAAGTGACTGTGCTTCCAGACTGGCTGTCAGCCTCCCTCTTCACATATTTGCAGAGTTGCGACATTGGCTCTTGATGTCAAATGGGATCCCCCCCTGTAACAAGCTTTTACAGTTGAGGGTTGGTGTGTATGTATGTGTGTGTGTGTGTGTGTGTGTGTGAAGTGTCAGCTGATGCCTGGCACCATATCAAGCTTAATGAAAATGTTTATACAAATCACAAACTATTTTATTATTGTTATTGGGAGAGGGGACAGGTGGTCCTACGGCTAACTCGATGCATATTTGCAGAAGGCAGAAAGACTTTGAGAGAGTAAATAGTGAGATTGTTTCTGTTGGTGAATCAGTAAAGAGGGCACAGACCTGCCAAAAAATGAAGGGGAAAGTTAGACAATTTCTTTTCACAGAGAGAGTTGTCAGAACATGGAATTCTTTACCACGAGTGGCTACTGTGGCAGAGATATTTGAAAGGGAATTGGCTAAGTATTTGAAAGGGGGAGCATATAAAAGGATGTGAGGAAAGAACAAGGACATGGGATTAGAGTGGACAGCTCCAATTCAGGAACCAGCATGACTCAAGCATGATACTGGATTGAATCTGTAAACATGGAAGAACGTGTAATCTAACCTCCCCCTCTTACTCCCTCCCAAAACAATATTCACTTAACTCCGTACCGACACACTTTCTGTGTTCAGGTATCTTTGTATTGTGTTAGCTATTTTCTGTGTATTTTTGACAGCAAATGTCTAGACCTGGTAGAGAACTGTAAAACATTTCTTCCAGGGGCACTGTTAATTTCACTGATCGCTCTGTTGCCAAAAAATGTAGCCTTGCAGATCGGAAGGTCCCAGTTTCTAAACCTGGTTTGCGTTGAGTTGGCTGATCTCGGGTGTGCCGTAGTTTGGAAGCTGCAATTGGCCTTAGCGACGGGGTTTCTGATCGCCATGCAGTGACCCCTTTGGGCGATGACACAATTGGGTGTGGCTGCGATGCTCCCCGTGACCGAATAGCCGGCTGACACTCACTGTCCGGGCTCACATGAATACCCGCCAGTTGGGTGAGGTTTTGGAGAAGAGCAGAGAAAAGGGGAGAGAGTTGTGCAGAAAGTCGGGTGAAGTGCCACCGGAGATGCTATCTTAGGCTTAAAACTGTAAGAATAAGCAGTGATTTGGTTAGTGGCATCGTTGCATTGCTGACTATGTCTGTCTTGACACATATTTGTAAACTTCTGTCTGTAAGAAACCTTTAAAAAAAAATACATTATGGAAGCTTGTACTGTTGCAGATTATCTGCATGAAATGATTCCTGCAGCCAATTATGGCAGCTAATGAGTTGGTGTTCGGAGCAGGTTACTCTGGGCTCTTACAGAAGCTGAATCTGCCTAAACGGTCCTATCTTCAATGTGTACTGTGTCAGCATGATTTCACAGAGTGCCGGATAATGCCTCATATCCTTAGTGGGCCAAGGATCAAAATCAATACTTATCCAATTTTCTTTTCCTTTCTCCACTTCTCTTTTGAAGGTGCTGACCCATGCTGGGGTTTGGTTCCATGGGTGCTGGGCACTCTCTGGTAGCTCCTCCAACTATTCATTTGTGAGCCGAGAAGGGCCGTTTGACCACGGGGGAGAGGGAAATCACAACCAAATTACAACCAAATCCTGTCCTCAGCTAATGTCCACATAGACATATTTTCCAGTAGGTAGTCACTGGATGCCAATCAGGATTGGGAGCAGGGGCTGAGTTCCCTCTCTGTAACCTAGGGGGGACGCCCCATTTGCGGCCCCGGCTGATATCAGCTAACTCGGCATAGGCCAAGGATCGATCCTGGTACTTCTGATTTGCATGGCTTAGGACTTCACCGGGAAGTGTCTTTGCTCATTGGACAAGTAGGAGTGGGAAGGGAAGGGGCTACAGCAAGCTATTCCAACAGTGAAGGGCATCACAGCCAAGCCCAATACTGACCTCGTGTAACATCCACAAAATGGACTGTCCCGCAGGATCAGCTCACGATCAGGAGCGGGACGCCTGGCTGGATTCCCCCCCACCCCCTTAGCCTAGGGGCACTAACGCCAATTGTCGACCATTACTACCATTCCAGCTGAGATCAGTTAACTCAGCACAGACCAATGCCAGAACCTTTCTAATCTCTGTACAGGAAACTCTTTATTATCCGGCACCGACGGGACCGGCGTGGTGCCGGTTTATCAAAAAGTCCGGATTACAGAGAGGTATAGTTTAAAAGGTACGCGAGCTCCATACACAGCAACAAATCCAGGCTTCCCTGTTGCTTAGCAACAAGTGCACGAACCCCAGTTACACAGCCACAGATCCAGGAACTGCCACTAATATGAAGTAAAACTTACCTGAACCTACTCCTGAATTTTGCCGGTTAACAGGGATTTCCGGTTATTTTTTTTAAGGTGCCAGTTAAAAGAGAGTTTCAGTACCACACCATGTGGTGCATTTACCCACTAAGGTACGAGGGGAGAGCTATTTCGATTGTAAGTGCACTTACAATGGCTGCTATTTACGATATGCATACTGGAGCAAAATAACAAATGGAAATGAATCCATTCCCCCTTTTCCTTCAGTACAAGTGGGTTTTGTGTTGTACGTAGGGAACTGCTGTTACTGAACTGTAATTTGGATATATAAACGGATGTACAAGGCCACAGTTATGTTGCACTGTACCAGTAATATTGTAGATGTAAAGATGATAAAGCTAGAGATGTAAAGTTCTTATGCACCAATGTACCAACCTCCCTACATCTCTAGCAAGTTTTAAATCACTTTGGGACAATGTCACTAGCAAGTGGCTCAAGAGATTCAAACTGGGAGGTGTTGGGCGCTGTAGCACATTGGTGCCATATGATGTTCGGGCATGGATTCATGCCCGTAATTCCAACATGGTAAGTCCCAGATCTTTGCCATGCCATGGCAAAGGCAATGATCACCGTAGAATGATACAGCACAGAAACAGGCCATTCAGCCCATTATATATGTTCCGATGTCTTTTCCCCACGAGCCACCTAATCTATTCCTGCTCACTCCCCATGCCCGTTAATATTCTTCTTTTTCAAGCAATTCTCTTTTTAAAAAAAAAATATTTATGGACTCCAATGGTTTGTGGCAGACAATTCTAACCGCTCGCCCTCTGTGTAAAGGAAATGTTCTCGCCTCCCCTTTTAACTCTTTCTGTGATTACTGTCTCGTCAGACATACAAGGGAGGGTGAGCCACCTTAGGCCCTTTACCCACAACTCATTTGCCAGCCAGTATGCTCAAAAGTGCAATTGCCAGAGTCCTGAACATAGGTCTCTTAAGAAGTACATTTGAAAATAAGGAAGCAAAATTCATTTTTCATTTAAACAGTATGTTATTAGGGTAAACTTTATTGATTCCTTCTATCCTAAATTAGTAAGAAAATGATTTAGCTCAACATTTCTGCTAATAGATTCTGTGGGCTTGCAGTGTTGGAGAGTTTTGGTACACCAGCACTGTATGTTTTGTACTGCTCTATACAGTATTCGTAGGTAACCCGTGTAGAGAAGTTTCATTTGGTTGTGTTTTTTTTCCTTCCAAGTTTCTGCCCTTTATTCCCTCCTGGAAGTGTTGATTCATGCTGGGGTACAGTTTCACAGGCACTGGCAGCCTTGCTGTACCTCACCCCAGTGACCATTCTTCACACGTGAGCCTAGACAGTGAGTGTCGGCAGATTATTCGACTGCAGGGGCATCACAGACAGGCCTGACCTTGCCCTCACCCTTGGGGGTTATTGGGCTAGCGGTCAGTCAGGACTGGGAACTCGAGCTGATTCTTCCCCTCCCTGGCTCAAGGAGGCAGCTGTTCATTTGGCGATTGTAAACCATTTACGCTTCGCTATTGTGATTTATGGTGTCATCATTACTCCTTAGTGTGGTTGACTGAAAGGGGAATAAAGGAATCTTCTTCTTCTTAGGCAGTCCTTCAGAACCGAGGATGACTTGCTTCCACATTAAAAATGAGCTCGCAGGTGACTGATGAGTCCAATGCGGGACCTACAGTCTCTGTCACAGGTGGGGCAGACGGTGGTTGAAGGGGCGGGTCGGTGGGGTGCTTGGGTTGACGTGCGCTCCTTGCGCTTGGCTTCCGGCGAAGAGACTCGAGGTGTTCGGCGCCTTCCCGGATACTTCTCCTCCACTTTGTGCGGTCTTGGGCCAGGGATTCCCAGGTGTCGGTGGGGATGTTACACTTTTTCAAGGAGGCTTTGAGGGTGTCCTTGAAGCGTTTCCTCTGCCCACCTGGGGCTCTCTTGCCGTGCCGGAGCTACGAGTAGAGCGCTTGTTTTGGGAGTCTCGTATCGGGCATGCGGACATTCCCATAAAGGAATATGAGAATGTGACGGGCACATGCGATTAGGATTACTAATGTGTGGAGGATAAAAACCAACATGGACTGGTTGGGTTGAACGGCTTGTTTCTGTGTTGTAATTTCTATGTAATTCTGTGTGCGAGTCTGTGTGTGTGTGTGTGTACATCTGTATGTAAATCTGTCTGAGAGTGTGTGAAGCTGAATATTAATCTGTCTGTGTGCGCGTGCATATTGCAGTCCATAAAAAGTTAACAGGAAATTACAAATGAAAATTATTCGTCTAAAGGAGAACCCCATGTCAATTTGAAAAAGTGTGAGACAAATCTTAGCAGTTTACTCACAAAACGCCCTGTGCTGAGTGCCCCAAACTTTACGCCCGTGTGGTCCAGTTAACTAGCGAGGAACTGTGCAGGTTTTCAACCCAGGCAGTGCCGCTCTTTCTCCTTGTACTGCTTGTCGGTACGACTGCTCCGTAGCAGCGATAAACCAATTTCCACTCAATTTTGGCACACAAACAAAATATATTAACACGTTGTTGGAGTAAAAATTCTGTTGGAAGAAAAATGCCACTATTGGGGAGTGACCACAGAGATTTCCCAAAATGGACGAAAAAGGACTGGAATTTTGTTTGAATTTTAACAACTTGCAAAGTGTGAACAGAGATGGGAATCCCTCCTCTTTTGGTAAAAGCAGATCAGATGTAAGAATGAAAACATTGGTGGATTGGGAGGTTGGGGTTGCACCCTATTACCCCCCTCCCCCTACACCCGAGCTTTGTTTGCAAGTAAGAAAATTGCCTGGCTCCGATTATAGCTACGTATTTGACCATTGTGATGTTTCAATAGCATCTTCCATTGGAATCAACAGTAACTCCTGCTGAAATGTTCCTATCTCTTCAGAATTTCTATATTTTATGTGATGTAAAAAAATAATGTTTTCTCCAATTTGCTGTAGACACCTGAGTCAGAGGCTTGGTCACTGAGCGGGAATGAGAGTGATATAGTCAGGAGCCTGGTCAGAGAGGGATATAGTCAGGAGCCTGGTCAGAGAGGGATATAGTCAGGAGCCTGGTCAGAGAGGGATATAGTCAGGAGCCTGGTCAGAGAGTGATATAGTCAGGAGCCTGGTCAGAGAGGGATATAGTCAGGAGCCTGGTCAGAGAGGGATATAGTCAGGAGCCTGGTCAGAGAGGGATATAGTCAGGAGCCTGGTCAGAGAGGGATATAGTCAGGAGCCTGGTCAGAGAGGGATATAGTCAGGAGCCTGGTCAGAGAGGGATATAGTCAGGAGCCTGGTCAGAGAGGGATATAGTCAGGAGCCTGGTCAGAGAGGGATATAGTCAGGAGCCTGGTCAGAGAGGGATATAGTCAGGAGCCTGGTCAGAGAGGGATATAGTCAGGAGCCTGGTCAGAGAGGGATATAGTCAGGGGCCTGGTCAGAGAGGGAGATAGTCAGGGGCCTGGTCAGAGAGGGAGATAGTCAGGGGCCTGGTCAGAGAGGGAGATAGTCAGGGGCCTGGTCAGAGAGGGAGATAGTCAGGAGCCTGGTCAGAGAGGGATATAGTCAGGAGCCTGGTCAGAGAGGGATATAGTCAGGAGCCTGGTCAGAGAGGGATATAGTCAGGAGCCTGGTCAGAGAGGGATATAGTCAGGAGCCTGGTCAGAGAGGGATATAGTCAGGAGCCTGGTCAGAGAGGGATATAGTCAGGAGCCTGGTCAGAGAGGGATATAGTCAGGAGCCTGGTCAGAGAGGGATATAGTCAGGAGCCTGGTCAGAGAGGGATATAGTCAGGAGCCTGGTCAGAGAGGGATATAGTCAGGGGCCTGGTCAGAGAGGGATATAGTCAGGAGCCTGGTCAGAGAGGGATATAGTCAGGAGCCTAATCAGAGAGGGATATAGTCAGGAGCCTGGTCAGAGAGGGATATAGTCAGGGGCCTGGTCAGAGAGGGATATAGTCAGGAGCCTGGTCAGAGAGGGATATAGTCAGGAGCCTGGTCAGAGAGGGATATAGTCAGGAGCCTGGTCAGAGAGGGATATAGTCAGGAGCCTGGTCAGAGAGGGATATAGTCAGGAGCCTGGTCAGAGAGGGATATAGTCAGGAGCCTGGTCAGAGAGGGATATAGTCAGGAGCCTGGTCAGAGAGGGATATAGTCAGAAGCCTGGTCAGAGAGGGATATAGTCAGGAGCCTGGTCAGAGAGGGATATAGTCAGGAGCCTGGTCAGAGAGGGATATAGTCAGGGGCCTGGTCAGAGAGGGAGATAGTCAGGGGCCTGGTCAGAGAGGGAGATAGTCAGGAGCCTGGTCAGAGAGGGATATAGTCAGGAGCCTGGTCAGAGAGGGATATAGTCAGGAGCCTGGTCAGAGAGGGATATAGTCAGGAGCCTGGTCAGAGAGGGATATAGTCAGGAGCCTGGTCAGAGAGGGATATAGTCAGGAGCCTGGTCAGAGAGGGATATAGTCAGGGGCCTGGTCAGAGAGGGATATAGTCAGGAGCCTGGTCAGAGAGGGATATAGTCAGGAGCCTAGTCAGAGAGGGATATAGTAAGGGGCCTGGTCAGAGAGGGATATAGTCAGGAGCCTGGTCAGAGAGGGATATAGTCAGGAGCCTAATCAGAGAGGGATATAGTCAGGAGCCTGGTCAGAGAGGGATATAGTCAGGAGCCTGGTCAGAGAGGGATATAGTCAGGGGCCTGGTCAGAGAGGGATATAGTCAGGAGCCTGGTCAGAGAGGGATATAGTCAGGAGCCTGGTCAGAGAGGGATATAGTCAGGAGCCTGGTCAGAGAGGGATATAGTCAGGAGCCTGGTCAGAGAGGGATATAGTCAGGAGCCTGGTCAGAGAGGGATATAGTCAGGAGCCTGGTCAGAGAGGGATATAGTCAGGAGCCTGGTCAGAGAGGGATATAGTCAGGAGCCTGGTCAGAGAGGGATATAGTCAGGAGCCTGGTCAGAGAGGGATATAGTCAGGAGCCTGGTCAGAGAGGGATATAGTCAGGAGCCTGGTCAGAGAGGGATATAGTCAGGGGCCTGGTCAGAGAGGGATATAGTCAGGAGCCTGGTCAGAGAGGGATATAGTCAGGAGCCTGGTCAGAGAGGGATATAGTCAGGAGCCTAGTCAGAGAGGGATATAGTAAGGGGCCTGGTCAGAGAGGGATATAGTCAGGAGCCTGGTCAGAGAGGGATATAGTCAGGAGCCTAATCAGAGAGGGATATAGTCAGGAGCCTGGTCAGAGAGGGATATAGTCAGGAGCCTGGTCAGAGAGGGATATAGTCAGGGGCCTGGTCAGAGAGGGATATAGTCAGGAGCCTGGTCAGAGAGGGATATAGTCAGGAGCCTGGTCAGAGAGGGATATAGTCAGGAGCCTGGTCAGAGAGGGATATAGTCAGGAGCCTGGTCAGAGAGGGATATAGTCAGGAGCCTGGTCAGAGAGGGATATAGTCAGGAGCCTGGTCAGAGAGGGATATAGTCAGGAGCCTGGTCAGAGAGGGATATAGTCAGGAGCCTGGTCAGAGAGGGATATAGTCAGGAGCCTAGTCAGAGAGGGATATAGTCAGGAGCCTGGTCAGAGAGGGATATAGTCAGGAGCCTGGTCAGAGAGGGATATAGTCAGGAGCCTGGTCAGAGAGGGATATAGTCAGGAGCCTGGTCAGAGAGGGATATAGTCAGGAGCCTGGTCAGAGAGGGATATAGTCAGGAGCCTGGTCAGAGAGGGATATAGTCAGGAGCCTGGTCAGAGAGGGATATAGTCAGGAGCCTGGTCAGAGAGGGATATAGTCAGGGGCCTGGTCAGAGAGGGAGATAGTCAGGGGCCTGGTCAGAGAGGGAGATAGTCAGGAGCCTGGTCAGAGAGGGATATAGTCAGGAGCCTGGTCAGAGAGGGATATAGTCAGGAGCCTGGTCAGAGAGGGATATAGTCAGGAGCCTGGTCAGAGAGGGATATAGTCAGGAGCCTGGTCAGAGAGGGATATAGTCAGGAGCCTGGTCAGAGAGGGATATAGTCAGGAGCCTGGTCAGAGAGGGATATAGTCAGGAGCCTGGTCAGAGAGGGATATAGTCAGGAGCCTGGTCAGAGAGGGATATAGTCAGGAGCCTGGTCAGAGAGGGATATAGCCAGGAGCCTGGTCAGAGAGGGATATAGTCAGGAGCCTGGTCAGAGAGGGATATAGTCAGGAGCCTGGTCAGAGAGGGATATAGTCAGGAGCCTGGTCAGAGAGGGATATAGTCAGGAGCCTGGTCAGAGAGGGATATAGTCAGGAGCCTGGTCAGAGAGGGATATAGTCAGGAGCCTGGTCAGAGAGGGATATAGCCAGGAGCCTGGTCAGAGAGGGATATAGTCAGGAGCCTGGTCAGAGAGGGATATAGTCAGGAGCCTGGTCAGAGAGGGAGTTTGAAGTGTTTGTCAGTTGCCGCAGTGTACCAAAAAAGGGAACAAAATAACAGAAAACAGCAGAGGAACATAGCGGAGAGAAAATACAGTCAGAAGAGAAAAACAGCAAGGAGAAGGAAAGGAGCTTAGAAGAGAGAAGCAGTGTTTGCGAGAGGAGATTGTCAATCATATAAATACAGAAAGACAGATTTGCCTTTATATAGCACCGTGTCATGTCTCTCCGAAACAGCTCAGTGCTTCACATAGAATGAATGCAGTAACTTATGTAGTCAACCACAGTGGCCATTTTGTATATATAGTAAAACCTTGCATGCACTCAAGTGACAATGGAGAGAAATAAATACAGGGAAAGGGAGCGAGCTAAAGCAAAGTCTCATGGGGAAAATAGGAGCAATGTATCTTGGTGCCAAGTCCATTCATGTTGTTTATTATAAAATCACAGCCTTTTCTTCCATCACAGGGACACTTATTTAGCCACCAACACCAGAGGTACTGTGACAGACAGGTCCACACAGGGCTGATTTAGAAGACATTTACAACCAGTCTTCCCCCGCCTTTCTAACAGAACACACCATGTACTGTGTGTTGTGCGTACCTTTTACTTCACAGCCTCTGCCAATTAAATCACCGACTTCTGGGTTATTTGATTCATTTAACCGTTACAGTGCTGCTTTCTGTTCAGCCCCGAAGCAGAGAGAGAGAGTCGGGGGGGGGGGAAAAAAGCTGCCAGAGAAGGAATGAAAACTTTATTGTAAAGAAATCTGGCGATGGCGGAGATTGCTAGAGTTTGCGATGTAAAAGACAGAAAATACTGGAAATGCGCAGCAGCTTTGGTTAGCATCTGAAACAAAAGACAGGCTGATGTTTGAGGTGAAGGGTCGACATTATAGCCAGCTTTTCTCTTGCTGTGTATTTCCAGTACTTTCTGTTCCGATTCCATGCTTTGAATTAGGTTTGTGACTGGAAAAGATTCAGTGAGTGAAGATAGTGAGTAACTTCCACTTGTCCTTCACAGCAGAAGTACTTTTTGCCTCCACCTACTCATGATTTTACAACCTTTTGCTCATTTTTGGTGAGTGCATTATGCAAAAAGGTGAGATTTTATTTTGGAGCGTGGCCTGCTTTGTGATTGCACGTGGCGTGGAGCAGCTTTCGCCCCGGCACTCACACTGAGCATGTGCAGCTCGCCGGGGGGAGGCGGGGTTAGCTCCTATTGTCTGAGGGACGGGGTCATCCTGAGGTCACGGCCTTGTGCGTGTGTTCTGCCTTGGGATCAGACAAAAATATCTCTTTATAGCATTATACTGCAGCTCACGTGAGGCGGTTGACGTGTAATTTGTCTTTTGCTCAGCGATCATTGAATTTGTATCATTTGTTTTCCATACTTAAGGTGACTACATACACACTGCAGTGAGTTTGCTAAACATCAACAACTTGCATTTATATAGCACCTTTAACGAGTAAAACGTTCCAAGGCCGCGTCACAGGAGCGATTATCAAACAAGATTTGACACCGAGCCACATGAGGAGATACTAAGGCAGATGAATGAGGTAGTTTTTAAGAAACATCTTAAAGGAGGAAAGAGAGGTAGAGAGATGGAAAGGTTTAGGGAGGGAATTCCAGAGCTTGGGGCCCAGGCAACAGAAGGCACGGCCGCCAATGGTGGAGCGATTATAATCAGGGATGCTCAAGAGGCTAAAATTAGAGGAGCGCAGAGATCTGGGGGGGGCGGGGGGGTTGGGCAGGGGAGTTGCCCTGAGGGGATCTCATCGAAACCTATAAAATTCTGTCAGGCCTGGACAGACTAGATGCAGGAAGGATGTTTCTGATGGCCGGGGAATCCAGAACCAGGGGTCACAGTCTAAGGATAAGGGGTAAGCCATTTAGGACTGAAATGAGGAGGAATTTCTTCACCCAGAGAGTGGTGAACCTGTGGAATTCTCTACCACAGAGGGTGGTGGAGGCCAGTTCATTAAATATATTCAAGAAAGAGTTGGATATATTTCTTAAGGCTAAAGGGATCAAGGGATATGGGGAGAAGGCAGGGACAGGGTACTGAACTTGGATGATCTCATTGAATGGCGGAGCAGGCTCAAAGGGCCGAATGGCCTACTCCTGCTCCTATCTTCTTTGTTTCTATGTGGGGCTGGAGGAGATTACAGAGATAGGGAGGGGGCGAGGCCATGGAGGGATTTGAAGTCAAGGATGAGAATCTTAAAATTGCGGCATTGCTGAACCGGGAGCCAATGTAGGTCAGCGAGCACAGGGGCGATGGGTGAACGGGACTTGGTGCGAGTTAGGACACGGGCAGCCGAGTTTTGGATGACCTCAGGTTTACGTAGGGTAGAACGTGGGAAGCCAGCCAGGAGTGCGTTGGAATAGTCCAGTCTAGAGGTAACAAAGGCATGGATGAGGGTTTCAGTAGCGGATGAGCTGAGGCAAGGGCGGAGACAGGCGATGTTACGGAGATGGAAATAGGCGGTCTTAGCTATGGCACGAATATGTGGTCGGATGCTCATTTCAGGGTCAAATATGACACCAAGGTTGCGAACAGTCTGGCCTGGAGAATGTAACCCACCAGCCCCAAGGGCCACAGACTTGAACCACACACTCGTTCCGATCTCAGCTGCTCTCCTGTGGAGCTGAGCAGAGGCCTGGTAGCGGAGACACGTTCGTGTGGCAATTTCCCTTTGTCTGATTCGGAAGAACCTGAATGTCTTCCTACCCAGCCTCTGTGAAGAGCAAGCCCGTCCTCAGTCAGTGGGCTCGGGAGCGGCAATCAATCTCAGTCCAAAAAAAAGTCAAGAACTTACCAATTATTCACAAGGCAGGGCCAGGAACATTTCATCTCTTCAAAACCTTTACGGGAGAAAAAGATTCTAAGAGATTGGCGGCCCCTTTATTCCAGCTGTGAGGAACAGCAGAGGAACTTTACGAGATTTACGAGGATGTTGCCTGGGCTGGGGAATTTTAGCTATGAGGAAAGATTGGATAGGCTGGGGTTGTTTTCTTTGGAACTGAGGGGGGACCTAATTGAGGTGTATAAAATTATGAAGGGCCTAGATAGAGTGGATAGGAAGGACCTATTTCCCAGCAGAGAGGTCAATAACCAGGGGGCAGAGATTTAAAGTAATTGGTAGAAGGATTAGAGGAGAGTTGAGGAGAACTTTTTTCACCCAGAGGGTGGTGGGGGTCTGGAACTCACTGCCTGAAAGGGTGGTAGAGGCAGAAACCCTCATCACATTTAAAAAGTACTTGGATATGCACTCGAAGTGCCGTAACCTACAGGGCTACGGACCAAGAGCTGGAAAGTGGGATTAGGCTGGGATTGCTCTTTTCGGCTGGCACGGACACAATGGGCCGAATGGCCTCCTTCTGTGCCGTAAATGTCTATGATTCTAACTATGAGCAGCAGTAACTGCGCAGCTCCTCCCAGCTGCTGTCAACGTTCCCAAGCTTCTGAACAGGGCCACATGAAGTGAAAGCCTCTTTATTCACAGCCGAGCACTGGCCCATCTCTAACAGTGGCCGGACGACACAAATAACAGTTAGAGGGTCTGTGGTTCGGCCTTGTTGGGAGGAGGCACAATTATATGTTGTGGGAGTCACAGGAGTCTGTCTGGAGTCTATAATGATCCTCCATTACAACAATGTTTCTACAACATTGCTAATGAGATCTTTAAACACAATTGCTCTCTTCTCTTGAAGGTGCTGACTCATGCTGGAGTGGTCAGCCCTCTGGGTGTTGTTGGCGTCTCTTCAGCACCTCACTCGCTGAAGTGGCCATTTTCCACGCGGGAACGCAGGCAGTGAGTGCTGTCAATGTTGTTTGACCATGGAGTGCAGGGCTTTTATTGCTGGGAAATGTAGTACAGGGGTATACAGCTTCTCAAAATTGCTGAGCTTCTCAAGCTGAGGAGCTCCCCCGATAGCTTAACCAATTTCTTAAAACTAGCACACGGAGTCATTTCTACTCCCAGGTGTGGGACTGAACCACCCACACCAGGAAGGTTCGCGGTTGGTTTGAGCTGATCTCAGCCAAGGCGGCAATCAGGGCGCTGCATTTGGCCTCAGTGTCCCTTGTCTGGGGGGGGTGGGGAATAAAAGTCAGTCAGGTTGCTCACTCTTCGGCCTAGAAATTGGTTACTAGGCCGGTGTGAGCGGGACGCAGGGAACAGTCCCTGTGCTGGAATGGTCGGCCCAAGTCACGCCCGATATTGGACATAGAAACATAGAAGATAGGAGCAGGAGTAGGCCATTCGGCCCTTCGAGCCTGCTCCGCCATTCAACGAGATCATGGCTGATCATCCAAACCCTAGCACCCGGCTCCTACACCGACAGCCATCCCACCCAAGCCCTATCCCCACGTATTTAATCCCCCCTAACACTAAGGGCCAATTTTTATCATGGCCAATCAACCTAACCCGCACATCTTTGGACTGTGGGAGGAAACCGGAGCACCCGGAGGAAACCCACGCAAACACGGGGAGAATGTGCAAACTCCACACAGACAGTCACCCGAGGCCGGATTCGAACCCGGGTCCCTGGCGCTGTGAGGCAACAGTGCTAACCACTATGCCACCGTGCATTTACATGAGACTGGTGAACTGCAGATACCTGCTGGGCCTTCTCCAGGCAGCTTGCCGGCAAAGAGGATTTCCGATAGGTCCGGGGGGGGTTGCAGTGAGAGGGAGGGGGGCGATCGGGAGCTGGCAACGGTCTTTGGCACAGCAGTGGACCTGGAAGGAGCGCTCCTGCACCTCACGGCTCCACATTTAGCAAAGTCTTTTTTAAAAAACCATACCTCTTTGATTGTGGCCTCCAGCAGTCCCGTTAAGGACAGCCGGTTAGGCCGCCTGTAGACCACGTTTTCCTGAACACAGCAGGCCCGGGGCTGGGTGCGTTCAGGGCAGTCTAATATTACAAAGGGGGCCTCAAACAGACTTTGGGCCCCTAATTTGCATTCGCCAAAGCGCGGGCCCGAACTGTCTCTTGTTCTGCCTTTATCGACATGACCGGCATCACACTTCCAGTGCATAATGAGCCGCTGTGAACTGATAAACTCGAGAGATTTTTTGGCTCCCATGATTCAGCTTGCTCTCATAGGCCAGCCTGAGTTCCCTATGTCCCACAGACTGTGTTTTGCTCAGATAGCGAAGGAAATTCGTAGCGTGGCCAGGGAATAAACCGAGAACTCCCTTCAGTTTATTACAACTCCCACATGACTCCCTCCCCTTGCCTTCAAAAGGTGGCTGAATAGCTCGGCACCAGACTAGACTGACTTGGCCTTTAACTGCCAGACAATTTTATTAAACAATAAAAGATTAAGTGAACAGGAGCAATGACACAACAATATATTTTTACAGTAGTTGCTAAGTTTAGTAGCTCCTCCCCATGGCAGCTGCCTGACAACAACCACTGATTCGGCAACAATTCTATCAAAGATGTGCCGGAACATTCTTCTGTGAGTGAAGCTGGTTTTTAACCCCCAATGTACTGTGATAGAATGAAAGAAGCCCATGTCAAGTGAAACCTTCAGGCAAAAAAAAGGCTTCATTTTTGTCCACCTCATCTTTCTTTTTCCGATGCCAGCTGATCTGTTTTCCCTTTTATCGCTGCTAATCTAGTCTCAGGGCTCAGGCAAGATCATCAGCTGCAAAAGGAAAATCTCTCTTCTTCTTAGGCAGTGCCTCAGAACCGAGGATGACTTGCTTCCACATTAAAAATGAGTTCTCAGGTGACTGATGAGTCCAATGCGGGACATACAGTCTCTGTCACAGGTGGGGCAGATGGTGGTTGAAGGGGCGGGTGGGTGGGGTCCTTGGGTTGACATGCGCTCCTTCCGCTGCCTGCGCTTGGCTTCCGCTTGCTCCCGGCGAAGAGACTCGATGTGTTCAGCGCCTTCCCGGATGCTTCTCCTCCACTTTGTGCGGTCTTGGGCCAGGGATTCCCAGGCGCTGGTGGGGATGTTGCACTTTTTCAAGGAGGCTTCGAGGGTGTCCTTGAAGCGTTTCCTCTGCCCACCTGGGGCTCTCTTGTCGTGCCAGAGCTCCGAGTAGAGCGCTTGTTTTGGGAGTCTCGTATCGGGCATGCGGACAATGTGACCCATTCATCGGAGCTGATCGAGCGTGGTCAAAGCTTCGATGCTGGGGATGTTGGCCTGAGCGAGAACACTGACGTTGGTGCGCCTATCCTGCCAATGGATTTGCAGGATCTTGCGGAGGCAGCGTTGGTGGTACCTCTCCAGGCAGACAAGCTCCTCCTAATCCCTGTTTGGGGAGTAGCTGACCTCCATTCTCTACCTCACATCAAGGCTCAGTAGAGTTGCCTCTTTGCCAGCCCTCCAGAATTGGCCTGGCATCTCCAGCAATTCAAGATTAATTTCCCAGACATTGCTGCAAGCTAAACCAGGAGAGAAATCAGAGGGGCATTTGAAAAAAGTGTTTTTTCTTCGTTTTCTTTGAACACTTTTGTTTATTGGTTATAAAAATGTTGGCGATTGGGGGGAAAAGAGGCTGTTTGACTGACAGTCAAGAATCACCCAATTGGGTAATGAAGAGACTGTTCGCTTCCTGATTGGCTGTGGAAGGCAGGGCGCCGTAAGGATGGACGGGTTGAGCGGCCAATGACGGGAGTGTGGGGGCGGGGGCAGTTGGCGGCAGGAGGTCATGTGACAAAAACCTCCTGGAATACGCCCAACCAGAGTTGGCAACCGTAGGGCCCCAGTGGAGTTCCTGTCTGATAACCATGCTCATCTTATGAAGGGGTCTTCTGGGCGGAGGGAAGGCAGCTAGTTTCTAGCCCAGTAGTAATTGCCCCGTGACCACCATATTTCAGCAAAAACAAAGTGGGACGCCGTTTTAAACCTCCGCTCGGATAAAGTTCGTGCTGATACAGGAGATGAATCCAGAGTTTGTTGGCATAGAATGGCACAGCACAGAAGGAGGCCATTTTGCCCATCGTGCCCGCGCGGCTCCCTGGTAGAACCATCCAATCAATCCCACTCCCCCGCTCCCTCCCCACAGCCCCGCAACCTTCCTTCCCTCTTATCCAACTCTCCCCTGAATGTCACTATTGAATCTGCCTCCAACACCCCCTCGGGCAGTGCACTCCAGATCATAACAACACGCTGTGCAAAAAAATGTGTCCTCATGTCACCTTTGGTTCACTCGCCAATCACCTCAAATCTGTGTCATCCGACCACTGACCCCTCTGCCACCGGAAACAGTTTCTCCCCATTTACTCTCTCAAAACCCGTCATGATTTCGAACACCTCTATCAAATCTCCTCTCAACCTTCTCTGCTCCAAGGAGAACAACCCCAGCTTCTCCAGTCTCTCCGCATAACTGAAGTCCCTCATCCCCTGGTACCATTCTGGTCAATCTCCCCTTAACCTTCTCTACTCTAAGGAGAACAACCCCAGCTTCTCCAGTCTCTGCACGTAACTGAAGTCCCTCATCACCTGGAACCATTCTGGTCAATCTCCCCTTAACCTTCTCTGCTCTAAGGAGAACAATCCCAGCTTCTCCAGTCTCTCCGCGTAACTGGAGTCCCTCATCCCCTGGTACCATTCTGGTCAATCTCCCCTTAACCTTCTCTGCTCGAAGGAGAACAATCCCAGCTTCTCCAGTCTCTCCACGTTACTGAAGTCCCTCATCCCCTGGTACCATTCTGGTCAATCTCCCCTTAACCTTCTCTGCTCTAAGGAGAACAATCCCAGCTTCTCCAGTCTTTCCACATCACTGAAGTCCCTCATCCCCTGGTACCATTCTGGTCAATCTCCCCTTAACCTTCTCTGCTCTAAGGAGAACAACCCCAGCTTCTCCAGTCTCTGCACGTAACTGAAGTCCCTCATCACCTGGAACCATTCTGGTCAATCTCCCCTTAACCTTCTCTGCTCTAAGGAGAACAACCCCAGCTTCTCCAGTCTCTCCACGTAACTGAAGTCCCTTATCCCTGGTACCATTCTGGTCAATCTCTCCCTTAACCTTCTCTGCTCTAAGGAGAACAACCCCAGCTTCTCCAGTCTCTCCACGTCACTGAAGTCCCTCATCCCTGGTACCATATGGGGGCAGGGAGGGAGTCTCTTGGATATTTCATTAAAGGAAGAAGAATTGGAAATAGTATACCTGCACACAGTTTCCGTCCTCTGAGTAACACTCCTTGATACATCACAGTCTCAGCTTCCTCAGTATAAGAGAACAGTATAAATTAGTATCCCAATACAGTACCTACAGCCAGAAAGCAAACCTGTGCTCGATGTGATACCACGATACGAGCATCAGAATCCATCAGGGAAAACAGTCTGTCGGCTACTGCTTAGCCCCGTGGAAACGATTGTCGGAAGCGCAGCGGAAGTTTACGCACGAGGAAACTCCAGGCCATTGTGTATAGTTTCGACGGCAAGCCATAAAAATGACATACACGCACTGGAGAAAATACGGAGAAGAGCAACCGGACTGATCTCAAGTGGAAAAGGGAAAGATAAAAGTAACTCGAGCTCAACAGTCTAGAAACAATCCCGTTTACAGGGGTGGTAGAAGCTGCCATCAATGCACATAAAATATTAAATGATACAGATGGCTCAGAATATTACTTCAAACTAAGCCAAGAAGCACCAGTGGATAGACATGGGAGTTTGTGAAAAGGAAACTTAAAACAGATATCAGAAACAATTTTTTATGTAATTGCGTCTATGAATACTGTCCAAGCAAATGTGCCTCCTTACTTCTACCTTGTCTGTACCTTTTGTTGTTCGAAAGATGATCTGTATCACATCTCTTAATCTTCTCCAGAGGAAATCTGTTCAGTTGCCCGAGTCTTTCTTTGTAATGTGGTCCCCAGAGGCCAGGGCCAATCCCGCTCACTCTTCTCTGAATTCGGTATCCTTTTAGAGGTAGAGTAAGCAGATAAAAGGGTTAATTATTTATCGATTGATAACCTTTTACAAATACTGGATCAATATCTGTTGAGAACGGGTTTGAGGGGTACGGAGATGTTAGTTCATCTGTTTCATTCACATGGGTTAGGAAGAGAGATCTGAGGGGGTGGAAGAAGCCATGATAGAGGTAGTCATGCTGGGATTGTGGAGGGAGTGGGCTCGATGGGCTGAATGGCCTTTTATCATTCCAGACTTTCTTAACTTCTTGTGATTAGAGGGGAGTCGAGGAGAACTTTTTTCACCCAGAGGGTGGTGGGGGTCTGGAACTCACTGCCTGAAAGGGTGGTCGAGGCAGAGACCCTCATCGCATTTAAAAAGTGCTTGGATATGCACTTGGAAGTGCCGTAACCTACAGGGCTACGGACCAAGAGCTGGAAAGTGGGATTAGGCTGGGATAGCTCTTTGTTGGCCAGCACGGACACAATGGGCCGAATGGCCTCCTTCTGTGCTGTAAATTTCTATGATTCTTATGTTCTTTTCTCAAAGAGTGATAACTGTCTGGAATAATCTACCAGGCAAGTTAATAGAGTCACAACTGGTGGGGCCGTTCAAAATGCAGTGAGACACCATTGCAATTACTATCTGACGTCCTGTGGCATTGCTCCCAGTTAAAAGTATGCAACAATATCATAACACAGGCAATGCACAACATTAATATTAAATATATAAGTGAAAGCAATAGGCACAGTATTGAGGAGGGAGCCACAATTTCCCGAATGGGGGATGATATTGTCAGCCATTTTGGTGTATTATTTGGTTGAATTTTGGAACGTCCCTCGAGTTAGCTATGTATAGTTTACTGTTCAGTATTTAATATCTGCTCCAATTCAGCATGGATGATTTGGTGTGCAACTAACATCTGTGTTTTGCTGTAGTTCTGTCTATACAATATATTATAAAACTTACACTTGCACGCATTCCCTGTCAACCTTTCCCATTATAAATTCCTATGTCTCCATTTATAATGGAAACCTCCTATGTCAATGTGTCATGCTGTAATTACACCCTCCCACCAGTGGAGGCATTGTAGCACCACCACTGGAAGAAAGGCAATTATACTTGTTTACGGGTGACTCCTGAGGTTAATTAGAAGATGTTTCTGTTATAGGTTTATCAGTAGCTTAGAAATAATTGGCTTTCTTTCTTTTTTTAAATATGACACAGCAATTTGTATGTCTGACAGGGTGACACCTGAAACATGATGGACATGTCGCAAAACTTTCATACTTGCATTTCTATAGCGCCTTCCACAACCTCAGGACGTCCCAAAGCGCTTTACAGCCAATGAAGTACTTTTGAAGTGTGGTCACTGTTGTAATGTAGGAAATGTGGCAGCCAATTTGCGCACAGCAAGCTCCCACAAATAGCAATGTGATAATGACCAGATAATCTGTTTTTTTTAGTGATGTTGATTGAGGGATAAATATTGGCCAGGACACCGGGGAGAACTCCCCTGCTCTTCTTCGAAATAGTGCCCTGGGATCTTTTATGTCCACCTTAGAGAGCAGACAGGGCCTCGGTTTAACGTTTCATCCGAAAGATATAACACTACATTGTGAGATAGCAAAGTACAGCATTAATTTTTGATTAACTGAGATGAGCCCTAATGATCTGTGTAGAAAATCAATAATATTTACACACGATTAGCCGATCTCCTGTGCCGTTGCTTATGGGTAGTCTGTAATCTGGAACATGGCTGTGATGTTCATCTGCTGACCTGACTTATGCCTTTAAGGCCACTGCTACAGGGAATACCTTAGCAGGTCCCAAGGTCAACCAGAGCTTGATTGCTCTTTGTTGAAGGAAGTTTGCAGGTGCTTGTACATTTCCCAGCTCCAGGTCAGGAAAAAAACAGCATGGAATGACTGGTCTTTTTTCTCTCGTTTGATATATAAGGAATTCAGGAGAAACTTCTTTACCCAGAGAGTGGTGAGAATGTGGAACTCGCTACCACAGGGAGTGGTTGAAGCGAATAGTATAGATGCATTTAAGGGGAGGCTGGATCACATGAGGGAGAAGGGAATAGAGGGTTACGCTGATAGATTTAGATGAGGAAAGACGGGAGGAGGCTCGAGTGGAGCATAAACGCCGGCATGGACTAGTTGGGCTGAATGGCCTGTTTCTGTGCCGTATCTATATATATAAAAGGATACTTGTGTCTGTCATTCCGTCTGTCTGTCTGTCTTGAATTAACTCGAAAGTTATAGAGCGTACCTACACGTGCGTTACGTCGAAAGAAAGCTGACGATTCCAGAACCGTCCTAAGCGTATTTACGTTTCGGCCAGACAAAAATGATTCGCGCGTTATGCAAAAAACCTTCAAAATTAAACTCATTATCTGCTAAGTAGCATTGATTGACTGACATCAAGGTCGACCAATCCTGTGCCGGCACGATTGACCAATCCTACAGTTCAGTCGCCTGATGGTTGGCCAATCGTTGCGTCTGTGGGCGGGACTAATGCTTTTCAACTCAGGCATCGGGCAGCCATTGCTTCACTACTTCCAGCTCAAACTACTCTGCTAATCCAGCTTCGAAAAAGTTAGTATCTCTTTTAAAAATTACATAACATTTACCAAAAACGTTTTATAAGTACTTTCACTTTCATCTTTGAAGCTATTAAAAGGTAGAAATGTTGCCCGGCAGCAGATTCACACAGGGACAGACAGACAGGCCCCAAAGCCTGGGACTTGATTTAAACCGCCCGGCCCAAAACAGCCCTGGCAAAGCCGGGCTCCCCCAGCTAGTATCCTATGTAATCCTATGAAGTGCGACATGTAGAGGGGTCACTGATATTTTTGAAACATTTCTATGAATAGGTAGATGAAGCATGGACAGTAGAACATTCCAGATGTGACATAATGGCAAATGTGAAGTACAATTGGATTTAGACCTTAAATGGCACAATATAATTAAATCTCCCAAAGCACTTCACCAAAAGAGGGGAATAGACACAGCAGGAGATACAAGAAGAGTTAGGGAGGTGACTGAAGACAAGGTTGAGGAGACCTTTGAAGGTGGGGAGAGATGTAGCAAGGGGGAGTGGATTAGTGAAAGAATTCCAGAATACAGGGCAGTGATGGCTGAAGGGTCTGTGAAAGGCAGCAGCAGGTGTCATGGCGGGTGTGGTGGATGGTGCTTCGATAGGAGCACTGGACAAGTCCAGGAGGTACTCAAGCCTGGGACAGGGGGCAGGGGAGGAGATCAGCGGGAGAGTAACGTTGATTGGGGTGAGGGACTGAGAGAAGAAGGTTGCAGAAATGGGGTGGGAGAGAAGTGAGACTATAGGTGGCAGAGGTCAGGAGAGCAGGGAGAAAACAGAAGACGAGTAAGGGGAAAGGAGGACTGGGAAGTAACGACAGAGAGGTAGAAGAGCTTGGGTCTGGAGTGGCAGCCAATATGTGCGTACGAGTGGACACAGAAGTATTAGCTTTGATCTACATGTACAAACTGTAGGAAAAGCTATACATGGCTAAAAGCGTCCATAAATAGAGGCTTGAGTGTAGTGATCAGAGACCAGGTCAAGAAATTCAGAGCCTAGCTGCTGGTTGAGAATCCAGGGTCTATCATCAGGTTGAAGTCCAGGGTTCCGCACTAATCAGGGGCTAGAGCCTGCTTGATGGCAGGGGTCCTGAGTGTGGCTAGTGGGGGAATGCCAGGGCTATTCTGATGTCTGATGAGTGGTCTGTGCTGCCAAGGAGCGAGTGTTCTGGGGCTGCCAGATAGTCGGGAACTGATTATTCCGGCAGCAATGTGGTGACGACAAGAGACCACCGAAACTTGGAGGTTTGACTTAGAACGTTGCTAGGAGCTTGCCTTCACAGGTAAATACCAAGGTCAGCGACTTCGGGAGCTCTCTTCTTACGAGAGGCAAGTGGAAGAATTGTGTGTCCCTCTCTCCCCCTTTAAAGCCAGGTGAAGAGGTCCAGGAGCAGGGTGGCGTGTTCTGTGGGCGAGCCCTGGTATCTACTGGAGCGGCTTGCCACCTCGCTTGCACGCGCCCAGCAATGATGAGACTTCAGCTGGCAGGCGAGCAGAGTCCGCAGTCGGATGCGGAGTGCGATCAAACGGATCGAGAGGCGGATACAGCCGAGCCATTGGCCGAAGGATTCGCTGTCTTGTTTTTGTCTTCGGCCAACGAGGGAACACCTGCTGCTGTAGCGGGCGGAGGGCTGGAACATTCCAGAAACTGAAAGAGCTGGATACAGGGCCACCTCACACCATGCTTCAATCGCTTTTAAAAATGCTAATGGACTTCCTGCACCGAAGGGGAAAGCAGGCGATGGACTCTGGAGTGAGGAAAACAATAACGGCTTATTAAATCGTTAACATTTAAAAAGGTAAATGAATAACATTTCTCATCTGTAATAACTGAAGTAAATCTACTGTTGTTGTCACTATTTTATTTATATATAATAATAATAATTCAACTTTATTGTCATTGTACAATGCACAACAAAATGTGATCTTGCAAGCTCCCATGAGTCCAGTACAAATAACATTAACGTAAATAGCACTGTCCTGGGAGAAGCAAAGCCGCTGCGTCTGTGCGCGCCGCCATTCCATTTCCACCATTCCTCCTGTCCGACAATCTTCAGCCCAACGCCTGGGCCTGCTCACCAGCCGCCCCTCCCAGGGCTCCTTCCGTACCTGGTCTTACCCTGATGGTCACCCCTACCAGGTACTAACCAGGCCTGGCTCTGCTTAGCTTCCAAGCCTTGCCAGTGACCCTGTCCCTAGTCCCAGGAACAGGGCATATATATATATATATAAAAAAAAGTTGAATTGAAGTGTTTGGCCAGGTTGCATCACTGGGGTGGAATTCTGCCCAGGAAGGAATTGGCACATCAGGCCCACTGGCATTCACAGCTGCCCCCCAACCATGCCACCAGGCTGGGCTTCAAACAACTCACTGAATGCTGACTGTGTGGAGGGGCTGTACATTAATGAGGGTGAGCAAATTGAGCGGTGAGCCAACTTGCTCAGGCACCCTTCCTTGCACCGCGTGATGTTTCCGTGCACGTGGTGGAATATTGTCACCGCCCCGGGTCCTTGGCCCACGCCCCGTCTCCTGCGAGCTCAAGGTCTGGGAAGAGGGTGTTGAGGGGACAACTGCTGTGCATCGTGGCTAAGGTGTCCCCTTTCTGTGTTTCAGATGCGCAGACCAATGACTTGGCTGTTTCCTGAGGTGGCCCTGAGGAGGATCCTTGAAAAGGTGTGATGCCCTCTCCCTGCTCACATATCTTGGCTGTGCTTTAGCCCATTGGGTGAAGGTTCTTCCTATTGACATCCCCCTCCTCTGCCATGACAGTGCTGTTTTCAGGCACCGATGCTGACGGGGAGCTAGATATGGAAGAACTGTGTGCAGTGATGCGTAACAAAGTGTAACAAAACACTTCACTCATTGTAAAGGAACCAAGCTGTTCATTATTCTTCAGTTCAAAACCAACCAGCAGTTCATTCTGATTCTATGACCTATGACCCCCTGTAAGCATCTGCCTTCTACCCAGTTCTCTCTCAGTTACTTCATTAACATCTTGTCAATTCACTCATATGACAGGCTACTAACTAGTTGCACACCGCAACGCTCCATTACAGAATCTAAAGCATTGCCAATGTATGACCTTAGAATGGGCATTTACGCAGGAGATTTGTTTTTTTTAAACGTCTGCTGCACGTGATATGGAATTAGTTGCTTTTACAAAACGTTGTGATGCTGATGAAAGTGGCCAGTGAGCATTATACTCGTGTTCCAACTACTACGCAATGTGTCAGAAGCACAACTTCAGTGTATCATATATAGAGGATATATGGTGCGACAACCCATTCAACAACAAAAAAGTGGACCTGACTACCTAAGACAAACACAGAAAGGTCCTGAATATAATGTGTGCAGTCAACAACAACTAGCATCTGTAACATAGTAAGATGGCCCAAGGCGCAGGGACAAAAACGGACAGGGAGCAGCAATGCAAGAGTTAGAAGACTGAAAGCACAGTCGAAAAGATGGGTTTGAAGAGGTTTTTTAAAGGGCAGGAAGAGAGAGAGGTGGAGAGGTTTAGGGAGAGAATTCAAAAGAGTGGTGCCGAGAGGGCTAAAGGTTCTGCCATCGATGGTGGGTATGCAGGGTGGGGTGCACAGAAGGCCAGAGTCAAAGGATCAAAAGGTACAGGCTGGGGGATGTAGCGAGGGGCAAGGCCATGGAGGGATTTGTAAAATGAGAACAAGGATTTTGAATCGAGTGTGTTGGGGGATGGAAGCAGGCGAGGATTGGGGGGAGGGGGAGGGGGAGGGGGGCGGGGGGTGATGGGACAGGATGTGGGTGGCAGAGTTCTGGAGAAGTGGGAATTTGTGTGGTCTGGAGCCCGGAGACTGGTGAGCAGGATGTTAGTGAAGTTGAGTCTGAGGGTAATGAGAGTATGGATGAAGGCTTCAGCTGCGAGAAGGGCAATATTGCAGAGATAGAAGTAAGCAGTCTTGGTGATGGCTAGCATGCGGGGTTTGAAGCTCCTCTCATGGTCAAACAAGACACCAAGGTTGCAGTCAGTCTGGCTCAGACTGAAAGAGCAGCTGGACGGTGAGTGGAACCGGGGCTAGGGTATGGATTTTTTGGCAGGAGCAAAATGGTTTCCGTCTTCATAATGTTCAATGAGGTGAGGTTCTGACCCATCCATGACCTGACGGGGACCAGCAATGTAACACAGAGGTGGTCATGGAGTCGAGGCTTGTGATGGAGAGCCATCATCAGCACACATATGGAACCATCTAAACTCGGAAAAAGAAGGGCCCAAGGTTGAAACTTTGAGGTACATTGGAAATAGGGACTGGAGGAGAAGCTATTGGTGGAAATGTTGGGACAGGTAAGAGGATAGTACCACGGAGGTGGACAACAGAGGAGAGGTAGTGGAGGAGGATGCAGCGATCGACTGTGTCAAATGCTGTGGAGAGATCAACAAGGATAAGGAATGATGACTGATCATAGTCGCACTCACACAGGTTGTTGGTGACATTGACCAGGGTAGTCTTATTGCTAATGGGAAAGGCATAAACTGGATTGAAGAGATTGAAACAGGAAAATGTGGGAGAGGTGAGCATGGAACTGGGTGGCTACAACGTCTTCAAAGACCTCGGAGAGGAAAGGGAGGTTAGACGTGGGGTAGTTGTCGGAGACGATGGAGGGAATCAAAGGTAAGCTTATTGCGGAATGGGTGATGACAGCAGTGTTAAAAGCGAAGGGAACGGTGCCCTTGCAGAGGAAGCCATTAATGATGTCAATGAGCATTGAGGCAAGGAATACCAGTTGAGTGGTCAGAAGTTGGGTGGAGAGAGCATTGAGGGAGGTGGATCTGATGGTGATGAGCGTGGCGAGGGCTGCGTAGGCCGGGAGATGGGGGGGGGAAAGCTGCAGAGTGTCATGAGGTCAAGGCTGGTCTGAGGGGAAAGCCAGAGGAGGAGGTTGTGGCTGAGGCAGCTGTGTGGATAGTTTCAATCTTGAGACAGAAAAAGTCTACAAGGTTCTTGATGTAAGAAAACTACGAGGCACTTGGTCTAAGCGTTAAACAAAGCTTTAATCAACTGTTTTACAACATGGAGGTCTAGTTGTGTCCTTCACTAGTTCCTGTTAAGAATGTCCTGCGCAAGCTGGGCCCATGCCCGAGTATTTATACTCTCCCTGGACAGCGCCACCCGCAGGCCGCTCAGTATTATTTCATAAGTCTTTCTTTCATGAATGACTGATTGATGTCAGTGCTCACATTTGACGTTGAACGTGAGGAAGGAGGGGGAGGTTGGTCACCTGAGAAAAGGAGTCCTCACTCCGGGATGATTCTGGATTTGGCTGTGAAAAGGAGGTTTCTTGAGATGGTCCAAGTGTGATCCGACAGTGGATGACCAGGCCAGTGACGTGGCAGGCGTGCTCACTTCTCTGGCACTCAGGCTTGAGGGTACAGGCGGGCACTGTACCCATCTGTCCACAAGTTGTTTAAATTTTGCACCGCACTGTGTTTTTCTGTTCAAACAATGGCTGACTAATGTTAAGTTGTAAAACCTTTGTGAAAAATGAAATAAATGGAGTATCTATTTGTGATTTGTGTGCAGTGTCATAGAGGAATACGATAGTTGCAACTGGTGATTCGGTCAGTTTACTGAGAGTTGGGGCTGCGGTGTGTGGGCATTTCAGAGTTCCCATAATGCCCGAGGGACTTATCTTCACACCAAATTTCCACATGATTAATTTTTTTAAAAATGTGGTTGTATTTTGTATTTAATATTTTAGTCCAGAGTTTGCAAGAGTGAAACTCAGTTACATGCTTTAGTCCACAGTGATCAGGATGTATACGAGGGTCCATTTTCTGACTTTGTGCTTCCAATGGGAGCTTATTATCAAATATTCGTCACGTGAGATATGATTTTCCGGTCACTTAAGTTAATGGTGCGCTTAAATTTCCGCTATGTGCCCCTCACGCGCAGAGCGCAAGTCGGGAAATTACCCTTTACAGTCTTGTGGCTAGTACGTGTCTGTCACACAGTAGACGTCACACCTCCGAGTGTCACACTTTGTTAAACAATCTTAAAAATATGTATTTTTTAAAAAAGAGGAAGAAAGCCAGCCATTTCCTGCTGGTTTTCCCGACCTTGATCACCTCGTCTGACCCCAAGGGCAGGAGTTGGGGGTTAACCAGCACTGCCAGTCTAGACCTTCCCTTGACAATTAGCCTTGGGATGTGCCTGTTTAGATAGAGGGCATGCTGGAGCTGTGGCCTTATTGGGCAGAATGCCACCTTAACGGATAAAAGAAAAGAAAAAAGACTTGCATTTCTCCAGCGCCTTTCACAACCTCAGGACGTCCCAAAGCGCTTTACAGCCAATGAAGTACTTTTTGAAGTGCAGTCACTGTTGTAATGTGGGAAACGCGACAGCCAATTTGCACACAGCAAGCTCCCACAAACAGCAATGTGATATTGACCAGATCATCTGTTTTTAGTGATGTTGATAAATATTGTCCAGGACACTGGGGATAACTCCCCTGCTCTTCTTCGAAACAGTGCCGTGGGATCTTTTACGTCCACCTGAGAGAGCAGATGGGGCCTCGGTTTAACATCTCATCCGAAAGACGGCACCTCCGACAGTGCGGCGCTCTCTCAGTACTGCCCCTCCGACAGTGCGGCGCTCCCTCAGTATTGCCCCTCCAACAGTGCGGCACTCCCTCAGTATTGCCCCTCCAACAGTGCGGCACTCCCTCAGTACTGCCCCTCCGACAGTGCGGCGCTCCCTCAGTATTGCCCCTCCAACAGTGCGGCACTCCCTCAGTACTGCCCCTCCGACAGTGCGGCGCTCCCTCAGTATTGCCCCTCCAACAGTGCGGCACTCCCTCAGTACTGCCCCTCCGACAGTGCGGCGCTCCCTCAGTACTGCCCCTCCGACAGTGCGGCTCTCCCTCAGTACTGCCCCTCCGACAGTGCAGCGCTCTCTCAGTACTGCCCCTCCGACAGTGCGGCGCTCCCTCAGTACTGCCCCTCCGACAGTGCGGCACTCCCTCAGTACTGCCCCTCCGACAGTGCAGCGCTCTCTCAGTACTGCCCCTCCGACAGTGCGGCGCTCCCTCAGTACTGCCCCTCCGACAGTGTGGCGCTCCCTCAGTACTGCCCCTCCGACAGTGTGGCGCTCCCTCAGTACTGCCCCTCCGACAGTGCAGCACTCCCTCAGTACCGCCCCTCCGACAGTGCGGCGCTCCCTCAGTACTGCCCCTCCGACAGTGCGGCACTCCCTCAGTACTGCCCCTCCGACAGTGCAGCGCTCTCTCAGTACTGCCCCTCCGACAGTGCGGCGCTCCCTCAGTACTGCCCCTCCGACAGTGTGGCGCTCCCTCAGTACTGCCCCTCCGACAGTGTGGCGCTCCCTCAGTACTGCCCCTCCGACAGTGCAGCACTCCCTCAGTACCGCCCCTCCGACAGTGCGGCGCTCCCTCAGTACTGCCCACTCCGACAGTGTGGCGCTCCCTCAGTACTGCCCCTCCGACAGTGCAGCACTCCCTCAGTACTGCCCCTCCGACAGTGCAGCACTCCCTCAGTACCGCACTGGGAGTGTCAGCCTGGATTTTGGTGCTCAAGTCTCTGGAGTGGGACTTGAACCCACAACCTTCTGACCCAGAGGCGAGGGTGCTGTCCAGTGAGCCACAGCTGACACACACATCACCACAGTGCCTCAGAGCAATGTCGAGGGGGGATCAGCTTGTTCTTGTTAAGAAGTGCTATCACACTGGTGTTTACTAATATTCTGCAGGCCACAGCCATCATATTCATTGGTGATTTAGGGAGGGGCAATAAATGCTGGCCCTGCCAGCGCCGCCCACATCCCAGGAACGAATAAAAACAAATATTGCCGCCCTTTGTTTTTTGTGTGTGTGGTGATGGGCCACTTTCTTTGAAGTCCCTCCTCCTCATGTTGGGCCTTGTGGTTCATTTTAATTTTTGAAATCTTAATTGTTAGCTCCCGCCCAGCGAATCCCCCACTGTGGAGCTGAGCCACAGAAACCAGGAAAGTGCCAGGATGAACTGCCGATCTGTGCTGAGTTGGACGAGTATAGCCAGGGGCGCACTGAGGGCAATCGGACTATCTGTGCCCCCTGGGCTTCGAAGGTAGCAAAGATCAGCCAGGGTTCTTGCTCCCGATCGGCATCCAGTGACTCCCACTGAATAACACATGGATGTGGATGTCGGGAGGACGACAGGATCAGCTGCGATAACTTCCATGGGGGAATAGCCCGTAGACACGATTTTAACCCTACTCGCTCAGCAGAAACCAGGCGGGCGGGCAGTTAAAGTCGCCCCGGGTCTTGCCTGTCCGAAAGCCGCCACGATCGCAACATCTGCAATTTTAACCCGCTCTCCTGAGCAGGCAGCAACGACAGGCGCCCGGAGCCAACGGGGTCCTTCTTTACATGTGCATGTTGCGGCCCGATGACATCATTGAGACCCGACTGTAATTTTAACTCGGGGAATCCGCCTGGAGTTAAAATCGGGGCCTAGGCTCATGTGAAGAACGGCCAGTTGAGGTGGGGTACCAGGCAGAGGCCAGTGCCCGTGAAACTGTGCCCCAGTGAGGGACCAGCAGCACCTGGAGGGGAGAAAATGTTTGTAATTCATTTGAGGGACGAGGCATTTCAATGCACCATAGTTGTTGCCAAAATGGTTGGCAATCCCATAAATGGATCCTTTCCTTGTAATGGAAGGAAGACTTGCATTTATACTGTGACCTCAGAGACGTCCTAAAGCGCTTTACAGCCAATGAAGTACTTTTGAAGTGTAGTCGCTGTTTTACTGTAAATGTGATTAAACAACAGCTTGTAGCTCACGTCAGTGAAAGTGCGATTTCTCTTGTGCCGAGATGACTACTTTCTACCTCTGTTCACTGTTGGAGCTCATCCTCACGATGGTAAACATGCAGACTTTCAGCAAACTAACGGGAACACGGCCCTTTCACAGTTCTGCAGCAATGAAGTACTCTTGAAGTGTAGTCACTGTTGTAATGTGGGAAACGCGGCAGCCAATTTGTGCACAGCAAGCTCCCACAAACAGCAATGTGATAATGACCAGATCATCTGTTTTTAGTGATGTTGGTTGAGGGATAAATATTGGCCAGGACACCGGGGAGAACTCCCCTGCTCTTCTTCAAAATAGTGCCGTGGGATCTTTTGTATTATGCCAAAGACAGTGCCTCCGACAGTGCGGCGCTCCCTCTGTACTGCCCCTCCGACAGTGCGGCGCTCCCTCTGTACTGCCCCTCCGACAGTGCGGCGCTCCCTCAGTACCGCCCCTCCGACAGTGCGGCGCTCCCTCTGTACTGCCCCTCCGACAGTGCGGCGCTCCCTCTGTACTGCCCCTCCGACAGTGCGGCGCTCCCTCAGTACCGCCCCTCCGACAGTGCGGCGCTCCCTCTGTACTGCCCCTCCGACAGTGCGGCGCTCCCTCAGTACCGCCCCTCCGACAGTGCGGCGCTCCCTCTGTACTGCCCCTCCGACAGTGCGGCGCTCCCTCTGTACTGCCCCTCCGACAGTGCGGCGCTCCCTCAGTACTGCCCCTCCGACAGTGCGGCGCTCCCTCTGTACTGCCCCTCCGACAGTGCGGCGCTCCCTCAGCACTGCCCCTCCGACAGTGCGGCGTTCCCTCAGTACTGCCCCTCCGACAGTGCGGCGCTCCCTCAGTACCGCCCCTCCGACAGTGCGGCGCTCCCTCAGTACCGCCCCTCCGACAGTGCGGCGCTCCCTCAGTACCGCCTCTCCGACCGTGCGGCGCTCCCTCAGTTCTGCCCCTCCGACAGTGCGGCGCTCCCTCAGTACCGCCCCTCCGACAGTGCGGCGCTCCCTCAGCACCGCCCCTCCGACAGTGCGGCGCTCCCTCAGTACCGCCCCTCTGACAGTGCGGCACTCCCTCAGTACTGACCCTCCGACAGTGCGGCGCTCCCTCAGTACTGACCCTCCGACAGTGCGGCACTCCCTCAGTACTGCCCCTCCGACAGTGCGGTGCTCCCTCAGTACCGCCCCTCCGACAGTGCGGCGCTCCCTCAGTACTGCCCCTCCGACAGTGCGGCTCTCCCTCAGTACTGCCTCTCCGACAGTGCGGCGCTCCCTCAGCACTGCCCCTCTGACAGTGCGGCGCTCCCTCAGTACTGCCCCTCCGACAGTGCGGCGCTCCCTCAGTACCGCCCCTCCGACAGTGCGGCGCTCCCTCAGTACTGCCCCTCCGACAGTGCGGCGCTCCCTCAGTACTGCCTCTCCAACAGTGCGGCGCTCCCTCAGTACCGCCCCTCCGACAGTGCGGCGTTCCCTCAGTACTGCCCCCAGAAAGTGCGGCGCTCCCTCAGCACTGCCCCTCTGACAGTGCGGCGCTCCCTCAGTACTGCCCCTCCGACAGTGCGGCGCTCCCTCAGTACCGCCCCTCCGACAGTGCGGCGCTCCCTCAGTACTGCCCCTCCGACAGTGCGGCGCTCCCTCAGTACTGCCTCTCCAACAGTGCGGCGCTCCCTCAGTACTGCCCCTCCGACAGTGCGGCGTTCCCTCAGTACCGCCCCTCCGACAGTGCGGCGTTCCCTCAGTACTGCCCCTCCGACAGTGCGGCGCTCCCTCAGTACCGCCCCTCCGACAGTGCGGCGTTCCCTCAGTACTGCCCCCAGAAAGTGCGGCGCTCCCTCAGTATTGCACTGGAGTGTCAGCCTAGATTATGGGACTCAAGTCTCTGGAGTGGGTCTTGAACCCACGACCTTCTAACGCAAGGTGAAAATGCCATCACTGAACCACGGCTAACAAATAGACAAGAGAAGACGCCGAGTCAATGAAACTCATTAAGAACCAGATAATTGGCTCTCCCGCGAGGGAGCAACTAAAATGCTGGGATCAGAATGGGGTCTGATGATGCTGTTGTAGTGACATTTCAAATTAAGGGTTAGGGGCAGGTGCTGTGAGGTGAACCAGTCAAATAGAAATTACAGAATCTCTTCAGGAGGCTTGGCGAGCAGTGTGGTGCCATGACAACAGCTAGTGCCACAAGAGTGCTGGGCAGGGGTTTGAATGCCTCGACCTCAGCTGTGCCCCTGTGGGGAAGAGCCAATTAGAGGCCGCACGGGAGGCAGTTAGTCCCAGGCTCCTCGGTATGCAGCTAAGACAGGGACAGTCGTTTAACCTATTAATAAAAACTGTGGGACCATGTGTGCAAGAGAGCAGCTCCGGGTAATTCTCTCCACTCTCGCCCCTTTCCCAGTTCAAAAGTGGCACGTCTCTGCTCCGCAGCTCCCCCTGGTGGCATGGCTGAAATCAGGCAATCAACGCATGTGGGTAATTACTGGTTTTGAACTGCATCCTATTACACAAGATAATAACTGTTCAAAAAGCACGTGTGTGTGTGTGTGTGTGTTGGGAGTGTGTGTGTGTTGGGAGTGTGTGTGTGTGTGTTGGGGTGACTTTGGTTGCTGTGACCTGATTACCTTCCAACTGATGGTACTTGGCAATTGTTAAATGCTCAGAAACCGGTCTAAAAGACCACCTCTGGGGAGAGACCACGAGCATGGGTCTGTCCCGACAGTAAATGAATGGCTCAGCCTTGACTCTCGAGTTAGAAATGTGTCAAACAGGACCACAAAAGATTGACTTGGAAGGAGCTTTGCTGTACCTGGAAGCTCCATTGAAAAGTTGAGCGCTGTTTGCTGGACGGGTTTGGTTTTTTTTTTTTTTTTGCTTTTCCCCTTGCGATTGCCACTTGTGAGTTTCTCGTTTCTTCCTGCGGCAGGCAGCGGGGCCACTGCCATTGTGCAAGCCGCTCTCTGCAAACCCAAGAAGGAGCGGGTGGCAATAAAGAGAATCAATCTGGAGAAATGCAACACGAACATGGACGAGCTGCTGGTGAGTTGAGGCACTGATCCTATCCAGGGGGGTTTGTTTTGACAAAGGTTTGTGCTCATCGAGGGTAGCGCTGCAGCACATTGCACCAGTGAATGCCGAGGCTTGGCTTCCCCACACAGCCGAGTACCTGACCTGGGCAAACACCCAAGAGAAGGTGGGGACAATTCGGACAGAGTCTCGATTGCACATGAACTCTCTCTACTGGCTGCTTCTCTTCTCCTTAGGCAGTCCCTTGGAACCGAGGATGACTGATGAGCCCAATGTGGGACCTACAGTCTCTGTCACAGGTGGGGCAGACGGTGGTTGAAGGGGTGGGTGGGTGGGGTGCTTGGGTTGACGTGCGCTGCCTGCGCTTGGCTTCCGCTTGCTCCCGGCGAGAGACTCGGTGTTCAGCGCCTTCCCCCAAATGCTTCTCCTCCACTTTGTGTGGTCTTGGGCCAGGGATTCCCAGGTGTCGGTGGGGGATGTTGCACTTTTTCCAAGGAGGCTCCGAGGGTGTCCTTGAAGCGTTTCCTCTGCCCACCTGGGGCTCTCTTGCCGTGTCGGAGCTCTGAGTAGAGCGCTTGGTCTGCTGACTATACAGCGACTTTGGCAGAACCTGGAAGCAGGTCACTGGCCTCTCCTCGGAGCTAGTGCAGGGCCAATACAAAATCAAAACCGAGACTGCGGGCTCCAGCGACAGGCAAATGCCAGTCACAGGGTCAATGGTTTGAGTCTGTCCACCACAAGCCCACAGGCCACTGTGAACTGCAGATTCAAACAGTGTTTCCCAGCTTTACAGTGGGTCTGGTCAGCACCATGGAGTTACGGAAATGACACCTTGATGCATATGAAATAGAACATTACGTAAATGGGAATCGAGTTATGGACTAAACTCACCATTAAAGTGGATAATATATATGGGTCCAACAGGCAACGAGATACATTTCTGGACAGAGAAGGAAGGGATTGAGAGCTAGGATGAGAGGGTGGGGTCGACATTTCAAAAAGTCCCGATGGCTTTAATGGCCTTTCCCTATCCTGAAAACGCTTTATAGGATGATATGACACATAGCCAACAAGCACACACTAGGGGTCATTTTCTAATTGCACGCTCCTGGTGGGGAGTCTCACCTGCCGGGAGCACGCATCAGAAATTCAGGTGCCACGATTCTCCAGCCATTTAAATGAATGGACAGAAAATCGTCTTCAGCAACTGCCCAAACTTCCGATATCTACCGACGGGACCAGTATCGTGAAGTCGGGAATTCACCCTGCGTGAGTATTCTCAAGAAGTCGATCCTGAGAGCTCACTTAAGCAACACAGAACAAATGCACCTCAACAATCAAGCCAGTTCATTAAATTGCTTCCCTGGGCTGCTTTTCCTCTTGAGCTGGGCATGCATCTTTTTACTGAAACTCACTGGCTCAGCAAAAGACCCTCCTCTCTTGAAGGCGGCGCATGCTGGCACAAGGTCTACAGCCACCGGCCTGCCTCCAATACCTCGACCAAGTGGCTGCTCTCTGATGCGTGAATCTAGACCGAGAGTGTTGGCAGATCATACAACACAGTCCGCTTCACCTCTGTCCTCACCCAAAGACCGCACACGCCCTCATTCCAGCACGAGTCACAAATAACCGCCGTTAACAACCCTGGCTGGTGTTTCCTCCATCCCTAACCAAGGGTGCAGAAGACAGTGGTGTGATCAATAAATGTTTGGTGTTGGTGCCAGCCTATGTTTGGGCTGTGGCAGATTGTCATGGAGTTAAGAATCATATCTTGAAACTCTTGCTGTCAAAACGCTGACCACTCCATTTCTTTCTGATCAGAAGGAGATTCAAGCCATGAGTCAGTGCAGCCACCCCAATGTCGTGACCTATTTCACCTCATTTGTTGTGAAGGATGAACTCTGGTTGGTCATGAAGCTGCTGAGTGGAGGTAAGACCCAGAATACAAGTACAACAGTCGCCTTCCTTTAATAATATAATAATTATTGCTTTATGTTCAAGCTGAGGGACGAGATTTATGTTAGGGCAGTAGCGAATCGGCAGCCCGTTTTACACGCCGCCCCATTTCCTTTTCCATTGATGTCAATTTGCCCACAGTGACTTTAATGCCGGTGAATGGAACAATGTAGCGTTTTACCATTTCCTAAGGGTCTGAAGGTGGCCATTGCTGTTCTAACTGAAGAAGTGATTTTTCTTAATTGTTTTCACTGAGAGGCCTGTACTCCCTTCAACAATATCTGTCGTTCCGTCTCCCTGTAACTACTGCACCTGTAGGAGGGGCCAGCAACCAGGCATTTACATAGAAACATAGAAGATAGGAGCAGGAGTAGGCCATTTGGCCCCTCGAGCCTGCTCCGCCATTCAATGAGATCATGGCTGATCATCCAAATTCAGTACCCTGTCCCTGCCTTCTCCCCAAATCCCTTTAGCCTTAAGAAATATATCTAACTCCTTCTTGAATATATTTAAGGAACTGGCCTCCACTGCCTTCTGTGGTAGAGAATTCCACAGGTTCACCACTCTCTGGATGAAGAAATTCCTCCTCATCTCAGTCCTAAATGGCTTACCCCTTAAGCTTAGACTGTGACCCCTGGTTCTGGACTCCCCCACCATCAGGAACATCCTTCCTGCATCTAGTCTGTCCAGTCCTGTTAGAATTTTATAAGTTTCAATGAGATCCCCTCTCATTCTTCTAAACTCCAGCGAATATAAGCCTAATCGACCCAATCTCTCCTCATACGTCATTCCTGCCATCCCAGGTATCAGTCTGGTGAATCTTTGCTGCACTCCCTCCATGGCAAGAACATTTAGCAGCTACTTTGCGCAGAGTTCAGCCAAGTGTTGGGCAAGAAACACAAAAGATAACGCTCACATTTCGGAGAATTCTAATCGGGCTTAATCCCAAGTGAAACATTCATGAGATTGGTCACGTTCCCCCAGTGGCTCAGTGGGTAAGTGCACTGCCCAGTGTGGTACTGAGCCTTACAGGACAGGAAGGCCCTGGGTTTGATTGCTGCCCAATGCAGAGTTAGTTGATCTCCGCTGTCGGGAGTAGTGGGGGGCCTCAGCCAGGGCAGCTGCTCCCGGTCACTCTCCAGTGGCTCCTGTGTGTGTGGATGGAGGGAGAGGACGGGATTGGGCTCAGGCTGTGATGCCCTCACAGCGGAATAGCCCGTTGACACTCCTCTGGGCTCACATATAAAGAGTGGGCATTTGGGCAAGGCACCAGAGGGCAGCTGCTGCCTGTTGACCCACAACCCCAGCAATTTGGCGCCTTCACAAGAGAATTGGGCAAAAACAGTTTTGCCAGTGGCTCACAACTGCTTCCTACGTCGCAAAAGGGAGCCTTTTTGATGTCATTTGATTAGCAACCATGACATTCTCAGTTTGAGAACAAACAGTATTGACTGGTGCTTGTTCAGTGTTCTGTGAAGCAGCAGCCAATGATTCAGTGGAGGGGGAGAGGGGGAAAGAGAGTGAGAGACCATAAAGAAGAATACCCTCAGTCAACTAGTCCTGGGACTCACTGAAGTAACTACTAACACTACTAACAATAACCAGCCCCAGGACAGTGACAGCGTAACACAAAGAATTCGACCCAACACAATCGTCACTAAGCAAAAGGAAAAATATCTGTCATATTGGGCAGAAACAACAAAAACCCGAAACAAACTCAATTGCTACTTGGCCCTAAACAGACAATACAGCATGGCTGATTACCTGACCATGGTAAAGGATAGCAAACTGAGAAAAACCTTGACAATGTACAGACTTAGTGAACATAGCCTGGCGATCGAAAAAGGTAGACACAGGCAGACCCGGCTACCAAGAGAGGACAGGATATGCTCTCACTGCAGTCAGGGAGTGGTGGAGACAGAGATGCACTTCCTCACAGCTTGTAGAAAATATCAGGGCATAAGGGAGAATTTCTACCCAAAATTCACAAAAATATGCCCGGAATTCAGAAATTTGAATGACGACCAAAAACTCCCATACCTACTAGGGGAAGAGAGAAATTGTGTAACACTAGCGGCACACTATGTTACAGCTTGCCATAAACAGAGGGACAACCAGTAAATATAAGAAAAGAGTATATACAAATTATATGAATGTATATTTATACACTCAGGGATATATCTGTTTATACACTGTATGGATAGATCTGTATTTTTTGTGTTCAACCATGAATGTTTTTCGATGCTTTGGCAACATAAGATGTACCTTGTCATCATGCCAATAAAGCGATTTGAATTTAATTGAATTGAGAGATCTGAGAGAGAGAGAGAGAGAGAGAGAGAGAGAGAGTTATCAGAGAGAGAGATCTGAGAGAGAGAGATCTGAGACAGAGAGAGCGAGGGAAGGAGGGAGGGAGGGAGAGATATCCGAGAGAGAGAGATCTGAGAGAGAGATCGGAGAGAGAGAGCGCGAGGGAAGGAGGGAGCGAGGGAAGGAGGGAGGGAGGGAGGGAGGGAGCGAGGCAGGGAGGGAGGAGCATGTGCAGGCCTGCGGGGGAGAGAGAGAGCCAGAGATTTCCATTTGGGTGTGTGGTGACCCAGCCTTTCCTGCTCCTGTTTCAGGCTCCATGTTGGATATAATCAGGAGGACAGTCAGCAACAATGAACACAAGACTGGCGTGCTGGATGAGCCGGTAATAGCCACAGTTCTAAAAGAGGTGTTGGAGGGCTTGGATTATCTGCACAGGAATGGACAGATACACAGGTGGGCTTTCAATTCTTCATCTCTAACCCACATTGAGTGGGGGGTCAGGCAGCAGTGCCAATCCCGAGGGGCTTTACAAAGTAACTTTAAACAAACAGGAAATGTTGCATCTCGTCCTTTAATGGGGTGCTGCAGATAATCTTATCGAAGTATCCTCTACTCCCTCATACAGAGGAGACAACACCAACCCTGGTCAGTATCTTATGGTGAAAGAGAAAGACTTGCATTTCTATAGCGCCTTTCACCACCTCAGGACGTCCCAAAGCGCTTTACTGCCAATGAAGTACTTTTTGAAGTGGAGTCACTGTTGTAGTGTGGGAAACGCAGCAGCCAATTTGTGCACAGTAAGCTCCCAAAAACAGCAATGAGATAATGAGCAGATAATCTGTTTTTGTTATGGTGATTGAGGGATAAATATTAGCCAAGACCGGGGAGAACTGCTCTTCTTCAAATAGAGCCATGGGATCTTTCACGTCCACCTGAGAGAGCAGACAGGGCCTCGGTTTAACGTCTCATCCGAAAGATGGCCCTTCCGACAGTGCAGCACTCCCTCAGCACTGCCCCTCCGACAGTGCAGCACTCCCTCAGCACTGCCCCTCCGACAGTGCGGCGTTCCCTCAGCACTGCCCCTCCGACAGTGCGGCGCTCCCTCAGCACTGCCCCTCCGACAGTGTGGCGCTCCCTCAGCACTGCCCCTCCGACAGTGCAGCGCTCCCTCAGTACTGCCCCTCCGACAGTGCGGCGCTCCCTCAGCACTGCCCCTCCGACAGTGCGGCGCTCCCTCAGCACTGCCCCTCCGACAGTGCGGCGCTCCCTCAGTACTGCCCCTCTGACAGTGCGGCGCTCCCTCAGTACTGCCCCTCTGACAGTGCGGCGCTCCCTCAGTACTGCCCCTCCGACAGTGCGGCGCTCCCTCAGTACTGCCCCTCCGACAGTGCGGCGCTCCCTCAGTACTGCCCCTCTGACAGTGCGGCGCTCCCTCAGTACTGCCCCTCTGACAGTGCGGCGCTCCCTCAGTACTGCCCCTCCGACAGTGCGGCGCTCCCTCAGCACTGCCCCTCCGACAGCGCGGCGCTCCCTCAGTACTGCACTGGAGTGCCAGCCTGGATTATATGCTCGCACAACCTCCTGCTACCCACTGAGCCACGTCTGACAGATGCCTGAAAGATCAGCTCTCTGGCTGTGCCCAGCTCGGGTTGTCTCGGGATAGAGCATGTTAAAGTTTAGCAAGGGTTCTGCTAATTGGTCGGAGTGTGGCCTCCCATGCAAGGAGGTCCATTAGCAGCAGCAAAGAATGGAGGGATGACCCGAAATAGCATAGGAGGGACACAAGATGAGTTCCGAGTGTTCGACAGTAATCCTTCCAATCTTTTAATCTTTGTATTGTTTGAATGTGTTTTGCAATTGCAGGGATGTTAAAGCCGGTAATATTCTACTTGGCGATGATGGATCTATACAAATTGCAGGTAGGTTTATACACTAATCTCGTCATTGTGCAGTAATTCAAAATAATTCCCTTAATGTACTTCTCCTATGAGTTATATTAAATCAGCCGGTAGAGGATTATCAGAACGGATAACAAAATGGATTATCTTTAAAACATGACTTTTAGCAGCAAAGCATCTCCAGTTACGGCCTGTAGACAGAGTGAGTAACAGTGACGCAGAACCGAAAGGTCACCGTGGATTCACACTCTGCTGTTGGCGCTGTTGTTATTGATTACATGCTGACTGTACCCTTTAATGGAAACAAGTAGAAAAACACCTCACAAATCACAGAATCCTCATAATTTTAAAACTAAAGGTTAAAGCATTCAGTGCCTCTACATCAGAAACAATGGGGGCGATTCTGACTCTGTGCGATATGTCTCTCCCCATTTTGATTTCCACTTCAGCCAATGAGATGTAAAAGGAGCTACCGATTTGCTAGTTTTACACGATCGCACAAAGTCAAAATGACTCCCGGTCACGGCTGGGCGAAGACCCACAGTAAAACCATAGCGTGTGGATGAGAAAGACCATCTGCTTCTCAAAACCCGTCGTATGCACAAACCACGTCCAGTTTGCACCATCGTGGACTCTGAATGAGGCATCAAACCAAAAGTAACTCTCCCAGCAGAGCTCCCATCGTTGGTCAGCTAGCTTATCCAGTGAATAGCTGAGCCAGGAACATCCGAGATTCCGTCCGTTCCGTGCGGAGTTAGCCAGTGGATGCCAGGATGGTGCCAGCAGCATGAAAATTGGCCACAGTGTCCATGGGATTGGGAGGGGGAACAATCAGCTAGAGTTCTCACTCCTGATCACTATTCACCACTGGAAAGTAAACTCATGTCAGCTTGGGCGAGGACAGGAGCAGTGATGGCTCCCTGGTGAAATAGCCTGTTGACACTCACATATGAAGTATGGCCATTCAGGGATTCCCACCGACACCTGGGAATCCCTGGCCCAAGACTGCACAAAGTGGAGGAGAAGCATCCGGGAAGGCGCCGAACACCTCGAGTCTCTTCGCCGGGAGCAAGCGGAAGCCAAGCGCAAGTAGCGGAAGGAGCGCATGTCAACCCAAGCACCCCACCCACCCGCCCCTTCAACCACTGTCTGCCCCACCTGTGACAGAGACTGTAGGTCCCGCATTGGACTCATCAGTCACCTGAGAACTCATTTTTAATGTGGAAGCAAGTCAGCCTCGGTTCCGAGGGACTGCCTAAGAAGGAGATGGCCATTTGGGCAAGGCACCAGTGAGTGCCCAGTCCCCATTGGAACTGTATTCTAGCAAGAGTCAGCACCTTCAGGGAAAGGAGGGCGGAGAAAATTGCCACAAAAAAAGGCTCCAAGACAGAGCTTTGTGAAACGACGACGTGTATTTATATAGCACCTTAAATGTAGTAAAACATCCCAAGGCGCCTCACAGGAGCGTAATCAGCCAAAAAATTTGACACTGAGTCAAAGAAGGAAACATTCGGACAGGTGACCTAAAGCTTGGTCAAAGAGGGAGGTTTTAAGGAGCGTCTTAATGGAAGAGAGAGAGGCGGAGAGGTTTACGGAGGGAATCCCAGAACTTAGGGCCTTGGCAGCTGAAGGCACGGCCGCCAATGGTGGAGCGATTATAATCAGGGATGCTCAAGAGGGCAAAATTAGAGGAGCTCAGATATCTCGGAGGGTTATAGGGCTGGAGGAGGTTACAGAGATAGGGAGGGGCGAGGCCATGGAAGGATTTGAAAACAAGGATGAGAATTTTCAACTCAAGGCGTTGGTGGACCGGACCGGGAGCCAGTGTAGGTCAGCGAGCACAGTGGGTGATGGGTGAACGAGACTTGGTGCAAGTTAGGACACGGGCAGCCGAGTTCTGGATGAGCTTAGTTTGTGCTCCAGATGTTTATGGAGCACCTCCCTGTCCCCTGGGATAATCAAATAAAACTCCAGAGTGTAACTCCAATAAATGCAGACCTTGATTTCAACCCTTTCAGCACAAACAGACGGACCAGATTTGGATTGTGGAGGCTCCCAATCTATATCTAGTCTCCAGCTGGGTCTCTTTGTGCCATGGACCTTCTGAGGCTGTGATGGCAGCTGCATGACCTCTGGCAGACCTCCGCTGATGTCCTGTGTGCACTAGTGCCCTATGGCAAAGCTTACTGATGTAAAGAATGTCATATACAGCAGTGTAACACTGACTTCTTCCTCAATTAGATTTTGGCGTCAGTGCCTTTCTGGCTGCTGGTGGAGATATGACCAGAAATAAAGTGCGAAAAACCTTTGTTGGAACTCCGTGCTGGATGGCCCCAGAAGTGATGGAACAGGTAACCCTCGGCTTCAAGTCAAACTTTTGTTAAAGCAGGGGCCTGGTTTTACATTGTTTGCACCGTCAGAAAAGCTAAGCCCCAATTCGAACCTAACCCGCCCGTATCGGTTATGGTTTACACATACCCTAACCCCGACGCCTGGAGAGTAAAAATCGGTGTAAAACGGGCACCTGACCCGAATCTGCCTCGCTCCCGCTGGATGGATTAGGTTAAAATCAGGGCTCAAGTTTCCTGGGACTGGTGGGTGTCCGTGAGTTGGTGCACTGTCCTTTCACCTCCAATACTGATGGAATCAAAGTCTTGTCTCTTGTGAAATAATTTGGAGGAGTTGCCAACCTCACTCAAAGAGGCCACAAGGACGTCACTCCAAGGAATGGACATACTACACTAGTACAGTAGGTGGCGCGCTTCTGCATTTCGGGCAAGGTATGTTATGGATAGAGTAAAGGGAGCTTTATTCGGCATCTTGAGGTGATGTTATACATGACCTGAAAGTGCTCAATGCTGACATTAGATGCCCATAGAAAACATGCGATTCTCCTTCATTGACATTGCTTGCCTTGGTAAGCACAAATAAAGAACCAGACTACTATAGAATGAGAGAAAGAAAGAACTTGTATTTCTACAGCGTCTTTCAGGACCTCAGGTCGTCCCAAAGCGCTTTACAGCCAATGAAGTACTTTTGCAGTGTAGTCACTGTTGTAATGTGGGAAACGCGTCAGCCAATTTGCGCACAGCAAGCTCCCACAAACAGCAATGTGATAATGACCAGATCATCTGTTTTTTAGTGATGTTGATTGAGGGATAAATATTGGCCCCGGGACACTGGGGATAACTACCCTGCTCTTCTTCGAAATAGTGTCATGGGATCTTTTACATCCACCTGAGAGGGCAGGTTTAACGTCTCACCCGAAAGACGGTATTTCCGACAGTGCGGCGTGATGTAAGAAAAAGGAGGCTTACCATCAAGTAACTTTAAAGTAAGTTTCCTTTTTCTTACATCAATTTAAGTAACTTATAAACACACTATATACAAGAGAGGTCTTTACCATGCCTCTGGTAGAAGCCTCTTACAATACTGAACAGACCAGTATTTATACCAGTCCAACAGGAAGTGACACATGACAGGAAGTGAGGTATGTACACAGTTCATAGTTCATAGTTCACAGTTCACAGGAAGTGATGACATAACTTCCCGGAAGTTATTATTTTTATCACACGGCGCTCCCTCAGTACGGCCCCTCCGACAGTGTGGCGCTCCCTCAGTACTGCCCCTCCGACAGTGCGGCGCTCCCTCAGTACGGCCCCTCCGACAGTGCAGCGCTCCCTCAGTACGGCCCCTCCGACAGTGCGGCGCTCCCTCAGTACTGCCCCTCCGACAGTGTGGCGCTCCCTCAGTACTGCCCCTCCGACAGTGCGGCGCTCCCTCAGTACTGCCCCTCCGACAGTGCGGCGCTCCCTCAGTACTGACCCTCCGACAGTGCGGCGCTCCCTCAGTACGGCCCCTCCGACAGTGCGGCGCTCCCTCAGTACTGCCCCTCCGACAGTGCGGCGCTCCCTCAGTACGGCCCCTCCGACAGTGCGGCGCTCCCTCAGTACTGCCCCTCCGACAGTACGGTGCTCCCTCAGTACCGCCCCTCCGACAGCGCGGCGCTCCCTCAATACTGCCCCTCCGATAGTGCGGCGCTCCCTCAGTACCGCGCCTCCGACAGTGCGGCACTCCCTCGGTGCCGCCCCTCCGACAGTGCGGCGCTCCCTCGGTACCGCCCCTCCGACAGTGCGGCGCTCCCTCAGTACCGCCCCTCCGACAGTGCGGCGCTCCCTCGGTACCGCCCCTCCGACAGTGCGGCGCTCCCTCGGTACCGCCCCTCCGACAGTGCGGTGCTTCTTCAGTACCCTCCGACAGTGCGGCGCTCTCTCAGTACTGCCCCTCCAACAGTGCGGCGCTCCCTCAGTACTGGCACCGGGGGAGTGTCAGCCTAGATTTTTGTGCTCAAGTCTCTGGAGTGGGACTTGAACCCACGACCTTCTAACTGGGTACAGCAGCGTCATGGTTATATTACTGGACCAGTAATCCAGAGAACACGAGTTCAAATTCCACTGCGGCAGTTTGAGAATTCAATCTTTAAAAAAAAAAAAAATCTGGAAATGAAAAAAAAGGCTGTTATCAGTAAAAGTGACCACGAAGCTGTTGAATTATGGTAAAAACCCAACTGGTTCACAAATGTCCTTTAGGGAAGGAAGCTTGCCCTCTGGCTGCAGTCCCACAGCAACGTGGTTGACTCTTAATTGCCCCCTAGGGATGAGCAATAAATTCTGGTCTTGCCAGTGATGCCCACATCCTAAGAATAAAAAAAACTCAGACGAGACTGAGGCTTGGTAGGACTATATAGTGAATATAATGTGCATACAACATACTTCTGTTCAAAACTACTCATGCTGATTATACAGGCACTCAACCTTTACCATCCTGTCTGTTACCTTTGCCAATCACAATGGATATTACTGCTGCTCCTCGCCAATTACTGTGATTCTTGCAAGATTCACGTCTATCACAAAGCACGTGATGGATCAAGTACAGCGCATAGGATACACCAGTCCAAAGCATTGTTACAAAACAGGGGATGGATCCGCCGCGGGGTGCGGAGCGGATCTCTCGAGAGGTGCAAACACATCTCTCGCGGAGCGGGGGTCTTGCGGGGTGTGGGTCTCGCGAGGCGGGGGTCTCGTGGGGCGTGGGTCTCGCGGGGCGTGGAGTGGGGGGTCTCGTGGGGCGTGGGTCTCGCGGGGCGTGGAGTGGGGGGTCTCGCGGGGTGTGGGTCTCGCGGGGGTCTCGCGTGGAGTGGGGAGCGGGGGTCTCGCGGGGTGGGGGGGTCTCGCGTGGAGTGGGGGGCGGGGGTCTCGCGGGGTGGGGAAGCGGGGGTCTCGTGGGGAGCGGGGGTCTCGCGTGGAGTGGGGGGCGGGGGTCTTGCGGGGTGGGGAAGCGGGGGTCTCGCGTGGAGTGAGGGGCGGGGGTCTCGCGGGGAGTGGGGGGCCTCGCGGGGAGTGGGGGCGGGGGGTCTCGTGGGGGGCGGGGGTCTCGCGTGGAGTGGGGGGGCGGGGGTCTCGCGGGGAGTGGGGGGCGGGGAATGGGGGGCAGCGGTCTCGCGGGGAGCTCGCGTGGAGTGGGGGGTCTCGCGGGGAGTGGGGGTCTCGCGTGGAGTGGGGGTCTCGCGTGGAATGGGGGGCGGCGGTCTCGCGTGGAGTGGGGGGCGGGGGTCTCGCGGGGAGTGGGGGTCTCGTGTGGAGTGGGGGGCGGGGGCCTCGTGGGGAGCGGGGGTCTCGCGTGAAGTGGGGGGCGGGGGTCTCTCGGGGAGTGGGGGGCGGGGGTCTCGCGGGGTGGGGAAGCGGGGGTCTCGTGGGGAGCGGGGGTCTCGCGTGGAGTGGGGGGCGGGGGTCTTGCGGGGTGGGGAAGCGGGGGTCTCGCGTGGAGTGAGGGGCGGGGGTCTCGCGGGGAGTGGGGGGCGGGGGTCTCGCGGGGAGTGGGGGGCGGGGGGTCTCGCGGGGGGCGGGGGTCTCGCGTGGAGTGGGGGGGCGGGGGTCTCGCGGGGAGTGGGGGGCGGGGAATGGGGGGCAGCGGTCTCGCGGGGTCTCGCGGGGAGCTCGCGTGGAGTGGGGGGTCTCGCGGGGAGTGGGGGTCTCGCGGGGAGTGGGGGCTCGCGTGGAGTGGGGGTCTCACGTGGAATGGGGGGCGGCGGTCTCGCGTGGAGTGGGGGGCGGGGGTCTCGCGGGGAGTGGGGGTCTCGTGTGGAGTGGGGGGCGGGGGCCTCGTGGGGAGCGGGGGTCTCGCGTGAAGTGGGGGGCGGGGGTCTCTCGGGGAGTGGGGGGCGGGGATCTCGCGGGGAGTGGGGTGGGGAGCGGGGCGGGGTTCTCGCGTGGAGTGGGGGTCTCGCGGGGCGGGGGTCTCGTGGGGTGCGGGGGTCTCGCGGGGCGGGGGTCTCGTGGGGTGCGGGGGTCTCGCGGAGCGGGGGTCTCGTGGGGGGCGGGGGTCTCGCGGGGCGGGGGTCTCGTGGGGTGCGGGGGTCTCGCGGAGCGGGGGTCTCGCGGAGCAGGGGTCTCGTGGGGGGCGGGGGTCTCGCGGGGAGTGGGGGTCTCGCGGGGAGTGGGGGGCGGGGGTCTCGCGTGGAGTGGGGGGGCGGGGGTCTCGGGGAGTGGGGGGCGGGGGTCTCGCGTGGAGTGGGGGCGGGGATCTCGCGGGGAGTGGGGGTCTCGCGGGGAGTGGGGAGCTCGCGGGGGTCTCGCGGGGCGGGGGTCTCGTGTGGAGTGGGGGGCGGGGGTCTCGCGGGGAGTGGGGGTCTCGTGTGGAGTGGGGGTCTCGCGGGGCGGGGGTCTCACGGGCCGTGGAGTGGGTGTGTAGCGTTGCACTACAAACTTTTATATTTGGAAGCGGTCAGTGCCGAACGCAGTAAAAGACAAAAGTGTTAAGTTATATTTTATTTTCGGACAAAGATGTTTATCTTTAAAAACAAGTGATAGGACAGAAACGGTGCAGCTATGGGCTGCTTTTTCTAGGTGAGGCATTGGATGGGACTACAAGCAGCATTTATGTATAGTTTCAATGTGAAAGAAGACCCCTTTTTGAAAAATTGTGCTTTCTTATCTGTTGGAGAAGAGATTGTTCTCAAATGAGTTTTATTTTAACGCTTCTGATGAAGTTTCAGGTCGATGACCTGTTAACTCTGTTTCTCTCTCCACAGATGCTGCCGGATCTGCTGAATATTTCTAGCATTGTCTTAATATTTCAGATTCCAGCATCCGCAGTATTTTGCTTTAATTGATCTGTGCAGATTATCCTGCAGTAGAACGGAAGCCACTTGTTGCCAGTAGATGTCACTACAGCAATGAGCACAGCACTTTTGCACACGTCTCGGTTTAGTCATGCTCACAGCAACACACTGACTCCTGGGTTTCTATTTCATTGCAGGTACGAGGTTATGACTTCAAAGCAGACATCTGGAGTTTCGGAATAACAGCGATCGAACTGGCAACCGGAACTGCACCATATCACAAGTACCCACCGATGAAGGTGGGAGTAAACTTGTAACAGTTTGCAAAATGATGGATACCTGGGAGTAAGTTACATGGAGGGAATCAGAGATATCTGGGGAGTGAGTTACGCACAGAATCAGAGATACCTGGGGAGTGAGTTACGCACAGAATCAGAGATACCTGGGGAGTGAGTTACGCACAGAATCAGAGATACCTGGGGAGTGAGTTACGCACAGAATCAGAGATACCTGGGGAGTGAGTTACGCACAGAATCAGGGATACCTGGGGAGTGAGTTACGCACAGAATCAGGGATACCTGGGGAGTGAGTTACGCACAGAATCAGGGATACCTGGGGAGTGAGTTACACACAGAATCAGGGATATCTGGGGAGTGAGTTACGCACAGAATCAGGGATATCTGGGAGTGAGTTACGCACAGAATCAGAGATACCTGGGGAGTGAGTTACACACAGAATCAGGGATATCTGGGAGTGAGTTACACACAGAATCAGAGATATCTCAGAGTGAGTCATATACAGAATCAGGTACGAGTTATATTTGAGTTGACAGATATCCTAGAATGAATTACATTCGGGATTGTGGGTATCTGGGAATTGTAAGTCGCTTCTGATTTCTCAGCTCCTTTAATTGCTCCGTTATTTTAACTAAAATGTGTTTGTCGCCTGTTTAAGACTAAAAATAACAAGTTAGGTGTTCAATTAGCCATTTATCTTTTCCAAGTTTAGACCGATTCTAATCGATTAGAATTTATTTTAATGTGCAATGATTCCACTTAATCCAAGTGGAGAGTTGATTTGCAGGGTGATTTGATCTGAACTGTGTTTGTTTTATTCAGTCAAATTGGAGCTGATTTTTATTTGCGATCACAGGATTAAAAAGTTGCAGGAAATGAAAATCAAGTTGAGTAGAGATACCGACACCGGGCCTCCCGGATATTTAGAGTACAATAATGTCTCGGTTGCAGTAGGAGGACAGCCCCACTGGACATTATGACCCACATCTCCTTTCATTTGTCACTAGGTTCTGATGGTGACGCTGCAGAACGACCCTCCTACTCTCGAGACAGGGGTGGAGGACAAGGAGATGGTCAAGAAGTACGGAAAGTCCTTCCGTAAATTGATAGCCCTGTGCCTGCAGAAAGACCCAGCGAAGAGGTGTGTGCGCGGAGGTCATTCATAGGTTAAGCCAGTGATGGGGCAGTAAGCTCAGGTAGACACACAGCCCTGTGCTCTGGTCAGATGACTAGTCTAAGTCCCGGCTGACTTAATAAAACTCACTACACACTTGGTTTGAGTATAAAGCAAGGCTTTAATCAACTTGTTTCAGAACATGGAGGTCTAGTTGTACTTCACTAGTTCCTTGTCTTACAAAATGTCCCTGAAAAGCTGGGCCCACGCCCGAGTATTGATACTCCTTGGACAGCGCCACCAGCTGGCCGTCCAGTGTTATTTCATGAGTAGTTTCTTGGAGATTTATAACACCGGCTCTGACTGATCTGGGCACTCACCTGGTCCTACTGACCGAGTTTGATACTCAGGCCAAAAGATGGGCCATCCCATGTCAGCATCGTCTCCGAGGCGAGGGCCAAATTCTAAGCCCAGGCAGAGGCACAGTTACTGCTGATCGACCGTGAAGTGGCATCAGCACTGGCAGAATAATGGCTGCTTATTTGGGCATTGCCAACAATAGCATGAGTGCACACTTTTACCCTTCCCTTGGAATGAATCACGCTCTTGCGTTCCAGTTACAGCTGGGAGTCGGGAGAGCTCTACCCCTGAGGAACGGTAAAATCTGCAAGCGGGTTACCTTGGGAAGACCTGGAGAGACGGGAACTGTGGGCACAAACCCGCAGCAACCATCTTGTGGCGAAGTGTGGTGCCAATGAAGTATGGCTTTTCAATACAAAATGGAAAAGCACCACTCGTTAACTTTGCCACTCGCTGCTTGGACAGAGCACCCACACCACAGGAACAGAAATATCCTGCCAATGTTGTTGGGTAGATTATATTTAGTTGCTGTAAAAGCCTGTCTCAGAGTTGATGCTGCTGGACGCTGCTATTAGGGCTTTCGCCGTGTGGAAGTTGGCTGCCCAGTTTGTGATTCAATATAATTGGTTGCTCACACACAGCACATTGTGTGACTACAGAGCGCCAGAGGTCTGGCAGCAGGCTACAAGCCTACTCCCTCTGTCAGGAAATGCCGTGGCAAACAAGGGCCTTGACATGAATCTTGTCATTCATGTGGAAATGACTTATGAAGTAATACTGGGCGGCCTGCTGATGGCGCTGTCCAGGGAGAGTATAAATACTCGGGCTTGGGCCCAGCTTGCTCAGGACATTCTTTAACAGGAACTAGTGAAGGACACAACTAGATCTCCATGTTGTAAAACAGTTGATTAAAGCCTTGTTTACTCAGACCAAGTGCCTAGTGTCAGGCCTAAAAGAGGTGGTAAAGAAAAAGCCAATTGTCATAGCACCAGCCACATTCGGTAGAGTCTGTGAAAAGTGGGGTTTTTTTCCTTCAGAAGTGTGATACTGATTTCTGAAAATTGCCTGTTCTTGCCCCAGTACTGAGCAGCCTGGGGCATCTCACACGGCAGGCGATACCACATCCTGCTCGGACTAGGCCGAGCTGTTTTCAAGTTGCCGCACGAGTCCCAACTCACTCCGTAAACTCTATTTTTCAGGCCCACGGCAGCAGAGCTTCTGAAGCACAAATTCTTCCAGAAATCAAAGGTAAGCGAGAGGGGAGAAAAAAAAATAACCCACAAGTGCCACGGGACTCGGGGAGAATCTATTTTACAGTGAAGTCTGTGTTAGCAACTTGGCTGTGCAACTGGATTCCAGTTTCCTGTTTTCATGCACTTTGCTGCAAAATAGTCTTCACTCAGTCTCTTCAGAAAGATGCAGTAAATATGTTCAAATCCCAACCCAAGTGGGCGTTAAAACTCAGCTAACGCTTCAGAGCGGATTTTCCAGTCGAAATATGGCAGCAGTAGGGAATCTTAAGAGGAAAAATGGCAGAGGGTGGCGCAATACATTGTTCTTCACATGGGCCCAGGCCTCTGCCAGTTCTGCTTAGAGACTGAAGAGGCATCTGGATTAGCACAGACAGCTTCCCCTTTGCCCGGCACCTTCCCGTGCAAGCGCAGGAGATGTAACACCTGCCCTTATACCTCCCCCCTTCCCACTGTCCAGGGCCCCAAACACCCCTTCCAGGTGAAACAGCGATTTACTTGTACTTCTTGCAATCTAGTATACTGTATTCGCTGCTCACTATGCGGTCCCCTCTACATTGGGGAGACCAAACGCAGATTGGGCGACCGCTTTGCGGAACACCTCCGTTCAGTCCGTGAGGGTGACCCCGAGCTTCCGGTCACCTGTCACTTTAATTCTCCGCTTCACTCCCACTCTGCTCTCCCTGTCCTCGGCCTCTTACACTGTTCCAATGAAGCTCGAGGAACAGCACCTCATCTTTCGATTAGGCACTTTACAGCCTGCCGGACTCAACATAGAGTTCAACCATTTCAGATAATAATCCCTGCTCCCATTTTTCAGGCTGTTTGTTTTTGCCATCCCCATTTGCAACATTTTCTCTCTCCTGCCTCTTACCCGAGCACAGACTATTCCTTCAATTCCTTCCTCCCCTCCCTCTTTCCCTTCCTCTGCACCTGCTTAATATCTGTCACATCTCCAGCTTTTTCCAGTTCTGATGAAGGGTCTCAGACCTGAAACGTTAACTCGGTTTCTCTCTCCACGGATGCTGCCTGGCCTGCGGAGTGTTTCCAGCGTGTTCTGTTGTTATTACAGACAGACTCAAACCTGGGCTCTTATCTGAACAGCTAAGCACGTGCTACCTTTACCCACGAGGCCATCACAAGAGCTCCCTCTGCTTTCCTTAAGCAAGCATACGGACAAAGGGACTTTCAAAATTGCCCAATCCAAAAGTCCGTGCCTGGCAAATAATCTCGGTCTTCCTGAATCTCTTTCCTCTTCCTGCTCCCATTAGTTTCTGGGCAGATTTCCCCACAGCGTCACGTGCCCAAACACACTGGGGGTAATTTTAACTTTTGGTATTGGTGTAAAACGGGGGATATTGGATCGGCCGCCTGTTATATTCCACTCTTGGTTTTTCTTTCAAGGAGAGAATGTAACATACAATCAATCCAATATCGTCCCGTTTTACACCAAGACCAAAAGTTAAAATGACCCCCACTATGTTTTACTTGACAATAAATGAGTGCACAGTGTTGATAGTGAGATTAGAATGAAAAGCACTATGAATGCTGATTTTTGTGCCGGGTCTGACTCGATAGGCCGAATGGCCTCCTTCTGTGCTGTATTATTCTACGATTAAGTTCCTGATCTTGGACGAACTGTCAGGATGACTCTCGCCAATTCTCCTTCCACCCTGTGGGGAACTGCTCGCATCCACTCGGTACATCCCCGTGGCCGCAATCAGGAACTCTGTGCAGAGAATTGCGAGTGCATCCCTCTCCATTTCTTTCCGGGCTTCCTTTCCCCCCCCCCACTGATGTTTAAATCTCCCAGCACTATTTCCCAATCAAGAGGGTAAGAAAGGCAGCATATTCCAAGGCTCTAGCAGTGCCACTATGTAGCGACTCATTGAAACGTATAAAATTCTGACAGGGCTAGACAGACTGGATGCAGGGAGGATGTTTCCTCTGGCTCGGGGGGTCTAGAACGAGGGGTCACAGTCTCAGGATACGGGGTAGGACATTTAGGACTGAGATGAGGAGAAATTTCTTCACTCAGAGGGTGGTGAACCTGTGGAATTCTCTACCACAGAAGGCTGTGGAGGCCAAGTCACTGAATATATTTAAGAAGGAGATAGATAGATTTCTAGACACAAAAGGCATCAATGGGTATGGAGAGAGAGCGGGAATATGGTATTGAGATAGAGGATCAGCCCTGATCATATTGAATGGTGGAGCAGGCTCGAAGGGCCGAATGGCCTACTCCTGCTCCTATTTGTCTATGTTTCTACGAGACGTAGAAGAGCAACTGATCAATAAGTTAGAACAGGAGACTCTGCGATGGGTCTTGATTTCAACATATTGAGGATGTAGTGAGGAGAAAGAGCATGGAGGACACTACACTTGGAGCTTAGAAGAGAGGAAAGCTTGAGAGGAGCACTGACCATACTATCATTGATAAAATAGGGAAAGGCAAGACAGATTGGATGGTAAGGATAAGAAGAGAGAGATGGCCAATCAGACTGAGGGGCTTTAGAAAAACCTCCTCTGCGTAGCAGGAGTAGAATGTTCTGTTTTTCCACTGGAAGCCACCTGGCTTAGCTGAAAGAGAAACAGAAAGTGGTGGGAATGCACAGTGGGTCAGTGAGCATGTGGAGAGAGAAGAGAGAAGTAGTTTCACTCCACCTTCCGTTCCAGAGCCTTCATCCATCCCAACCCCACACTCTGAAACCTTCTCCCAAATACCTTCTAGCTTGCTACATTTCTCCCCTCCTTCAGAAGGCTTCTTAAAACCTACCTCTTTGACCACGTCTTTGGTCATAACCCTTAACCCTTCTCCCACCGCTCAGTGTTCGCTTATTTTTGCTGCTTTGAAACATTTGATCGCGTTTCAGGTTTCTGTACAGGTGCAAGTTGTTGTTGCCTCAGGTGCCCCGAGTGGTGACCTCATTCAATCCTGTTCACCAATAGCTTGTCAATGGCAAACAAGACTTTCAGTAAAGTTGTGGCTTATTGAAGTTGGAGTGAACAGTTACTTCAACAAAACCACGTATACTGTAAAATGTAACAGCTAGCTCACCAGCATTTAACATTTGAAGTGCCCTTGACTGATATTTTGATAGTCTGGGACTATTGAGCTACAGTTAATTTCACTGCAGTTCACTGGAGAGATAGTCGAGTCCAATCGAGTAATGATTTGCACGTCAGTCCCTGTTCATGGGCTGGATGCAAACATGAGTTTCCAGCAATCACTGAGCCCAGTGTTTTAGCCAGTGGGACCAAGATTCCAGAGGAGGACCTCTCGTTTCATGTGGAACTTGTACTCTTGTTTCAGAATAAAGAATATCTGATGGAAAAGTTGTTGGGCCAATCGTTAAGTGGAGGGCAAAAGGACACAAAGGTAAAGACGACTCCCTGGAATTATTTACAGACAAGGTTCAGGGCAAAAGATTGGAGTTGCACTGTCTCTGGTCTTTGAAGGCTTTTGCCTTCAGTTTTGATTAACTTGGCTCAATGGAACAGTGCAACGAGGCAGTGATAGTTGCAGTATCTTTAGAACACATCACTGAGCGAATGAGTAAACAAAATGGTAATGAGGCGAGGGAAACTTAGAAGGCAGATGCTCACAGAGGTTGTGGGGTCATAGAACCAGAACCAACTGCTGGTTTGGAATGGAAGAATAAAGGAACTGCTTGATTCTTTACAAAGAGTGAAGTGTATTATTACAGTGGAGTACAATGCAGACAGACCAAACTGCAGTTCACTGGAGAGATATTGGGGTCTAATTGAGTAACGATTTGCACCACAAGCCTCGCTGTTACTGGTCACCCATCACACAGGAGAATCCCGCAGGAACTGTCAGTGCGACAGATAAAGACAACAGCACGCAAGCAGTTTATCTTCCAGTCTCATTTGGACGCCGGGTCTTATTTAGACCTAATGTCCCGCTCTAAGTAAAAAGGGCACGGTTTTGAGATTTTAACCAGTACTAAAACTCCCTAAAGATTGGGCCAAGGAACAAGCACACTTGGCATAGCACGAAGAAGAGGGATACGGTGTGCCACTCAGAGACGCATCGTGGGCTGGTCAGAGACGCATTGATCCGTGGCTTTTCAACTCTATACACTGGCGCAAATAGAATTCTTCTATCTTCTTGCAGGCTGACAACACAGTCCAAGCTACTGGCACGGTGCCAAAGTCTGCGAGCGAGCCAGAGTCTAACAAAAAGGTCTGTATTTTCCTAAAAGCGTTAGAGAACATTACCCAGCAGAGACAATGCAAATTTGAACGACAATTTGCCTAGACTGAAAGCCCAAGGCAGCGCTATTTGGCTCACTTCATAGCACTCCTGCCACCAAGTCAAAAGGTTGTGAGTTCAGGGCCTGAGCACATATCCCAAACGGACACTGCCAGTGCAGTAGTGAGGGAGCGCTGCACTGTCAGAGGTGCCGTCATTCGGACCAGACATTAAACAGAGGCCCTGGTTGCCTATGTTCAGGTGGACATAAAAAAAAGAAAAATCCCATGGCGCTATTCAAAGACGAGTGGGGGAGTTCTCCTGGTCAACATCTATCCCTTGAACACCACCACCACCACCAAAACAGATTAACCGGTCATTTATCTCATTGCTGTTTGCGGATCTTGCTGTGCGCAAATTTCTGGCTGCAATTGCCTACAGAACAATAGTGACTGCACTTCAAAAAGGAATTTGCGTTTCTCAATGGCATGCAAAGGCACTATATAAATGCACGTCTTTCATTACTGTTGGATACACTGCAGTTTGCCACAGTACAGGAAACTTTGTGTTATCCGGAGGCTAAATGTCCGGCAAGCTCGAGCCACCGGCAAAAATCAGGAGCCGTTTTGTTAGGTTTTTTTTCTTCTCGTGGCTTTTTTTTCCCCCAACAGTCAGGCTCTGCAAAGTCTCTGTAGCTTAGCAACAGCTTCAGAGAGACGCTTCCAAGGTACGGGCCGACTGTTTAGAAGCTGTTGCTAAGCAACACAGTGTTTGTTGTCAGATACGGAGATGAAAAGCTCCGTATGCTTCAACATTAACGCTGGTGTGTCCGGCAGTTTTGAGGGAACTGCAACAGCTCGGTCCCGTCGGTGCCGGATAGCACAAAGTTTCCTGTATCATACTTTAGTATCAATTAGAAATAAGCTTAAAATCTCCCCAGCCACATTTCTTTCCGCAAAGGCAGTTCCATTCCAAGTGTTCCACCTTCACGATAGCATTTATTTCCAAGTAAACCAACCGATTAGCTCACTCACAGTGGAAGATAGCAAGTCGCTCAATCACAAGATGTTAACTAGTTACTTACAGTAGAACAGCAGATGTACCGATGAAGGGTGGAAATCCTGGCAAGAGGACATTGACTTTGAATTCAATGCACTCTGGCCCATATTGTAAGCTCCAGCTCCCGTATCACGGTGGCTTTGTTCTGTAGTGTTGCTACTTTTCTTGGATAGTTTCCTGTGCATTTCCTACTGGTCTGTCCAACAGCGGAGGTCGAAGAACAGTTTTCCTGTTCGCTGCACTGTGTGAGGGAGAGGGGGAAAGAGGAACAAAATCACGCACACATTATTTAAAACCATGCAGCTCACTGGCGGCTCATTTTGTAAACCCAGTGTATAACTGAGCTGTAGAGGGAGGGACAAGTCAACAAAGGCCCATGCTCCTGGAGCAGTTGGACAGGATTGGGCCTGTGATGCCATGGATGACGAGCCTGACGACACTCTCTGTCTAGGCTGACACGTGGAGAATGGTCACTTGGGCAAGGTACCCAAGGGCAACCAGTGCCCATCGAATTGGACCCCGACAAGAGTTGGTGCCTTCAGGAGAGGAGAACATTGGCAACAAAGAAAACCCATATCTTGCCAGAAAAATCAAAATGTTGCCAGTTGACCTTTAACCTGCATTGTGATTGACCTTAGGTGAGACGGGTCCAGGGATCAAGTGGCCATCTGTACAAAACGGAGGATGGAGGCTGGGAATGGAGTGACGATGAATCAGGTGATGCATATGATGAACGGAAACCTGCGGCCTTTCAGAAAACCGTGAGTGCATTTTTGTCCTTTCTTCCACCTGGCAATAGACAATCTCCCTTTTTAAAATGAAACAAGAATCAGACAAAGTCTTTCCCGATGGCTCAGTGATTTTATCCAATCAAAACTGAGCTACACAGACCAGGAAGGCCAAAGGTCTGATCCCTGGTCTGTGCTGAGCTCACTGATCTCAGCCTCACGGCAGTAGGGCTGCTGGAATTGGCTGGGGCTCCTGCTCACCATCCATTGACCCCTGTTGGAAGTACACCTGTGTGGATGTCAGGTTCAGGACAGGAGCAGGTTCGACTGTAATGCCTCCCAAGGTCAAGTAGCCGACTGATGCTGTTTATGCTCACACGTGAAGAATGCCCTCTAGAGAGCGAAGGGGGGAGAGAAAATTGGAAGGGGAAGGGGGATAAAAATCATTTAATTGAGTTTTGGGTTCTGAATTGACAGTAGAAATCTATACCATCAGTTACTCACTTTCTGCCTAGTTTTTTTTTAAAACTTGTTCAATGATTCCTCAATTTCTTTCCCTTTACCCTTTTCTCCCCAAGCTGGTTGATTATGTGCGGGTACGGCGGCGTGGTGACGGGCACACCCTGGTACCTCACCATGTGGCCATTTGTGTGTGATCCTGGACAGTGAGCACGGGCAGGCTATTCACCCATAGAAGCATCACAACTGAGCCCAAACATGTCTTCAATTGACATCCACAGATGCACACTTTCCAAGAAAGGGCGGGGGAAGGGAAGAGATCAATCTGGCACCCCACGAAGAATCTTAGCATCTTACAGCACAGGAGGCCGCCATTCGGCCCATCGTGTCGGCTCTTTGAAAGAGCGATCCAATTAGTCCCTATCCCTTTGCTCTTTCCCCATAGCCCAGCAATTTTCTTCCCTTTCAAGTATTTATCCAATTCCCTTTTGAAAATTACTATTGAATCTGCTCCCACCCCCCTTTCAGGCAGCGCGTTCCAGATCATCATAACTCACTGCATAAAACAAAATTCTCGTCTCCCCCCCCACCCCCCTGCTTCTTCCGCCATTTATCTTAAATCTGCCACTGGAAACAGTTTCTCCCGATGCACTCCATCAACACCCCTCATAATTTTGAACACCTTCTCTGCTCTAAGGAGAACAATCCCACCTTCTCCAGTCTCTCCACATAACTGAAGTCTTTCGTCCCCGGTGCAATTCTGGTCAATCTCCTCCGCACCCTCTCCAAGACCCTGACATCCTTTCCTGAAGTGCGGTGCCCAGAATTGGACCCAATACTCCAGCTGAGGCCTAACCAGTGCTTTATAAAAATAGAACATTTTTATAAATATAAAAACTCACTGCCAGGTCTTTGGATAAACACCCAGAATGCAGAGTACCGAAGCGTGTGTGTTACCGAGTGCAAAATAAAAGTCCAAATAAAATCACTAGTTTCCCACTCTCACCAACAGTCACTGCTCCATGTTGGAAGGGGCCATTTCCTAACTAACGAGCCAGTAATTAAATTCACCATGGTAACACTAAACTAGATCAAATAGGAGTCCATGTGACTCCTCGCTCACCTCCACAAACACTAAAAAACAGCTGGTTCCCATCATCAAATCACTAAACAAACACAAACATCCAATCGTTTGAACCACCCTTTGAAGATTGTTCATTCCTCACTGTCGCCCACTATAACGCAGGTGGATTGCGGGAACAGACAAGATATTTTAATAAAACTAACCACAGGATTGTTACATGGCGTGAGCGTAGATTAAAGGGACACTAAATAAAATCTTACACAACACATGACATTAATTGCATCAAACTGCGTTACATTCAGGGCTTGGCAGTGAATTTATAAATGTGTGTACGTGTGTGTGTGTGTGTGTGTGTGTGTGTGTGTGTGTACGTACGTGTACACGTGTGTGTGTGTATGTGTGTGTACGTGTACGTGTGTGTACGTACGTGTGTGTACATGTGTGTGTACGTACGTGTGTGTACACGTGTATGTGTGTGTACACGTGTGTGTGTACGTGTACGTGTGTGATATAAAAAGGGACATACAAAAGGTCACAGCAATGGCATCCCTTCCTACCACGCAACCTCAATCATTTCATTCTAACACTCAAGATGTATTTATATTTAACCGCTCCCTTGGTTTCTAACGTTTGTTAGAAGCCAGTGGATTATGCCTCCCTCTGGACATCAGCCAACTTCACTCCCAGCTTTGTACTCCTAAATGTTACCACAGCCCCAGGCTCAGTCTTGTGGTTCAAACACAGCCCCTGTGCTCGACACCAGCCGTAGATTAGCAACTCCAACAATCTCAAGCTCTTCCGAATCAAGTACAGAAATCCCTGGGGTCAACTGCTTAAAAACAATATTCTGAAGTTGCAGAATTCAAAAGCAAACGATCCCGTTGTCAGTTTGTTTGATTTCACACCGAGGTTCCACTATTATCAGGAAACTGATCGCTTACTGTTAGTTCATCACTGAAATCAGTGCATTTAGACCTGTGCTAATTGGAGCTATAATTATAATTAGCAATCACAAACTTTGATTTAATGTCCAGCCTTGCCTAAAGAATTGTTTTTCAGTTTTTACTGAACTTTAGAACACTTATTTTACAAAATGAATTATTATTGATATTCCCTCCCCAGATTTATTAGGCTGGCCATTTTGAAATTAAAACAGCGATGCAATCCCATCATGCATTTGATGTAGCGCTGCAGAAACCTGTACAACTGTTGAGAGTTGCTGAAAAGGACAGACAAATCCCCACCCCCTTTGCATTTTGCTATAACTCGGTTTAAGACCTCTGTCCGTCTCAGATTGGCAAAGGCCAAAAAGTATTGGCGAAGGAACAATGTTTCCTCTGGATTGTTGAGGTTCACATGATCAGACTGGATCACAAGAGAAAGCGAACAAGATCATTTATGTTGGAATCTGGTGTTGGCGGGGATCGAATGGAAAGCGGTCTCGGCGGTTTCATGCTGGCATCTCACTGTCCCATTTCGGCAGCTGTGGTTCACCTTGAACTTCCACATCTGCTTGTTGGAAACTAGGCTTCAGCTTCGAGTCAAAGAGTGGGGCTCGGGTGATGGGAGGCTTTAAACTCAATACCAGATGAGTGGCTCTCGTTCAGCCGCATGCGCTCTCATTAACAATCAGAGAAACCACTTTGAAAGATATCATCAGCAACAACTTGTATTTATAGAGCGCCTTTAACGTAGTAAAACGCCCCAAGACGCTGCACAGGTGCGTTATCAGCCAAAATTTGACACCGAGTCACATTAAGGAGATATTAGGACAGGTGACCAAAAGCTTGGTCAAAGAGGTAGGTTTTAAGGAGCGTCTTAAGAGGTAGAGAGGGAATTCCAGAGCTTAGGGCCCAGGCAACAGAAGGCACGGCCGCCAATGGTTGAGCGATTATAATCAGGGATGCTCAAGAGGGCAGAATTGGAGGAGCTCAGAGATCTCGGGGGGTTGTGGGGCTGGAGGAGGAGATTACAGAGATAGGAAGGGGCGATTTGAAAACAAGGATGAGAATTTTAAAAATCGAGGCGTTGCTTAACCAGGAGCCAATGTCGGTCAGCGAGCACAGGGGTGATGGGCGAACGGGAGTTGGTGCGAGTTAGGACACGGGCAGCCGAGTTTTGGATCACCTCCAGTTTACGTAGGGTGGAATGTGGGAGGCCAGCCAGGAGTGCGTTGGAATAGTCAAATCTAGAGGTAACAAAGGCATGGATGAGGGTTTCAGCAGCAGATGAACTGAGGCAAGGGTGGAGACGGGCGATGTTACGGAAGTGGAAATAGGCGGTCTTAGTTATGCTGCGGATGTGGTCAGAAGCTCATTTCAGGGTCAATTATGACACTATGGTTGCAAACAGTGCGAGTCAGACCAAGTATGTTCAAACACTTTGTGACCTTGCCAGTGCGGGGGGGGGGGGGGGGGAAAAGGTTGGTAGAACATTGAAACCTGGGGTTCATCGCTCCCCCCCTCCCCTCACCTCCAGTTCTGCCTCTGGAACTATTGTCTCACTATAAAGAAAAGGTTTTCTAAAACCAGCGATGGGGTTATACTTGCCACACTCGACACTTGCAGAATGTCGCAGAGAGATGACACAACTTGCTGATTTCAGCAAAGGGAGCATCGCGCTACCCTCATTCGAAAGGCTTCCATTGTCCACCCCCGATGCCTCAGAGGTAAAATCACCCACTTGGGCATGGAAGTGGAGGGTGACCAACCCCAGTAAGGACGTCAACACCTTCCAACCAGAGGGGAATGGAAGTGAGAGGGGAAAAAGGGTCTGGGTATCGCACACAGCTGCACTTTCTGACTTGCACAGTTTCTAAGCAGTGACTCTGGCTTTATTGTGCGTGTTAGATTAGTATGACAGCCAGAGCCGGGGATGATGTCTGGCAAATCTCACACTAATGCCGGCTGAAAAGTACAGATAAGACCTGGACAATTTGTTGGGGTGACAATGGTATAAACCCAGCGCCCTCCCATAGTTTAATACACAATCCTGCAGTCCTGCTTACAAGGGATCATCAGCTCCAGTCACTCACACTACCCTGACCTTTCCACAAGACATTTTATACCACGCTGTTATGATTGGCCAGTAAGCTTGTCTCCCTGCAGAGATGCTACGCTAAGACTGGCGATATATAGACAAATGCGGCACCAAGAGCCTGTTGTACAAACCTATAGGTTTGTGATATTGAAAGGATCCAGTCTTTCCAGAGTGCAGATGACTGAGCTATTTTCAGGGATTCTGTTACCAAACCCAGGCTGGTTCCAAGATAAGCGCCCTCATACGGTGAGCCAAATGGGACAGTGTCACAGTCTTTTTACAAAAGTGTTTTTTCTAACTTGCTAGCAGGCCAGCCCAAGAGCTATGGCCACATCTCCGAGGCTTAGGATGGGACAAAGGACGCACGATATTCTAATTAACTTTGACATTTCCGTTCTTGACAGGAACAATCAGGAAGTCCATCTCATCTAAGCAACGAGGATGGTTCTGTCCATCTAGTCCTGCGGCTAAGGTAAGGAAGATTCAACCTTTGCTAAATGCCGTGGAAAGTTCCCTGCAGACACTGACACTGGCCGTCTTTTGAGTGGTATAAGCTGTGTCGATGATGGATGAACTGGTGTCTTGTTCGCCTCAGAGGAGTACAGCAGCACACAAGTAGCATGTGTCGGATTAGAGCATTTCTGTCAAGACTTCTAATGGAGCAATTAAACAAGTGGCCTGGAAAGGTGCTACTCCTGATTTTGGTCGTCGGGGGGAGGGTCCAGAACGAGAGTCACTCTCAAGGAGAGAGATTGACAGTGACTGAAGGGCTAGACCACCCAGTCCTCCTCGAGGGGGTAGCGGGGCAAAGTTCACCTAAGTGCAGGAGGCACCAATTGGGGTTTGGGAGAAGGGGAATGAGCAGCTGGAGGGGGGGGGGGCGGCGGGCATTTTCAAAAGTAAAATGTTTTCAAACTCTGAAGGGAAGTCCTCTCAACAACAGAGCTGGAAAGGTTAATCCAGGCGCTGTGTCACAGTTTCTGTATTAACTGTTTTGATGTTTACACAGGAATTTACGAAGGGAGTTGAACGACATCAGATTTGAGTTCACTCCAGGGAGGGGTAAGTCCCAGTGTGATATTTCTTAAATTAGAGATGATCTGTCGGAGGGTTAGACTTCAATTCGTTGATGTTTAGTGGCTGGTTATAGAATGGCACTAGCAGAGACCTGGGACCAAGTCACCTGTGTATTGTCTTGGTTAGACATGGGGCACAGCTCCGGAAATCTAACTGGGAATGGGACAAGTAACAAAATAAAGAGAGAAAAGGAGGACAACTTTAAAAAAAAAGACTGCAGTGGGACCCAAAGGTGTCCTGGGCCACAATGAATAATGGACGAGGGGACTGCATTCATTGTCTGTTAAGTTTAGGCACCAGACTGTTGTTTCCTGGTCAGCATTAATGGTTACAAGTAATTAAGACACAGAATTCTGCGATACCAGAACTGATTTCAAACATCTGTCCCTGCAGACTCTGCGGTCGGAGTTTCGCAAGAGCTCGTCTCTGCAGGTTTAGTGGACGAGTTTGACATGATGGTTGGTAAGTCGCAACCCCATCGTATTCAACTTTTGGATGAATTTGAAGGCCAGAGCAGCAGTCGGGACACACTACTGGCCTCCGAGCTAGGGAGGGAGGAAAAAGAAAATCACAGGTTCTCACCTGGAGCAGTGCAATTGGCCGGCGTGTGTCCTGGGTGCAGGGGACAGAAATCAGGCAGAATGCCACATTTGTATATTGATTGATCCCCTGCCCCGACCTGCTGCTGGAAAGTTGTGTGTGGATATTGGTTTGGCAGTGATGCCCATCATGGTCAAATAGCCTGCCGATATTCCATCTAGGTTCACGCGTGAAGTCTGACTAGAGAGCGCTGCAGGCACCAGGAGCCTGACCACAGTCAGCCCAGTCAAGAGAGATATGGTGGGGGGAATCCCCCTCCAATGTGTCGCATTGACGGCCGTGTCCAACCACACTCCGTTCACGCGTTGTCGAACTGGCGGATGATACGATGTCCTGTCACCTGACGACCTGTTTTTTCTGTTGCTTCTTTAGTGGCCAACAACCTGCAGAGACTAATCGACGATCCTCATTCAAACAGGAGCCTCACATTCAGACTGGTAAGGAGACCAAACAAACACCCTCGCAAACGTACACCGATTTAAAGGGCTGCACACAGGCAGCTCAGTGTCAGCTCATGGACTGGGACCAGCTGCTGCTGCTCCTCTCAGGATAACACACAGTGCATGAGCACGAGTGACCGCACATTGCCAAACCAGTAATCGGAAACTGCCGGGTGAGGACCCGAGTAAATGGTGCGGAGATTGAAGTCAGTTCGATTCAGACTGACAGATCCAATCACCAATTATGACGATCCAATCACCAATTATTACATTCCCAAGGAGTAATGAAACACTTCTTGGAAAACACATTATAACCAGGCTCCCCCCTGCCTCCACGTGGCATCTGCTGACCAATCAAGATTTAAAACTAACCGATTGAAAGGAATGCCAGCTGGAAGGAAGCTCACTCTTTCCCCCCTCGTTCTCCTCACAGGTCTCTGGCTGTGAGGGCTACAACCCAGACGAAACCAAACTCATTGGATTTGCACAGCTCAGCGTAAGATGACAATCCTCCGCCGCAACCGGTACCAAAGAATTCTGGGACGCCTCTCTATCAACACGAGCTGAACCTCCCCTGCCCCTCCCCGAGAGCACTTTATATACGCGGTTTAATTATCATGCTTCAACTCGTCCTGTGCATACTATCGATACTGTAGTAGTAATAGCTCAATATTCCAAAAAGGATTTTCGAAGATTTTCAAATGACCTGGCACTAGAATCAGCTCCAATATCTTAGCCATATACAATGGGCTCGTGTCTCCTGGAAGAGCCGAGCGTCTTAAGTCAATTGCAGAATTATAAAATAGAGGCAATTTTATCTCCCCCTTGCAGCCTAAGTTCAGTGTTTGAAGGCAAAAAACCAGAAAAGGGTCTCAAAATATGAATGCACTCAGTCCATCTCATTTAGATTATTCGCCGTTTACTTTACAGGATTAGTGCTATATTTGCGTCTCTTCTAGTCCTGTTAAGAATTGGCATATGAAGTGTTAACCGTGCTGAATTTTCCTTAAGGGTAGATATACATATGCTGCAGTACCACTTGGTATAATACTGGATTACATTCACAACACTAAGACAGTTGTCATAGGAACTTTTAGTCACCAATTAAAATAGGGGAAAAATTAGTCAGTGTCATAGGAAGATTAAAGAGCTCCTATTTCTAAATGGCTAGTCTCTCGCACATAGATGAACGGTAAACAGATTAGCTGCTGCAGCGGGGAGAGCAGGTTTGGAAGGATTGTGATCAGGGAGTTGTTTACCAGATAAATCCTATGGTTGGAGCTCCATCAGTGACTTGTTACAGCAAAACCAGCTACTTGAGACCTTTCTCGGTGTCAGCTTCAACACCTGTTATCTATAAACGAGGTTTTTAAATCTGAAAAACCTGAACTTTGCCCACGGGTCTCTGTTAGCAGGTCAAGAGGGTTCAGGAGTGACTCACTGAGGTTCAGGCTCAGCAAGAAAATGCACAGTATGAACTCCGTTTATGAAGTTCAGTCTTGCTGTTAAATTAACTGGACGGAAGAGGGATATGAAAACTAGTCACTATTGTAGTATGATGGGGTTTGAAATCTGAAACGTGGCTCTTCAGTACTGTACAGCCCATTGGCCTTAGTGGTATGTGGGATCTGCCTGGATTTAGGGACGTTTGCTCGCCCTTCGCTCTCCCCCTGATGTTATTAAGTGGCTCAGCTAGATTAAAAATCTAGAAACGCACCCAGCGTTGCTCGCCGCTTGGCTTGGAATCTAATTCAAACTCGTACCTGCAGGCGAGCTTGCCGCAGAGAATGGGTTGCAGCACCTGTGGCTGCAGGTGTCCTTCCCGTGCCAATCGAGTGGGCATCTCCGTGAGTCAGCCAAGGAGTGACCAGACGGTGGAGAGGTCTGTGGGGCAGAATGTTTCTCGCAACTGTTTAAAGCAGATTAATAATATGCAGATATGATCTATATTTTTAAAAAATTGGGGGTGGGGGCAGGGGAGGAGATACCAAGGTCATAAACCCTGGACAGCAGATGAATGACAAACCTATTCCAGAATTCTTTTATTGAAGGAATGTGGCCTTCCTAAAGTAAAGCACATCCAGCCTGCTAGGTCACTTGTTTCGTTGAATGCTGTTGTGTGTTGGCTTAAGTCCAGCCACAACCCGTATGCCAGTAGTGATAGGTTCACCAAAGCATAGAACTACCAGGCATGTAGCGCCTCTCTGAATTAGACTTGAATTTGCACAGCACATACTTAAGAGTACTGATTCTGTACTTAGCAATGGCATGGTGGTACTTATGGGACAAATATGTACCTTGAGGAGAAGAATTCAACTCTTGGTCCTCCTCATTACATGGAAGCAAGACTTGAGCGCAACTTCAGTTATGCAAAGGATCCCTGCATGCTACATTCCTCTCTGCGCCAGAATTCTCCTGTTCGACAGTGTGATGCAGTGATCCATCCTGTGCACCATGAAGATGATGAAATAACTGATTCCTACAGACATAGTCCACCCCGCCCGCCCTGCGGAGTGCGTCAGGGTCTAAGCGAGGAGAAGGTGCCCCTCCTAAAACCAAAGAATGATGTGGACCATAAGCCTGGAAATTTCAGGGAATGTGGGATGTAAACCAATCATAGACCGACCAGGAATCATTTTTGTGAAATGAAACCTAGAAGCTGTAAAGATCCATATAATTGCAGAAATGTGACGAGTAAAATGGGACTTCTCCCATTCCAAAGTACTTCATAGGAACTCGGTTCAGAAGCTGCAGGACAAGCCCAAATCAACAGTTGAAACTGACCACATCGATAGTGATATCAGCCAGGCTGGAAATAGAACAAAAGCCCATTTTATTAGTATTGACTTGTCCTTAAAAGGTCACGCATGTGCACTCCAGAAAGTGACCACTTACTCATGGGTTCTCAAGATTTTATTCAATCCCACTCTGAATGAACGTCTCCGAGACATTGTCCGTCTGGTAACAGCCCAGTGTGGTGCTCAGACACACACTAGGAAGGCTCCCGGGATTGAGCCCTGGTCTGTGTCGAGTTAACTGAAGCAATAGTTGAGGGTGCAGCAATTTTTCTCACTAGCCCTGCATTAGAGAGAGAGAGAGAGAGAGGGGGCGGGGGGTGATCCCACCCCAGGTCACTATCCATTGACCCCAGGGGAAAGTTGCCTCACCCGGATGTTGCGCGAGGACAAAAATCAGGTTGAGTTATGGCGCTTCCACGGTTGAATATCCTGCTGCCACTCACCATCTTAGGCTCGGACATGGCCACTTGGCTGAGGGATTGGAGGTGTGTCCGCACCTGGTGAACTGCACCCCAGTATGTGCCAGTGCCTTCAGGAGAGGCGAGGAGACATGATTAAAGGGGCTTAATACTGTATGCTGTTACCACCACCACCTCCCTCCCACCACAAAATACAAACGCTAAGGAGCTTCCTCAAGGAAAGTGCTTCGCTGGCAGTTGTAGACACTGTTCCCTCTTAATTTTTTTTAGCTGCGCGCCATTCAAAATACTGCACACACGTGGATTTTCCATTGAAAGCTGGCAATCCAGCAACGCAGAAGCCCGGTGCAGTTTAAAGGAAACGTTGGTTGTGGAAAGATATTTCAGACTGAATGAGAAACGCTGTCCATTGCCACTAATGTGCACAATGTCACGCTCAGAGTGGGACTGCAGAGTCTTGCCAGCCTGTCACAAGGCAGGAACTGAATTACAATCACACACTTGGCTCTTCACTCCTACTGAAACCAGTAGAACCCCCGGGCAGTTTTACTTGCAGTTTGCCTGGTTCAGTGACTAATGTGTGTACAGTAGGATCAGAGAAGAACGTGAGCACGGGACTCGCTGCAGAGAAGTACCAGAAGGAAAGAGCTCCTCTGTAAACAGGTGGATATGGGCAGAAGATAAGGGAGGGGCAAAACAGTACATCAGTCCAAAAGCAAATCCTTTGGGTGGGGGGGGGGGGGGTGGAATACAAGGGGAGGACAGGTTAAATTATATAGGATCGCTCACCAATGCACTATTCTTTTATCAGCATCATGGTATCTGCGAGTTCATAAACTGGGATACAGGATGGGCCACAGCATCACTTGGCACAGTATGCCAGTTATTGCTGGTGTTTGATTTAAAGTGGGCAGAGAGGGTTTATATCATTCTTTATTCAAATCACAGCTGTGAAATAGTCAGTATTCTGGGATTGGGACAGTCCTTTCATACCCAGAGAATAAATGACTCTGGTTCACTGTAGGGTTGCCACCTGTCCAGTTTGGAACCAGGTGTCTAGAAATTATTAAAGTATAAATCGGATTCCAGCAAGCCCAGAATTTTTGATCAGAATTATTTTAACACTGGCGCTAACCTCTTGGGCTACCACTGATGTTAAAAGAACACCAAGCGGGAAACCTGGGTGCAAAAAGAATGAAAAGAGCAATATTTCCTGCTTACAGTGGTGTCACGCTGTGGAAATAATTAGAGGTCATTAAGGTTTGTGATGGATATTCCTCAGCAGCGTAGCAAACCTCAAACTCAAGCCACAATCCCGCTATAGTTTTGGATTTGGCAAAATACAGCAACCCTAAATACATGACTGGGATCTCAAGAGCATAGAAGGGAGACCGAGTTCTGTTCAGTAACCATTAAGTGCACCCGACTGAGGAAAGTGCCTTGTATTACTGCTTTCCGTGAAGGATATACTTGGTACTAGATGTGTATGAAGCATTGTAAGGATTTATTAGTATACGGGTTTCAATGTATTAATGCTGCTGTTGTTTACATCCCATGGTTACTGGATATACTGTATCCTCTTCATGGAAGATTGCAGAAATTATGACTAATATTTTATTTAAACATCCTTGATGTGAATGTGAGGAATCGAGAAAGGATTCCACTATTTTACAAATGATTTTTGTTCTTCGACATTGTAAAATGTGCCAGTAACCAACTTCTTGCACTAATGTAAAAGCTCTTACTATGGCAGTGACGTGTGCAGTTGTGTTTTCTTCGATTAAGCATTTGGTCATCCATTTCGCAAACAGTTGCTGCCACATACACCTACCACTGTTAACAGAATGAAGTTCTTCAAACCTAAACCACAGACTATAGCAGAGTGGGATGGTTAAAGTTGGATCCAAGCGGATCAGTCCAGGACCTGTTCTGAGCAGGTGCACTCCTCCAGAAGTGCTGGACAAGGTGAGAAGCTGGTCATTTAATGCGCAACACTGAAACAGCCATGTGGGAGTGACGGTGCCAGCTCGGTCTACCAACTCGTTTTGTGGAAACAGCCTTAGGTGGAACGAACCAGTATACCCATAACTCAAAATGCACACTTCAGCTGTACTCCGTCCCAGCATCAAGCCCTGATCTGGGCTAAGTAAGCAGCTCTTGGGTGGATGGTGGGTGGGGTACTAGAGTAGGCCTCTGTACCCTTGGCATTCGGAGTGGCCAGGTTGGGAAAGTCAGCCAGGATAGGGCCAGCACATCCCTCTCTTCCAATTAAGACTTGCCTCTGACCAAGATTTTGGTTACCCCCTCTAATATCTGTTTCGGTGTTCCATTTTTGTCCAATAACGCTCCAGTGAAGCGCCTTGGGATGTTTTTTTATGTTAAAAAGATGCTGTATAAATACAAGTAGCTGTTATTTTGGCAAAGCCAGTGATACAGTTCATTTCAAAATGATCTGCACCAACACAAATGACTTCTCGGGTGCTGTGAACCTTTGGCTCTATGCGCAAGAGTGACATTCAGCCCATCATGTCTGTGCTGCCTCTGATCAATCAATACTAATGGCACTGTCCCCTGCGTTCTCTCTAGCCCTATACAGATGTTTAAAAAGAAATGCAGTCTGTTTATTCATTCCAGAAAATTGCCAAACAGCCACTGCTAACCCCAGGCTGGTTTAAAACTGCTTTAAGCTGAGGTGCTGGCTCTTCATTGGTATCCCACAATCCCTGTGGAAAAGTAATTAAATTTTTTGGGTGTCCATATTTTCACAGAATTGTGTTCATGAACAAATGTAAAAAAGCTCATCAAAAAAGGTGCGATACATGTCAGTCAAATTGACTCCACAAATTAAGTGGGTGCACCTTCAAAATAAAACCCATCATCTGGAGATAAATCAGGTTTGATGACCGCCTAAAACAGGAGTCAGGCCCCTTACATATGTAAATGAGGGGCCCAATGCTGGTTTTAGGTCCTACCAAAATTGGACAGGGATGACTGGAGACGGCACCAAGCCTGCTCTACTCCGGATTCTTCGGTGGCGGGTACGTTTAAGAAAGAATTGTTGCTGTGGAGCCAGGAGGACTGCCCCGACTCCACAATATCCTGATCGGCCCCACCTTCATTGCCACTCCACCACTTCCACCCTTCCCTCCCAGGACCTGCCCCCAGAACACTACCAGATATTCATTTTCTTAAGGGGCGAGTTGCCCGGGAGGCAAATAATATTAATGAGGCCAGAGTCCCAACGTAGAGGTCTCCCACTTGGGACGTGCACAGTACCCATTTCAGGCCTGAACACAGGCCTAAAGGAATTTCAACCCCGATGACTCAGATCATTGAAGATGGGGTAGGAGAGAGAAAGAAGCTGTAGATATGATTGTTATCTACATTACCAAGGTGAACATGAGTGGCCAAGCAGCCAGCACAGGTGTCATATACTTGAGTGTTAGGAAAGTAGCAGAACCGTTACATTTTCATACTGCAATAGAAATCCATTCAAGTAGTAAGGTTTGACTTTAGTCTTAATCCGATAGCACTGGACCTGTAAAGAGGATATTAGGGAGCATCTATAAACAGCAAGCTGATTGGGGTCCCAATAGCAAACTTTCCAAAAGGAGCCCAATAAACCATGGCAGCCCTAAATTATAGCAGGGCAGCACAACTTCATTCAGGGGGTGTGGGGGGGGGGGGGGGGGGAGGTGCGGGGGAGAAAGAAAAAGATACAAATATTTTTCATTTTTGTATAAGAAATGACAATTGAAATGGATGCATTAAAAAAACACCAAACTATATCTCAAGCTTTATGCTTCAAAAGGCAACTGTACAGCAACCAGCACTTTGTGCCATAGAAAGAGCTTTGATGAACCGGTAGTAGAGAAATGGTTTGATTTGTTTGCTCCCTCGCCTACATTCCATGTTATCATCTGAATAAGACCACAAGTAAAGTCTCCGCAATCCAATTGTTCAGAGTCTCTGCACTACTTAATTACATTTTCACTTGGTGAAGAGTTTGTGCTCAAGTCCTCTCAGTTGACTAGGTTGCAATGGAGACCTGGGACTATGCGATTACTGTAGCTATACACTAAAGTCTCACATGTTTGGGCTATTCAGAGTTAAATATTCAAAATCTCACCTTTAATTGGGTATGTTATGCACCGGTGTGTTTTGCGAGCATCAGCTTGGCTCAGTCAGTTGTACTCATGCCCGAGGTGGTGGGTTCAAGCCCCACGACAGACTTGAGCACATCATATGTAGGGTCAACATTTCAGAGCAGTATTGAGGGAGTGCTGCATTGCAGGAGATGCCATCTTGTGGATAATACGCTAAACTGAGGACTCGTCTACCTGCGCAGGTGGACCTAAATCTCTTCGCCGAGCAGGGTCCTGGCCACCATTGCTCTTCTAACCAGCACCACCAATGATGCATTTTCTGGCTACTCATTCATTTGCGATTTGTAGAGGCTTGCCGTGCGCAAATTGGCTGCTGCATTTACCTACATATGTGAAACTCGCTTCAAAAAGTAATCCCATTGGTTGTAAAGCACTTTGGGACATTGACGCAAAAGGCGCTATCTAAATGCAAGCTCGTTCATTCTTTCTGCTTGATATTTTCCATCAATCAATACAAAAAAAAAAAGCACAATTTTCAACAATGGCGCGAAGAAGGATTTAGCTACCAATAAGTCAACAGTGCAAACAGCCCTAGTCAAACCAGCAAGTTAAGAAATACAAGCGCAAATAGAATAGATTTGCCTGGGCTACGTTGATTGCATTGCCAGGGCTCGCAGGCTGTAATTTGGACACCCAGCAACATGCGACAGCAGAGAGTTTGTGCTTGAGAGCAGACGACAAGCACTGCTCTCGAGTGTAGGAAAGCTAACCATTTCTATAGCAAGCTACAGCCATCCAGCAAAACAAAACAATTAGTCCTGAAGTTCTGTAAAACCAACTTAAGACAAAAGATCTTCAAACCCAGGTATTACGAGGTCAGTGGAGATGGTCCCTGCTCAGCTGGGTCTAAATGAGACCACTCAAGGTTGTGGATGAAGCAACTGAGCACAAGAGCAGCTTTGGAACAACTGGGGTCAAAGACTCAGTGCCCTGGTCACCAACTGAGCACCAAGAACTAAGTGCAGCACTTGACCCCCATCAAACCAAGTGACATCTGACAATGGGTTTGAAAAGGACCTAGGTGTACAGAATTAATCCTCTATTTGGTCACTAATATTTCAGTCCTGTAATAATGAAGGTGTAAAGCCATGCTTTTCCCCACCCCTAATTCAGAAAGAGAGAGAGAGAGAGAGGGTTTCCAGGAAGATTCAGAAGGTTCCAAGTGTTCCTAGAAAGGGCAGAACATTAAAAAAATTTAAAGAACTTTAAGTAGCTCTGCAAAAAAAGTTGTTAAAAGTAAAAGTTGGAACATTAAGAATGGTTGAGTTTAATTGAACTTAAGTAAAACTTGTAAAGTGTATCAAAACTTAGTTAATAGCTTAAGTCTCCGAACCCAGAGCGCAAACAGTATAGAGAGATAACAAGGTTAGTTAAGCTAGGATAAGACGAGGACGGCCGAAGACGACAAACCACCACAGGCGGTGGCTCACCAAAAGCATTCCCAGAGGAGAAGCGGAATATCCCAGAGCACGCTACTGTAGCCAGACAACTGAAAGGAAGAGGACGTACGATGTGTTCTTATTTCAGGAGGAATAGCCAAGTGTTGAAAAAATCAGTAACATTTAATATGAACTGTAAACATAACCTTGCAAAGCCATACTGCACTCTTGGGCCTTGAATATAACTCTGTAATACTGTCGTCATTAAGCAAAACCTAGCTAAGGCTGAGCTTTGTGATATTTTGAGGTACAATGATTGAGACTCCATATTAATATAGGGCGAAGTAGTTAATGCAATTCTCAATGCTTAAGCTTGTGATGATTAGTCATGTTATAACTGTTAAATAAAGTAATGTTAGTTGATGCATCTCTGTCTGACTTCATCCGTGATGACTGACAACTCTATTACTGCTCCCAGTGATTCGGATTGGTTTGGCTTGTGTAACTTGATATAATTTGGACTGGTTACAGAAGACCAAAGATGAGTTTTTTAGCATCTTGTAAACTTTAAAGATGAATGATAAACTCCAACCCAGTTCTCTGTGAAAGTGGAGTAAAAAGGGAAAAAAAAAGAGATTCATCCAATACCCCGAATAACACTGATTACATAGCTTACAAATTCACCATCCTTCCTCCCTTCCTGTAGGATTGGAATGTAAGTGTCTTGTACAAGAACCAGATCACCCTGGGCCATTTTCTCTCAGCTCCTAGTGACCACTTCAGTGAGCGATTACTTATCAAAGCGATCTAAAAAACGAGACAAGCAGGAGCTGTGGATTTCAGGCCATGGTCAGGGGTGGCCTACTATTTAAGGCAGCTTGGCTTACAAGGTTCTATCGCGTTACTCCACTATGGGAGACATTTATAGAAGATTACTTTATTTTTTATTTTTAAATACAGCTCCCCCAGCCACCCCCAAATTAACATCAACTGTGGTTATGGTTGGAGGCATAAATAGTTCTTGCGACAGCCTGCGCAAACACAGCCACGTTGTATCTGCGCTATATCTGCTGCAGTGTAAACTACAATGCATTTAAGAGTCACAACCACCAGATGTCCCAAAGCACTTTACAGCCAATGAAGTACTTTTTGAAGTGTAGTCATGTAGGAAATGCAGCAGCCAATTTGTGCACAGCAAGCAACCAAAACCACAATCCGTCTTTCGGATGAGACATTAAACAGAGGCCCCCGTCTGCGCTCTCAGGTGGACGCAAAAGAGCCCACGACACTATTTCGAAGAGCAGCAGGAGTTCTCCCCGGTGCCCTGGCCGATATTTATCACTCACTCAATCAACATCACTAAAACAGATGATCTGGTCATCATCACATTGCTGTTTGTGGGAGCTTGCTGCGTGCGAATTGGCTGCCGGGTTTCCTACATTACAACAATGACTACACTTCAAAAAGTACTTCATTGGCTGTGGGACGTCCGGTGGTCGTGAAAGGCGCTACAGACACGCAAGTCTTTTATAAAGTTAACCACGGGACCAGTAATGATGTGTGACGCAATAGACGGCAATACTGTGCACTTGTGCAAAAAGGTGACATTTTCATTTGAGTTATGGAGAGGCACCGCTAACTCCCATTACACGGCTGGTAATCCGTCGATAATGCAGATGCAGACCATAGTCTGACCGCTCCACTTGGGAGCATATGCAGCGTGCTACATGATGGCATCAACCTAGGAAAACATGTCCTACAAATTGAAATGCTATCCTACTCTAGAATTTCCAACACTGCTGCATGGTCACCACAACTCAGGGGGGGGGGGGGGGGGCGCGCGAGCTGGGTAGTGCAGTAGGTTCATAATCTGTCTAACCACCTCTTGGATCTTAAATCCATCCCACTCTGGACAGGATTTAATCATTTTACTTGGGTGAATGGTAAAATAGAACTTCTATAACCAGAGAGTGGTGCATGTTTTTTTTCATGCAACATGAAGCCTCAAAGTTCCATGGGAAGCCACGGGGCTAGAGAGAGAAATATACCTGATTTAACACTCCAATCCATCTTCTAGAGACGTTCAGTGAATAACACACCCTCCAAAACGTGCAGCAACCTGCATTAGTGCACCCACTTCAGGAGAAACAGGTTTGTTCTCCACTACTTTTTAAAAAAAAAAAATCCCCACCCTCCTCCACCAAGATTTTATGTAAGTGTAAAAGGAGGACACCACAATGAAAGCTCACAGGAGGAACGAAGAGGATTGTACATCTCATACAACGAGAAAAGCAAGTTCAGTCAAACTATTACATCAGTTGTGCTGACCTTTCTGGGCTGACTCAGTAGTATGAAAGAGTCAATAGTGACTTGAAGGAATAAATGATCTGGTATTCATTATTAGGAGACTAGCAGCCGAGGAAGACAGGCACCTGAATCACACCAATTGCACAAGTCATGAAAAAAATAATCCTGGACACTAAATGGGAAGGGGTTTGTCCTCGTCACAATTCAGCCTCCTATTTATTCACGTGATCAGATGACCTGTGGGATTTATTTTATATTATTATTTATTTTTAAAAAAAAAGTGGGGGGGGGGGGGGGGGGGGTGGAACGACAGGGTACTCCTGCTCACTAACCAGTGGCTCCTGCTGGAAGTGTGCATGAAGGTCAGATGAGGAAAGGGAGCCTGGCTCCGATGCCCAAAGACCTTTTAGTTTCACACAACAGATGGCCATCTGAGCAAAGAACCACAGGGCTACTAGCAACCACACGCCAACAAAAGTCACCAACTGTAAAGTAAATGTTAGAATGATACAGCACAGGAGGCCGCCATGCGGTCCATTGTGACCGTGCCAGCTCTTTGAAAGAGCGATCCAATTAGTCCCCACTCCCTTGCAAATTTCTCCTTGTTTGGCACCTCATGTCCCCACAGACCTGCACCCAACTGTACGGTACAGTACTGAACCTGCTACCCCATAAAGCATCCCTCCCTTTAAAACATTTTGTACAGATCCCAAAAACATTGAATGGTGCAATATCTGCAGAAGCTGCTGAATGATGAGAACTTCCAGTCAAACATTAGTCTACAGTAATTTCAAAGCTTGTACACAAATCCAAAAAATGAGGATCTTCTTAACTTGAGCATTAGATCCCGGTGGGTAAGTATGCTGGTGTGTTGTGTTGATCCTGGGGTCAAAGCAAATTGCAAACCTTCCAACATGTTTATCCTGGCAATGTACCAGGCTCAAGCTCTCAGACTGGAGCTCAGTGTCATCATTGGATACAAAGTGGAAAAGAGACATTTGTGCAATAATCTTTATACTAAAGAGTTTATTATTCATTACATGCTAAACAGAAAGAAATCACGACACAGACAATACACGACTGTAAAATAGAGTTTTGAAAAAGTCACCAGCATTGGTCAAGTCATTCCTTTTACTACATCATTCACTTCTCTACATTTGGTTACTTTGAATGTTTCGAAGCTGCTCAAAGTTTCTTTGTACAAGAATCAATGGACAAGAGAACTAGGGGTGCAGGAGGCTAATGCACTATCCATACATTGCTGGGACTTGGTTGGATTCCAGCCTGGATTAATGGGATGAAAAATCTTACTTCATCTGCTGGCTGCAGGAGTCTTCGAAAATTGAGTTTTGAGTAGTCTCAGCTTCTGATCGCTGAGGCATGGAGCCACAACATGGAACAGGCCCCAGTTTAACACTGAACTGGCAGACAGCCAGTTGAGGATGGCTGGTGTCAAGATATGGAAAAACTAAGTAAAATGTGCTATTCGGAGCAACACACATGGTTGGAGATTTACTTAGCATCTGGTCGTCTCAACAAGGACACTCAAAGTGGGAAAGTATTCCAATTCCCCAGCGCCAACATCCTTACCATGAAGGGGGGGGGGGGGGGGGAGGGAGGGAGAGGAAGACCCACAGGCAAGCTTTGCATCAGTGTATTCTTGATTACAATTAAATGGCTGAGTCATAGGGTTGAACATTAAAGCTATGACAGGTCCACAGTAACTATTTACCTGCAGTAAAGTGAAAATCATCATTGAAAAACGTCAAGTGTAATGTAATAAAAAGACTGACTTTACCGGTGCAGTTTAAATCACCTTAAACCAACCAAGAGTGCCAGCAGGCTGTAGTGGTATATTCAACATCACCAAGAAAGCAATATTGTGCAGTGTTTGAGTGTATTGGAATGTCAGAAGATTAAAATCGTATTGCTCCAGAAACCATAGCACAAATTTATTACCTAATTCTTCACTTCATCTAAAATAGTTATATATATATATAAGATCACATCACTTAATATTTTCAGCAGCATCATGTCCCCACATATATGTGCTGTCGGTATGTAAAAACAATTATGTATAAAATCATATAGCATTAGGTCCAAGAAATTCTAAAACTGAATTGGAGGGTGGGAACAAAGCCAGATTGAAGAATTTACAATGTTTGAAGACTAAAGTCAGGTTTACAGCCCACAACGCTGCAATTAAAGTGGTGTTATTCTAATGCTTCCATTTTCATCTCGCTAGAATCAGTTACACAAGTCTAAAAAGAAACATGGAAATGTTTAAAATGACAAGATTACATCAAGTCTTCCCTTTGATTTTTGGAACCAGCTTTGGAACTACAAGAGTTGGAAAGTCTGTTAAAGCAGCTCGTTTACAGAAAGGGTTTGAAGTTAGGACCATTCTGTCGCTCAGCTATTGCAATGGAGGGACCACCCGGCCTTGCCAGCTGAATGCACTCAATCTAGCAGGACGTCAATGAATGGGCTCCATTTTCAAAGTACACAGGGAACCAAATTACAGCACAGCCTCCAATACCCTTTCATTTCAGGATTCATATGTAGGCAAGTGCATGGCAACAAGGTAGAGGATGCCCAGCTACCTTCAACTCAAGACATCCTTTTTTGCTCCTCTGCTATTAGTAATCAAGGTGTACTGGCACACCCTCTGGTTCTTGAAAGCTTCCATTATTTCTTGATCAGCTCAATACATCCTTTCTATGACAAACATTGGGAGACTATGTGGAGGGGGCATTAAAAAGAGTGAAGTGAATACGATGTGGAACAGAGTTCAGTTATAACCTTCAGCTTAGCCAGAAAGTTATCTAGTGTTTTGAAACCCAATCTCCCCCTGCCCGGTTAGTGGAGGATGCTCAAGATTGGCATCAGACAAGAACCCATGCCCTCACATTAGCACTCCACCACATCCAGTTCGTTCAAATCTTGATTCCACACCCATTCTTTTTAGTTGCTTGGCACTACTAGGATCTTTCCAAAGTGTACCTTTTGGAGGTTGCCTGGCATGACCAGTGGCATGAGAGTAGGATTTGAAGTATACACGAGCACTATTTTAGGCACTCTACATGTGCATATAGTGTACATTAACAATGCAATTAACTTTAAAATTACAAAGTAGCAATCATCTCTCTTCTTACTCCAAATATAATCAACTTACCAAGTTTTTCTTTTCAAAATAAAGTTCACATTAATACAGGCACTTAGAATAAACCACTTTACAACAGGAAGTTCTGAGCTGATGCCGACACCTATGAACCACAAAGCCAGTCACCAATTAAAACGTCATGTAAATCACCCATAGCCACAGTATCTAATCCTCATCTTCATAGTATCGATTTCTCTTGATTTGTTCTTCAACTGACAGTTCCTCAGTTTCTTCCACTTCCTCATTTTCATCCCCATCCCAAAAACCAACATCCTCCAGTTTTTTCTCATTCTCTGGAATTTGCTCATTTGAGGTAAGAGTGTCCCCTGAAGTTTGCGACTCGACTGGCTTTTGTTTGGATTCCTGCTCCTCATACTCCAGAAAGTCGGAGGGTTCTCTGGCCTCCACTTTGCTGAGGTGAAGCTTCTCGACGTCCTTAGCTGGAGGCAGCGGTCCATTGTTGCTTTTGACTTCTATAACCTCTCCAGCCACGGAATCCTTTTCACCCTTGAGCTCAGTAGTCACCAGTTGCTCGTCCTCATTTTTTAGACTTTGCTTCCTTTCATTCTTCAGTTCATCAGTCTCTCTTTTGGCTTCCTTTTCTTTACTAATGACCACATCCTGTACGGCATTTTTGGCAGGCTGTTGATTTCTTCCTGGCTCTTTTACGGCTACAGGTCTCAGAGGCGCAGCAATGGTAAATGGTCTACATCGTTCTTTCAAAGAAGCACTTCTCCTCAGTCTAGAGGTACCAATGAATTCGGAGTTTCTCTTGGTCATCTGTTGGCAGTCATCCTCTGGAGGCCATTTTGGTTTGTTAACTCGGAGGCTCTCTTCAGTAGAACTGACTCCTTTACTACCTGCTTCAGTAGGCGGTGGCCAAGCTATTTTTAATTTTCTCGTTTCCACAGGTTTTTCCACCTTTTCCGGCGAAGAACTGGTAACCAAGGCCTCCATGCTCGCAGCCAGAACACCTACCTTGGGTATAGAAAGCTCGTCTACGCCAGAGTTCTCCGTTTTGGCCTCAGATTTATCCTCGGCAGCTTCACTCTTGTTCTCCACAGTGTCGCACTCATTTCTGGCCATCCACAGCTCCTTGTGCGGTTTGTGGCCAAATCCCTCGTCGTAATTGCCTTTGGATTTGAAAAGCTGGCTGAAATGTGGCTTGCAGTATACGTTCCCATGCAGAGAAGCAAAATTTCCAATGCTGAGCAAAAGAAATGATAAGTGTTAAGACTTCAGAAGCCCAAGGCTTGCACCAATAGACAAGTCTCGAATGCAACAATTTACAATGCACATGCCCGTACAGTTCATCATCCTGTCAGTGGACTGGTTCTTTGTATACTATAAGCAAGTTATACTGGCCTTTGTCCATTGGACGCCATCACAAGATGACAACAGGAATGACAGATGTCTACAAAAAGATACCCAGCAATGGAGAAGACCCAGATATTATGCACTAGCATTGGAGTGGGCAAGTCCCGAACAATCCTTTGGCCTAATGTGCAGAGTCTTACATTTGCTTTTAAATACACAGAAAATGACACAATGGGAACATCCTGACTAATTTCAATGGGGTTCAGTGAGTCAAGCTCGAGCAGTTTCAAAAGTCACTGGATCCCCGGGATAGGATTACCTGTTCATTCTCCTCACCCGCCCCAAAATTTACATTGCAGCGTTTAAGGGGCTTTTTTAAAAAATATAAATGTGGCAACAGAAGCCGATCTCAAATAGCTTAAAAGGACTCAACACTCCAGCAACTTGATGCAGTTTGTGTTTTTCATTTGTTAATCGACAAGTCTCTTTTTTTTGCACCAATGTTCTCTCAACTCCTGTTGTTCCATTATCACCTGTTCTACATTATGGTAGCTCGTGCCAGAGTCTGGATAATGACAGTCAGGAGACTATTCAATTGCGGGGATCGAGGGGCATCACAGCAGAGACCCACCCTGCCCTCACTGGATGTACGGGCACACCTCCCAGCAGAGGTCATTGGACAACCAGGAGCGGGAACCCTGGAGGTCAGCTGCAATGTCTTAACTGCCTGCTGAGGATAGAGTACAGGCTGGGACCACCTTCTTGGTATGGGTCATTTACATGCTGCTTTTACTAAGTCGGCCACTGGTTTTGGGGGGGGGGGGGGGGGGGTGGGGGGGGGGAGAAGAAAGAGAGCGCTCAGAGGAAACCCCTTTCAATACTACATTTAGTCACCCCATACCCAACTTTTAGCTAAAAGATTAGCAAGTTGAAACATTTTTGAGCCAAGAATAAGGCAGAAACCAAAGTCACCTGCAATCCGAATCCTCACCTCAGTTTGGTGTTGCAGTGGCTGCAGCGGAAGCAGACACAGTGAAACACCTGTTGGTTTGCAACAAGACGCTCCATTGGATAGACAGTCTTTTGGCAGGCGACACAGTGCTCTCTGGCTGGAAGCTGAAATTTCTGAGTGTCAAAAAAAAAAAGCAAATGGGCTCATTGATCATTTTGTGAAAGCGGCACTGGCAGCAAGGCACATTCTTGAAATGTAACAAAACACTTCAGGATTAGGATTAACCAACACCCCTTCATAGATTCAAACAATGAGAGAGAGGAAACTGGCCTGAGAAAATCAGGGACTTCAGGCAAGTACATCACCAGTTTGTGAATTCAGCTCAGACTTTAGTTCAGTGTTTCCTCCAAACCGTTTCCTCAGTATCAGCAATTATTGTTCAAACACAGAGCGGGGAGTGGGAAGAGGAGGAACAAGGCAACATTTTCCTTTAAAAGGGGCTTTGGTAGTAAGTGATGCCCCTTCAAGGTTTGGGGGCATAGATTTAAAGTAATTGGTCAGAGGTTTAGAGGAGAATTTTTTTCACCCAGAGGGTGGTGGGGGTCTGGAACTCACTGCCTGAAAGGGTGGGAGAGGCAGAAACCCTCATCACATTTAAAAAGTACTTGAATATACACTTGAAGTGCCGTAACCTACAGGGCTACGGACCGAGAGCTGGAAAGTGGGATTAGACTGGAGAGCTTTTTCAGCCGGCACAGACACGATGGGCCGAATGGCCTCCTTCTGTGTCGTAAACTTCTATGATTCTAATGTAGAGCTCCAACCAAAAAGGCTCATTTTTAGACCAAATATTAAAACTATCAACTTCAAAATATCAAGCTTACATTACAAGTGCCTTTAACGTAGTAAAACATCCCAAGGCACTTCATAGGAGTATTAAGACAAAAAATTTGACACTGAGCCACAAAGAGAAATTAGGGCAAGTGACCAAAAGCTTAGTGAAAGAGGTAGGTTTTAAGTAGCATCTTAAAAAAGGAGGAAAGAGAGGCGGAGAGGTTTAGGGAGGGAATCCCAGAGCTTGGGGCCTCGGCAACAATTAGAATTTACAATCTCAACTGATCATTTGGAAGGGGGGGGAGAAAGAAAGGCAGAATTAAAAAAAAGGGAAAAACTGGCACGGTCAGTAGAAAACTGAAAGATGCCACAAGACCCCCAACCCTTACAAGGCAGCACTGCACTGCCCACATGCCATCAACCAGTATGCCCACAATTGTTTTCCTCACCCCTTGCACTTTACAGGAAACTTTCGTTTAACCGGAGGTTAAAAGTCCAGAAAGCTATCTACCGGCAAAATTCAGGAGCCGTTTCCTTTAAGTTTTTTTACTTCTCGTTGCTTTTTTTTCCCTCCAGTCAGGCTCTGCAAGGTCTGTAGCTAAGCAACAGCTTCAGCTAGAGACGCTTGCAGCTGCAGTCAACTGTTTTGAAGCTGTTGCTAAGCAACAGGGTTTGTTGATTCACACGGAGCTGAAAAGCTCCGTATGTTTTAACATTAGCGCTGGTTTATACGGCAGTTTTGATGGACGGCACCAACTCGGTCCCGTCAGTGCCGGATACCAGAAAGTTTCCTGTAGTACAATCCTCCTCTCCCATCCCAATAGCAACACAAAGACCCACTGAGCTCAAACAAAAACCACAGGGTTCGAGTTAAAATACAAACTAATCGGAGTAGTATTAAGAGAGCATCTTGTTCCGACAACATCAGTTTAGATCAAGCTTTTTTGTTAAACAAAGTGAAGTGTAAGGAGACTCGATTTTTTTTTTTTTTTTTTAAAAAGAGCAAACAGAACCTCATATCGGAGAGAGAGGAATGCAGAGAGAGAAAAGGGATACTTCAGGAACAGGAAGTAGCAGCTGAAAAATAGGCAAAGAAATAGGATTAAGCAACAATATACGAAACAGCAACAGGATGTCACACAAAAGTTATACTACCGTGTTTAATCGCATTGATTCAGTATTGAAGCAGTCTATCGTTCCATCGACTAAACAGTTCTTCAAACGTTTTACTCTCGATTATTGAAAGCCAAATTTTCAAGTTTAATTTCTTCAAAAAATAAATCTGTACATTTCAAGTACTGGGTTTGCATAAAGCCAAAAATATACTGAATATTTTTAATACAAAGCATCGGGAGAGCTCGCAAAATTCTGGTACTGAAATTCTCCTTTAAGGAAATAACCTACTTTGTGTAAATGAAATGACTCACTCCTCTAAAGGATACTCTATCTGCTTGGACCTTCTCTAGGACACGGCTAATTCATTCCTTGCAGATCAGCTGCAGCGACAGATGCAATAGTGAGCTCATCATATCTTGTAACCATAGCACCCGCTGCCCGAGATAGACTCCACACAGCAGGTGGCTGGCAACACAGATACAAGCTGCTTTCATGCTGGGGCTGTCTGTCTGGATCGTGGGAGAGCAGTGCCCAGGAGTCAGGCCGTTTACATTGCTTAATACAGCTCCCTTATCCTGTGACAGAGACTCAAAACATTGTCTGCAGGTCTGGCACCGAGATAAGAGATTTAGCAGTGTAAACACAGAGCTCTCAGATACCAGCCTCCTTGAATCCAAACTCAAAACAGGGGCAGCATAAAAGCGACTATACAGACCAGAAAGATCCCAGGATCGACCGCATGTCTGTGCAAAACTAGCTCGTCCCAGGTGCGAGCAATGGTTTCCAGCACCCCTGGACTTGAGGGGGCGGGGGCAAAAAGAGGAAGATAAGCGAAGGGAGAAGAAAAAGAGCCAGGATTCCCATTTTTGCTCATGTCTAGCAACGCGTCTTTGAAAGAGGGCACGTCAGTGTCATCTGAAGACAGGATTGGGCTCAGTTGGAATTGTCTCTTCCCCCTCACTCACCACCACCCATGATTGCCACTCCTCATCTAGGCTCACGCATGTAGAATGGCCACTTGGGCCGAGGTGTGGGAGCACTGCTAGTGCCCACAGAGCAACAGCCCAGTGTGGGTCGGCACCTTCAGGAGAGGATAACTGGACAAATGATTAAAAGCATCAAAAAAAGAACCTTTTTTGTGCCAATCCCCAGCTTCATAAAGTTGAACACCACGTACATGAATCACCAAACAGGTCAATGACTGAGCAGATGGGAAAAGATATCTACCTTTGCAGGTTTGGCTGGAATACTTTGGATTTCCGTGGTTGATCTTTGTTGTTTTATACCCGGAGCTGAAAGCTTTGGTGTTCCTTCTTCTTCAGTTTCTGCATTAACTGTTCATTTTAAAAGATTAAAAAAAGGATGAATTAAGTCCAAACAATCCACAGGCTCTTATTTCAGATCAGTTTTTTAGTTATTAGTGCAGATATTAAGAGGATCAATGCTAGTTTGATTTTCTATTTGAAGTGCAAACACAACATTGAAACCTATACTGTGCCACCTAGTGGCTGGTGGTGGATTTACACCTGCACATCTCCACACAAAATATTCATCTCCAATAATGCTGCTTTGGAGATGACAAAATGGATACCAGGCATTTTCCACAGACAAGGGAAGGCAAAATGGAGAGTCACATGGGCCCCCTCACACACCTCCAAGTGACTCTGGTGGCTGGGAAGGAGAGAGGCAGAATTACAAGTGGTGCACATAGAACATAGAATATATCGGCTCACCTTGGCCATCGACTTGTCTTTCAGAAGTAGAACTTTTCCAAGCGCTTGGAGTGCTCTCGATCACAGACCCCTGGAAAAATCAATATAAGAAAAATTGTCATGAAGCTGCACTCTCCAACACCATAATGGAAATATTGATAATGAAACAGCATTAGAAAGATTTTTTGTGCAACCTGTCAAGAAAAAAAAAAAGTTTGGCTGGTCTGGTGCGGTTTGAGCTCAGGCACTCCGCCAACATCTGGCCTGAACGGATGACAAGATTTGGGGGGGGGGGGGGGGGGGGAAGCCACACCTGCATTTATGAATACCTAAAATGGTTCATAAATCTGATACTTGGGCAGCTTTCCAATCTGAGCAATGGCCTCTCGTGACCTACGCCTTGCTAGATCAATGGACATAGTGATCCGGCTATCCCGCCTTCCCCCCCCACACCCCCACACCCCCTTTCATCGAAGTTAAATTGCCGCCTGATCACTACCAGATGTGAACATTCAGAAAATATTAGAGAGTTACGTTCTAAAAGATTAACAAGACAAAACTATTTAAATATTGTGGAACTGTGGTTATTTTCCCCAAAGTGAGATACATTAAAACAAGTTCCATTTTTAAACTAAATGGAGTTATGAATGAAGCTGGATAGGTCTGGCACTGCAGAGATCCAGGGGCATTGGAGAGATCTGAAGCTGCCAGGTCGATACAGGGAGATTCAAACTACAATTCTCAACATTGGAATAGCAGTTTCACAAAAGGTCAAGACGCAATCTCGACATAAAGCCAACTGATCTCACCAAACTGCATTTCTGAAGTAACTGGGGGATTGGAAGGTTTGTGTGTGGTTCAGTTAAACTGGGTCCTTTGAAATACACAGTCATGTACAATAGCAAGCAGGGGCTGAATCATGCAATGATTCGATTCTTGCTAACTCTTCGAAACAAAGCACAAAGATTATCTGGTTGCATTCAATGATGATTGACTGCACAGATCAGTTCTCAACTGCATGCACTTAGCACGCCAGGGAAGGAACCACTTAACTACCACAATGCAATCAAACCATTTATTATGGAGGGATCCTGGTGCAAAACTGATGCCATTTTGGCAAGACTGGTGCACTGGGACTCGACAGCTGTTGTGTTGGATTTGGTGCAAATGTGTGTAGCAAGATGTATTGGGCGGCAACTGCTCGATAGACACTTACACTAGAGTGCAGCCAGCTACAGATGCTCAGTCCTTCCTCCATTGGCTACACTCCATAATGTAAACCAGCTGACCTGCAGTAAGCCAATAGGACAGTAGACTAAATTATTTTCCAAACTTTTCAGGACAAGATGGAATGGAGATACAGATCAGCCATGATCTGACTGAATGGCCACCTCCTGTAACGACCGACACCCCCGAGGACCCCTGTCCTAACTTCCAAAAGACAATACTGCCTACCCAAAAAAGGAAAATGGTGCTGTTATGAGAACAGTTACCTTGAAGGGACCCCTTTGCAAAACCCCAACAGTCCAGGGACCCCCCCGTTTAAAGACCTATGTTGCAGACCCACAAATATGTCACCAAGTTGGAGCTGGAGCAGGCGGTTTTAAAATAAATGTGGCGAGTTGGTCCCATGTGTTAGCCCAGCCAAACTACAGCGATTGGGCTCCTCGATGGGAGTTTTTTTTGGCATATTGATGGAATCAAAACAGAGTAAGAAACAACCACATGAACAGACGAGTCACAAACTGGTTGTTCGTGTGAGCACAGAAAGACATGGACAAATTATACTTGGTTATGGATGGGCAAGTCACATTATCGCAAAACACTCTCCTCTATCCAGACAGTTGCACAATTGTCAAGAAAAAAAGGCTTGCATTTTTATAGCGCCTTTCACCACCTCAGGATGTCCCAAAGTGCTTTGCAGCCGATGAAGTACTTTTTTTTTGAAGCGTAATCACTGTTGTAATGTAGGAAACAACAGCCAATATGCGCACAGCAAGCTCCCACAAACATCAATGTGATAATGACCAGATCATGTGTTTTTTTTTAAATAAAAGAGGTACTGCCAACTGAGCCAAGACACTTACAACAGTGTGAATATCCCAACTCAAATATGGGCCCAGATTTTGCAGTGGTCATGATGGCGAAACTGTCAGCGTTCGCTGTCATTACCCCTCTGAAATGCACAGATAAACGCGGAAATCCTGAAGTTGCAGTCAGTCATTCCCTGCTCCGTCACTGGCTGCGCTGTGGAACTCCCCATAGCTGGCAATCCCCTTTTCTGCTCTAATATTGCTGTTAAAACACCCCATAAAAAGTTAAGCCTTGTTGAAAGAGGTGTAACGTAGGTTTTAACGGCATATTGACTGCTGAACAACTGTTGTGCCCTTGAAAAACTAGATTTGTGGAGTATCAAATTCCTCCATTGTGATAAAAATTACCATTAAAAAAGTTTTTTAAAAAGTCAGGTTATGATATTTCAGCTTCTACTTTAACCCCATGTGTATGTCCCAATCTTTATTTCACTAACATTTAAAAAAAAACTGATAAAAGCCGCTTTTTATTTCCTGGTTTGCGGTCTGTGAGAATTCTTCAATGCGATTGGCTGCTTAGACAACTTGATGACATCACTGCTGCTGGACGCTGGAGCTCCCCTCTAGACAGCGCTACAATTAAATTAGGGTCGAGAAAGCTAAAGTTTGCGCCATAGAGATCACGAGATCTCGGTGGGCAGCGTTGTTAGAGGTCAGCGTCAATTGCCGCCGCTGACCAAATTCCAGGGCCAGTTAGAAAGATGCACAAGCTTTCGGAGCCGAGGTGTGATAAATGGCAGTTAGAAAGATTACCTGTAATCATCTGGCATTATTCTCTGACTATATAAGCAGTGTCTTTATGCATCTCCACTTCACCCGACGAAGGAGCAGCGCTCCGAAAGCTTGTGATTTCAAATAAAACTGTTGGACTATAACCTGGTGTTGTGTGACTTCTTAGTTAGAAAGAGATAACCGACCAGTTGAAGTGGACACTGCAGAACCTGGGCTGACCAGGAGAGGGCGTTTATTCACAATTATAAAAGCAGCAATGAAAGACGTTCATTTTTCTTTCTTCCAAAAAGGGCAAACGACCCACTGCCATAACACGGCCAAATGTATTAACTCACTCAATTAAGAGTGCGCCAGCTCTGCACACGAGAGCACCAAGATGCAGTGCCACGGCAGTAATGGGATGCAGGTTTGATCCCTCCCCCTCACACCGGCAAGCGCGCAATTACAACGTTAGTGTTTGGAATCAGAAGAGGGGGGTTTTATTTCAGAAAGGTAAGGGGGCATGTATGGTCTCTAACCAGACTCAGGAAACAAAACCAAAGCCAAACTGGCAGGTTCTTGGAATTAGGGAGTCAACAGTTCTCCAGTTAAAAAAAAAAGGACCTAAACGCATGTTTATATCACCACTACTGGGAGCAATAACAAGCATTCCAACTAAAGCCTGCTCGCATACCTTCTGCAATTCTGCATGGGGGGAGGTGCTGGTCAAAGGTACTGGTGGCACATTCTCTTTCTGCTCAGTCCCGTTGCTTGCATTTATTTCAAGGTCACAAGTGCCGATGTCAGACTACAACAGATAAAGCAAGCACGATAAACATCAAGACAAAATGTCACAATAGCCTTCGTTTAAACAGTGGCTGCATTACTTCCATGGCATTTGAATTACTGGCCATTTGAAACAACAGAAACAAAAGCTGCAAGCCGAGTAATTAGTCCAGGTTCAAAATACACACAGGTGAAATCCCAACAATATACGGAGTAGGTTATCAATACGATGTACGAAGGGGACATACACGAGATGAAACTGCAAACCGAATAGACACCTGCAGTCAGTTACAAAGCTGCAACCCAACACCGAGCTCAGATCAGGAACAAGCAAATGGTTTTACAAAGGCTATCTGCTCCAGAGATTAAACTGCAACCTTCAGTCTTACTTCCTTTTCCATGTTATTTTGATTCATCAATGTCATTTTTATTTGACGAACAGGAGGGGGAGAAAGGAACATGAAGGGGGACACATTAAAGAAAATGGGCGCTTTGTTGCTATCCAGCTCCCATATTTTACATTATGTAAAATAGGATGCTATGAATAACAAATAATGTTCTAATGTATTCTACCATATGTAAATGTTTAGATTCAAACTAGCATCGCTTTCTGCATGCTTCGGTCATCTTTTATTAAAAGCCCAGTTCAGCTCGCACAGTCTTACAGAAAAACTGGCTGCGGTGTCGGGAGCAGTTTTATGATCGGAAATTCCAAAATGAAGTTGCAAAGTCTTGACATCTGCACTCGCCCATCCTTCTGCTATATAAAATCGAATTGAAACAAGTACACAAGAATGCAAAGAGATATTGTTAAACGGAGCTCCCACCCAGTGTGGGTCTGAGCTACAAGGAGCAGGATGGTCCCAGGTTCGCTACCTTGTCTTGTGCAGTTAGCTAATGTCAATTGGAGCAGCAATTGGCCTCAGGATCTCTGCACAGGGGAGGAGAAGTCAGCCAGGGTGCCTATTCCTAATCACTAGCCAAGAAAGACTTGCATTCCTGTAGCGCCTTTCATTACCTCAGGACATCCCAAAGCACTTTACAGCCAATGAAGTACTTTTGAAGTGTGGTCACTGTTGTAATGTAGGAAACTTAACAGCCAGTTGCACACAGCAAGCTCCACAAACAACAATGTGATAATGACCCGATAATCTGTTTTTCAGTGATGTTGATTGAGGGATAAATATTAGCCAGAACACTGGGGATAACTTCCCTCCTCTTCGAAATAGTGCCGTGGGATCCTTTTACGTCCACCCGAGAGCAGACGGGGCCTCGGTTTAACATCTCATCCAAAAGATAGCACCTCCGACAGTGCAGCACGCCCTCAGTACTGCACTGGGAGTGTCAACCTAGATTTTTGTGCTCAAGTCTCTGGAGTGGGACTTGAACCCACAACTTTCAGACTCAGGCGAGTCCAGTGTGCAGAATTGGACCTGGCCACGATATGTCCTCCTACGGTCAGACTACAGGTGCAACACAGAATGACCACTTGGCTGAGGAAGTAGAGGGCAGCTGGAGTCAGGGCCTTCGAAGAGGGAAAAATTCCAAAGAACGCTCAGAATACTCACCGGCATCAGTTCATTCTAGCTAATCTTCCACTCCCATCAACCCCCCCCCGCCCCAAAGCTAGTGAAGAAAAAAAACCAATAATGATCAAGGCAGAGAGAGTGCGCTTTTACCTGTGACAGTTTCTTAGGATTTGGTACTTCTCTAGTTTCCCACAGCTCTTGGGTGTCGATCGCTTCTCCGGCAGGCATCGGCTCTTCCAAAGTCTAAGCATTTTTCAAGACAAGAGTTAGTTACAAGCAACGGTCCCACTTTGTTTAGATTTCAAAAACAAAGTAAAAGACAGACATGGAAACGAAAGAAATTTAAGAAAGGCTTGCTTTTATATAGTCAGTCAGCGCCTCCGGACGTCCCAAAGCGCCTTACAGCCAATAAAGTACTTGTGGTCACTGTTGTGTAGAAAACGCGGCAGCCAATTTGCGCACAGCAAGCTCCCACAAAAGCAACGTGATGGTTTCAGTGATGTTGGTGGGAGGGATAAATGTTGGCCAGGACACCAGGAGAACGCCCCTGCTCTTCTAGTGCCACGGGATTTTTACGTCCACCTAAACAAGTAGACGGGGCCTCTGTTTAACGTCTCATCCGAAAGACAGCACCTCCGACAATGCAGCACTCCCTCAGCACTGTACTGGAGTGTCAGCCTGGATTATGTGCTCAAGTCTCTGGAGTGGGACTTGAACCCACAACCTTCTGACAGGAAGCAAGAGTGCTACCCACTGCCGACACCGCTTTGATAAATATGGACTTCAAAATAAAACTGGCGACAAATTCTATGCTATTGTCATAGAACAGAGATGGAATGGTTCTCTGTATAAATGCCTATACAAATGTGCATAAATTTAAAACTGAATCCATTCTTTAGGTGAGACATTAAAGGGAGACGACACCTGCCTACTCAAGTGGATGTAAAGATCCCAATGCGCTATTTGAAGAGGAGCAGGGAGCTGTGTGTCCTGGCCAAACATTCATCCCTCAACAACAGATTATCCAGTTATTTTGCTATTTGTGGGATCATGCCATGCACAAAATTGGCTGCTGTGTTTGCCTATATAACAGACGACATTTGATTGGTTGTGAAGCGCTTTGGAATGCCCTGAAGATGTGATATGAGAAGTTGCTATATAAATGCAAGGTAGTTGTTTCTTGAAGGATCAAAATGGCCACTGGCTCCAGCATGTCTTGAGTTCCAGGAGATGGCTTTTGTCTTTGGCCTCCAGATAGTATTAACATATGAATTAAGCCAGGAAGACATTGTTATGATGTGAGCACCACCCACCTATAGGACATTCAACCTGAAATGGGAGAGTCAGAGAAAGCATTAACCCATTAACATGCAGCTCAAAGCTAATGGATTATCTAAGCCTGTGACCAAGAGAGAAAGACTGAAGCATGAAAGTGGGGGAACCAGGGTGAAATGGAACTAAAAGCAAGGGCTGGAGCGGGTTAGGAGACTGATAGTAAAGACTCACTATATTCACTGCTGTGGAGAATAGAAGAGAGTTTGAAAAAGATCAGGTATTTTACTGCTGTCATCGTGAATAAACTCATGCCGTTTTAAATGTGTTTCACTTGTTTAATTTCTGTAAATGAATCCAGTTTGTTGTTAATGCGAGCCCAGTTAGAGTGTGGGGTGTTCATAATACCATCAGTGGCTTGGAAAGAAAGACATTGCAATAGAACAAGTACTGCTGGATTGAGCAAGTCCTAAAAGGGTAGCCATCTCTCAAGGGGCAGAAAACCCTAGGACTGCATCTTCTGGGTTGTAGGTGACTCAAGTCAGTAAGGCTGGGGAAATGGCTCATTAATGACATCGAGTGGAGAGAGATGCACGTGGTCACATTTGGTGGCAAGCTGTGGCATTTTTTAAAATTTTTATTTTTTAAAAACACATTCTGGTTCGAAGTTTTTAAAAACTAATTCAGATTAATTTATAGCCAAAAACCAACACAAGCATCACAATGGCAGGAAGAGATGCCAGGATATATCTGTTTAAAAGACAGGAAAGAGCAATCCTGAAGGATCTGGACAAGGGGTGGGGAGAAAGAAAAAGGACACAGAACTCCAGAGTGGTGTAAAGTACATAAATCAGTTAGCAGCAGATTGGTGAAGAGGCGAGGCTGTCGAGAGAGAATACAAGATGGAAAAGGAGAAGGAACGGGATGAAAAAGTAGCCGCAAAGGAGAGATGGCAGCAGCGGGGGAGGGGAAGTGCCCGACCTAGCACTGGTGGGCACAATACTGGACCTGGTGGGCAGGTAGGCAGGCATCACACCTGGCGAGTTGGCAGTACGAAAATTTCCAGCACATAATGTGGAGGCGGTTAAGCTTGATCACATTTAAATTGGATTTGAAATACGAAGGACAGGGAGACATTGACAGCTACTTGCAGGCGTTTCAATTATTAATAGGTCTAAAGAGACGAGACAGAGTGATATGGGAAGAGAGTTTGGTCCATTCACACAGCAGGAAAGCGATAATGTCTCTTCCCCTCCGGTAGAGCAGGATGTTTATATCGATTGCAACAGAGTGTGATTTGAGATTAGTTTAAACCACACACAAGTCTTTACATACATATAAAACATTAAGGAAAGAAATAGTACAGACAAAGAAGGGGCATTAGAAATACAGGACACCTGGAAACGGTGGTTAGGAGAGAACGTGCAGCCTCGCCAGTCAAGTGATTTGATGTTGAGAGATCAGCTCTTAGAAATTGTTTGAGGATTTAGGGTTCTGGCGAGCTGATGCAAAAAAGCCTGGTGGCAAAGGACTGCAGGTGAATGGCTGCAGGGCTGAGCAAAGGGAAAGACAATCCAGTAGGCCTGCGAGAGAGGACTCCAGACACTAGGTGTTTTAATTGCAAAAGTTGGAAAATGAGGCAAACAAATGTTGGTCCAAAGTTTTGGGGGGGGGGGGGGGGGGGGGGCAAAAAGTGCTGCCGCAAGACAAGAACATATAGCAAATTGCGCAAATATATCTGGACAATGGAGCACTACATATCCAGGCATCCAGATATCATGGGGCTCAAGTCCAAGGAGCCAGACATTGTAGCCAAAAGCACAGTTGGAAAGGTTTGCGCCAGTTGGTTTTCCAGAAATAAAATCTGCCCGAGGTCCTAACTTTTTGTCTGTTCGGTAGCGTCAGCTTGGCTCAGTTGGTAGAACGCTCACCTCCGAGTCAGGATATGGGTTCAAGCCTCACAACATGGCCGACATCCCTGTGAAGTAGATGGAGTGATTGCATTGTCGGAGGTGCCAACTTTGGGATGAGACTTTAAACCAAGGTCCCATTTATCTGCTCAGGTGGATGTGAAAGATCCCATAGCCCTTCGAAAAGCCAGGAATTGTCCTCGCGTCCTGGCCAACATTCAACCAACACCACCAGACACAAATTAACTGGTGATACATGTCAATGTTGTTTGTGGGACCTTGCTGTGCGCAAATTGGCGGCCGCATTTGCTGCAAAATAATAGCGACTATACTTTTAAAGTAATTGATTGGCTGTGACGTACTGACATCTAGGACATAAAAAAAGCCACCATATAAATGCAAATTAATATTTTTGTACCACCCCATACCATCCTCTGACAAGTGGGTGGTGGCGCTTTAATGGCATGCTGACGCATATGCTGCATGGCCAGCAGTACTCTCGTGACCAGAGATACAAAGCTGCTATACCTCGTTTGCAGAGGTAACAGGGTGCTCACCTTTCGAGTTATTGTACAGGCGCCAAGTGAGCGGTTCATTCACACTGATGGTGAAAGGGTGGGGGTGAGGGTAAGGGAAAGCAAGGCAGGCTAAAAACACACCAGGCCTGGTCATTGATCCAGCTATTCCTGCTACAAAGTGCGGGCTATGGTTGTCTCAGCAACGGCACGATGGGCACACCGGCAATGTCTTCTCGCACGTTCCCATTCTACAGCGAGAACAGGATGATCATATTCCGCCTCTAACATTTCTAACAATGCATTACAATCAACTGTGCTGCAGATGGAAGTGTATTCAAAAGGTGTTTACTGTAGGAGATTGGATGCTGGTCTCCTTCTGTGATGCAGCAGCCTGGTACAATGCCATTCTGTCTTTCACTGATGTCTGTTCCTGTATGTCTGCCAACTCCGTACCAACCTTAGATTCAGTTTTATCAGGGCTTGTTCCAGGCGAGGGATGGTCTGCATGAAGTGCAAACAGAGCCAGATTCAACATTAATGAATACATCTCCACATCAAAGCAAGCAACACTTTAAAATGCTAACACAATTCGTCTTCTGTTTAATGTGGGCTATTTTTCCCCACATCAAAGTTACACCTGCATCAACATCAACCAGGGTAAAGGGAGATCTGGCCCGATGCATCTGGCAATGATTAGAACGCATGTCTGAATTTGTAACGGTTGACTAATTAGGATACACTCTTCATGTAGCTTTAATTTTCATGTTCACCTTCAGTTGGCCACTCACTTACAGCTTTTCATTGCCACCACTTTAGCAAGAGAGCAGGCATGGAACCAGCATTAGCGCCTGAATCTGCAGGTTACTAAAAAACTTGTTTTCCGCCCAAAAAGTGGAGTCGTCCCATGCTGTAATAATTCTGATAGAGCAAGGCACATATCTATGAGCTACATATCAAGTCTGTAGTACAGCAAATTTGGAATGGATCGAAAAACCACTTCTTAAAGCAATGCCCTCTCTCTAGATACTGCAAGACCGACTCAAAGCTAGTGAACCCATAAAGCAAGGGTGCCCAAGCATTTTGTCTTTGAGAGTTGTAAAGGTGAATACCAGAGTTGCAGGGGCCACATATAATCCACGCTCCCATTAATGTACACATCTCTCAAATTACTGACACCAACAGGTCTTGGTATTCTCAGTTAGGATCGATTCTGCAATGAGGCAACGACACCAAGAACAGCCCTTTCCAAGCCTCCAGGCCTGCAAAATTCAAACAGGACACACCTGCACACAAGAGATAGGTGTGAATAGAGCAGAGTTGCCTTGGCTTTGAGGGATGGATTGCCAGGGCTTGTTGGGCTGCAAGTGGTCCAAGGTTGAACACTCCTTCAACAGAGTATTGAAATCTCATGGAGGGATTGATTGCATGTTCCTGCTCCATTTATACCTCCCCTTTTCAGTGAAGCAGGCTTGCTGTGGAGAGGATAGTGTAAAGGTGCTATGTAAATGCAAGTTAACATGGAAAAGTCCCAAGGGCAAGGTGCTTCAGAAGAATAAAAGGAATGAATACACAGAGTGGGAGGGGGCAGTGGTTGAAACCTTGGTCAACAAGGAGTTTTGAACAGTCTGGGGTTTTAAAAGCAGAGAGAAGTGCGAGGGCAGGGTAGAAAGAGCTGAAGGCTTGGTCACCAGTGGCTGAGCAGGGTGCAGGCACGTGAAAAGGTTCAGGAGTGGAGCAGAGAGCAAGGGAGGAATGCAACAACAAAAAAGAAAAAGCCCGAGATTTGTGGATCAGGAGAAGGATTTTGGGGTGGGAAAATCCAGTGCAGAAATCAGCAATAATGGACAAGTGGGGCTGAATGCAGGTGGCAGTGTTTGAGGTGAGTGTCTATAGGTGCCAAGAGGTGTGGATAAGGGTTGCAGCTGCAGTGGAAGCAAGTTAGGACCACAGGCAGACAATAGTAAGTGGTGGTAGATAGGACACAGGGTATGAAGCTCAACTCTAGGGATCAAACACAACCCTGAGGTTTCTCACAGCCTGAGAGGATGGAGTTGGTGGCAAGGGAATAGAGTTCCCCCCAACCCACCTCCAGGGGCCAAAACTATAACTTTAGTCTTCCCAATGTCCAACCCTTTTTACTGTCAAGTTCCTCTTATTTTAAATAAAATTTGATGCTAAAAGTTCTACATGACTGCTTCACCCCATTTTTCAGTTCCAATATCCACAGCCTTGGAACAGAAGCTAGAGGGGCTACATTTTGGGTTAGGTTTTTCTCTCCCTCTAGCCCCTTGCTGCAATGAGCCATCTCCTGATGCTCAATGAAGAGGGACATTTCCCATAAGCAGGCCCGCACCACGAGTTGAAACACAAATCTTGCACATGTAGTGAATGGGATGCATTGTGCCTCAGTGCCAATAATCTACATTTGCCACTGGGTTAGACTGGATATAGTACAAGGGCCACAGTACACTCCTCACCTCAGGATAGGTTGGGGGGGGGGGGGGGGAGGAAAAACATCATATTTCAGGCTAAGCTACAAATTGTTTATTGTGAGAAAGAAACACACACAAGTCATCAGATAAAATTAGCAATCCAGTATTTAACTTCTTGGTGATACATAAATTGTTTGAGTTCAAACATTTTGCAATTTAGGCCTTCAAGCTGGTAGTCTGGAACACGAGCTTCTTCAACCCGGCTCACATTTCCTTTGTTTGCGTGCAATATTGGCGTCACCGCGTGGTTTCAACGTCCAAACTTCAGAAAAACGGCTTCCTGATTAGTGCAAAAATGCTGTTCCTTCACTGGTCTAAGTGCACCAATCAGGAAGCAGCTTCCAGGCCAGGCCTACCAGCAGTGGGTGCAGAAGCAGAGGAGGGCCACCAAAACAGCAGGGAACAGATCCACGTGGCTCAAAAGGTTGAACACCCCTACTTTAAGCAAAGCCTCGGTTGCGTTTTTACTCAAGTGCACACCTTGGTTCACGGAGTTCCATCTCATCCCAGCGACTGACAATATGGTTCATCTCAGTGGATTGTGGAAGTGGTGAAAGCAGATTCGATCGCAGCCTTGGGGACCCTGGATACTAAACTGTCACTCAAGGCAGATCAAAGACACAATGGAGTGTCTGGAGCATAGAGGTACTGTAATTGATTAGCAAATGTTTGCACATCCCCAGGAACTGCTGGATACTGGAGACAATGCATTGACTGCACCATATATAATTAGCAGATCAATCTAGTCTGCTTTCTTGCAGACAGCCCGATCCCATTCTCAACAGGTGAGAGTTTCCATTTAAGTCATTCGTTCAAAAATCACTCACATTTCACTGTAAATCATAAAAATGGAGAATAAAAGCACACAATAGCACAAAGCAGGATGGAACTTGGCTTCCATGACACATCGCCTCATTCCTTGTAGATTGCGTCCCTGGACCCATTTCCCTCACCTGCCCAAGAAAAAAAAATCACCAGCTTGTGATTCAGCTGACAGATGCCAGTCATGTGGAAAGAAGCAAAGTGTCCGAGTGGCCTGAGGAAGACTGCAGTGGAAAAATGATCGAAAACGAGACGACACCAGTAATGTGTAAAATGCAGAGAGAGACTGGAAAAACCACTCCAACAAGCTTCAATATTTGTTCTTTTCACAGGCCTAAATCTCAGTTTAATATAAAACTTACCTATAGTCCTTGATTAGACACATCCACCCACAACAGTTCAGAATGTCCAGTCTATTGTTTGTGGGTGGATGCCCAAAGAGTAACACGAGGGATTAGTTAAACCTGGAGTGGAACAGACAAACACACGCTAGCAGGGCAGTGAGTGATCACTCCAAAAAAGGAACACTCAAGATTCTCCTCACCTTAGTTCCAAAAGCCAGGATTAACTGCAAAATGAGAAAAGTTTTATTTCCTCAACTCTTTCCCAGGACATGAAAGGGGGATGAAATGATTGAAACTAATTTATGATTTGCTTATATTGGAGTACTGCTTCCTGGGGAGGGGGCAAGAACCCCCAATACTCCAATAGGAGATCACTGCTTTTTATTTGGGGGGGGGGGGGAAGAAAGATGAAAACAGCGAGGCCCAGCCACACACAACCCCCCGCACATTAAGAATGGTAGCCTGGGGGAGCTAGCAGGGGGGAAGCTAGCAGGGATGTCCGATTAGTTTATGCGTCAGATTTTGTAATTTGGCACTCTGTTGATGGTTAACGTTAAATACCTGCATTTTAGCTTTAAAGCCTCTTAAATGCCATGTGCACCCCCCTCCCCACCCGATCTCAGGCTCTACTACGGTAATAAATTTTTCTCCACCTCAGCTGCCCTTCACACCACAGGGATTTTATGACTTCTGTTGAACAGCTTGGAAAGCCCAATACAGCTCCATTGCTCACCTTGAAAATACCAGGTGCGCCAAACTCCAAAACACCAGTGCCTAGGATGGTTCTTGGGGAGGTTAAAAAAAATTGTTGTTCTGGTATTCAATAAAAAATAGTCCCTAAAGAAAATAAGACCCATTGAGGAGGTAAAATAATTGAAGGCAAACTACAGATGCAATGAGACAATAATTCAGGACATGAAATATTTAAAGATAATTATATGGTCATGATCAGAACATTGAAAATTAACGTGGAGAGAATAAGATTGCAGAACAATTGAACTGGACACATTATTTTGCAGTGCGACACGGAAAAGGTTACTTTGACAGAAACTGTGACTTATTGCTGGAAATAAGACTCGACTGGTCCCTTCATTTTGTTATATTTCTGTTGGTCACAAGATCAATGGAGGGTGGCCGGGGGGGGGGGGGGGGGGGGGGGAAGAAAGCAGAGCAAATAACGGACAGCACCACTCCCTCTCCCAATCACAGCATCCAATTGTAAACAATTAGTGTTCGCTCCACTGCCATCGTACCTGGAAGCCCATTCCACATGTTGACATCAGTACTAAATTTACCCTTCATTAGTTTGAACCTGTGCCCCTTGTCCTACTGTCACTGTTCATCTTAAAGTAGTGTTCTGGATATACCTTCTCAATACCATTTATTAGATCATACACCAAGTCACTCAAGGCTGAAAGGCTAGTTTTCCCCCTCCTTTCCTCAGCTCAGTCCTCTGATGTTAGGGATCGGAGATTGCGCTTCTCTGCACTGCCTCCACAGCTTGAATGATTCCCTTTGTGTTTCAATGACAAGAACAAGAAATGGTCAAGCACACTGTACAGCTTGAGCATTACTTCCTGCAACAAAAAAGTTTCAGGACATGTTGACCATCAGTATCTTCAGCTTCACTAGTACAGGCCAGCAATTAAAAAAGTTACATTTATCCAGACTGAATTTCATCTGCTATTTGTCAGCTCACCGGCACATTCTAACTTGTTTTGTAGATCTTTCACTGCCTTTTTACATTCAACTGTAACCCTCCCATCCCCCAGTTTGGTATCATCTGGGTGTTTGAACAGTTTCCATTGGGCTTCTGTTTTCCCCTTCAAATCAAGCTATTTAAAAGGACAGCAGCAAAGGAGTCGACTTGTGTTCCATTTCTTTGTTCCTGCGAGAGGTTTCGCACTTCACTTGCCCAGGACTGAGCGCTGATTTGAACAATATAAACACAGAGAGCCTGTGTCCCCACCCCTCCCAGGATGCAGTGAGTGTACTGACACACTCCAAAAATATTCATTTAAAAAGCCACAAAGACAATTAAAAAAATATTACAAATTGCTATACCACAAAGATGCCCAGCATCTGGTGTACAATGTGGCTCCTCCCTGACTTGCTCTTTAATTACAGTCTGACTCGAGTCTTTTATTAAGTCTGACATCAGGGCTTAGCATTAGGAATGTAGGGACAGAACATGGCCGCTTCTCCTCCCAAACAAACGCCACAGACAGCTCATTAGTTTAGCTCGCCCCCTCAGGACTCTGATCAAAGAAGTAGAAACTGGGCACCTTGCTCTTGGAATACTGCAACATGAAAGTGGAATCACTTCTGCCTGGGGGACAGAAATGCAGCTCGCACTGGATTTACATTTCCCACACTACTCCACAACAGCGTTTGCCTCAGATCTGCTGCCGTTTGCCTCGCCCAATACCCAACGGGGGCCAGGCATTTACAAACGTGACTGCGTGCAGGCCCACCGCAACCTCAAAAACAGAGGACTCCGGTTTGTAGAGTCTGATATGCAGCAGTTGAAAGCTTTTATTGTCCAGTTCTCATTCTTCAAAAATTACCAGCCTGCCACCCCTGAAAAACCAGGCTGTTTGGTTGAAAAAAAAGATTAGATTATCACCCTAGCTTCCCTGTCTGATGCTGCAACTTTTGACAAATACATCGTACTGTTAAGAAAAATAACCCCAGAAAATACTGTGCACAAGCCATTTTTAAAAAAAGGCTGCAGATGCAAGGAAATAAGGGCTGCAAGAGTGCGTTTGGGGGGGGGTGGGGGGGGGGGGGAAGAAAAGGAGAGAGAAGATATAATCAAGCAGGGATTAAGTTTTTAAATCACAGGCAAAAAAAAGTATTCTTACCTTGAAGTTGGAACAGTGTAAGATGTCAAAGACTGAAGTGCCAGAGTGGCAGGGATGTTGAAACAACAAGTTCCAGGCACACTTCTGGACAGAGTGCAGTTGTTCGGCAAAGCAGTCGCCCAATTTGCAAGTATATCGTCCCAAACATATTCGGGGGATACAGGTAACAAACGGAAACGGTGGAACTCTGGAGGGAGCTCACTTGACAAATGATCAAAGAATGTCCTTTACTTCATCAGGGTTTACAAATGAGTTTACAAGCGAGGAAAGCCTTCCCCATATGGATTGGATTTAATGCAAGACAAAGAAAACACGGATCTGGCAGTCGCCCACAAAGGGGCGATAAGTAGACTGATGACACAGAAAGCAAGGGTTCCAAGCCCGGACAAACTACAATAGGCCAAAGAGGCAGCAAATGAAGACGACACATCGAAGGGAATCACTAAATACAGGAGTTGTACCAAGGGACCAATGTCCAAGAGGCAAATGTGGCTCCAATTTATAAAGAAAGGACAGAAGGAGAACGATAGACCTGTGAGTTCGTCATCACTTGAGCAAATCATAGAAAAAGTGTCCTAAAGACAGAATGGAGAAACTGAAAGAAAGTTAATGGATTTACAGGTAGATTATGCTTGACCCTTTTAAATCTACTGAATTACCCTGGTTAACTAAATACATGACATTCGTAAAATTTGAGCAAAGCCTTTGACTCACCACACAGGAAATGACTGTACTTGAGAAATGTTAAGTCATGAAACTGGAAAAAGGAAACAAATAATTGGTAGTACAAAAAAATGGGAACAGTCTACAGGAAATGACACAGAAGGGGGATCTGGAGAGTTTTAGTAGAAACACACACCAAAACAGTCAGCACTACATGGAGTGCTGAAAAAGGCAAATGCGATCTTAAGACGTATAGCTCGAGAGATACAGCACAAATTCCAGGGTATGAACGCGTGCATATAAAGCAGTAGGACGCGCCTCACCTCGAATACTAGAGTGCCGGGCACCGTATCACCCGGGGAGGGAAGAGAGAACAAACATCCTTTGCTTTGGAGAAAGAGTACAAAGGGTAAATGGGACTGGGCACGTGAGCTCGGAGAAAACACTGCAGATACTGGGTACATTTAAAAAAAGGGGGTTGACATTCAAAATCCTAAAGAGAATAGGTAGCTATAGGGTGGGAGCATGGGCTCAAGTAAGATAGCACTTCACAGAGGGTGCCAAATATGTGGAACAGCTCAATTACAAGAGGAGTTACACAATTTAACTTGTATTTATATAGCGCCTTTAACGTAGTAAAAACGTCACAAGGCACTTCACAGGAGCGTGATCAAATAAAATTTAACACCAAGCCACATATTAGAGCAGATGGTCAAAGAGGTAGGTTTTAAGGAGTGTCTGAAAAGGAGCCGGAAAGGTTTAGGGAGGGAATTCCAGAGCGTAGGGCCCAGGCAGCTGAAGGCACGGCCGCCAATGATGGAGCGATTAAAATCAGGGATGCACAAGAGGCCAGAATTGGAGGAGCGCAGAGATCGGAGGGCTGTACAAGGTGACAAGAGGATGGGGAGGGGAAGAGGCCATTGAGAGATTTGAAAACAAGGAGGAGGATTATTTTTAAACAGCGTTGCTTAGCCAATGTAGGTCAGCGAGCACAGGGGTGATGGGCGAACAGGACTTGGTGCGAGTGAGGACACAGGCAGCCGAGTTTTGGATGACCTCAGGTTTACGTAGGGTAGAATGCGAGAGGCCGGCCAGGAGCGAGTTGGAATAGTCGAGTCTAGAGGTAACAAAGGCATGGATGAGGGTTTCAGCAGATGAGCTGAGGAGAGGCGGAGACGGGCGATGATAATAGGTGGTCTTCGTAATGGCACGGATATGTGGATGATGGGCAAATTTTCAGCTGACCAGGATATTGAAGGATGTAGTCCTATGCGCCCAAGCATTTTTTGGGGGGTGGGTGGGGGGCGGGGGTGGAGAAAGAGAGGGTCACGAAGGACCTTATAGTTAAGCAGGTCTAGTGCGGCATCATGGGGTACCAAGTTTGCGTGGCTCTAACCTGACTGCCTTAGGGATTCAGGAACTCATTTCACAGAATTTTCCTGAAGTTTGCTCCAGGTTTTTGCCTCCATTTAGGTATTATTACATGGGGTGGTACACAAGGAGTACTCAAGAGCCTGATGGTCTTTCCTCACCCTCTCTGTACGTAATGTAGAGACTGCCACACCCAGAGCAGAAAATACAGTATATTAGATTAGAGCTTGTGCCCAAAATTGCCATCTCCGAGCGTGCGTGCGTGGGGTTCCAGGACAACGGTGTGTGAACAGCTGGATCAACAGATGTTACATCTACTTTGGGAAAGTGCCAAGGGAAGGGCAGCTGGAAGTCAGGGCGACGATCAATGCATATGGGTATCTCCAAGAGAACAGTCCCCGCCAGAAAGTGGCAAGGAGACAGCAGGGGAAGATGTGCTTGTTGGTGGGATCAATGCAGAGGCACAAATGGTGCAGGACGATCTGGCAAATGCACAGTCTTGTGCGGTTTTCACAAAACCCGTTTGCTGCCAGCATTACACCATAACCCCCCACCTCGGGAGACACATTGTGCCTCGGGTATAAAGAGCAACAAGGATGACCCCCACACCAGATATCATTGCAGTATAAAAATCAGAGTGCCTTGGGTTTGTAGTCTGATCTGATCCAAGTATTTATTAAAAAAAGTGTATTTGATGGGATGGGAAATAGGTAGAACTGGGGGCCACCCACTTAAGTTAAGAACAGGAGTCCCATGAAATACTCAGCTAGCACAGTCATGATGGGCTGAATGGCCTCCTCCTGTGCTGTATGATTCTAACAAATCTTTACAGTCCATCAAGGAAGCAACAGAAGACTTCTAGAAAAAAAGAGGCACTCAGTATCTGGAAGGTAGAAGTAAATAATTGTGTTTGGGACCTCATGGGGCTTTCCCAAATTGTCCATCGGGGGATATTTTTGCGAGACGGCCCCTAAATTGGATACAGCTCTCTTTTTTGCCTCCCAGCAGGAGTGGGGTGGGGGGGGGGGGGGGGGGGAAGCAAAGAGAAGGGAGGGTTATCACATGGGGATGAAATAAGCCAAAAGAATGAGGGAAGAGCACACATGGGCCCCGATACCTAGTTTTCCTCAACACAAACCTACACATCAATTTGCATGGCTCAAAATGGCCAGTGGAACCTTAAAGCGACAACAAAAGATATGGTTCAGCCACAAATACATGGATATGATGCAGCTGTAAGGCAAGTGTCAGACTTCAAAGAGCAAACAGCAACTCAGCTGGGAAATCTTCAGACTGCAGCAGAGCAGTATTAAAAATTTACAAGGCATTCAAATTTACAACACTTGAAGTGGGGGAGGGAAAAATGACCAGATACTACATGATTCACAAGCAATGAAACCGTCAGAAAAGTTAAAGGCAGTAGGAATGTACAACTGTATACTCCCATTTGAGTGTTTGAAATTATGCAGGAGGATTGTTAAACATTTAGAAAGCAATAACTTTTCAAAGCACAGTAGTTGCAAAAGTTAGTGAAGACTAATAAAAGCAGACAGCTCTTTCCTGGCGAGTTGCTGTTGGTGATCTACACCTAGGGGAACAAACCCAAAAAGATGGAGACATACCACTATTAGATTGTTTGAGAGGGTGAAAGAGGAAGGGAACAGGCGGGGAGATTTAATTGAGGTGTATAAAATTGAGAGGCCTAGATCGAATGGATAGGAAGGACCTATTTCCCTTAGCAGAGGGGTCAATAACCAGGGGGCAGAGATTTAAAGTAATTGGTAGAAGGATTAGAGGGGAGTTGAGGAGAACTTTTTTCACCCGGAGGGTGGCGAGGGTCTGGAACTCACTGCCTGAAAGGGTGGTAGAAGCAGAAACCCTCACCACATTTAAAAAGTACTTGGATATGCACTTGAAATGCCGTAACTCACAGGGCTACGGACCAAGAGCTGGAAAGTGGGATTAGGCTGGTTAGCTTTTTTCCGGCCGGCACGGACACGATGGGCCGAATGGCCTCCTTCTGTGATTGGATGACTGCGAAAGGATACAAAGCCGGTGCTGTACTCCAGGAAATGCTGAAGGAAGATTAGTGAAGCTCAGTTAAACTTGGCAAAGTTTTCAACAGCACTGCTCTGAAACCAGTCCTGTAGATGGGGGGAAATCATATACACCATAATGGATTAACCCACCTAAACTGTAGGTGGCAATACTGCACACATCGGATACAAGAACCTCACCAAATCAACCACAACAGTATAACGTTGGGCCTCACAGCGCCAGGGACCCGGGTTCGAATCTGGCCTCGGGTGACTGTGTGGAGTTTGCACGTTCTCCCCGTGTTTGCGTGGGTTTCCTCTGGGTGCTCCGGTTTCCTCCCACAGTCCAAAGATGTGCGGGTTAGGTTGATTGGCTATGATAAATTGACCCTTAGTTAGGGGGATTAAATACGTGGGGTTACGGGGATCGGGTGGGGTATGTGTCGGTGTAGGGGTTATGGGGATCGGGTGGGGTATGTGTCGGTGCAGGCTCGATGGGCCGAAATGGCCTCTATCATGCACTGTGGGGTTTCTGAACGTGCAGGAACTTTTATTTATTTATTTAAAAAGTCAGAGAACTCATTCCTCAAAGATCATTTGCTGGCAAAGCCCATGGCCATTCCTGATCTCGTTCCATCGGTTGAACAGATTTGATTGTCATAGGACAATCCCAGCAGATATGCCCTAAAACACTGCAACAGCCAGGGAGGCGATCAATGCATCAGGGATCGATCAGATGCAGACTTTGCGACCTGCAAGTAATTACTCATGACATTTGAGAAACTTGGCAACCCTGGACTATGCAGTTATCCAAATAGCCAGTAACCATTGTGTTCTGCGGCAAGCAAAAGGAATCAGCGGTTACTCTATAAAGAGCTGGTAAACAATTGCCTACTCCAGAAAAATGGCATCCCTTTGTCAAACGGTTTCACTTAACGACGTGACTGAATATGTTCTGCTGCGAACTAAGCAATGGGGAAGTCGGTCTTGAAGCACACACACGCCACTAAAATGCTAATGGCATCATTAGTAAGAATATTTAACAATGCTATAACTCGAGGGAAAGACACAGATGGCTCAGGGTACAGTCAGGTTTATTTCCCCAAATGTCTATTTTCATCCAGCAAGTCTCATTTGGCAACAAGGTTAGTTTTAGAAGACAGAACACGAGAATCACGCAGGCGTTACACTGACCACCCCCACTCCAAAGTCAGTAGAGTACTCAACTGGCAATGTAAACAAGGTGGCACTCGCGCCGCCCGAGGCAGCAAGCCTTGCTAAAAGAGCTGGTTTCAGTCCAACAGCAGTATAAAGCTCGAAACAGCTGGTCACGGGGCCAAGAGGCTGAAGTGCTTCAGGCTGTTGTGGAAACAATTCCACAATGTAAACCGGGCACTTTCTACAGCAGTAAGACACCCAGTATTACAGAACCACTTCAAGCCATTCTTTGCACTATAAATGCAACATTTAACGGCAGCAGTTTTCAGAAAGAAAAAGCACATCGACATTCTTTAAAGTACACGTGTTAAACATCTTCCACTATATCCAAGGTCGAGGACTCAAACATCAGCACTCATTTTACTGAATGGAAGCAGTGGCAATTTAAAAAAGAGACTCTTACTACTGTTAATACTGCCTCCAGAATGTACAAAGATACCTCTCCAGACTGGATAACGACACCTTCCACAAACACTAGACTGATTTAATGAACAGGGCAAAGGCAAGCACATAACCCAACTAGAATTCCTCCTCTTCCCTCACCAGCACCACCTCCCCATACAGTTTTAAAGAAAATAAATCCTTACCAAAATCATCTGATTTTAAACCACTTGTGCTTCCCTCCCTTGCTTTGTTCTCCACGCCTTCGATCGGACAGCTGCCTTCTGTAGTCTTGTCTAACCACTTCTTGGAAACATCGGACTGGAGGTGCTGATCTCGGGTAGCCTGCTTGAGAGAACAAAAACACCCAGCATGTTCAACCCTAAGCACTTATCTGGGAGGAAGCACTTCAGGATGACTCTCGGTCACTCTTCATATCTCATTAAAATGAAGCAGTGCACGATTGGGCTATCAATTACAGCTGTCAGCAATCAACTTGCTCATCGCATTGTGCTTTTTTTCAACAAAAGATAATCACTTATTTAATCACATCAGCTTTGTCTGCCCATCTAAAACAGTGGTGATTAGTATATTGCCCAGCTGAAAGACCCCACCAGACTTAATTAGCACCCAAATCCCTACATGGCAAAGCGAGAGCCAGACAATGAACCGAATATTGAGAGGCCCGTCTGCCCAGGTTCAGACACATACGATTGCATCACAAGCCTTAATAAACCTACACTCTGCTAATGAGAGCACTGTACTGCCATCTGGATTAGCAGAGTTCAAAACCCTTGCAGCATTTATGGACAAGACTGATCCCATCTGCAGTAATCACAGGGCCCCTTTAATCCCATTTCCAGATGGTGAAAAAAAGAGTGACAGGTACCTACGCTCATTTGCAACGCCATACGCCACTAGTAATTCAATTACCTATATTTTGCCAGAAGCAATCATTTAAAACATATTTTGCTGGCGTATACATTACAGCAACAAAACTTTGAAAGATCAGTGTGCTACCTCGCTCTGTATTGTACCTTTACATGTGCAATCTTTAGCAGCTTCAGTACAGACAGCAGAAGGACTTGCTTCAGCAGCTCCAATTGCAAAAACACTCTGCATATCAAAAGGACTCATCTGTGTGTGTAGCATTTTCTCGTTTGTTTTACATTAAAAAAATTCCTTCCACCCCCACTAATTTTCTCCTGAAAGATTAGGCTGCTGTGGTGACGGTTGCAGAGCCAGGCACACTCCATTAACATACCCAAGAGGCCATTCTGCACGCGAGCCTAGACAGCAAGTTTTGGGCAGGCTTCTCGACAGCAGTGGGCATCACAGCAAAGCCCAATTCTGTCTCGCACATGTTGCACCGAGCTGTGGCTCAGTGGGCAGCACTCTCGCCTCAGTCAGAAGGTTGTGGGTTCAAGTCCCACGCCAGAGGCTAGAGCACAAAAATCTAGGCCGACACTCCAGTGCAGTACTGAGGGAGCGCTGCACTGTCAGAATTGCAGTCTTTCGGATGGGACATTAAACCAAGGCCCTGTCTGCTCTCAGGACGGATGTAAAAGATCCCATGGCACTATTTAAGAAGAGCTGGGGAGTTCTCCCCAGTGTCCTAGCCAATATTTACCCTCAAATCAACATCACTTAGATTGTCTGGTCATTATCACATTGCTGTTTGTGGGAGTTTGCTGTGCGCAAATTGGCTGCCACGCTATCCCAATAAAGCACAGTAATGTAGGAAACCTTTCCTATACAAATATAGCAATTGATTTTTTTTTTTTTTTTTTAAATACATTTTTGTTTATAAAATTCACATCAACATTGTTATTGGGCTTCTGATGAGGGGTCATCGACCTGAAACGTTGACTGTGTGCGTCTCTCGATGCTGCCTGACCTGCTGATTATTTCCAGCATTTGCTGTTTTGTTCTTGGGCTTGTGGTATATTGGAATGCAGCCAATAGGTTTGAGAATTAATGAACTTACATTTGGACAGCATTATAGTAAGTGCTCAGGCCATCCCAAAGCACTTCACAACCGATGGATTAAAGTGCAAATGCAGCAGGCAATTTGCACACAGCAATGTCCCATAAACAATGAATCAATGAATGGATAATTTGACAGCATTGGTCGAGGAGAGAATTTTGGCTAGGACACTGAACGCCATAGTCTTCTCTGAACAGTGCCATGGAATCTTACGTCTACATGAACAGGCAAGGAATGGCCTCTGTTTAACATCGCAGCCAAAAGGACTATGCCTCAGACAGTCACTGCAACCGACAGAACTGAACTGTACCCATCAGTATTTTGAACGCCAACACTAAAAGGTAAGAGACTCTTGGCACAGGAGAGAGTCTGGAAGGACCGAAAACTATAATTGGGTCTTTTTGCACAGTTCAAGAGGATATAATCCAAATTTCACACCATTGCACTTCACTGAAATCCAAGCAACAATGCAGTTTATATCAGAAGGTGTCAATTGCAGTGCCCTTACTGATGCTCCAACAGGTAAAACCAGAAAAAAGGGATTGAAGCTGGGACTGTCACAGTTTCACGATTAGAAGTTTAATCAATGGGCATAGATTAAAAGGTTATGGATTAATTAAAAGCCAATAACAACTCACGTCAAAATATTTTAAGATGGTGCTCAATGATCTTAAATAGACGTTTAAATTCTGTAGTTTTAAAAACCATGCTTGATATTGGTTAGATGAATGGCATTCATTTTAAAATCCACAGGATCAGCAAAGTTAAAATTAGAGTTGCCACCTTTTGCCAAGTCCAAAAATCAGACGTTGGTAGAATCCCCAAATGTAGTTTCTGAATAGCAGAGTTCAAACAGGCTGCCGGACACGACATCAAATAGAACAAAGCCCACAAACTTAAGAGTCTGCAGCAACCAGTCACAGTCCACGCTACCATAGGATGGTTGGAGATACACCAGCCTAGAGACACCATGATTCTTACAAGCAGGATGAACTTAAACCACCCAGTTGTTGTTATGTACATAAAAGACTTATGCCCCACAACTGATAAAAGCACCACATTTACCATGTGGGCAGTTTTACTAGGGGAACCAAAAGTGATGGCCAAAACACAGCCTTGGCCAGTCCTTCTCATACCAGCACTTACTAGTGCAGTGTCTCTTAAAACTTCTCAAACTCTGATGTACTGCACTAAGAACTTGGCATAAACAAGCTGCTGGACATGCACCCTCTTAAAAAAGAATTTAACAAACAAACATAAAACCTTGTCCATAAAGAGAGATGGATTTGTAAAAGTTAACTTTGAAAATGCTGCAATTAAGTTAAATATATTGATTCAAGTGCAGTTTGCACAATGTTGCATTAAGGGCCTCCTAGGCTACAGTGACTGACTATAGTATAGGTCAGCGCCGTGTACATTTGCGGTTTATCGTCTGGATTGAGGGAAAGCAAGGTCAATTCACCAGCTCCTATCTTTTTCATTACCAACACTGGCTCCCTCATCAGTCAGCAGATTTGTGGGTGCACATTTCAAGTGCCTGAAATCACAGTCATTGCCATTTATGGAACTGCCTAGGTCATCTGGCAATCTCGCACTGGTGAAGAATTTAACAACTATAGAACGACATTAAAAAAAGGTACAGCTGGTGTTAAATATGTGTGTTAATTATTTTATCAGCACACTCTACACTCATCTACCAGGTGGGAATAAAGCAGCTGGGATGTTGCTAATGTCCTTAATAGTGTGAAATGGTACTTAAGCTGCATTTAGATTACAAAAGCAATGGGAATGCGGTGATCTGGAATTTGTCACGTGAGTATTGCTGGGCAAATTCCACAGCACGGATGATAAAGGTAAACACATTCTTGTACTGGTAGACGTCACTAAATTGGATTGTTCATTAATTAATACCCCCTCCCATTCACTATGGTCTTTTGCCCCCAGTTCCAACCGGATGCTGTAAACAGTGTAGGCAGGAATTCCTCATCTCGCAAAACTACAGGATGAAAGAATTCAGAGCCACAGAATACAGCAGTGTTCGATCCCTGCAGCATAGCGTCATACAGCACAGAAAGAGGCCCTTCGGCCCATTGTGTCCGCCATCAAGCTCTATCTATTCCAATCCCATTTCCCAGCACTTGGTCCGTAGCCTTGTATGCTGTGGCGTTTCAAGTGCTCATCTAAATGCTTCTTGAATGTTGTGAGGGTTCCTGCCTCTACCACCCTTTCAGGCAGTGAGTTCCAGATTCCAACCACCCTCTGGGTGAAAAAGTTTCTCAAATCTCCTCTAAACCGCCTGCCCCTTACCTTGAAACTATGTCCCCTGGTTATTGACCCCTCTACTAAGGGGAAAAGTTCCTTTCTATCTACCCCCCTCATAATTTTGTACACCTCAGTCAGGTCCCCCCTCAGCCTTCTCTGCTCTAAGGAAAACAACTCCAGCCTGTCCAGTCTCTCTTCATAGCTGAAGCGCTCCAGCCCAGGTAACATCCTGGTGAATCTCCTCTGCACCCTCTCCAATGCAATCACATCCCTCCTATAGTGTGGCGACCAGAACTGCACACAGTATGCCAGCTGTGGCCTAACTAGCACAAAAAGAAAATACTGCAGATGCTGGAAATCTGAAATAAAAACAGAAAATGCTGGAAATACTCAGGTCAGGCAGCATCTGTGGAGGAGAGAAACAGAGTTAACATTTCAGCTCGATGACCTTTCGTCAGAACTGGAAAAAAAAGCAGGGAATGGAACAGATTTTTAAGCAAGTGTAGGGGCTGGGAAAGGGGGGAGGGAGAGAGGAAAAAAAAAAAAAAAAGTGGGGAAAAAAATGATAAGGGCCGAAGTTATGATCTGAAATTGTTGAACTCGGAGTCCAGAAGGCCGTAAACTGCCTAGTCGAAAGATGAGCTGCTGTTCAAGCTTACGTTGAGCTTCAGTGGAACAGTGTAAGAGGCAGAGGACAGTGAGGTCGGAGTGGGAGTGGGAGTGGAGTGTTAAAAAGTGACAGGCAACCAGAAGCTCGGGGTCCCCCTTACGGGCTGAACGGAGGTGTTCCGCAAAGCGGTCACCCAATCTGCGTTTGGTCTCCCCAATGCAGAGAAGACCACATCGTGAGCAGCGAATACAGTATACTAAATTGCAAGAAGTACAAGTAAATCGCTGTTTCACCTGGAAGGGGTGTTTGGGGCCCTGGACAGTGGGGAAGGGGGGGGGGGGGGGGGTTATAAGGGCATGTGTTGCATCTCCTGCGCTTGCACAGGAAGGTGCCGGGCCAAGGGAAAGGGGTGTTGGGTGTGATAGAGGAGTGGACCAGGGTGTTGCGGAGGGAGCGGTCCCTTCGGAATGCTGAAAGGAGGTGAGGGGGAAGATGTGTTTGGTGGTGGGATCACGCTGGTGGCGGTGGAGGATGATCTGTTGAATGTGGAGGCTGGTGGGGTGAAAGGTGAGGACAAGGGGAACCCTATCGTGGTTCTGGGAGGGAGGGGCAGGGGTGAGAGCAGAAGTGCGGGAGATAGAACGGACACGGTCAAGGTCCATGTCAACCACAGTAGAGGGGAATCCTCGGTTAAGCAAAAAAACAGACGTCGGAAGCACTGGTGTGGAAGGTGGCATCGTCAGAGCAGATACGGCGGAGGCGGAGAGAGAGAATGTAATAGAGTCTTTACAGGAAGCGGGTTGGGAGGAAGTGTAGTCCAGGTAGCTGTGGGAGTCAGTGGGCTTGTAGTGGATGTTTGTCAATAACCTATCCCCAGAGATGGAGACGGAGAAGTCGAAGAAGGGAAGGGAAGAGTCGGAGATGGACCATGTGACGGTGAGGGAAAAGGTGGAAATTGGAAGCAAAGTGAATGAAATTTTCTAGTCCAGGGCGAGAGCAGGAAACAGCACCGATACAGTCATCAATGTATCGGAAAAAGAGGTGAGGGAGGGGACCTGTGTAGGACTGCAACAGAGTGTTCAACATATCCCACGAAAAGGCAGGCATAGCTAGGACCCATGCGGGTTTCCAAAGCAACACCTTTGATTTGGAGGAAGTGAGTGGAATCAAAGGAGAAGTTGTTCAATGTGAGAACAAGTTCAGCCTAACTAGCGTTTTGTACAGCTCCATCATAACCTCCCTGCTCTTATATTCTATGCCTCGGCTAATGAAGGCAAGTATCCCATATGCCTTTTTAACCACCTTATCTACCTGTCCTGCTGCCTTCAGGGATCTATGTACATGCACACCAAGGTCCCTCTGATCATCTGTCCTTCCTAGGGTCCTACCATTTATTGTGTATCCCTTGCCTTGTTAGTCCTCCCAAAATGCATCACCTCACACTTTTCAGGGTTAAATTCCATTAGCCACTGTTCTGCCCAACCCATCTATATCGTCCTGTAGCCTGAGGCTTCCCTCCTCGCTATTTACCACTCCACCAATTTCCATGTCATCTGCGAACTTACTGATCATACCTCCTACATTCATATCTAAATCATTAATGTACACTACAAACAGCAAAGGACCCAGCACCGATCCCTGCGGTACACCACTGGACACAGGCTTCCAGTCACAAAAACAACCTTTGACCATCACCCTCTGCCACTAAGCCAATTTTGGATCCAATGTGCCAAATTGCCCTGGATCCCATGGGCTCTTACCTTCTTGACCAGTCTCCCATGTGGGACTGTGTCAAAAGCAGTAGGGACCCAGTCGGCCAATTATTAGCTAGTGGCCAAGGACATCACAACCAAGATCCAATTCCGTCCTAACAACAGAAAATGCTGGAAAAACTCAGCAGGTCAGGCAACATCCATGGAGAGAAATTTGAGTTGACGTTTCGGGTCGAACCCTTCTTCAAAACTCCAATTCCGTCCTCACTGGACGTGCACACAGTTTCTGGCAGGGGTCGTCACTGCATAGCAATCAGGATGGAGTACCCTGGCCGATGTAATCCCTCCCCTCGCTAATTTAGTGCTCTGCAGCGATCACTTAATAGAGGGAAAAAAAAACTAAGACCTGAACCTGGTTGAGCATCACATAAGAACCAGGAGCAGGAGGAGGCCAGACGGCCCCTCGAGCCTGCCCCACCATTCAAGAAGATCATGGCTGATCTTAGACTTCAACCCCTTTCCTGCCCAATCCCCATATCCCTGGATTCCCCAACAGTCCAAAAAATCTATCTCTCTCAGCCTTGAATATACTCAACTAATATTCACATATAACTTGGTAAATGTGCTTGGGGGAGTCACTTTGGCTTAAAAGTACACAAACAGTTGGGATGCAGGAGGCACAGATGGTTGGCTTTAGGCTGCTGAATGGGACTTTTTTGGGGGGGGGGGGGGGTGGTGGTCTACACCAAGTTTTTAAAAAAATTAATTATTTAAAAGATTGCTAATCTTTGCTCAAGTTTTCCTTGCAGAAAGAAAATATGTGTTAAATGATTTCAAGATGCAAAATACAGGGATGAAGGTTTGCCAGCTAAACAGACCATTTTATCCTCAACTTTCATATCCTGATGAGCTGTTGGTAGCAGCCACCAAATCAGGGCATCGTTTCCTCAGGGCATCTAGCTGACCTTGGGGTCAACTGGGTACCACTTGAAAAGATACCAAGCGTACAAGAACACAGCATTGTCAACTGAAGCGACAAATATCAAAGACGACTTAAATGCACTCGCCCAGCTTTGCTGAAGTTTGGAAAGAAGGTTTACCTACCACCCGCCAAAATGAAAAAAAGAGCTATTAAAAGATGAGTAAGTAGAAAGGAATAATTGTGCAAAGCCAAATCATGTGCTCGATATGAGTGGACAGAAAAAGAGCCCAGTGTTTCATTGTATGACTGCATGTGTCATGTGAATCATTTGACTCTCTCTCCAACATCCTTATGGTCTTCCATGAGGTTTACCAGACAGATCAAGTCAGAGATGTAGACTCGGTTACTGTTTCTGCTCGGTGGTCTTAGTTTTGCTTCGTAGTCTCTCTCAAAGCAAACATTGTTTCCATAGTTCAGGGGGCATGCAGATGACCTGCCTACAAGCTGGCATGCAAACCAGTATGGAAAAACAGTCCCAGGGAGAGTCTCAAAGCGAGGGGAGGAGAGATCAAGCAATAAATACTTTGCATTTAAAAGCATTTCTTCATGTTGAAATGTCTAAGAACGTCACAATTAATTTCCCCCAGTAGCTTGTAGAAAGAAGAACTTGCATTTCATGAGCTCAGGATGTCCCAAAGCGCTTTCCAGCCAATGAAGTATTTTTGAAGTGTAGTCACTGTTGTAATGTAGGAAATGCAGCAGCCAATTTGCGCACAGCAAGCTCCCACAAACTTGCCCGTTTAGCAGGTCACTTGATGGCACTACAGAGACCAGGAACTTGCATGGTGGGCTCATCAGACACGCGCTGCGCCCAGCCCCGCGTGCACGTCAACAATTTCACTGACGGAAGGTGCAGTTAGCAGCGAGAAACTGGCCACTTGCGGCGACACTTGCTCTTCGTACCCAAAGATGGGGCTCTCTGCGACTGGGAGCCATTCCATTCAGGGCACTGCTCAGACCCACCAACTCGGAGCATCAGCAAAGGCCGGCATACAAACTTGAACATTCCACACCAAGCATCAGGCTGCTCCAACTATTCAGACAGTCACTTCTTAAAAGCAGCATTCCTTCCAAGAGTGACTAGACTACTAATGAAGTTGAGTCAATTGTATCACACAAAGGAATACATCTAGGTCATAACGGTTGCCAACACAAAGACCAACGTACTTTCATTCAAATGTTTTTTTTTTGGGAAGGTCACTTAATTTTGTTCCAACTTACAAGATCTATAATTAGGATAACAGGTTCAATAAAAAGCAGCATTAACAAGTTTATTTAAGAAAATGCTCTTTGAAGGTTATGTTGTGAAACAATATCCATCATTGCCCAAAGGCCTTCAAGTTGTTACAGTAATAAGTTATTTGGTATCAGTAACTTCAAAATATTTCACCCATACACTACTGCAGTGGAGCCTCGAATAATCAGCTGTAATGGAGGGGATCCCGAGCAGCTAATGGTCCCTCTGGAAAGAGGGTCAGTTGTCAGCTGCTCGGGGCGTGCAGAAGCCCCCATATATGCAGCCCTCATGTTTAGTTTCTTTTTCTAGAGCTTTGGTCTCGAGCAAGAATTTGCTGCAGAAATGAAATGGGAGGCCACTTCGAAGGACAGCCGATCACAGTGCTGACCCATGCAATCATGTCCTTTCCCTGCTGCAATCTGCCAAATTGCGGTCATTGTCCTCCAATCCCCATTGCATATGGTTCTTAGATCATTCACCGAGAGCAACTTAGATTTGGAGAAATAATGCAGAGAGAGATACAAGGGGCTCCTTCACTCACCAGAGCAGATCAGTGCACTCCTCAGCTCCCTACACTGCAGTCTGCTGCTCTCCTGATTTTTGCAAAAATTCACAGATACGCAAGAACCTAGATAATGCGAGTGCTGATAACTGAGTTTCCACTAAACTGCAAAACAGCATTGGGCTTTTAAGCGGTGTGTATAGTAGCAAGTGGGAATCAATCATTCCAAAACCCATCTTCTAGTGGTCACTGTAGAAGTAAACAGAATCCACTTGGAGCTGATCTCACACTTCGAGGATTCAGATGCAACAAGCAGAAACTAGCAGACTCGCATGCTAAAACTCTTACTCACCTTCCTGTTCCTCCCACAGACCAACTTTGCAAATACCCAGATCAAATTAGATTAGTCATGTTCTAATTGAATGGCAGAACAGGCTCGAAGGGCTGAATGGCCTCTTCCTGTTCCCAGTTGGGATTTTGAGAGAGGCAGGAGCAGAGATGAGAAGAGGTTCCCACTTATCAAGAGAGAGTGGAATAAATTCTGAGCGCGAAGATGAGCACCAGTAGGCTACTGACTGAGGGGGCATCACAACTGAACTGGATTCCATCTTCACCAAATATCCACAGCCCGAACAGGGTTCAGTGGACAGCCAACAGGAACACTGGTCAACTTGCCCCTCCCTAATTCAGCACAGTTGAGAACAAGTGTAGCGCCCCCCCCCCCCCCAACTACTGACCCAGCCTAGATCAGGTAACTCAGCATAGCGCAGAAATCAAACCTGTGACCCTCACCCCACCCCCTGGTTAAAATGGTCTGCCAATAAATAGGCTTATACAAAGGATGGGCACTTGGGGAACTTTCCCTTTAACTTAGCAAGTTCAGAGCATGCGACCAAGCTAGGAGTGTCCAAAGTGCAGCCTGCAAGCCCTGGTGATCCAGCCCATGAAGTGCAGGCAACGCTGCTCTATTTGTGTGTTTATTTCTCTCATTGGTTTGTTTCACAGGCTGGCGGTTTGGAAAGGGCTGGGTTAGCGCAGTCAACTTGGAACACCAAAAGCAGCAACTGGAGATGCAAATTAATGGCAACATAGATTTAAATGTCATTGTTGTAATGTAGGAAATTAAAATCTATGACTATGCTTTCAAAAGTACTTCATTGGCTGGAAAGCGCTTTGGGACGTCCTGAAAGGAGTTATATAAATACAAGTCTTCATTTTCTTTTGTGGCCCACAAAATTCTATTGTGTGCATTTAAGACGACAAAAAGCTTGGACAACGTGGAACCAAGCTACCAAGACCAGGAAGCTTCAATTTTCATTTGGTGCAGAGTTAGCAGAGCTCAGCTGGGCTGTGGCAGGGCACTATAGTGACCTCAGCTCACCTGAACTACATTAGGAGAAAAATCATCTATCTAGGGCACGGTCAAAGGCGGTCATGTTCATGAATGATAACCTAGCAATGTGCAAACAACTTTGGGAAGGGTGGGAAGAGGAATATAAAAAAGGTGGGTGGGAAGGGGAAGAAAACAGTTCTTGTCCATGTCAGTCAGTAATCCAGAAAACATTTTCTTCCTTTCGATCACGAGGTGGCAACTGACACTGGCACTTCTGTTCCACGGGCACCAGCAGCACGACCATACGTTACACAAGAGGACCCGAGTGAGCCTCAACCGCAAGTACGGGCAGGCTATTTAACGGTTGAGAAAAACCCATCACAAACTGAACCCAATCCTACCTTCAACCAGCATCTAAACATGGACACTTTCCAGCCAGGGTCACCAAGGTCAGCATATAGCCACCAAGATAGAGGACCCTGAATTATCGTCATCGCCCCCCCCAGCCCGTAAAGACCATCAATTATAGAGGAGATCAGCTAACTCACCACAGACAGAGGATTGATCCTGGGACTTTGGCAGTCTGCATTCCTAGTGGGTTTTTTTGGGGGGGGGGGGGGGGGGGGGGGGGGGGGGGGTGAAAAGACCCCACCCCTTTTCCAATTTTTAAATTAACAAGTGGACGAACAGGAAAAATGAACAGGCCTCTTCTCTTGAAAAGAGAAGGCAGAGGGGTGACTTAATAGAAGTCTATAACATTATGAAAGGTTTTGATAAGAGCAGCTACAGAATGTTTCCACTTGTGGGGAAGAGCAAAACTAGAGGCCATCAATATAAGATAGTCACCAAGAAATCCAATCGGGAATTCAGGAGAAACTTCTTTACCCAGAGTGGAGAGAATGTGGAACTCGCTACCACAGGGAGTGGTTGAGACGAATAGTATAGATGCATTGAAGGGGAAGCTGGATAAACATACGAGGGAGAAGGGAATAGAAGGATATGGTGATAGATTTAGATGAGGAAAGACGGGAGGAGGCTCGAGTGGAGCAGAAATGCCGGCATGGACCGGTTGGGCCAAATGGCTTGTTTCTGTGCCGTATATCCGATGAATGCCAACTATAGCTAGAATTCGAATGTGGGACTTCCAGGCAGTGCTATGTTGTGCTTTAAAAAAAACCAAACAAGCCCAGGCTGGTTGTACAAAGCTCCCCTCCGTGCTTTTCTTCAAGAAATAAAGAAAAATGCATCAAATGACAGCTGAGCACTGTTTTTCTTAACCAGTTCATTAAAAAAACTACTTTAAAAAAAAAGACTTCAAAATTCAAGCAAAATCAAAACAATGAGTGCATTTAAAATGACAAATATTGAACTAGTACACAAATTCTAAAAATTGTGAGCCACAAGAGGTCTCCACGTAACTAATTTACTTGAAGGCAGCAAGTACTTGAAGAGCTGAGAGAAACAGTTTGAGAATGTTTAAAATCAACTGAGCAAGAAGGATACTCTGCCTTAATTCAAACAAGTGACTTGTGACAAACGCTTACCTTGACTGGGATTTCATGCTGCCTGCGCTTGGACTGAACTTTTGCTTCCCCCTTCTCAAACATCATCTTCAAACTGTTCAGCGGGACGTTAAACTTCTCAATTCTAGGAGGGGAGATCATCAGATCTTGCGCTGTCCCATTCTCCACTTCGTTCCCCTCTTTCGAAAGCACTCTCTCCATCTTCAAGCTCTCAGAATGTGTCTTTAACTCAACCTGGCCTTCACTCTCCGTACCAGGATAAGGAAATCTGCTCAAGACCCCTGGGCTCTTGGGCGACTTGACTCTTGTGGTGGTCTCCGAATTCTGATCAGACTCACTTAGAGGCACAAAGCTGGCGTCTGCTTTTGGGCTGACAGCAGTGGCCGGAGGCCGGGAATCTGCACGATTAATTCTGACAGGCGGCTTTTGAGGCACTGGCTGGGTTGTGGAATTTCCCGGAACTTCCCACTTCTTTTTCAAGATGCTCAGTGTCCCCTTCCTCAGGTTGGGGTGATGCTTCTCAGTGTTCTGCAAGGAGACACAATTTAAAACCAGTTACAGAAAAAGGAATGCCCACAGCATGGGTTTGAGTTTTGTTGCTGCTTTGCGAACAGGAAAGAGTGCACACACATACACATACGTGTCACCAGTGCTTCGAGTTACACACAGGCAGCTGCAACCATTTAGTGCTACAACTTGTACAGGCATTTCACCCCTCAGGGTATAACAGAAAGTCAGGAAACTGAAGCAGGAAATGATAAAACAGCAGGGTTTCCTTATAAGGAAAAAGGAAGAACAATGAAGGGAATTGTTCAGGATTTCACTTATAAAATTAGTGCGTAAAACAAGGTTTTACTCAGTGCAATCTGAACTAAAAAATAGTATTCTAGGGCAACTCGGTACCACCGGGATGACCTGGTTTCAAATTTCCAGCAAACTGTGGTTTCAACTTCGCAGTCTTGATTTTGGGAGAGCAGGGCTATACTGCTCTGCCCACTTTACATTCTCACTTAGAACCACTCTGCAGATACCAAGCAACAAAGTGGAGCCAATGTATCCAGCAGCAGTTCACAAGACCTACACATGCACAAAACAAGAGTTGTCTGTGTTGCTGCTGGATAAGTTGTCATTTTTAGATTTTCCAGTATCGTCAGCAGAGAGAGAACAACCTGAGCAGAAGGCTTCACTATCAACTGGCATGTTAGCCGACAGTTGTTTTCCGGTTTCCCACAGATGGTAGAGGAGCGCTTTAAAAAAAAAAAAAAAAAAAAAATTATCCGAGATCTTTGCGACACTGGCAAGGAGCCATTTATTGCTCATCCCAAGCTGCCCCCGAGAAGGTAGTGGTGGGCTGCCTTTTCATATTAAGAATCAGTGTTAAGAACACAAACAGAATAGGAGCAGGAATAGGCCACACGGCCAATGTTCCAGTCAATTTTTTTTGGGTGCATGGCCCATTTAAGGCATGCGCGGTTTTTACTATTGAAAAGCCGGTGAGCCAGCTGCGCGGGAGGTCCAGAGCGCCGCACAGCTTAATGAGAACATTGCACACGGCCTCTCAAGCCTGCTCCACCATTCAATATCATGGTTGATCTACCTCAACTCCACTTTCCTACCCGTTCTCCATATCCATTGATTACCTTAGTGTCCAAACATCTATTGCTCTGTCTTGAATATACAGAACTGAGCATCCACAGTTCACTGGGGTAAAGAATTCCAAAGATTCACAACCCTCTGAAGAAATTCCTCCCCATCTCGGCCCTAAATTTTTGACCCCTTATCCTGAGACTATGCCCCTTAGTTCTAGACTCTCCAGCCAAGGGAAACAACCTCTGAGCATCTACCCTTCCAAGCCCTCTGTTGGACTCCAGCCACGTGTAGGTCAGACTGGGTAAAGGGCGTTAGGTTCCCTTCCCTGAAAGAAAAGAACTTGCATTTATATAGCGCCTTTCACAACCATCAGGCTGCCCCAAAGCACTTTTCAGCCAATGGAGTACTTTTGAAGTGTAGTCACTGTTGTAATGTAGGAAAAGCAGCAGCCAATTTTCACACAGCAAGCTCCCACAAACAGCAATGTGATAAATCTGTTTATGATGTTGGGTGAGGGATAAATATTGGCCAGGACACCGGGGAGAACGCCCCTGCTCTTCAAGAAATTTTACATCCACCCGAGGGTGCAGACAGGGCCTCGGTTTAACTTATGAAACATAAAATTCTTACAGGGCTCGACAGGGTCGATGCTTCCCCTGGCTGGGGAATCTAGAACTAGGGGGGTCACAGTCTCAGAATAAGGGGTTGGGCATTTAGGACTGGGATGAGAAGAAATTTCTTCACTCAAAAAGGTTGTGACTCTTTGGAATTCTCTACCCGAGAGCTGTGGAGGCTCAGTTGTGGAGTACATTCAAGGCCGAGATCGATAAGATTTTTGGACTCTAGGGGAATCAAGGGATATGGGGATAATGCGGGAAGGTGGAGTTGAAGTAGAAGATCAACCATGATCTCATTGAATGGCGGAGCAGGCTCAAAGGGCCAAATGGCTTGCTCCTATTTCTTATGTTCTTAACGTCTCATCCGAAAGATGGCACCTCAGACAGTGCAGCACTCCCTCTGTACTGGCACCGAGAAGGTCAGCCTGGATTATGGGCTCAAGACTCTGGACTGGGGCTTGAACCTACAACCTCCTGACTCAGATGGCATTAAAATGAACCAGTTGGATTTTTAGGACAATCAACCAGGAGCAGAGAATAGCAGAGGTTTCCACTTATCAAGAGGGAGTGAACACAATAGGAGCAGGAGTAGGCTATACGGCCTTGAGCCCGCTTTACCATTCAATAAGATAATGGCTGATCTTCGACTTCAACTCCACTTTCCTGCCCTATCCCCAGATTCCCCTAAAGTCCAAAAATATCTCAGCCTTGAATATACTCAACGACTCAGCAACCACAGCTCTTTGGGGTAGAGAATGCCAAAGATTCACAACCGAGTGAAGAAATTTCTCATCTCAGTCTTAAATGGCTGACCCCTTATCCGGAGACTATACCCCCTAGTTCCAGACAACCTCTCAGCATCTACCCTGTCAATGCCCCTCAGAATCTTATGTTTCAATGAGGTCACCTCTCATTCTTCTAAACACAAGAGTATAGGCCCAGTCTACTCAATCTCTCCTCAGGACAACCCTCTCATCCTAGGGATCAATCTAGGTGAATCTTTGGTGCACCGCCTCAAAGGCATGCATGTCCTTTCTTAGAGTGGGAAAGTATCTCCTCCCCATGAACTTTAACCCCCAACCCCACCCAGAGTAGCATCAGGAGAGGCCAGAGATGTTCACAGCGGCCGTGTTCTCTCCACTGGAATACGTAACCATAAATCTAGGAGAATGGAAGAAAATACTTTGTCACCACCCCATCTTGTCTTTAAAAGTGAAAATTGTGTGTAAAGCACATCACTGCAGAGTTTTGCTGAAAGGGCGGTGGAAGCAGATTCAATCGTAACTTTCAAAACCAAATTGGATAAATACTTAAAAAGGAAAGTTTGTAGGGCTGTGGGGAAAGAGCAGGGGAGTGGGACTAATTGGATAGTTCTTTCAAAGAGCCGGCACAAGCACGATGGCCCGAATGGCCTCCTTCAGTGCTGCAAGATTCTGTGAAAAGAATCAGCTCAATAGATTTGAAATTGAGCATCCCCAATGGCAGAGTGGGTAATGGGACCTTCTGGTACAGTACAATGCCACAGAAACTCTGCAGGTTCGGTCCCCAACTGAGCCGTAATAGCCACGTTCAACCAAAGCAGCAGTTGGTTTTGGCACCCTTGGGCTGGGAGGGGAAAAATCAGATGGGATTCTAGTGCTTAAGTAGCTATTTAGCAACTCCCACTGCAGAGTGTGGGGTGAAGATGGAATCAGGTTCCACAGTAAAATAGCTCGTCAATATCTAGGCTCTCAAGAAGGATGGCCACTTTTGGTGGAATACCAAGGGGACATCTGATGTCAATGAACCCATGCCCCAGCAAGAGCTAGGGAAGGGTGCGGAGAAAATTGAGGGGTGGGAGGAAAGAGGAAGCAGAGAACATCTAGGCACCAACTAGTCTTGCTTCCTACAGCATTGTAAAATATGGTGGTCCCCTTTGATACATCCCTCTTGCAATGTAAACAAGTGAGCAAAGCGCGACAACAAATTTTGAACAGGTACCCAAATAGGTCAAAAAGCTATACCAACTCTTTGAAAAAGATCTACTTTTATAGCATATACAACAGACTTCAACTATATACACTGTGCCAAAGTTTGCAGCTGAACTTTCTCCCATTTCTACTAGATACACAGCTCTCTAGCACTATATAGGGGACTACATCAATAGCTCAAAGGCTCCAGATTCAATCCCAGTCTGTTGAGTTAGCTGGGGTAGCAAACAGGCACAATTGGTCGCAGCACTCTCCCCCCCACCCCAAGCGTTAGAGGAAGACATCTAGGAACACTCGTTTGGGTGCTGGGCGAGGACAGTTGAATAGCCTGCCAACACTCGCCAGCGATAATCATGAACATATGGGCGTATTTCCTCCCCAGAAAATGTATCTACATTTATCAAACTGAGTTCTATTGTACAGCTCCTTTTATTTATGCTGTACTGTGTGCTAGAGAATAATAAACCCTTCTAAATACAGAATACCCTGGCCAGGCTTCAGCATCTGCGCTTGCCTCACAGCTTGCCCACTGAACATGCTAACCCTCACTGCAAAAGACTAGTATAATATACACCGCTTATGCCTCCTGCTCCAACAATGTTACACAGTTTCTCAATCTCTACAGCAAGCCTCTTGCTAGAATCCTTTGTCTGGCTTGGAGAGAATTTTATACACCCAATCACATCTTTTCCAAAACCGTTCCTTTAGATTTGCCCAATGTAATGCAAAGGATTTCCTCTCCTATCTAGGCTATACTAGCAAATGAACCACAGTAACACTACACAAGAGTCACCTATAGCTGAAGAAAACTCAAACTACAAATTATAAAATGGCATAATCCCAGAGACGTAGAGAACACTGACTGAGATGTCAAATTTGGTAGTCACAGCTAGGCTTTATGCTTGGTGACTCATTTCCTGTCATCACATCTTTTACATAATGGACATACAGTAAGCAGTGTTAACACAGCAGGCTTCAACCAGCAGCGCCTGCTGATTGAGCAGAGTTGGTCAAGTGGAACAGTTAAGGCCACTGACAATACGTCAATGACATCATTGCTAGGCTGGGGAATGTGCGTGCGGTGGGGGTGGGGTGCTGGGCTGCATATACACATATCCAACGTTGATCATAGCTATTTAAGATAAAGAAACATCTCTTTCGTCCCCTTCTGAAGACAGGACTCATGCAGGGTACAGTTCCACTCGCAGCTTCAGTATAATCGCCCTCGATAGCAAGTCTCGGGATTGGGGGGGGACATCACAACCAATCAGAACGCTGACCTCACCCAACAACCCCATACACATTCTGGCAGAATTAAAATGTACAGTGGGAGCTTGAGACTGGAAAATAGGCAAATGTTGATTCAGTATTAAAGAAAGGCAGCCGAACCATACCTGGCAACTACACACTCATAGGAACAGGAACGAGAAACGAGGGAACCAAAAAGTATATGCAGAGTCTACGACGATAGCAAAATACTGCGGATGCTGGAAATCCGAAATAACAACAGAAAATGCTGGAAAAACTCAGGTGGTCAGGCAACATCCATGGAGAGAAATTTGAGTTGACGTTTCGGGTGGAAACCCTTCTTCAAAACTGGAAAGAAAAGAAAATAGATCGAAGGCAAGGCTGCGATCGAACAAAAGACAATAAAAAGGTATTCGAAGCCAGACGAGATGGTAATAGGCCCGTGGAGACAAAAGGCAGCTGAGATTAGGTGTGAAGTGTACTGGCAGAAATGTCCTCATCACAATAGTAAACTTGCAGAGATCCTATAGTCTGGCTTTGCTTGCTGATTTCCAATGCGGCTATTAAACGACAATAACCAGGTTACTGAAGGGTACCAAAATAAGCTCGCTTCAACAGTTCAACCAAGAAATGTTCTGGTTTTTCTATGCATTCCCTATTTCTTTATTAAATTATGCTTGCTATAACTATTATATTATGTTTGCTATATCTATTAAAAGATGGTGGTCAAGAAGAACATGGGTAGTCCCAGTAGCTGCTGTGATTGCTGTTTGATAAACTTAAAATTAAATACATTTCTTGGTTTTGACTGGAGGCCATCTCCTAAACATAATCCTAAACAAGGTAAACAAACTTAGAATTGAACATCAGCAAGAACTGTACCTGTTTGCAATTCATGAACACCAGGTGCTTACATTCCTCTTATTTTACCACATAGACTAGAAGAAGAGAGAAAAATAGCCAGATAAAGCCTGTAGGAATTAAAAGGGATTATTGGATAAACTGGGATCGAGGCCCATCTCACAAATTTAACTCTTCACATCCAAATGGCCACTTAACCTTGCAAATGGTTACAGCTAATATGAATTCAACAGAATGCCCAGACAAAACATTTGCACTGAACAGGAACTAAAAGATTCTTTGATGGGTTTATTTTGCAAGGGGGTGGGGCTTGGTGGGAGAAAGGGGAGCTTGTGCTAAATACCTCAAATTGAGTCAACAAATTGGTTTCAACAAAATTGTTACTTTTTTTTTTAAACTAAACTAATTTTTACCTGAAAACTGAAGATACTTACTGAACTATGCAATTTCCCAACATCCAACAAATTTTGCTCATTTAACATTTCCTACTTTGTGCTTCTCAAACATTTTTATAATCTAAAAAATGAGAAATAAAATCTACTAAATTTTCCCTCTGCCATTTTTCCCCCTCCTCTTCCCTTACCCCACTGCCCTCCCCCTGCAAAAGGTGCTGACCCTTGCCTTGTCTACAGCTCCACATCCAAAGAATAGCCACTTGGACAGAAAGCGAGAGAGCGAGCGCGAGAGAGCGCGAGAGAGAGAGCGCGAGAGAGAGAGCGCGAGAGAGAGAGCGCGGGCCAGTGGGCATCATAACTGAGCAGGATCCCATTTTCACCAAATAATCACACTTCTAACAGGGGTCACTGGATAGCCAGCAGGAATATTGGTCAATTTTGCCCTCCCATTTCAGCAGGTTGGAGACCAATTGTAGCACCTCCAAACACTATCTGGGACCTACCTGGTCTATATGGCTCATCGATTAACAATCTAGGAGCAGGATTTGAAAGCCACAAATTAACTCCTCAAACTCTTCCCCTTCCAGTGTGGGTTTTTTCCTCTCCTCTCCAAAAAAAAAATATATACCTAGAAAGAAAAATCCTACTCTTCAACATACCACAAGGTTCTCATTAATTTATTTGTAACAAGGAAGTTTGGATTCTGCAAAATATTTTGGCAGTCCCAGGAGGAATTTTGTGCATGTAGTTAGTTTTTTGTCAGCTGTGGCTCAGTGGGCGGCACCCTCACCAGAGTCAGAAGGTTGTGGGTTCAAGTCCCCCTCCAGAGACTCGAGCACAAAATCTAGGCCGACACTCCAGTGTAGTGCTGGGGGAGTGCTGCACTGTCGGAGGTGCCATCTATTTGGATGAGACATTAAACCGAGGCCCCGTCTGCTCGCAGGTGGGCGTAAAAGATCACATGGCACTATTTCAGAGCAGGGGAAGTTATCCCCGGTGTCCTGGCCAATATTTATCCAGATCACAAACAGATTATCTGGTCATTTGTCACCTTGCTGTTTGTGGGAGCTTGCTGTGCGCAAATTGGCTGCCGCATTTTCTACATTAAAACAGTGACTACACGTCAAAATTACTTCATTGGCTGGAAAGCGCTTTGGGAAGTCTTGAGGTTTTGAAAAGTGCTGTTCAAAACCTCAAGTCTTTCGTTCTCTCTGTACAAGGAGGAAGTTATAGTTCAGTTCCTCTGCATTGGGCGCTAGTAGCAAAACAGGTTTCCTTGTTGTTGGCCCATTTCGGTTTAGTTTCATGCATTTGTAGATCCATCACGTTGATTAAAAAGTTGCTGTGCAGGAACTGCAATGTATTGGTCTGTTTTGGAGGGAGAATTTTGCGATGTGTAGGATGAGGCAGGGAAACAAGGTGCAATGACTGCATGATGCTGCCAGGCAACACAAGCTGCAGTACTCTCAGCTTGAAGAGGGAGGTAGTCCTGCTCACAGGGATGTGAGAAACCTTGCCCATCTTCCAACAGTTGACCAAACTACATTAGCCCTTTCCCCATGGTTTCAGATGTTATTTATCCTCCTTTACTTTGTTGGTCATCCGTTTTTTAAAAAAAACTCCATCCCACATCATTATCTGGCAATAGCACAACCCAATTAACAATCATCATGAATGATGATTCTTGGGTCAATCTGTAAAGCTATTCCATTGACCAGTCAGTAAACACACTAGAGAAATCGATCTAGACTGTCAAATGTTCACATCTAAAAGAAACCCTGCCAGAACATGTGAAAAGTTTAGGAATAGCACCTCATCTTTCGATTAGGCACTCTGCAGCCCTCTGGGCTCAGAGTTCAACAATTTCAGATCATAACCTCGGCCCCTATCATATCGATATTTTCTTCTTTTTTTCTTCCCTGCCTTTCATTCTGCCAGCGCAATTCACACCCCATCTAGAGCCATCCTTTGTTCCTTAACCTGCCCTATTACCACCTCCTCTCGCCTTGAATCTCTCAATCTCTCCTGCTTTCTATCCTATCACTGACCTTCCCGTTTGTTCTTTCATCCCCTCCCCCTTTTCCCAGCCCCTAAACCTGCTTTCCATTTCCTGCTTTTTTCCAGTTCTGACGAAAGGTCATCGACCTGAAACATTAACTGTTTCTCTCGCCATGGATGCTGCCCTGACCTGAGTTTTTCCAGCGTTTTCTGTTGTTATTTAGGAACAGGACTACTTACGCTCGAGGAACAGCACCTCATCTTCCGATTAGGCACTCTGCAGCCTTCCGGTCTCAATATCGAGTTCAACAATTTCAGATCATTACCTCGGCCCCTATTTCATTTTTACTTATATTTTTCCACTCCTTTCCTCCCCCCCCCCTTTCCTTTTGTTTCTCTCTCACACCTGGCAGCTATCTTTTGCCCTGCCAGTACACTTTACACCTAATCCCAGCCTATTACCATCTCGTCTAGCTTCTAATCTCTTTTACTTCTTTTGGTTCTTTTATTCTTTTGTCCGATCGCAGCCCTGCCTTCGATCTAGTTCCTTTTCTCTCCAGTTTTGAAGAAGGGTCAAACCCGAAACGTCAACTCAAATTTCTCTCCACGGATGTTGCCTGACCTGCTGAGTTTTTCCAGCATTTTCTGTTGTTATTTCGGATTTCCAACATCTGCAGTATTTTGCTATCGTACTACTTACGCTAAAGTGGACTTCACTTAAGAACCACTCACTGATGCTGTAATCTGGAATTCCAGTGTGCACCAAGTTAATTTCATCTCCAAAATCGCACACTTCACATTTTGTAATAAGTATTATAAAACACTTTAGCTCCATTTAACAAATTGACATGTTTTTGTGCTCAAGTGATTAAAAAAAAAGAGTCCTACAGAATAGAACACTCACTGCAGGCATCCAGTGTCCACACTAAATGCTTCTGGGTTTTGAGAATTTACCAATTGAAAGCGTCCAACTCTGTTCCAGTCTAAAAACATGGTTTTTTTGGATAGGAAATGGGCACAGAGCAGATCCTTCTCGCTGTGCATCCCCTGCGCACGCAAAGGAGCGGAAAGAAACCACTTGAGCAATCTGAAGAGGCACCTACCCCTTTCTTCCGATCACTGCTTGCTTCCTCTGCGGCCTTCTGATACCTGATGGCAGAGAGACTGGGATTACTATGAAACAAAGAAGAACTTTGACAGCAGAATGCAATGTGCCTCATTAAGCCATTCGTTAACGAGGTGGGAATCGATGCATTAGCTACACAAATCAGCACCTACAGGTTTGCTCAAAAGCAAGAGTCACATCATGGTGCTTCAGAGTCTCTTCCCTCTCTTTTATTGTCTGCTCTTGACAGCTATTTGGAGTACAACTGGGGGAAAAAATAGTGGGGGGTGGCAGCTTGAAGAGAGATCGATTCTATTCAAAGATCCCAAACTCCTGTTCTGTGCGGAGTTGGCTCTTCATGGGGGATTGCTACAATTGGGCTTCAGTGTCCCGGGGCTGAGTGGGGGGGAAAAAGAATCCAGGATCCGGCTGCTGATTGCCCCGGTTCAAAATTGCACCCGATTGGGCAACAACCAGGAAGGAGGACCAAGCTCAGCAATGATGTCCCTTGACATTTGCTGTCCATGCTCAGTCAAGATGAGAATTTGGCTGAAAAACTGCCAGTACCTGTATCCCCCAAAAAACCCTCCTTGCTTGATATTGGATTGCATATATGCATGGAATTCTAGCAACAATGTGTTTAGCACCTTTTGCCAAGAATTTTTCTCACCTCTCCCCATACATGTTAATCAGTACAGTTACCAGGCTTATTTAGCACAGTAGTACCACCAATAAACTATAGGGAAAAAAAATACATGAGGCAATACACTTTAGTGTGACCAAACACAAGTTAATTAAATCAGCAAATTGCTCCTATGACTATATACCTATACTAGTCAGTACTTCACTTCAGTATTCTACAGCTCAAAATGCTCACTCCGGATACAACCCATGTTTGGAAGGTTAAAAACATTTTATTAAAAAAATGTATTCATGGATGTGGCTGTTGCTGGCAAGGCCAGCATTTATTGCCCATTCCCAATTGCCCTGGAGAAGGTGGTGGTGAGCCACCTTCTTGAACCGCTGCAGTCCGTGTGGTGAAGGTGCTCCCACAGTGCAGTTAGGGAGGGAGTTCCAGCATTTTGACCCAGCGACGATGAAGGAACGGCCGATATATTTCCAAGTCAGGATGGTGTTCCCCTGCGTCCACTGCCCTTGTCCTTGGTAGTGGTCGTGGGTTTGGGAGGTACTGCGGAGTGTTTTTCACAATTCAACTGGACATACTTTGAAAAGTTCATATACCTTTATTTAAGCCCTAGTTACTTCAAGAAAAAAAACTTATGGTGCAGATGCTTGAAAATTTCACATCATGTCCATTCTTGTGTTCAACTGACATCTGAGCAACAATGCTGATGTTCAATCAAGCAGGAGACTGTTCTAATGCTGGTCAGCAGCCAAAGCTTGCTAGGCTAGCAAAACATCTTGGAGGTGAAGTCATGGTTTGACCAAGAAAGTTCCAGGTTTGATCCTGGGTCTGTGCTGGCCTCGGTCAGAGAATTGGGGAAGAGAGAAGTTTATTGGCTAGGGTCCCACTGCCTAGCCAGTGACTGGAAATTGCTGACGTTTAGACATTAGGCAACAAAAAGGATACAGAGTCATTCCCTCCACAGTCAAATACCCACCAGCACACACCATCATGGCGCAACCATGAACAACAGTCACTTTGGCAAAGTATTAATGGTTGACTGCTGCAAGGGAGCCAACACCTTCAGGTGGGGAGGGAAAGGTGAAGTAAATGCACAGAAGAGATAAAGGGGGGAAAATTCGGTGGCTTTGCACCTCCAGTTTTGCGCCCCGTTAGCGCGCTAAGCAACTAGCACCCGGGCACGGCACCGCTAACGCCTCCCGCAACATTCAGCAGGTGGTTAGCGGCGGCGATAGCCGGTAGCACCCCGCGGCTCTGGCGATGAAGTCATCGCTGCGCGCAGCGTCCCGATCGCAAAGTTGGCTCGTGCCCCTTGAACAACGCCGGACACCATGTCCGACAGGGTCAGAGGAGCGTTTCTGCGGCGACAATTAAAGGGCCGGTGCCGGGCGGCCATTTTTTTTTGGGCTGCCTTGCAGCACCTGCCCCCTCTGGCCTCCTGCTGCGGGGTGCCGGCCGCGATCCGTCAGCCTGGCACGCCAAGTGCCGGGCTCTTTTGCCGGCACCCCGGTCCCTGGTGGGCCAGCAGGGCCCTGGTTCGCGCTGCGCTAGGCCCCTCCCCTTTAATCAGGGGGAGGCCTGCAGTAGCACTGCGCTACGTGCCAACATGCGTGGCGCGATATTCAATGGAGTGTCCAAGAGGGAGGGGGAAGCACTTCCAGTCGCGCCCCTCCTCCTGCTTGGGGCACTACCACTGAATTTCGGGTGCGGGGGAGCGCTAAAAGTAGCACCCCGGCGAAGTTATCGCCCAAAGGGGGCGTCAGCCAATTTTCCCCCCAAAGAGATACGGGGTGACTGCTGTTTTAGAAATCCAATACAATGATAGAGTCACGAAACAAAGTCTAAAGTCTGCTGCTTTGGGGAATCAATAGGATTTGCTTCCTTAAAAAGGGCAGAAATACTACGGGAATTTTGTTTTTGGAAAAGTTATCAAAATCCATTTCAATATCTGAACAGACTACATGTTGCATGCAAGCTCAGCTATTGCACACATTCTACATTACTTATGTCAAAAACACAAACAGGAAGCACCAAACTATGATCTTGGTGACTGGGTAGTATTCTGCTCATCAGGGGAAAGGAAGACACTGCCAAGTAGTGACAAATTTTCCTTTCTGCACCGTCAGGATGAAGGGAAGCAAAGCTCTCTTGACCTCTCCCCAACTCGTGTATCAATCAGAGAACAGCCTATACAAAAGCAAGATACTGCGGATGCTGGAAATCTGAAATAAAAACAGAAAATGCTGGAAATACTCAGCAGGTCAGGCAGCATCTGTGGAGAGAGAAACAGTGTTAACGTTTCAGGTCGATGACCTTTCGTCAGAACTGGAAAAAAGCTGGAGATGGAACAGGTTTTTAAGCAAGGGCAGGGGCAAGGAAAGAACAAAAAAAGGGAAGGTCTGTGATAGGATGGAAGGCAGGAGAGATTAAGAAACATTGAGAGATTAAGAGATGGTGCAAGGCAAAAAGGAGATGGTAATGGGACACGTTAAGAAACAAACGATGGCTCGCGATGAAGTGTAAATGGCACTGGCAGAATGAAAGACAGCTGCCGTGTGGGAGAGAGAAAAAAAGGAAAATAAAATAAAAAAGGTAGGGGCCGAGGTTATGGTCTGAAATTGTTGAACTCTGTCGAGTCCAGAAGGCTGTAAAGTGCCTAATCGAAAGAGGTGCTGTTCCTTGAGCTTGCGTGGAGCTTCATTGGAACAGTGCAAGAGGCCGAGGTCGGAGTGGGAGGGGCGTGGAGCGGAGAATTAAAGCGACTGGGAGCTCGGGGGTCACCTTTACAGACTGAACGGAGGTGTTCCACAAAGCGGTCACCCAATCTGAGTTTGGTCTCCCCAATGTGGAGGAGACCGCAGCGTGAGCAGCGAATACAGTATACTAAATTGCAAGAAGTACAAGTAAATCGCTGTTTCACCTGGAAGGGGTGTTTGGGGCCCCGGACAGTGGGAAGGGTGGAGAGAACAGCCTATGTTTCCAATACCAACTCTAGCCATGCATATGGGTGACAATTTAAGTGCAAAATTCTAGGTGCAGAACCATGACCACTAGGACCTGGGTTGAGACGGATCAATCTCATTGCAGTTGTCCCAAATGCATCGCTTCAGTTGAAGACTGTGGGTTCAAATCTATATGCTAACCCACTCCAGCAACCAGACTCCCAAGATGGCCAAGGGGCACAACGTCACATTGCACACAAGAACAGAAATAGCCAATAGTTCATGCAACTAAAAAGCTAGTTTATTTCACCAATGATTGTAGCATGTACTTACTTAGAAAAACGTTCCCGGAGGGCTACTGCTCCCCTATTATTAATTGACAGTTCTTTGGCAGTAATCCGCAGGGATTGAGAAGTCCATTGCCCTCTGCTGAATGGTGATTGCTCCATGTTCTCTAGGTTTTCCTGCATAAAGAGAAAAACGAGAGAGGTGAAATATATAGCACGGATTAGACTATAAAAACAAGACAATAGGAAAAAAGACTCTGGTCACTAGCCAATTGCTTACACCAACAAAAGCTTGCATTTATATAGCACCTTTAACGTAGTAAAACATCCCAAGGCACTTATCAAACCAGAGCAAGTTTGATGGAAAAACTTCAGCAGGCCAGGCAACATCCGTGGAGAGAGAAATAGAGTCAACGTTTCGGGTCGAAACCCTTCTACAGAACTGGGAGAAAAGGCAGGAAATTAAACAAAAGGCAGTTTGGGGGGCTGGGGGAGGGGATGAAAGAAGAGACATTAAGAGATATTCAAGGTGAGACGAGATGGTAATAGGACAGGTAAAGAAACAGACAATGGCTCTCGATGAAGTGTGAAATGCGCTGGCAGAGTGAAAGACAGCTGCCATGTGGGAGAGAGAAAGAGTCACAAACCAAAAAAAAAAGTGTGGATAAAAAAATAATAGGGGCCAAGGTTATGATCTGAAGTTGTTGAACTTGATATGGAGTCTGGAAGACTGTAAAGTGCCTAATCGGAAGATGAGCTGCTGTTCCTCGAGTTTACGGTGAGCTTCCATGGAACAACGCAAGAGGCCGCAGACGGTGAGGTCGGAGTGGGAATGGAGCGGTGAATTGAAATGACAGGCGACCGGACGCTCGGGGTCACCCTTACGGACTGAACGGAGGCGTTCCGCAAAGCGGTCACCCAATCTGCGTTTGGTCTTCCCAATGTAGAGGAGACCACATAGTGAGCAGCGAATACAGTATACTAGATTGCTAGAAATACAAGTAAATGGAAGTTTGATGGAACCTTGCTGATCCAAATGGCTCAGTACAACTCCAGGCACCTCCCCCCCCCACCCCCCCCCCGCCAAACACTCTGATTTTAGAAAAATCATACTAATGTTTTCAAGCAGTAGACCATTGCTCCATCTAACCAACTCATTCAGCCTCCCACATTACTTTGATACATTTCTAAAATCTTAACCCGAATCCTAATTACCAACAGAAACTGGTCTCGTCTCTTTACAACCACCCCACCCCAGTTTCTGGTTTTACCACTGTTGCTGCTTCCACCCTTTAACTGAAAAAGTCTGAAAGTCTCCACTGGAAGGAACGTATAATGCTAATTACAATCCAGGAAAATAGCACACAAAGCATGGCTTTAAAAACAGACGTGCTAAATTAGATGTTACTGCACTTTTCTATCCCCTTCGCTTCCGCATGTATCCCCAAGTCACACTCCGATTACCTGGTTATTGTCTTGACTAGTAACGTACTCACTGTCTCTTTTTATAACCCGTCACTTGGGAGGTACACAACAGCAGCCAATGAAAATTCTTCTGAGGACATGCTTGGCCTCAGCTCAGAGTCCCCGTGAAAGCACAGGCAACGTTGTGAACTCACTGAAGTTTTTAAATTGCCACTTGCTGGGGGTCAGATTGCGGGAGAGCAGACTCCCAGCACTTAAACCGACTGAATTTATACAGGGCAGCAGACTCGCATATCCAGTTTTTGCACGGGTCAAAGTCTACCGCAGGATGAGGGAGCCAGATTTACTGTAAACATCAGGAGTCAGTGCACGGATGCTGGACTCCAACCTAAACAAGCACCAGTACAAAAACACACTTAAGGGGGGGGGGGGGGGACATTTCAGGCATGAACTGGTTTCTTACCACTTGTGCCTGCAAATTGATTGAATTTCCTATTAAGCAGCCACTTGCTATTAACCTTGCAGTGTAAATATAATTTACGCATAGCAAATTTATTGGTCATACATATGCCTCCCTCCAATACCTTGGTACCACATTCCACACACGTCAACTTAACCCTGTGGACCAGCATTGAAATTAAGTTTAAGGGGTGGCCTGTTGGTTTAATTTACAGGTACAGTAGCATAGTGGTTAGGTTACTGGACTAGTAATCCAGAGGCCTAGACTAATGATCCAGAGACAAGTTCAAATCTCACTATAGCTGGGGTATTTAAATTCAGTTAATTAAATAAATCTGGAATAAAAAGCTGGTATCAGTAATGGTGACCATGAAGCTGTCGGATTGTTGCAAAAACCCATCTGGTTCACCGATGTCCTTTAGAGAAGGAAATCTGCAGTCCTTCCCCGGTCTGGCCTATGTGACTGACTCTTAACTACCCTCGGAAATGGCCGAGCAAGCCCCTCAGTTGTCAAGAAAGCAGCTCCCCACCACCGTCGGGGGCAATTAGGGATGGGCAATGCCCACATTCCAGGAATGATTAAAAAGAAAAATTAAGGCCAACAACCACAAAATCTTACTCTAAACCTTTAGAAAAGTTAGTCCAATGACTGGATCAGCAGAGCAAGTGTTAAATAACCTGTATTACAGCAATAGGAAGCAGAACTGAAAACATTCTTGAACGTTGAGCACATCCATTTACGGGGGATTATATCTGCAAATTTCAACATGTTGATGCTCTGGCTGTCACACGTGAAGCAAACAATCCCTCGCCTGGTTAGAACAAAGGAATCAATTGAAAATACAACCGATACCTACAAATTACTGTTAAACAGATAAAGGAGGTTGGAGGCCAATAAATGTTTCAATCCAGCTCACCCACACAATTGCGTCAAATTACTAAATGCAAAACAAGATACAGGTGAAGCACTGCCCTTTACAGTAAGCAACATCCATAATCTTGAAAGACGACCAAGTTCAGACATGTACTACCTGAAGTTGCGCAAAGTAATGTTCACACAGTTATGAGGGCCCACCCAATATTTTACCCTTAGGGTTTTTAAGACTCACGAAATTAATGTTGGCTACTTCCTAGAGCCATTACCTTTCCCCAGTGAACAGGGAAGGTCCACAGTGTCCTAAAACAGAAGCGCCGTTTCAGGCCATGTCGAGGAGTCAAAACACTTTGGCCAGTCAGCTTGGTGGCCTCCTCATATTAAACTGCTGCAAAACTGCCGAGATATAAAAACCTACCTCTTCAGACACCTTCCTTAACCTTTTCCTATCCGCTGTGTCCATTCAGCTCCTCTGAAGTGCCCAGATAGTGCATGCCATGGTTGACTTCTTGCTGGGTTAGTATCACAGTCACTCTTCATTATTGTCTCCAAGTGTCAGGATTCAAGTGCCAAGGGTATCACAGCAGAGCCCCGATTGCAGCACAAGCACATTTTTAGTCGGGCCACTAGATGGCGATCAGGAACTGAAATCAGCCGTGACTCAGTAGGCAGCACCCTCACCCGAGTCAGGAGGGTGTGGGTTTGAGTCAGGAGGTTGTGGGTTCGAGTCAGGAGGTTGTGGGTTCAAGTCCCACTCCAGAAACTTGAGCACAAAAATCTAGTTTGACACTCCAGTGCAGTATTGAGGGAGCGCTACACTGTCGGAGGTGCCGTTAAACCGAAGCCCCGTCTTCCCTCTCCGGACGTAAAAGATCCCATAGCACTATTTTAAAGGAGGGCAGGGGAATTACCCCCGGTGCCCTGACCAACATTTGGCCCTCAAATCAACATCACTAATACAGGTTATCTGGTCATTATCAGATTGCTGTTTGTGGGAGCTTGCTGTGCGCAATTTGGCAGCTGCGTTTCCTACATTACAACAGTGACTACACGTCAAAAAGTACTTCATTGGCTGGAAAGCACTTTGAGGTCTGAAGTCGTGAAAGACGCTGTAGAAAATGCAAGTCTTTCTTTTTGAATACTGGGCTAATTCTGCCCTCGCCAACCCACGGCAATTTAGTGCCTCTACTGCCAGCCCAACAGAACAGACCAAAAAAAACATTAGGACATTCCTGGTCTGTATAGTTTAACCACCCGCTGGATTAAAAGCCTGCTGAACCAATTGGGGAGCCACTGCTAACCAATCCACATCCAGGGGGAAAGTCCCCAGGTAAGCAAGTGTAGGGGCAGGGAAAGGGGGGAAAAGAACAAAAGGGAAGGTCTGTGATAGGATGGAAGGCAGGAGAGATTAAAAGACAAAAAAAGGGAGGATGGTGCAAGGCAAAAGGAGATGGTAATGGGACAAGAAACAAAAAGATGGCTCTAGATGATGAAGTGTAAATGGCACTGGCAGAATCAACAGCTGCCATACGAGAGCACGAGAGCCACACTTGCTTAAAGTTGGTTACATCTCTAACTGTTTCCAGTTCTGACGAAGGGTCATCGACTTGAAACGTTAACGGTTTCTCGCTCTACAGATGTTGCCTCACCTGCTGAGTATCTCCAGCATTTTGCTTTCGTATTCACAGTATCACCACAGTGCAGATAGAGGCCATTGCGGCCCATCGAGCCTGCACCGACACATAGCCCACCCTATCCCCGTAACCCCACGTATTTAATCCCCTAACACTAAGGGTCAATTTATCATAGCCAAATCAACCTAACCCGCACATCTTTGGACTGTGGGAGGAAACCGGAGCACCCGGAGAAAACCCACGCAAACACGGGGAGAATGTGCAAACTCCACACAGACAGTCGCCCGAGGCCAGATTTGAACCCGGGTCCCTGGCACTGTGAGGCAACAGCGCTAACCACTATGCCACCATGCCCCCCTTGTTTTAGCTATATGCATTATATTATTTCAAACGGGGGAAGTGACCAAACAAGCTTCCTTTCAGGCACATTTGTGCTCCATTACCATCAAACCACAACCTGGGTAGAAGTCATTACATCAAGAAACAAACAAACAAAGCCTAGCATTTCTATAGCGCCTTTCACGACCACTGAACGGCTCAGAGCACTTTACAGCCAATGAAGTACTTTTGAAGTGGCGTCACTGTTGTGGGGTGGTTACGGACGATACAAGAGAATCTCTTCAGGATTTTACAACACTTGTAGCCCACAATGGTTCCTTTTCAAATCGCATCAATCCTGACTCAGCTCAAATTAGTTCGGAATTCAAAAACCCCCATTTCAACAGCACACTCGTCTCCACTTCAAGCACCGAAATGTCTAGTCCACACACTTTGCATAGTAACAGTGTTTATATACAGGTGGGACAAAGGGCAGGGGCTCTTCAAGCAATGCCCTCAAACCAATCTCAAATGTGTAAATTAGAGTCTTATCGCTCTAATCTTTTAGGCACTGCCACATCAATAGAATGCTAGACAACAGTTTAGTATAAATCTGGGGACCGCCATTAACCCGGCTGCATCACACAATCTTAAATTCATAGCCCTCAATTAAGAGTGGAGGCAGAAGCAAAGATAAATAGGGGACGGCGGTGTACAGAGATCAGGAGTCTTCAGTTGAGCACCACTCTCTGGGGACCCTTACCAAGATACAACGGGTGCCTATTATCTAAACATTCCATTATGTGCATGGATACTGAATGAAAGCTTAAGGTTTTAAAAGGTGGAATTTTATAAAAAGCAGAGAGAGAGAGAGATAGAGAGGAAGGAATGTTGGCAATGAGAAACAAAATCAGCAGCAAGCACTCCCAGGTCAGCATGATCTGGGCAGAATAGTCAAATCAAATTTTATTTGCCATATGTATTACTACAATGGAATGTTTTCACTCCCCGATCTACAGCGCCATGTTCAGTAAAAGTCAATTCAATTGCGTCCAATGGCAGTGGGAACGCGATGTTCATCAGCCGCTCCGTCTCCGCGGACTCCTCCTCCTGGTTGCCGACTCCACAATATGGTGTCCTCCTTCTCACGCTCACTGTCTGGCCTCAGGTCTCCATGATAGCGAGACCTTACTTAGTGATGCACTCAAGTCTGCACCCCATGAACTTGTGGGAGCCAAGATAGGGGCCATATCAGGGGGGAACGACTAGGATGGGAGACAGTGAAGGTTTTTCTAAGGACAAGAGCATCAACAAGCTAGGTGTGAGGGAGTGCTTGAGCAGATAGACAGTTGTAAATGGAAGGCCAAAGGCTAGGCAGTTGGAAGGGACTTGGAGGTGGCCCACAGCTGCAGCACATAAGGAATTGGTCGGAGGTGGCCACACCTGTGATCAAGACCATGGGATCAAGAGGAGACAGGACATGGATCAAGGGAGCGGCCACAAGATGGGTTGGAGGGTTTATATGGAGGGAGAGGTTTACGAAGGACAGTTGGGTGCTGAATTCTAAGGAGAGCAGAGAAGGAGATTTGAAATCACCATGGAAATGTCACTGCTGAGTTCAGAGGTGGAGAGAGGATCTCAAACTCAGGGTGGGGGCAGTAAACAAAGAGGATTGTAAATGCAGAGCAGAGACAGGCAGAACAAGGCGAGATGTTTGAAGGAGAAGGCACCACAGGAGTATTGGGGGGTGGGGGGGGGGGGGGATGCAGTGAAAGAGACCAAGGTGTGATTTGATGGCAGGATACACACCACCACTGCAGTGGTTCAGGGAGGGTAGGTGATGGAATATCGAGCCAGGCAGGGAGGCTTCAGTCACCACCCATGAGCTAAAGTTCAGTCAGTCAAAGCCATGATGTCAATGCAATCATTCGCAATAAAGGTTGTGGATGGCAAGGGTCTCGTTTGAGAGTTAATGGTCATTCTGGAGGAAAATGCATTGAGGGGCAGTGAATGTTGACCCAAGCAGACATTGGTGGGTGGGGCGAGTGGGACGGGAAGGAGGATGCAAAGTTGCCAACAGACCATTTCAGGTTCTAAAATCAGTGTGTGAAGTGCTTCTGCCAGTTTGTCCCCGTGTTCCTCGAAACTGTGCTCAGGATTAACCTTTTCCACTTCACTCAAGTCTCTTGTATACCTCAGGAGGTCTCCTTCACACCTCGTTTCAAGTCTGAAGATAGTTGTTCCTCAGCATTCGCTGCCCCTCTCTGCACTCCTCCAGGGTTGGGAGGTTTCTCTTGGTCACCAGAACCAAATGCAGTAGTCAAGGTGTGACCGGATCAGAAGCATTGTACAGCTTCAGCAGGAAAGTCTCAGACTTGCACCCTACTGATTTGACATTCCGATTGCTTTATTAATCTGCAATGACTAGACATCATGGTGCAGAGTCCATCACTCCCAGATTCTTCAGCCTCTGCTCAAGCAACACCATTAAGCATGTTCCCTCACATTCTTCTAATGTGCACAATCATGTACTTATCTGTACTGAATTTCAGCCAACGTATTTATGCCCAATTGCAATTTCTGTTCTGCAATTCCTCAGTTGTTCATTAGACTCTTCTGACCTTTAAGTTTAGCGTCACCTGCAACCAACTTACATAAATGACCTAGATTCAGATACTCTGATGTAAATCAGAAACATAGAAGGCCAAACACTAATCCCTGGGGCACTTTGCTCAGTACATTAGCCTGATAGCACTCACCAATTGCCACTTCCTCATCTACCTCCAAGTTTCCCATCTGATTAAATTAGCTACTGGCAGCCAGGTTGACCATACAGGTGCTACAATTGGTCTCAGCACCCCCCCTGATCATTGCCCAGCCTCCCTTCCTAATCCCCAGCCAGAATACATGGGCGTTAGGTGCGGCACCACTCTTTGGGAAGGATGTTAAGGCCTTTGAGGGGGTGCAGAGGAGATTTACTAGAATGGTACCTGGGATGAGGGACTTCAGTTATTTGGAGAGACTGGAGGAGCTGGGATTGTTTTCCTTAGAGCAGAGAAGGTTAAGAGGAGATTTCAGAAGAGATGTTCAAAATCATGAAGGGTTTTGATACAGTAAATAGGGAGAAACCGTTTCTGGTGGCAGAAGGGTCAGTAACCAGAGGCGAGAAGAAACTTTAATAAAAAATAAACACAGCAAGTTATGATCTGAAATGCACTGCCTGAAAGGGTGGTGGAAGCAGATTCAATAGTAACTTTCAAAAAAGAGAGAATTGGATAAATACTTGAAGGGAAAAAGTTTGCAGGGCTATGGGAAAAGGGCAGGGGAGAGAGTCTAATTGGATCGCTCTGCCAAAGAGCTGGCACAGGCACGATTGGCCAAATGGCGTCCTTCTGTGCTTTAGCATTCTATGACAGGATCGGGTTCGGCCGTTATCATTGCAGTCAAAATCGGTGGCCGACACTCACTTTCTAGGCTCACAGATAAGAATTGGCACTTGGGCAATGTACCAGAGACCACACACAAGCAATCTTTCTAATTTAGGGCGACAGCAACATAATTAAACGAGAAGTGGTTACTGCAAATCCACAACTCATTTTCCTGTATTCAAGACTTCCTGCCTAGCCCTTCAGATTGGAAAGTAACTAGAAGTGTGTGTGCGAAGGTTCAGGGCAGTCAGGATACATTACAACATCATGAATCACCCTGGCAACAGTAAAACAGGGCATGGGTCAACAAACTTATCTGCCCTAACCTTTTGCCAAGTTCTGGTCATTAGAGTAAACCGCATTGCTGATAAGCAAAATGCACCCTTGCACGGATAACAGTAAACCTTATGCTTTCTCAAGATATAGTCACCGTGCTATGCATTTAACACACTGGTACAACCAAACTCAGTTTCATTAAAGCCCGATACATAAGGAGACATTAGGACATGTGACCAAGAGGTAGGTTTTAAAGGATCATCGTAAAGGAGGAAAGAGAGATAGAAGCGCGGAGAGGTTTAGGGAGGGAATTCCAGAGCTTAGGGACTAGGCAGTTGAAGGCACGGCCCCCAATGGTGGAGCGATTAAAAATTGGGGATGCGCAAGAGGCCAGAATTAGAGTAGCGCAGAGGTCTCGGAGGGTTGTAGGGCTGGAGGAGATTAGAGATAGGGAGGGGCGAGGCCATGGAAGGATTTGAAAACAACATCATCCCAAACTGCCCATCAGAGACAGAATGCAGCCATCAGTTTTGTGCAGCTCGTTCTCTCCATAGAAAACTGAAGTTTGGAAAAGGACAGAATCTAGAATTGTATTGCTGTGTGCTTCATGATACCACAAGCTTTATAAACCCATTATTACATGAAATAGGGTGAGCGAGAGGACGAGTGCACTAGAGAATGTCTGGGTTCTCACCTGCTCTGTGCAGAGTTCGTGGACCTCAGCCAGTGTAGCTACAATTAGATTCAGCGTCCCTGAAAGCGAGGAGAGGATAAATAAAGCCAGTGATCCTGCTCCAGATTGCCATCCAGTGCTGAAAAATGGTACATCGGGCAATTACAGGATCAGACACATCTATCTAGGCTCACACTCAGAATTACCACTCCTGTGAGACACGAGGAAGCTACCAACACCCAGGAATTATACACCAGGATGAATCAGTGACTTAGGAATGGGGAAAGACAAAGAGGGCAAAGCAAAAAAAAGGGTGGAATTTGTAAAAATAAAATTTCAAAACAAAGACAATTTCACATAGCCCAGAAGAAAACCTACTCCAGTAAATCTAGGAAGAATTAAGACATGAAGTGGTTTGTCACTTTTTAAATCTGGTTTTTCCCTCTACACTGCACATCAGTCCCTGACCACGGGGCAGTTACAGGACTGTTCCCATTCCCAAGTTGTGACAGTGAACCTGGAATGGGTAGCTAGCAGCTTAAAAGAGTGGGGTGGGGGTGACTGGGCTTTCCCATTTCTCATGCAGACGTGGAGTTTCCCCCGAAAGTATGACAGATCTGCAAATCGCTTTTATGTTGAGTTTAGTGAGGAGTTCATTGTCTTCAGGCTCCCAACACACACGTCATACGCAGCTGGCAGAAACCAAGAGTAAACTTGCCAGATTCACCAAAGCCAACTACTGGGAACTGGGAAGATTTGGTTAAAAATAGCAGCACCGCCCCACTAAAACAGCTTTAGCCACTGATCATAATCAGATCAGACTGCAACACCTTAACTGCAATTATATACTGTGTAGAGTTTTGGTCTCCTTACCCAAGGAAGGATATACTTGCCTTAGGAGAGAGAGAGAGAGAGAGTGCAACAAAGGGTCACCAGACTGATTCCTGGGATGGGGGGGGGGGATTGTCCTATGAGGAGAGATGGAGAAGACTAGACCTATATTCCTTAGAGTTTAGAAGAATGAGAGGCGATCTCATTGAAAGGTATAAAATTCTTAAAAGGGTAGATGCAGGGAGGATGTTTCCCGTGGCTGGGGAGTCAAGAACCAGGGGTCACAGTCTCAGAATAAGGGGTCGGCCATTTTAGGACTGAGATGAGGAGAAATTTCTTCACTCAAGAGGGTGGTGAATCTTTGGAATTCTCTACCCCAGAGGGCTGTGGAGGCTCAGTCATTGAGTATGTTCAAGGCCGAGATCGATAGATTTTTGGATACAATGGAAATCGAGGGATATGGGGATAGTGCGGGAAGGTGGAGTTGAGGTGGAAGATCAGCTATGATCTTATTGAATGGCGGAGCAGGCTCGAGGGGCCGAATGGCCTACTCCTAATTCTTATTCCTCTGATAATTAGCACCCAAACATGCAATGATGGTGCTTTTATATTAGAGGAAGTAGACAGCAGATGCACAATTCTTCCCTGTTGGCTGCACTCGTAGATTATAAACAACCGAACCAGGAGAAAACCAGCAGCATCATACACCCAGGAAAAGGAGAATCTAGGACGGTATCTCTGCTGCAGCAACATGAATGCGCAAAGCCAAATCTGTCACACCTGAGTGTGTACAATGAAAACCCACCAGGCTTATTGGCACATGATGCAAGTGGGCAATGACCAGAGCCAAGAAGTAGCAAAGCAACGGCTCCCCGCCCAGCCAATGCTACAGAACGGCATTTCAGCTGCTCGTGCTGCGTTTTACACTAGCTGTAGCACAAGTACCAATTTCAGTAGCAGCACTGGGTGCGTAAATCAGTCAGTTCGGCTGTTGTTGCACAGACACAAGAGGGGTTTATCACCCAATTTCCCCATTAGCAGCTGTGCAGTGAGCACAGTCCACGTGTACATCTTCAGAAAAGGTGACAGTGCAAGGAGACGAGGCCAAAAAAATGGCAAATGGGATCCTGGGCTATATGTTATAGGGGAATGGAATATAAATGGCAAGTTAGGTCATGTTCCCCATAATTTAGCTTGGCACCGCACACCCCTTTAAAAGGGAGCCATTCAAAATACCGCACATACATGGCTTTTGCATTGAAAAGCCAGCCAGCCACACGGGTTCTCTGGAGCACGGCACAGCCGGAACATCGGTCAAGTTGAATTTGTACAGCAACAGCTTGCATGTATATAGTGCCTTAAATGTTGTAAAACGTCCAGAGACATTGGTTAGGCCACAGTGGTGTGCAGTGATGAGCACCCCATTAGTGCCATGGAAAGGGAACAGTGATGGGTCACTAAATGGATACCAAGAGAGAGAGGCTATAGTTAAAAAGGTCAAAAAAAGTTGCCTTTTCACCTGCACAGAAGTAGTTGAGGAAGTAAACAAGAGACCCTAGGAGGTTTTCAAAATTAGGAACAAGGGTAGGCCATTCAGCCCCTCGAGCCTGCTCCACCATTCAATCCAATCATGGCTGATCTGTATCTCAACTCCATTTACCCATACAGACTTGAGGGGTTGAATGGCCTATGCAAGAGGACATAGACCGAGGATCACCACAAAGAGAATGAAGGTGAAAGTTAGAAGACATTTTTCCGCATATGAAGTTTATTAAAACATGGAGTGCTCGAACACAAGTAGCGGTTAAGTGTTTGAAAAATGAATCTAAAAAGGATACAAGGGCAGTGGAATAGGATTGGAATAGACAGCTGCATTTGAAGAGTTAGCACAGGCATGAGGAGCCAAATGGGCCGTACAGTTACCTGCACAAACCTTTCCCAGCTGTCGGGGAATGTTTGCGATCATCAAATTAAAGTCACAGCTGCAACTTTTAATTTAGCTGCAAGTGCAGTTTAGCCATTGCCACTGGTGTGCTGAAGTCTGCATGCCAAAGCATCAGCAGCCAAGACAAACAAACAGAACGGCTTCAATTTCAAATGGTTTTGTATGGTTAAGGATCAAGTCCATGACCCCAACCTAAAAACGAAATCCTGGTCAGATACATCACTTTCCCATCTTACACACACACACACACGTCAATGAAGTGCTTTTGAAGTGTAGTCACTTATAATGTAGGAAACGTGGCAGCCAATTTGCACACAGCAAGCTCCCACAAAACACCAATGAGATAATGACCTGATAATCTGTTTTAGTGATGCTGGTTGAGGGATAAATATTAGCCATGTCTGCCTCAAAATAGTGCCATGGGATCTTTTATGTCCACCCGAGAGCGCAGATGGGGGTCTCCTCTGAAAGACGGCACCTCAGACAGTGCGGCGCTCCCTCAGTACTGCCCCTCCGACTGCGGCGCTCCCCCAGTACCGCCCCTCCGTCAGTGCGGCGCTCCCCCAGTACCGCCCCTCCGACAGTGCGGCGCTCCCTCAGTACCGCCCCTCCGACAGTGCGGCGCTCCCTCAGTACCGCCCCTCCGACAGTGCGGCGCTCCCTCAGTACCGCCCCTCCGACAGTGCGGCGCTCCCTCAGTACTGCCCCTCCGACAGTGCGGTGCTCCCTCAGTACCGCCCCTCCGACAGTGCGGCGCTCCCTCAGTACCGCCCCTCCGGCGCTCCCTCAGTACCGCCCCTCCGGCGCTCCCTCAGTACCGCCCTGGAGTGTCAGCCTGGATTATGTGCTCAGTCCCTGGAGTGGGACTGTGAACCCACAACCTTCTGACTCAGACGAGAGTGCTGCCCACTGAGCCACGGCTGACACTTCCCAACAGCTTCTCCTCTTGGACAGACCCAAATTTTTTCTAATTTGACTCATACAAGGAGTGGGAAAAGGGAGGAGACAAACAATCCAATTCAGAGTGACTGTCTGCAATAAAGCAGGCAAGAGTTCATTCAGTATAATTTCTAGTTAACAAAAACTGAAAAATACAATGGCAGGAAGAGCAAAGGAAATTAAATCCAAAGTTCCACTAATACCAAAATTTGCAACAACTTTTGATTCAAACAGTATCCATTTGTGACTGGTTTTGTAAAAGTAAAAAAAAAAGCGTTAAAAATGGAATGCTGCACATTTGAAGGGTGATCTGAAGCCTACAGCGTTTGAACGACAGAGAAAGCCTGTCCGACACAGTGCTACTGCCACCTTGTGGAACACCATCACCCAGTTCAGTCTAGAGTCGATGAAAAGGGATCGCACAAGGATATAGTTTCACTGCTCACACCTACTGCATTATTTATTGGTAACAGCCCCATGGTACAGCAGTCTCTCCCTCCCTCCCTCCAAGGAGTGCTAAACAAGAGTCTGCCTGTTTAGTAGCAATTTAGAGGGTATGTAATCGATTCAATGTCCAAGAAAGAAAAAAACGACACAAACTGGCAGTTTAAATCTGGTCTCAAATAACCGCATAAAGGACTCCAGCTTCGAGACAATAACATCTACTCCCGTCGCTGCTTTCTTGGTCAAGTCTCCTATTCACTGCTAAACTATCCACGTTCTGTGAATAACAAGTGAACTTTCAATCAACACAAATGAATTTGAACACAACTTCAGGTTTCAAATAGTTGAAACCTGGATGTCCTTGTTTGGGTAGCTGGTCCATTGATATATTCACCTGCAACGTAGGTAGCAAGCGTCATTCCGTCAGCTTGCTCAATACATTGAGGATTAGTTATAGGCAGGTCTCCTCGTCATTCAGCAAGTAGAGATAAAGTACCTTTGTTTGAAATTACAGAATTTACAGCACAGAGGGGAAACTGGAACATACAGACAGAAACCTTGTACAATTCAAGCAATATTCAATACAATTCAAATGTTTAAACTGGCAAGATAATTTAAACCCCCTGGACCATCACAAGTCTTAACATCCCTACCCAAAGTGTTTTAACCCCAAATCACCCAGGAGGATTATGCAGAGAAAAAAAACTTACATTTTGAAATCACTTTTTAAAGTACAGTACAGATACAAAATTACACATGGAAAATACTTTCAACACATTGGAAAAGGTGCCTCAGATTGGTCAAGGAGCTCCCGACCAGTATAGAACAAACCCTGCTCAGTTACAATTGCAGCGACTAAGATAGTATTAGAAATTTCTCACTTTAAAAACACACAAAGCACATTTGTCTGCCATTAACTGATTACCTGAACAAAAGCTTATTTTCTCCAAAACTGCAACGTCAGTGGTAGCACTTGTTCTGAAGGCACCTGCAGAAATAGACCAGAGTTCATAAGAGCAGCGCCCAAGACAGAAAAAAAAAATGCATTGAAATTGGTCACTTCTCTGGTAATTGGTAACACATCACTTTCCCCAATCGCATTGCAAATTCTTGGACTACTTCCAAAATCAGATGGATGCCCCACCCACGAGTTAATTTCATTCAGTTGCAGTATAACAAACAGACAGGCATGTGCAGCGTTTTCTTGCCCAATACCCAAAATACCTGTTGGTCAACACCTATCTTCCTTCTGGATCAGCTTAGTGCTAAATATTACACAATAAATTTCCCAGGCCTGTTGCAGATCATATCAACCACCCACCCTTACTTGCATTTATATAGCGCCTTTAAATGTAGTAAAACAGAAGCGTTAACAAAATTTGACACCGAGCCACATAAGGAGATATTAGGACAGGTGACCAAAAGCTTGGTCAAAGAGATAGGTTTTAAGGAGCATCTTAAAAGGAGGAGAGAGTGTTTTAGCGAGGTGGAGATTTAGAAGTAATTCTAGAGCTTAGGGCCCAGGCAGCTGAAGGCATGGCCGCCAATGGTGGAGCGATTATAATCAAGGATGCTCAAGAGGCCAGAATTGGAGGAGCGCAGAGATCCGAGGGTTGTAGGGCTGGAGGAGGTTTGAGATAGGGATGGGGTGGGGGGGGGGGGGGGGATGCGCATGCACGCGCAAGGCCAGGGAGGGATTTGCAAACAAGAATGGGAATTTTTTTTTTTTTTTTTTTTTTTTTTTTTTTTAAAAAGCGAGGCGTTGCTTAACCGGGAGCCAACGTAGGTCAGCGAGCACAGGGGTGATGGGTGAACGGGGCTGGATTGAACGGATGGATTCTACCTCCTCCCAAAGACAAAACAGGGCTGCCCCAGTGGACAAAATGTTTCAGCCTGCTCCTGTCCCACTAAACGAAATTTCCTTACCTTGCCTACACTCATCGCCTCCTCCTCCTCACCCCCACACTTCTTCCTTGAACAGCAGCCCAACCAGTCTGATTCAGCTCCAATCACCTCTGACTGACTGTTCTTACCTTCAAGAATTTCGCAATTCACTTCCTCCAGATAAAAGGGTGTTGCTATGGGAACCCATATGGGTTCCTTCTATTCCTCTCTTATTGTAGGACGTGAAACACACTGTTCCAATCCTAGTCAGACCTCCTCCCCTGACATCTTCCTGTGTTATACTGACAACTGTCACTGCGGCTTCCTGCTCTCATTCCAAATCTTTAGAATCATCAACCATGCTTCCAGTTTCCACCCATCCCTCATTTCATGTGATCCACCTCTGACTCACCCTTCCACTCATCCCCCAGTTGCTCCACTTCCAGCTCGACAGCTTCTGAAATACTCTCTTAAGCTGAAGATTCTCCCCCCCCCCCCCAAACCACTCAATGGGGGGGGGGGGGGGTCAACAGAGCCCTTGGCTTGACCCTCACCATTTCCTCCAACTCTGCTCTCAACCTCCCCTCAATCCTCATCTTCCACTCTTCTTGCCTCGGACAGATCATCTTTCCAACATGGTCCAACTACCAAGCAACTCGGCCTCTTCCCTCCTTCGAGTAGGACAGATTCCTCCAGATGCCCTTGTTCGCCCTTCCATAGCTCCAACTTCCAGCTGCCCGTCCTTGGCACATCAAACACTTGTTCAGTCACCTCCTGCCGCACCACATCCCAAGGCACCTTCTGTGCAAGGCAATTTACATGTCGTTTTTTAAAAAATACATTGGATTTGCTGCTCAAAGTGCTGCCTCTTCTACACTGAAGAGGCCAAAGGGATTTCGGCGACCACTTGGCCGAATGCCCCCCGTCCGTTAGTGTGATCTTGACATTCCTGTGGCACGCCACTTGCCACGTTGACCTCTTGGCCTGTTCCATTGTTATGAACAGCAAATCATCTTTCGCCTGGACACTCATTGGCTGTCAAGCGCTTTGGGACATCCAGAGATTGTGAAAGGCACGATAAAAGAAAAAAAAAGACAGGCTTGCATTTATATAGCACCTTTCACTACTTTAGGATGTCCTAAATTGCTTTAGAAGTTGTAATGTAAAGTCTTCCTTTTACACCCTCTGGTCTGAACACTGACTTGAGTAACTTCAGGCCCAAGCTAGATCCCCCATTTTTCTTTACAACAGAGGGTGATGTGGGGTGGAACTGCCTAAAGTGTCTGGAGGGTGCGGCCAGAGGGGTAGCCGGTTGACATTTCAGTGTGTGTGTACACTATTCGTCAGATCACAGTTGCAGCCTGCTGGTGGGGAAAGGGCTTCACCGAGGGTATGGTTCTGTTTTTTCCCCCCTCCTCTTTGTGGGACGAACAGACCGAGTGTACATTTCATTCCAGACCCCGGCAACTGTGAGTTTATTATCCTTCTCCAATTTCCCCCCTTTGCTCATCTTGATGCCTGTGCCTCTTGCATGTCTTTTCACGGTCTTTTGTTCATTTAATGCTTGTACCCTGCCTCTGACTTTTTTTCGTTTTGTATTCAGCAATTAGGTCATTCAATCCATTAACTTCCTCTTTATGATTTGAGTATCTGTTTCTCCTGTGTGTGCACTCTCTCCAAACACCGCAGCCCCGCCCCCTCTGTCCTACTAAAATGCTTATCTTCTAGTTCTCAGTTCTGGGAAAGGGTTACACCCAAAACCGGTCTTGTCTGGTTCCAGGTGTTGACTCATCTGTGTATGTCCAACATTTTCAGTTTCAAAATCAATAGCATTTGCTGGTTGTTTTTTGTTAATATTACCAGTCTGCTCCACTACCTGCTGACCAATGGGGAATTTCCAGGCCATTGCTCAAAGACAGCATCGGACTCATTAGTAATCTGCTGTTCACGTCAAGCCTGAAGCAGGAAAAGTGACCAGTTTGCCAATAGGAAGCACTGGGTTACTTTAGAGCTAGGATCTTCCTCGATGTCGGAGAGAAAAGTCACATACCATCCCCACTCTCACTGACCTTGCTTATCCCGAACAGCCGCCTATTATTGGGCAAATGGCACAGACTGCAAGCGGTGGAACATAGAACAAGGAAGAGGCCATTTCAGGTGCTCAAGCCTGTTCCGCCATTCAATTATTTCCAGGCTAATCTTTACCTTAACTTCATTTACCCACCCTGGTTCCATATCCTTACTTAACTAGCTATTTCAGTTTTGAAATAGAGACAGACAGAGACAGAGAGAGAGACACAGAGACAGAGAGAGAGACAGAGAGAGAGAGAGAGAGACAGAGACAGAGTATTCAACAAGCTAAGCCAAACAACCCCAGATTTCAAGGAATTGGATGACCTGTCAAAATTGAGATTAGTCCTGGGAGAAGGAGACAGACCATACCTTGGGGCCAAATATGTAACAACATGTCACAACCTGAGGACTGTTTAAAATTAAGACTGTTTAAAATTAATATTGAACGTACCAAATGAAGTACAAAGACTGTTTAAAATTAATATTGAACGTACCAAATGAAGTACAAAGACTGTTTAAAATTAATATTGTTTAAAAGTAATATTGTATGTACCCAACAAATGTCAAATCGATTGACACCTACAGAATGTTTGAAAATGTACCTTTTTGCTATGTAAGCTTTGGCAATATGGTTCTCTGTAAACTTTCATGCCAATAAAGCATTGAAATTGAATGAGAGACAGAGAGACAGACAGAGAGGAGAGAGACAGAGAGGAGAGAGGGGATTTTGTGCTACACTTATATTGCAGAAGCAGTTCTAGACCCCAAGACCCATTCCCACAACAGTGACTACACATCAAAAGTACTTGATTGGCTGCAAAGCACTTTGGGACGTCCAGAGGTCATGAACGGCGCTATAGAAATGCAATTCAGTATTTCTTTCTACGTGGTTCAAATTCACAAATAGGAACCATTCTCAAGGGGACCCAAAGACTGGGGAAGGATCAGGTTCACGGTCCAGCAAGAAAGCAAGCCCACTTTGCCGACTTGTCGGGCAAGGCATGCACACGTCAGCTGCCTGGCACACCAGTGGCCAAAGAGACACGAGCACCCCAGACTGCAAGCGGCATCACATTCAAAGGTTCAAATTGCCAGCTACAGGTAGATCAGGAATAAACAACTTCATGTCATTTTGAGCAGGTTTGCAAACAGAACAGTGCCATTAAATAAAAACTCTTTTGCAACAAATCTGCAAGGAACGTTAACCCAGAATCTCGCGCCCCCCACCCCCCCCCAATTTTTTTTAAAATTCATTGATGGGATGTGGGCGTTGCTGGCTAGGCCTGCATTTAGTGCCCATCCCTAATTGCCCTTGAGAAGATGGTGGTGAGCCGCCTTCTTGAACCGCTGCAGTCCATAGGGTGTAGGTACACCCACAATGCTGTTAGGAAGGGAGTTCCAGGATTTTGGCCCAGCGACAGTGAAGGAACGGCGATACAGGTCCAAGTCAGGATGGTGTGTGGCTTGGAGGGGAACATGTAGGTGGTGATGTTCCCGTGCGTCTGCTGCCCTTGTCCTTCTAAGTGGTAGAGGTCGCGGGTTTGGAAGGTGCTGTTGAAGGAGCTTTGGCGAGTTGCTGCAGTGCATCTTGTAGATGGTACACACTGCAGCCACAGTGCGCCGGTGGTGGAAGGAGTGAATGTTGAAGGTGGTGGATGGAGTGCCAATCAAGCGGGCTGCTTTATCCTGAATGGTGTTGAGCTTCTTGAGCGTTGTTGGAGCTGCACTCATCCAGGCAAGTGGAGAGTATTCCATCACATTCCGACTTGTGCCTTGTAGATGGTGGAAAGGCTTTGGGGAGTCAGGAGGTGAGACACTTGCCGCAGAATTCCCAGCCTCTGGCCTGCTCTTGTAGCCACAGTATTTATATGGCTGGTCCAGTTCAGTTTCTGATCAATGGTAACCCCCAGTGGGGGATTCAGCGATGGTAATGCCATTGAATGTCAAGGGGAGATGGTTAGAGTCTCGCTTGTTGGAGATGGTCATTGCCTGGCTCTTGTGTGGTGCGAATGTTACTTGCCACTTGTCAGCCCAAGTCTGAATGTTGTCCAGGTCTTGCTGCATATGGACACGGACTGCGTCAGTATCTGACGAGTCTCGAATGGTGCTGAACAGTGTGCAATCATCAGCGAACATCCCCACTTCTGACCTTATGATGGAGGGAAGGTCATTGATGAAACAGCTGAAGATGGTTGGGCCTAGGACACTGCCCTGAGGAACTCCTGCAGTGATGTCATGTGATTGAGATGAATGACCTCCAACAACCACAGCCAACTTCCTTTGTGCTAGGTATGATTCCAACCAATGGAGAGTTTTCCCCTTGATTCCCATTGACTTCAGTTTTGCTTGGGCTCCTTGATGCCACACTCGATCAAATGCTGCCTTGATGTCAATTTAATGCACCACCCGGACAGGAGAAGGTTGCTGCTACAGAATGGCTTCAAGCATCAGTTTAAGTGCTCCCAGGTCAGATACAACACAAGATACAGAATCGAGCATGGCGGCCAGAGGTCGGATCGTGAGCGGGAGAAGCAGGCCACCACACGTGGAGCCGGCAACAGTGAGGAGGAGGCCGCGGTGACGAGGAGGACGGAGCGGCTGAGGGACATCGTGCTCCCACTGCCACTGGAAGCCATTGTATTGACTATCTGAACACGGCGCTGTAAGAATAGCCGACGTGTCCCTACGGGGAGTAAGCATCCCATTGTACTTGTACTGGTTACATATGGCAAATAAAATTGAATTGAATTTAAAAGGTCGGTCTTAGTCCCTGTGCCTACAAGGGAGTGACTGCACTTCCAAAGTAATTAATTGGTAGCTAGGCCCTTTAGGAATTCCTGACAGGACTAGACAGACTAGATGCAGGAAGGATGTTCCCGATGGCAGGGGAGTCCAGAACCAGGACAAATAAAATGAGAGAGAGAGTTAAATGCGTGGCTCAAAGACTGGTGTGGGAGAAATGGGTTTTGCTTCCTGGGACACTGGCACCAGTGCTGGGGCAGGAGGGAGCTGTTCCGTTGGGATGGGCTTCACTTGGCCAGTGCTGGGACTAGAGTCCTGGCAGATCATATAACTAGGGCTGCAGAGAGGGCTTTAAACTAACTAGTAGTTGGGGGGCGGTTCCTAGAGAGCAAATAATAAAAATGACAACAGAGAAGGTCATAGACTTAGGTAGCAGTGGGGAAATTAAAAACCAGAGCGTGTCAGGAAGGGGCAGAAGGTATGGAGTAAAAGGTAAAGTAATAAAAAGGGCAAAAGCAGGAACTAAGTGTCACAAAACATATTTGAAAGTTCTCTATCTGAATGCACGTAGCATTCGTAACAAAATAGACGAGTTAATGGCACAAATAACTACATATGGGTATGATCTTGTGGCCATTACAGAAACATGGCTGCAGGGTGACAATGCCTGGGAATTAAACATACCAGGTTATTTAACGATCAGGAAGGACAGGCAGGAAGGAAGGGGAGGTGGGGTGGCTAGGTTAATAAAGGAAGGAATCACTGTAATACAGAGAAATGATATTGGGTCAAAAGATCAGGATAATGAAACAGTTTGGGTGGAGGTAAGGAATAATAAGGGGGAAAAAAACACTAGTGGGCGTAGTCTATAGGCCTCCGAACTGTGGCAACTCTGTTGGACGGAGTATCAATCAGGAAATAGTTGAGGCTTGTAATAAGGGAACATCTATAATTATGGGGGATTTTAACTATCATATTAATTGGACAAATCAAATTGGGCAGGGCTGCCTTGAGGATGAGTTCATTGAGTGTATTAGGGATGGGTTTCTTGAGCAGTATGTAACTGAACCGACCAGGGGGCAAGCAACCTTAGATCTGGTCCTGTGTAACGAGACAGGATTAATTAAAAATGTCCTAGTAAAGGATCCCCTTGGAATGAGTGACCATAACATGGTTGAATTCCATATTCAATTAGAGGGTGAGAAGGTTGGATCTCAAACAAGCGTGCTAAGCTTGAATAAAGGAGACTATGAAGGTATGAGAGCGGAATTGAGTAGAGTGGATTGGGAAAATAGATTCACAGAAACCCCACAGTGCAGATAGAGGCCATTTCGGATTAAAGGGTAAGACGATACATGATCAGTGGTGTACATTTAAGGAGTTATTTTACAACTTCCAAAAAAAATATATTCCACTGAGAAGAAAAGGGTGTAAAGAAAAGACAGCCATCCGTGGCGAAGTAAAGAAATTAAGAATAGTATTCGACTAAAAACAAGGGCATATAAGGTAGCCAAATCTAGTGGGAGGATAGAGGATTGGGAAAACTTTAAAAGACAGCAAAAATTAACAAAGATTGATTAAGAAAGGGAAGATAGATTATGAAAGTAAATTAGCAAAAAATATAAAAACAGATAGTAAGAGTTTTTATAGTTATATAAGAAAAAAAAAGGGTGGCTAAAGTAAATGTTGGTCCCTTAGAGGATGAGACCGGGAAATTAAGGGTGGGAAATATGGAGATGGCAAAAACACTGAATGAATATTTTATATCAGTCTTTACAGTAGAAGACACTAAGAATATCCCAACACTGGACAAACAGGGGGCTGGGGGGGCGGAAAGAGGGAGGAGCTAAACACGATCAAAAATCACTAAGGAAGTGGTACTCGGTAAAATAAATGGGACTCAAGGCGGATAAATCACCTGGACCCGACGGCTTACATCCTAGGGTCTTGAGGGAAGTGGCGGTAGGGACTGTGGATGCATTGGTAATAATTTTCCAAAACTCCCTGGACTTGGCAAAGGTCCCGGCAGACTGGAAAACTGCTAATGTTACACCCTTATTTAAAAAAGGGCAGTAGACACAAGGCTGGAAACTATAGACCGGTTAGCCTAACATCTGTGGTAGGTAAAATTTTGGAGTCCATTATTAAGGAGACAGTAACGGGACATTTGGATAATCATAATTTAATAGGACAAAGTCAGCATGGTTTTATGAAGGGGAAATCATGTTTGACAAATTTGCTGGAGTTCTTTGAGGAAGTAACGTATAGGGTGGATAAAGGGGAACCAGTGGACGTAGTGTATTTAGACTTCCAAAAGGCATTTGACAAGGTGCCACACAAAAGATTATTGCTTAAGATAAAAAATCACAGGATTGGGGGTAATATTCTGGCATGGATAGAGGATTGGCTATCTAACAGAAGGCAGAGAGTTGGGATAAATGGTTCATTCTCAGACTGGCAATCAGTAACTAGTGGTGTTCCGCAGGGGTCAGTGCTGGGTCCCCAACTCTTTACAATCTATATTAACGATTTGGAGGAGGGGACCGAGTGTAACATATCAAAGTTTGCAGATGATACTAAGATGGGAGGGAAAGTAGTGAGTGAGGAGGACATAAAAAACCTGCAAGGGGACATCAACAGGCTAAGTAAGTGGGCAGAGATTTGGCAGATGGAATACAATACTGGAAAGTGTGAGGTTGTGCATTTTGGCAGGAAAAATCGTAGAGCAAGTTATTATCTTAATGGCAAGAAACTGGAAAGTACTGAAGTACAAAGGGATCTGGGGGTCCTGGTGCACGAAACTCAAAAGCTTAGTATGCAGGTGCAGCAAGTGATTAAGAAGGCCAATGGAATGTTGGCTTTCATTGTGAGGGGGATAGAATATAAAAATAGGGAGGTATTGCTTCAGTTGTACAAGGTATTGGTGAGACCGCACCTGGAATACTGCGTACAGTTTTGGTGTCCATACTTAAGAAAGGACATACTTGCTCTCGAGTCAGTACAAAGAAGGTTCACTCGGTTAATCCTGGGGATGAGGGGATGGACATATGAGGAGAGGTTGAGTAGATTGGGACTCTACTCATTGGAGTTCAGAAGAATGAGAGGCGATCTTATTGAAACATATAAGATTGTGAAGGGGTTGGATCGGGTGGATGCGGGGAAGGTGTTCCCGATGATGGGTGAAACTAGAACTAGGGGGCATAGTCTTAGAATAAGGGGCTGCTCTTTCAAAACTGAGATGAGGAGGAACTACTTCACTCAGAGGGTGGTAGGTCCATGGAATATGCTGCCCCAAGAAGCTGTAGAAGCTACATCATTACATAGATTTAAAACAGAAATAGAGACAGTTTCCTAGAAGGAAAGGGAATTAAGGGTTACGGGGAGCGGGCAGGAATTTGGACATGAGTCTAGGTTCGGATCGGTCATGGCCCTGTGGGTAGCGGAGCGGGCCCAGGGGCCGTGTAGCCTGATCCTGCTCCTATTTCGTGTGTCTAATTCTGTTAGATTCAGGAGATGGTTCTGTGATAGTGGATTGGCGGTTAGGATCAGATCAGCCATGATCTTATGGAATGGCGGAGCAGGCTCGAGGGACCGATTGGCCTACTCCTGCTCCTATTTCTTATGTTCTTATGTTCACAGTCTAAGGATAAGGGGTAAGCCATTTAGGACTGAGATGAGGAGGAATTTCTTCACCCAGAGAGTGGTGAACCTGTGGAATTCTCTACCACAGAAGGCAGTGGAGGCCAATTCATTAAATATATTCAAGAAGGAGATATATTTCTTAAGGCTAAAGGGATCAGGGGAGAAGGCAGGGACAGGGTACTGAGTTTGGATGATCAGCCATGATCGCATTGAATGGCAGAGCAGGCTCGAGGGGCCGAATGGCCTACTCCTGCTCCTATCTTCTATGTTTCTATGTTTCTGACAGGACAACAAACTTGGTCACTTGCTGCCTGAACAATGCCCCCAATACCAGCCAGGGGAACATTCCCTATTGCTACACCAGTGCCAAAATTTCCTCTCAAAGGCACCAACTCCTACGGGGATACAGTTGCATGGGCACTAACAGGCCAACGATATTTTGCCCAAGTAACCTTATTAAAAGACGGTCCATATAGTCAGTTGGGATCGGTGTTTTTAATCCAAACATGCACTGCAGACTTGAATTTATTTCATAAACAAATATAATTGGGGTTGCCAGTTTAAAAGGCTGTATACTAGACTGCTGATTCTGTCAATCATTAGCCCTTCAGTGGGGACATTCTTGTACTTCTGTGTTGCCAATGAGGTCTTGCCATGACCTTTGCAAACAAAAAGCATAAGTGGAATAAAACTGCAGTTACGCCACAGAATTCATACTGTGGAGCTGCCATTGTAAATGGTTGCCTCTCCAGGTACGGTCACCTTCCCTTTCACATCTGCAGTCATCACCCCACTCAAAAAAAAAAAAAAAAAAAACCAAACACGTTTGACCCCTCTGTCCTTGCAAACGACCACCCCATCTCCCATCCTCTCCAAAGCCCTTGAACGTGTTGTCACCTCCCTTAGATGCACATTTTTGTTGTGGAAAGTAAACGCGGCATCGAACATTTGCATCAAGGTTATTTTTGGGTGTTGTAGTCTACTAAGACGAAGGGTAGGAGCTTATAATAAGCACAGATAGACTGTGGTAGATGTTGGAAGATTGTGGGGTTGGGTAGGAAGAGATTTAACTTTGTTTTGAGTTGCAAGGTACTTCGAAAAAGGCAGCGAGTATACTCTGGGAGTACATGTTCAAGATTTTTTGGCTGTAGTTGATCTTCGATGACTGCCAAGGAACTTCCCTTGGTTTATTTACAGTAACTGGAGAATTCTGACTTCCCCTTATACAGTCCTTCCATTAACTTTATTGCCACTCATTCTACAAGGTAAGTAGATATACAAATTTTTGGGGTGCGTAAATTGTCCTTTGGGAAAATGCCAGAGATGATTTTGTGGTGGTTGTGTGTGGGTGTATTGTAGGCAGTGGAGCAATTATTTTGGTCAAAAATTTAAAAAAAGGTAGAGAATTTCTCCTGCCCGCAAATGCGAACTGGTTCGGAGGAAACCATTTTCAAACCGGTGTAAATTCAGTTTCATTTATAAAAAAAAGTGATCCAGCAGCTTCTTGGATGGCTCATTTGATACGGTCCTGTGTCCACCGAGAGAACACAGACAGGAAAGCTCTAGGGTTGATCCCTGGTCTGTGCCGGGGTAATCAATCTTGAACAGTTGGCCTCACTGGGAAAGCAAAAAAAAAGCCAGGGTTCCAGCGCAAAACATTAAACGTGTGGATGTCGGATGGAGGGAGGGATCGCTTTGGCAGTAATGGCCAACCACACAAATAACCTGCCAACATTCATGACAGATGGTCAACGTGAAATCACAAATGAGAATTTAGTGATTGATAACAGATTACATATATTCAGGATTTTCCCGACAGGTCCAGATTAGGTGGCAAAAGTCCCTGCTTGATTGAAGTGGGCGGTTTTGTCACCAGGCTTTTTTTTTTATTAAAAAAAGTCTTCAGGCTTTAACCTAAAATTTCCCAGCGGGCTCAGCAGGCCAATTAAGGGCCACCCGGCAACAGGTGACATCACAGATTGATATTTCATCTGTCAAGACCTTTTGACAGATGAAATACCAGCATTTCACAGCTCTTTAAAGCTGTCAAACACTGACAATCTGCACGCCAGGTTAATTCCTTCCTCTCAGGCAGATTTAGAGATCTCTCCAGAACAGAAAGCTGAATGCTGCAATTTTTGACAGCTCGCGGCCATTCTGCTTTCTGTGCCGGTGAGATGAGGGACTCCCGAGACCTGAAGGAAGGAAGGCTGTAAAGGTAAGTAAAATTAACACTTTACACACACCAAACACACTTACCTCTGCACTCATACACCCATCACTCACCTGAACGACAGACATCTGGAACCCTCCAAGCCCTTCAGCCCGCCTCGCTAACTTGGCGTGGTTTGGAGCCATCGGGAATCCCACACTTCAGGAATAAAAGTAGAGATTAGGCTAAAAACTGCCTGTTAACTGGCAGTTAATTGGCACTAATCCCCTTCCCGCCTTGGGGAGGCAGCTCCCAGCACAGGTCGGAGTCCACATCACGGAAGACCTCTCCTGGTCCCTCAATACCTCCTCTCTGGTGAAGGTGGCCCAGCAGCGCCTATATTTCCTAAGGAGGCTGAAGGGATGTAACCGGTCACCCCTGATCCTCTCTAACTTTTACCGCTGCACAATAGAGAGCATCCTGACAACTGTATCACAGTATGGTATGGCAGCTGTAGCTACTATGGCCAGAAAGCCCTGCAGCGGGTAGTCAAAACTGCCCAACGCATTACCGGCACCCGGCTACCGACCACAGTGCACATATACCAGAAACGCTGTTTACGGAGGTCACGGTCCATCATCAAAGACCCTACCCACCCCAGCCACAGTCTGTTCGCCCCCGCCATCTGGGAAGACGCTACAGATGCATTCGCACCCGAACGACCAGATTTAGGAACAGCTTCTTTCCCAGGGCTGTCATCCTACTGAACTCCACAAATAAACTCTAAAGCCTGCACATCTGCCAATGCACTTTATTATGTTTATGTTAATGTATTTCGAGCCAAATGTATGTTGAAATGTCTTAATCTAAATGTACACTCTCGGGAGCCGCAAGCCTACATTTCGTTTTACTGCACTTGTGCACTAACAATGACAATAAAAGTTGATTTTATTTTTGATTTTATTTTTTGGGGATGGGTTTGTGCCCCCCAGATTTTAACCCCCCCACCACCCCACACGCCTCCAGAGTTTAAAAAAATTATCTCCACTTGGCTTCCATTTTCTAATTCTAGTCACTGTCCTCTTGGCAAAATGCACACACTTTTGGTGGCCCCGCTATCTCTGGGATGGTCTCCACACTCATTCCCTTTGTGCAAATCTGTCCTCATCTGAATGTTCCCTTCCTACATTACAACAGTGACTACAATTCAAAAAGTACTTGATTGGCTGTAAAGTGTTTGGAGATGTCCAGTGGTCATGAAAGCTGCTATAGAAATGCAAGTCTTCTCTTCCACATCTCAGTTTGTCTTTAGTCTTTCACACTTGTTCTGCCCTTCTGTCTGTATCTTTGTATTTCTCCTCCCACCCTGCTCCAGTTTGCTTTTCCCTCTTGCCTGTTGGGAAGGCCTGGAAGCAGACAAGAGACTCCAAAGCTCAAAGCCACAGAAGCGATCCCATTTCTCGCTGGGCGTGGGGGAGCTTGGGTGTGAATCATCTTGCCACATTTGCCTGGGGCGGGGGGTTGGATTTAATTTCCGACCGTCTTAACATTGTTCTTACGATAGCAAAATACTGCGAATGCTGGAAATCCGAAACAACAACAGCAAACGCTGGAAAAACTCAGCAGGCCAGGCAGCATCCGTGAAGAGAGAAACAGAGTTAACGTTTCAGGTCGATGACCTTTCCTCAGAACTGAAAAAAAGCAAGAAATGGAAAGCAAGTTTAGGGGCTGGGAAAAGGGGGAGGTCAGTGATAGGAGCGAGAGCGAGGCGGCAAGAGGAGCGAGGCAGAGGCCGACGTTATGATCTGAAATTTGCTTCCAATTTCCACCCTTCCCTCACCTTCACATGGTCCAACTCCGACTCTTCCCTTCCTCGACTTCAGTCTCCATCTCTGGGGATAGGTTATTGACAAACATTCACTACAAGCCCACCGACTCCCAGCGCTACTGGGACTGCACTTCCTCCCACCCTGCCTCCTGCAAGGACTATTCCATTCTCCCAGTTTCTCAGTCTCTGCTCCGATGATGCCACCTTCCATACTAGCGCTTCCGACAAGTCTTCCTTTTTCCTCAACCGAGGATTCCCCTACAGTGGTTGACACTGCCCTCGACTGTGTCCGTTCTATCTCCCGCACTTCTGCCCTCACCCCTGCCCCTCCCGGAACCACGATAGAGTTCCCCTTGTCCTCACCTTTCACCCAACCAGCCTCCACATTCAACGCATCATTTTCCGCCATTTCCGCCACCTCCAGCAGGATCCCACTACCAAACGCATCTTCCCCTCACCTCCCCTTTCAGCATTCCGAAGGGACCGCTCCCTCCACGACACCCTGGTCCACTCCTCAATCACCCCAAACAGCTCTTCACCTGGCACCTTCCCGTGCAAGCGCAGGAGATGAAACACATGCCCTTATACCTCCCCCCTGCCCACTGTCCAGGGCCCCAACCACCCCTTCCAGGTGAAACAGCGATTTACTTGTACTTCTTGCAATCTAGTATACTGTATTCGCTGCTCACGATGTGGTCTCCTCTACATTGGGGAGACCAAACGCAGATTAGGTGACCGCTTTGCGGAACACCTCCATTCAGTCCGTAAGGGGGACCCCGAGCTCCCGGTGGCCTGTCACTTCAATTCAGCGCCCCATTCCCACTCAGACCTCACCGTCCGCAGCCTCTTGCATTGTTCCACGGAAGCTCAGCGTAAGCTCGAGGAACAGCACCTCATCTTCCGATTAGGCACCCTACAGCCCTCTGGACTCAGAGGGCAACAATTTCAGATCATAACCTCGGCCCCATTTATATATTCCCCCTTTTTTTTTTATCCACACTTTATTTGGCCCTTTTTTTCTTCCCTCCCACATGGCAGCTGTCCTTCATTCTGCCAGCGCAATTCACTTACATAAGAATATAAGGAGGAGCAGGAGTAGGCCATACGGCCCCTCGGGCCTGCTCCGCCATTCAATAGGATCATGGCTGATCCGAATCTAGACTCACGTCCACTTCCCTGCCCTCTCCCCGTAACCCCTAATTCCCTTATCTGCCAAGAAACTGTCCATCTCCATTTTAAATTTATTTAATGTCGCAGCTTCCACAGCTCTCTGGGGTAGCAAATTCCATAGATTTACTACCCTCTGAGTGAAGAAGTTTCTCCTCATCTCAGTTTTGAAAGGGCAGCCCCTCATCCTAAGATTATGCCCCCTAGTTCTAGTCTCACCCATCAGTGGAAACACCCTCCCCGCATCCACCCAATCAATCCCCCTCACAATCTTATATGTTGAGAGAAGATTGGAATTCAGAAGAATTGAGAGACAATGAGTAGAGGCCCAACCTACTCAACCTTTCCTCATATGTCAACCCCCTCATCTCTGGAATCAACCAAGTGAACCTTCTCTGAACTGCCTCGAGAGCAAGTATATCTTTTCTTAAATATGGAAACCAAAACTGTACGCAATATTCCAGGTGTGGCCTCACCAGTACCCTGTATAACTGAAGCAAGACTTCCCTGTTTTTATACTCCATCCCCCTTGCAATAAAAGCCAAGATTCCATTGGCCTTCCTGATCACCTGCTATACCTGCATACTAACCTTCTGTGTTTCATGCACCAGGACCCCCAGATCCCTTTGTACTGTAGCAGTTTCTCTCCATTTAGATAATACACACACAGACTCCCCACAATGGCATCGTGGTTAGCACTGTTGCCTCACAGCGCCAGAGACCCGGGTTCAAATCCGGCCTCGGGCGACTGTGCAAACTCCACACAGACATTCTCCCCGTGTTTGCGTGGGTTTTCTCCGGGTGCTCCGGTTTCCTCGCACAGTCCAAAGATGTGCGGGTTAGGTTGATTGGCTATGATAAATTGACCCTTAGCGTTAGGGGGTTAAATACGTGGGGTTACAGGGATAGGGTGGGATATGTGTTGGTGTAGGGGTTACGGGGATCGGGTGGGATATGTGTCGGTGCAGGCTCGATGGGCCGAAATGGCCTCTATCTGCATTCACAGAAACCCCAGAGTGCAGATAGAGGCCATTTCGGCCCATCGAGCCTGCACCGACACATATCCCACCCGATCCCCGTAACCCCACGTATTTAATCCCCTAACACTAAGGGTCAATTTATCATAGCCAAATCAACCTAACCCGCACATCTTTGGACTTGCTCTTTGATTTTTTCTGCCAAAGTGCATAACCTCACACTTTCCAACATTATATTGCATCTGCCAAACTTCATCTAGAGCCATCCTTTGTTCCTTAATATGTCCCATTACCACCTCCTCTTGCCTTGAATATCTCTTAATGTGTCTCAATGTCTCTTAATCTCTCCCGCTTTCTATCCTTTCATCCCCTCCCCCTTCCAGCCCCCAAACTTCCTTTCCATTTCCTGCGCACGCCCCCCCCCGCTCAGTTCTGACGAAAGGTCTTCAACCTGAAACGTTAACTCTGTTTCTCTCTCCACGGATGCTGCCTGGCCTGCTGAGTTTTTCCAGCGTTTACTGTTGTTATTTTGCTTTCTTTCATTGTATTGTTTGAGAGATTCCACAAACTGGTCAATCTGGTTTCATTGCACATCTTCAACATGTGCAGTCTATGCAAATTCAAGGTTTTAAAAACAGAGCACTCAACAATCCTCTGAAGAAAAAAAGAAAAATCACAGAACCTGGAATATGACCGATCCTTCCAGCCAGACGAGGCTTTCCAACTATCAGTCTGGGCTGGATTTGAACACAAACTGAAGATCAATGGCCTTTACCTAACCGATTGTTCGCCAAGAGAATACTTTTAATTCAAGCATTAAGTGTGCAAAACATACAACAAACTAAGAGTTGCCAACTGATTGGATGTATTCCTGGAGGATTGATCACGTGACATTTGCTCAGTTATTGCACAAACAGCTGGTCTGCTACTGCCCAGCCCGTCCTGCTCACTGGAGTAGGCGTGGACAGCAATCAGACTTGGCTCTTGGTCCAGGGTTCTCTGACTGACTGGCTCGCAAAACTTTCAGAAAACACGTGCAGATTAACACAATGCAGAGGAAGCTTCAACCCCAAAAGTACTTTAACTGTGCAGGAAAAACACCCCAAACCGACAGAGCGAGAACACCAGCACCTTCACCTGGGACTCTACAGCAAACGTTATACAAACCTCCAGCTACAAGAAGATTGAGGGGGGTTGACAGGGTAGATTCTGAGAAGATGTTTCCCCTCATGGGGGAATCAAGAACTTGGGGGCACAGTTTCAGGATAAGGGGGCGCCCATTTAAATCGGAGACGAGGAGGAATTTCTTCTCCGAGGGTCGTGAATGTTTGGAATTCTCATCCCATAGAGCTGTGGAGGCTGGGTCATTGAATATATTTAAGGTGGAGATACAGATTTTTGAACGATAAGGGAGTCAAGGGTTATGGGGAACGGGCAGGGAAGTGGAGTTGAGGCCAAGATCAGATCAGCCATGATCTTATTGAATGGCAGAGCAGGCTCGAGGGGCCGAATGGCCCACGCCTGCTCCTTATGTTCTTATAGTCAACAAGAACCAGCAGACAGTCTGGGACCGGCTCACTCCAATGTCTGGCTTTTTGGGGGGGGGGGGGGGGGGGGGGGCGGGGGGAGGGAAGGAGAAAGTAGCCGCCAATCAAAATATAAAGTTGCTGCTGTTGCCAAGCCGTTCTAACCAATCCTAATCCACTAACAAAAAGTTGGGTGCCATTGCAACACAAGATCCAACTTCTGGCATTTTCTCTTGGGTTGCTCGCAGCAATGCATCTTTGATTCAGAGACTGCTGGACAATCCAGAAGGTTGGCAATAAAACTAACCATCCAGGAACCCATTTATAGCAAATACATCAAAAATATTAAAGCATAGAGTTGGAAACACACTTGAGAGAGAGATACAGCTATACACAGCAAGGCGGCAAATTAGGGGGGAAAAAAATCTCCCATGACATCACCCAGAGATCAGGAGAATACACTGTTATAATAGGGGTGTTAACAAAAAAAGCGTAAGCAGTGTTTACCATATGCACAAATATGAATAGATATGTCGAGGATTAAATGAAAAGGCTACAACAGGTAGACACCTGTATAACATGCAGATATTCACAATGGGCTATTCAGTCCCAATTTAATGGTGTATTTAAACTGTTGAATGGAGAAGCCCTGGAAATGAAAGACTCTTTCCATACAATGCATCTCATTATGTTTGACTGGTCTATGTACACAGAAGCAAAAAAACACAATAGGTGGGAGAAGATACACTACAATAGGCCAATGCTGTACACAGGCCAACAGATGGGCAGCAGCATGTTGCATACAGAAGCTCAGAAGGAGGATGGTGGTGGGGGGGGGTAATTGTGGGGCTGGAGAAGATTAAAGATAGGGAGGGGCGAAGGATTTGAAACAAGGATGAGAATTTTTTTTTTAAACCCGAGGCATTGTTTAACCAGGTGCCAATGCAGGACAGCAAGCGCAGGGGTGTTGGGTGAACGGAATTTGGTGCGAGTTAGGACACGGGCAGCAGAGCTTTGGATGACGTAAAGTTTACGTAGGGTAGAACGTGGGAGGCTGGGCAGGAGTGCGTTAGAACAGTCAAGTCTAGCGGTAACAAAGGCAATGAGGAATGTGATAGGGCAAGGCAACAAGTTCATTTTTCATGGTCACTGTCAGCACAATGTTCATCCATATCAAAAGATAGAGGTAAAGCTCTACTACATTACCCAACAATTTGTCTCAGACTAACACAGCTGCCCCATGACTTCAATTCAATTTTATTTGTCATATATGCAGCAGACGTGTGTACTGCACAATGAAATGTTGATTTTTACGAGTCCTCCCAACATTGGAATAATTATGACATAACAATGATAAAATACTAATAGAAATACAGTAATAAAACAACAGTAATAAATAATAAATTATACATTCATGGGTCTTATGGCCTGGGGGTAGAAGCTGTTTCGAAACCTGCTGGTACGAGACCGTATGCTTCGGTATCTCTTACCGGACGGGAGCAGGGCGAAGAGGTTGTGGCTGGGGTTGGCTCGCGTCTTTAATGATTCTCAGGGCTTCCCCGGCACCTCTCGGGGTAGATATCCTGCGAGAGTGTAGTGGTACTGCACTAGATTGGCTGACTTTAGCACAAGCAATGGTGGGGCAATACAACTAGCCCGAGTGCCCTTGGACTGGGGAGCGAGAGAAGCTCCCTGCTCCTAACCGATTTCACTGATCCCTGGGTGAAAGATGCACACGAGAAGGCTGAACAAGTCTGACACCTCATCAATGGTTGAATAATCAGCTAAACTCGCGCACACATGCAGATTTAGCCAAGGCACCACAGGGCTTGCTGGCAATATGATACCACACGAGTCAGTACCTTCAGGAGTAGAGGGAGGGGAGGGGGGGGGGGGGGGAAAGAAACAAAGTACAAAAATTAACACCTTTTATGCAGCTGTAAAATTTTTCCATTCTCAACCATCCTTACTAATCAATACTTCAAATCTGTGTGCGGTGGGCTCATGCCCAAATTCCACTTGGAAATGACAGAGACCACCCAAAGTCATTTCACTCGAGACAAGTCTCCTCGTCCTCTGGCTGCAAGTATCTCATTAGTCTAGGCTACATCCGGTACCAGAGGTGAAAAAGTGTGCCAAGCCAATGTACAAAGCAAAACAAGGAGCTTAATTATTTTTCTTTTTGCAAGGAATTGCAATTTTGCAAATTAAATCAATATGCATGGAAAAACAAATCAGAAGCAGATTATTGGCTGGCAAGTGCACACAAAATACAAACTGTGCACATCGCATACTAAACTGGTAGGCAGAAAGTCAATTTTCTAAAAACCCTCCCACAAACCGTTCTTCCATAGAGCGGCACTCTCGTGTAACGAGCAAGATGGAGAAAGGAAATCTTCAAAGCATCGTCTGTTTGCATAATTCATTTTTGACGGTATTTTGGGAGTCCAGAAAAACGAGGACATTTTGTGCGTGCAGCTGTTCAGTCAACTGGGGAGAGGGGTCCAAAAAGAGAAGGAAGGTTAAAAAGCTGAGCCGTACTTTTTTATACCCCACCTGTGGCTGTGTGAAGACACATGGAGAGGGGGCGCCTATTGATTGCAATAGGGTACATATACACAACACTAACATCGAGTGAGAGGAGACAGTGCTGTACTTAAAAAAAGGGACCATTTGCTAACATTTAACATCAACAGACATGGAAAGAGACTCTGTCTGAAATGAGGCAGGAAGGAAAAATGAGCACAACCTGACTCACTGCTCAAAAAACTTTATTACTCCAGCTTTCCCCTTTGGATTTAAAAAGGCAAAAATTCTCCAGGAAATTTAGGTTGCATCTTGCAGGTAAGCACTGAAGGGAAAAGTCAATGTTCTAACCGCGCCAGATGCCATCTCCACATGAAGCCGATTTAAAACGGGTACAGAACCACATCTTGGGGGAGGCAACGCAGGCAAATCGGGAACAGGTTGCAAGTCTGTCGATTTGAAGTCAAAAACCTAAAACCTGAAGAACCACTCAAGTACATGCAACATGGGGAGTCCACAGCCTGTACCAGCCAGCTGAAGGAAGTTAAACTGAACGCTGCGATGAAGGTATAAGGGAACGGTAGCGTGGTGGTGATGTTACTGGACTGGTAATCATGATCTGGAGACGCGAGTTCAAATCCCACCATGGCAGCTGGGGAATTTAAATTCAATTAAATAAATCTGGAATTTAAAAAAAACGCTAGTATCAGTCATAAAAACCCATCTGGTTCACTAATGTCCGTGAGGGAAGGAACTCTGCTGTCCTTACCTGGTCTGTCCTATGTGACTCCAGACGCACAGCAATGCCCTCTGTAATGTTCAAGGGCAATTAGGGATGGGCAATAAATGCTAGCCTTGCCAGCGACGTCCACAGCCGTAAACGAATAAAAGAGAGCACCTCGAGACGTTTTACTGCATTAAAAAGTACTTCATTGGCTGTAAAGCACTTTGGTGGTCGTGAAAGGTGCTACATAAATGCAAGTTGTTGTTGCAGCAGTCATCATTAAAGTGTGCAACTTAATTGGGGCAGGGGAAAAAGGAGATTTGGGAGTCGAGAGAAAAACAATATCATTCTACTTCTTCCAATAAAAGACAGACTTGCATTTCACGACCACTGGACGTCCCAAAGCGTTTTACAGCCAATGAAGAACTTTTTTTTTTTTTTTTTTTTTTTGAAGTGTAGTCACTGTTGTAATGTAGGAAACGCAGCAGCCAATTGGCACACAAAAGCTCCCACAAACAGCAATGTGACAATGACCAGATCATCTGTTTTCGTGATGTTGATTGAGGGATAAATATTGGCCCAGGACACCGGGGAAAACTCCCCTGCTCTTCTTCGAAATAGTGCCACAGGATCTTTTACATCCACCAGAGAGCAGACGGGGCCTCGGTTTAACGTCTCGTCCAAAAGACGGCACCTCCGACAGTGCGGCGCTCCCTCAGTGCTGCACTGGAGTGTCAGCCCAGATTTTTGTGCTCAAGTCTCTGGAGTGGGACTTGAACCCACAACCTTCTGACTCAGAGGCGAGGGTGCTGCCCACTGAGCCACAGCTGACACTATTATTCAATGCGGTGTGTCAGAACAGATGGCTGTAACTAGGTGCCTGCCAGGAGTACAGGAGGGAGCTCATGCAGTATAATCTTCTTAGCAAATATCAGAGCTCAAATGCTATTCCACTGCTATCGGGGGCTTTGCACCCTTCATACACAAACCTAAATAACACTTATTCCTTTAGATTAGTCCTCTAGCAAGAGCCAAGGGTCGTTTATTATTAAAGTTACTAGCTTCTGTTGAGCTGGTTAAGTTTCTGCTTTGCCATGAGCTCATTAGAATCTCTCAGTACAGAAGGAGGCCATTTGGCCCATCGTGCCTGTGCCGGCAACTCTTCTGTATACAACTCCGAGGTTTGAACTGCTTTAACTGAAGCTGCAAGATAATGTTGGGTAGGGTTTGCTCACTTTGTTGGCCCGTTCTGTAATCACCAGCATATTCAGTTTAAAAAAAAAACACAAATTGGTCATGACAGTGTAGTAGTACAGGTAGACTATCCTTTATCCGAACTTCCGAAAACCGAAAACCTCAAGTTTTTTCGTTCAGCGTAAGTCGTGCGCACGACATGACCAGAGTGGCGCACGACTTACGCTGAGCAGGGCAGAGGGTCACAGAGTTCCCTCCTGGGTAGGAGATTGCAGGCCGAGCCAGGCAGTGTGAAGGAGGTACCGGGAGAGTGAACCCAACAATACAGCGGCCCGTCCGATATTCTTTTCTCCACCCCCCCACCGATATTCTTTTCTCCCCCCCGCCAACCCCCAACAAATTTCCCCAGTCTTATAAAATACCTTCTGAAATCCGAAAAATTCCGAAAACCGAAACTCAGCTGGTCCCAAGGCTTTCGGATAAGGGATAGTGTACCTGTACAACCCAACTGCAGATGGGACTTTGCAATGTTTCTAGAGAAAGTGCAAGATAATAATTGCTGCCCAAGATCACATTATAGGAAACTGTTATCCAGAGGCTAAATGTCCAGCAAGCTCGAGCCACCGGCAAAAATCAGGAGCTGTTTCGTTAGTTTTTTTTTTGCTTTTTGTTGCTTTTTTCCTCACAGTCAAGCTCTGCAAGGTCTCGCTGAAGCTGTTGCTAAGCTACAGAGACACTTGCAAGGTACGGCCGACTGTTTAGAAGCTGTTGCTAAGCAACAGGGTTTGTTGCCAGATACGGAGCTCAAAATCTCCGTATGTTTCAACATTCGCGCTGGTTTGTCCGGCAGTTTTGATGGGACGGCAACAGCTCGGTCCCGTCGGTGCCGGATAGCACAAAGTTTCCTGTACATGGGTCAGTCATTGGTGCAAAATTATAAACAAACAGTTAAGTTTTTACATAGAGGAACAGCAGTTACTGACATTAATCTCAACAATAAAACCACAGCCTATTTTCTTCCACTTCTAAATATGAAAAAGTCAGAGCGAGGATAAAGCATGTTTTCCCCACTTTATACTAGCCATGACTCTAAAACAGACGGCAAACAGAGAACGATATAACCCACGGGTATTAAGAGCCGCCCCTGGAAAGTATATACATTGTCCGCATGCCTGATACGGCACAGCAAGAGAGCCCCAGGTGGGCAGAGGAAACGCTTCACGGACACCCTCAAAGCCTCCTTGAAAAAGTGTAACATCTCCACCGACACCTGGGAATCCCGGTCCCAAGACCGCACAAAGTGGAGAAGCATCCGGGAAGGCGCCGAACACCGAGTCTCTTTGCCGGGAGCAAGCGGAAGCCAAGCGCAAGGAGCGCACGTCAACCTAAGCACCCCACCCACCCGCCCCTTCAACCACCGTCTGCCCCACCTGTGACAGAGCCTATAGGTCCCGCATTGGACTCAGTCACCTGAGAACTCATTTTTTAATGTGGAAGCAAGTCATCCTCGGTTCCGAGGGACTGCCTAAGGAGGAAGAAGATAATCTTTCAATTCAGTCTTGTGGCATCAGTTTGACAACAGAGCACCACTGACAAGGAAATGGATTGCATTAGAACAGTAACAAATCCAATTTTAAATTAAAAAGCAATTTTCAATGGACTGTACCTACCCCTCAATACATTCCAGGACCCCCTACCATTCACTTATTCAACATTTAAAAAAAAGTCCACTCATCCTCAATCCAGTGACATCAGCCAAGCAGATCCACTGAAAGAATGCCCTGGCCCTACACTGGTGGATGGAGTCGGGTTTAGGATAGATTGGGAACAGCATTTCCAGCTCGGAGTTTGTGTTTTTGCAAGTTGGATTAAACTTCTGCATACCCACCCAGAGTCACTTATAGGTTACTGGGCTCCCCAGCTAAAATGTTTCATGCACTATTCACCAACACAAAAAAAAAAGGCAGTGCCCTGCCCAAAGATCGCTGCCAATGCCACTTAGCACACTCCTTCAATTTTGCTCTGCAAGGGAGAAAAGTGTCTGGCTTCTGCTCTGCACAAAATGTAAGCAATTAATTTGGCACCGGTTTATGGGAACAGAGTACACACAAAAGTTATACAGAGGTAACATTTAAACAAACAGAAAATACTGGAAAAACTCAACAGGCCAGGCAACATCCGTGGAGAAAATATAGAGTCAACGTTTCGGGTGAAAACCCTTTGTCAAGACTAAAGAGGCACAGGGAATGAAATAGATTAAGAGGCCAGGCTGGGAGTGAACAAAAAAAAGACATTAAGAGGTATTCAAAACGAGACGAGATGGTGATAGGACTAGTGGAGACAAAAGACGGCTCTAGATTAGGTGTGAAATGCACTGGCAGAATGGGAGACAGCTGCCATGTGGGAGAGAAAATAAAAGGGGGGGTGGGGAGGCCAAAACAAAGGGGTGGATAAAAAAAAGCAATAAATGTAATAGGGGCCGAGGTTATGATTTAAAATTGTTGAACTCGATAAGAGAGAGAGTCCGGAAGGCTGTAAAGTGCCTAATCGGAAGAGGAGGTGCTGTTCCTCGAGTTTACGCTGAGCTTCCGTGGAACAATGCAAGAGCCCAAGTACGGTGAGGTCCGAATGGGAATGGGGCGCCGAATTAAAATGACAGGCGACTGGAAGCTCGGGGTCCCCCTTACGGACTGAATGGAGGTGTTCCGCAAAACGGTCACCCAATCTGCGTTTGGTCTCCCCAATGTACAGACTGTGGTGTATGTAACCTGTTCCACCTTAAGAGAACTACCTTAAGAGATGTACTACTTTCTCTTAGCTGCTGTATACTGTAATACCGGTGGTGACCACACCGGTATATAAGTGTTGTGTAGGGATTTGCTGGGCAGTTCAGCCCTGACCTCCGAATAGTAAAGACCTGTTAAAAGTTATCCTTGTGGTCTGTGTCCAGTGATTTATAAATAAGCATAACTGGGACACAGACTTAACAGAGACCACATCGTGAGCAGCGAAACAGAAACAGGTTTTGAATTACCGAACTTTGCCCATTGATGCAGTATTTATCAGAAGCAGCAATAGCCAACTAGTTATCAGCCATGTCACTCTTATCTACAGTATATCTGCACCACACCATATACAGTAAAACATCCACAGCAATGTCCCAAGACTGAAGATTTTTGTAATCGTTATACATCAAACTCACAGAACATTTCAAAGTGGGGCAGGAATCTAATTATTGTCCAAAAAACACTGAAATGTTACCTTAACCACTGAAGGGTGGATAAATATTTTGCTAGCAAATTCCAAGGTGGTGCTCTCAGTTTGAAAGCAAGGTCAAAAGGTCAATTCACAGTCATTGAACAAGAGTTTTAACTTGCTGTTTCTTTCAGCTGTTGGACAGACAGGAGGAAACTTTTTGCATCTATACAGCATCTTTCACACCCTCAGGATGTCCCAAAGCACTTCAGCATTGGAAGTACTTTTGAACTGTAGTCAGGCAGTGTTGCAATGTGTCAGATTTTTTTCCTTACACATTAAGGAGGACAATCTGGACACCATTTAAAAAAAAAATTCCAAAATTGAGAAACACCAGCATAGGAGACTGCAGCAAATGGATCAGCTTGTGATCAGGACCAGCAACCAATAAGACACCCCTGCCCTCGAATTCCCTCCACCGAATCACCTCGATTTCAAAACCCTCAAAAAAAAAAAACACCAAATGCTGAGATTCCCCATCTGTGCTACTCTGAACCAGAGACCCAACATACATTTGCTCTTGGGGTGTGGGCAATGTTGCCAAGGCAAGCATTTAATGCCCATCTCTTGTTGCCCTGGAGGTGGCAGTGGGCCTTCTCTGAACAGTTGCAATCTTTGTGGCGATAGTGCTCCCACAGTCATGCCAATGGATCCATTGATTGTCCACTCACTGGATAAACCTGCTGAACCACCAGGAGAACTCATTTTCTGGTGTACATCATGGACCCACGGAAATTTGTATATGAATTTCCACAAAATTGTAACATACGTCACAATATATCAGATTAGAGCAATACAAAAAGCATTGAAATATTCTAAAATGAGAAACAGGAGTGCAACAAAGCCTCATTGTTTGGTGAACTATACAAGTTACTTTGTGGCTATATTTATAGCTAAATAATCAGACCATGTTACCAACAGACAATGTGCCTGCTTGGTTCGATAAGACTTCCTGCAACAAGTTAGTATTAGTATTTTAAAAATGGTTGTTCTGGATTTTAAAAAACTTGCGCTCAATACAGACCTTTAAATAATCCAACATTTGTCAAATAGATTTCACAGAATACCAATCCAAAACCAAACTAAACATTAGTCTCAACGTTCTGAAGGTTTAAAACCCACAGCATTCAGTTTAAAGCTCAGATACATCAAATATCTACAATACCAGTCACTGCACATGAATGTTTAAACCACTTCAAAGATCAAGTAATGCATGAACCGAGAGGGTGAGGGGATATTAACGTGGGCTGTTGTCTGTAGACACTACACAGGTTTCTCAAGATGGTAGGATATATTGTGCATGTCGTAAACCAAACACTGGCATTCATAGAATGGTTACAGCACAGGAGGCCGCCATTCGGCCCGTGCCGGCTCTCTGCAAGAGCATTTCAGCTAGTCCCGTTCCCCCGCCCTTTCCCTGTAGCCCTGCAAATTTTTCTCCTTCAGGAACTTTTCCAACTCCCTTTTGAAAGCCACGATTGAATCTGCCTCCACCACCCTTTCAGGCAGTGAATTCCAGATCCTAACCACTCGCTGCGTAAAAAAAAAGTTTCCTCACGTCGCCTTTGGTTCTTCTGCCAATCACCTTAAATCTGTGTCCTCTGGTTCTTAACCCTTCCACTGTCTAGACCCCTCATGAATTTGAATACCTTTATCAGAGCTCCTCTCAACCTTCTCCACTCTATATATAAAAAAAAAAAAACCACCCCAGCCTCTCCACGGAACTGAAGTCCCTCATCCCTGGAATCATTCTCTTAATCTTCTGCACCCTCCAAGGCCTTCACATCCTTCCTAAAGTGTAGTGCCCAGAATTGGACACAATACTCCAGTTGAGGCCAAACCATTGTTTTATAAAAAAGGTTCAAAATCAGAGTACCATGACAATTGGATTTTGATTCAAGACTATGCTAGATATGCAAATCATAACCACCTAAATGACTAGATCACACAAGTACTTCCAGATTGCATGATTTGAGTGCAAGACCAATATGAAACTGCTCAATGGGTATAAATGCAAAATCTAGAGCCCCCATGTGTCCTAGATATGGGAACACTAGGATTCAGTTCCACAATAGAGCAAAACCATTATCGATTGTACAGCATAGTGAAATGTTGTGTTATTGGACCCAACCTACCATTAGATGCATACAGTAAATAAGAAACATGGAAATGCATGTACTGTAGAGGAATGGAGGCAAGGCAGTCCTGATTAAATAGGAGGCTGCCAGATCAAGCAGAACATAAAACATGTTGCAACAAATTAAGGCTAACTACAGTATTAGATTATACGATAGCAAAATACTGCGGATGCTGGAAATCCGAAATAACAACAGAAAATGCTGGATAAACTCAGCAGGCCATGCAACATCCGTGGAGAGAGAGAAATAGTCAACGTTTCAGGTCAAAACTGAAAAAGCACAGGAAATGAAAGATTAAAAGGCCAGTTTGGGGGCTGAGAGAGAAGAGGAGACATTAAGAGGTATTCAAAACGAGACGAGATGGTGATAGGACTAGTGGAGACAAAAGACGGCTCTAGATTAGGTGCGAAATGCGCTGGCAGAATGGGAGACAGCTGCCATGTGGGAGAGAGAAAAAAAGGGGGGGGGGGGGGGGGGGGGGGGGGAGGGCCAAAACAAAGGTGTGGATAAAAAAAAGTAAAAAATGTAATAGGGGCCGAGGTTATGGTCTGAAATTGTTGAACTCGACAGAGTCCGGAAGGCTGTAAAGTGCCTAATCGGAAGATGAGGTGCTGCTCCGATTAGATTATACCGTGGCTTTTAAAAGAAAACTTTGACAGGCAACAGAGCTGGTTAGAATGTCAGCTTTTTGCTGCACCAAGTGCTTGTTGCATGGCTGACTGCCCATAAATGGACTGGGTACCGCTGTCTGAAATCTACATCTTTTCACTTTCCAGCCCAGCAGTGTGTGTGTGGCCCTGCGATCACCAATTCTCTCAGGTGCAGCACCCCTACTAAATTCATTGTAAAGTCAATTATACTGCCACACTCATTTGAATACAGAGAAAAGATTACACAGAGCAGCAAATTCAACCCGTTGAAACAAAATCAAGTATTTACAAAATATAATGAATTAGGCAAATACGAGGGTACACAATGACTGATTTACAACTTCGTTGATCAGGCTCTCGTCAATCCTTCTCTTGAAATAAAATAAAGCATTGCAGGAGTAACAATAGCATAGACATCCCATACCTCTTGTTAACAGTCAGCTCAAGCTGTATCCCTCAGGTAGGGAGGTAGGGAGTTTCACATGGAATATGTAAGTCAAAAAGAGTTTTTTTTTTTTTTTTTTAGTCGGAGCTTGGATTTTTAAAAAGCATGAACTAAACAATCGGCAGATAGTGTCTACCATGATCTGAAGGAAGAGAGATATTACAAACAAGGACAATGGAAACACTTTGTAGCTTTAGAACAGTATGGTCACTTCCACATAAAAAAAGTTAAAATACTTTTAACACAACCACAACACAAATCATGCTTCTGACCACATATCCACTCCATCTCAAAGACCACCTGCTCACACCTCCAACATTGCCCGACTCCACCCCTGCCTCAGCTCGTCTGCTGCTGAAACCGGCATCCATTTGTTAACTCGAGACTTCACTATTCCTACACTCCCATCTTCCACCAAACAGCATTACCATCGCCAAATCCCCCACCATCAACATCCTGGGGGTCACCATTGACCAGAGGCTTAACTGGACCAGCCACAAATACTGTGGCAACAAGAGCAGGTCAGAGGCTGGGTATTCTGTGGAGAGCGTCTCACCTCCTGACTCCCCAAAGCTTTTCCACCATCTACAAGGCACAAGTCAGGAGTGTGATGGAATACTCTCCACTTGCCTGGAGGAGTGCAGCTCCAACAACACTCAAGAAGCGCGACACCATACAGGACAAAGCAGCCCGCTTGATTGTCACCCCATCCACCACCTTAAACATTCACTTCCTCCACCACCGGCGTACCATGGCTGCAGTGTGTACCATCTACAAGATGCACTGCAGCAACTTGCCAAGGCTTCTTCGGCAGCACCTCCCAAACCAGCGACCTCTTCCACCTAGAAGGACAAGGGCAGGCACATGGGAACACCACCACCTCCAAGTCACACCATCCGAACTTAGACATATCAGTTTTTTACAATAGTCGCTGGGTCAAAATCCTGGATCTCCCTCCCTAACAGCACTGTGGGAGTACCTTCACCACACGGGCTGCAGCGGTTCAAGGCGGCGGCTCACCACCTCCTTCACAAGGGCAATAAATGCTGGCCTTGCCAGCCACACCCGCATCCCAGGAACAAATAAAAAAACCTCGAACTCATCCAAAACTCGAGCTGTCTGCATCCTAACTTACACCAAGTCCCACTCACCATCACCCCAATGCTCACGATCGACAATGGCTCCCACTCTGGCAGCGCCTCCATTTTAAAATTCTCATCCTAGTTTTCAAATCCCTCCATGGCCTCATTCCTCCCCATTTCTGTAGCCTCCTGCAGCCTTACAAGTCTTCGAGATCTCTGCACTCTTCAAATTCTGGCCTCTTGAGCCAAGCTTGAATAAAGGAGACTATGAAGGTATGAGAGCGGAATTGAGTAGAGTGGATTGGGAAAATAGATTAAAGGGTAAGACGATACATGATCAGTGGTGTATATTTAAGGAGTTATTTTACAACTTCCAAAAAAAAATATATTCCACTGAGAAGAAAAAGGGTGTAAAAGAAAAGACAGCCATCCGTGGCTAAGTAAAGAAATTAAGGATAGTATTCGACTAAAAACAAGGGCATATAAGGTAGCCAAATCTAGTGGGAGGATAGAGGATTGGGAAAACTTTAAAAGACAGCAAAAAATAACAAAAAGATTGATTAAGAAAGGGAAGATAGATTATGAAAGTAAATTAGCAAAAACAGATAGTAAGAGTTTTTATAGTTATATAAAAAGAAAAAAAGGGTGGCTAAAGTAAATGTTGGTCCCTTAGAGGATGAGACCGGGAAATTAAGGGTGGGAAATATGGAGATGGCAAAAACACTGAATGAATATTTTACATCAGTCTTTACAGTAGAAGACACTAAGAATATCCCAACACTGGACAAACAGAGGGCGAAGGGGGGGGGGGGGGGGGGGAGGGAGGAGCTAAACACGATCAAAAATCACTAAGGAAGTGGTACTCGGTAAAATAATGGGACTCAAGGCGGATAAATCACCTGGACCTGATGGCTTGCATCCTAGGGTCTTGAGGGAAGTGGCGGTAGGGATTGTGGATGCATTGGTAATAATTTTCCAAAACTCCCTGGACTCGGCAAAGGTCCCGGCAGACTGGAAAACTGCTAATGTAACACCCTTATTTAAAAAAGGGCAGTAGACAGAAAGCTGGAAACTATAGACCGGTTAGCCTAACATCTGTGGTAGGTAAAATTTTGGAGTCCATTATTAAGGAGACAGTAACAGGACATTTGGATAATCATTATTTAATAGGACAAAGTCAACATGGTTTTATGAAGGGGAAGTCATGTTTGACGAATTTGCTGGAGTTCTTTGAGGAAGTAACATATAGGGTTGATAAAGGGGAACCAGTGGACGTAGTGTATTTAGACTTCCAAAAGGCATTTGACAAGGTGCCACACAAAAGATTATTGCTTAAGATAAAAAAAAAAAAAATCACAGGATTGGGGGTAATATTCAGGCATGGATAGAGGATTGGCTATCTAACATTGGCAGAGAGTTGGGATAAATGGTTCATTCTCAGACTGGCAATCAGTAACTAGTGGTGTTCCGCAGGGGTCAGTGCTGGGTCCCCAACTCTTTACAATCTATATTAACGATTTGGAGGAGGGGACCGAGTGTAACATATCAAAGTTTGCAGATGATACTAAGATGGGAGGGAAAGTAGTGAGTGAGGAGGACATAAAAAACCTGCAAGGGGACATAGACAGGCTAAGTAAGTGGGCAGAGATTTGGCAGATGGAATACAATACTGGAAAGTGTGAGGTTATGCATTTTGGCAGGAAAAATCGTAGAGCAAGTTATTATCTTAATGGCAAGAAACTGGAAAGTACTGAAGTACAAAGGGATCTGGGGGTCCTGGTGCACGAAACTCAAAAGCTTAGTATGCAGGTGCAGCAAGTGATTAAGGCAGCCAATGGAATGTTGGCTTTCATTGCTAGGGGGATAGAATATAAAAATAGGGAGGTATTGCTTCAGTTGTACAAGGTATTGGTGAGACCGCACCTGGAATACTGCGTACAGTTTTGGTGTCCATACTTAAGAAAGGACATACTTGCTCTCGAGTCAGTACAAAGAAGGTTCACTCGGTTAATCCCGGGGATGAGGGGATGGACATATGAGGAGAGGTTGAGTAGATTGGGACTCTACTCATTGGAGTTCAGAAGAATGAGAGGCGATCTTATTGAGACATATAAGATTGTGAAGGGGTTGGATCGGGTGGATGTGGGGAGGATGTTCCCGATGATGGGTGAAACTAGAACTAGGGGGCATAGTCTTAGAATAAGGGGCTGCTCTTTCAAAACGGAGATGAGGAGGAACTACTTCACTCAGAGGGTGGTAGGTCCATGGAATATGCTGCCCCAAAAAGCTGTAGAAGCTACATCATTACATAAATTTAAAACAGAAATAGACAGTTTCCTAGAAGTAAAGGGAATTAAGGGTTACGGGGAGCGGGCAGGAATTTGGACACGAGTCTAGGTTCGGATCGGTCATGGCCCTGTGGGTAGCGGAGCGGGCCCAGGTAGCCTGATCCTGCTCCTATTTCGTGTGTCTAATTCTGTTAGATTCAGGAGATGGTTCTGTGATAGTAGATTGGCGGTTAGGATCAGATCAGCCATGATCTTATTGAATGGCGGAGCAGGCTCGAGGGGCCGATTGGCCTACTCCTGCTCCTATTTCTTATGTTCTTATATTATCCCCGATTTTCTTTGCTCCACCATTGGCGGCCGTGCCTTCAGCTGCCTGGGCTCCAAGCTCTGGAATTTCTTCCCTAAACTGACTCCTCTCTCCCCTCCTTCAAGATGCTCGTTAAAACCTACCTCATTGGACCAAGCTTTGGGTCACCTGTCCAAACATATGTGGCTCGGTGTCAAGTTTTGTTTGATAATGTTCCTGTGAAGTGTCTTGGGACATTTTACTGCATTAAAAAAGGTGCTATATAAATGCAAGTTGGTGTTGTTGGAGTCAGATGTTAAACAACAAATCAAATTCATAAATAGTTAGTATAATTTGGCTCAGTTGACGGAACTCATCGCCAGATCAAACGGTTGTGGGTTCATGGTGCACTGTAACTTGAGCAGGCGAAGGGAGTGGTGCGTTATCAGAGGTGCCATGAGAGTTAAACAGAGGCCCCATCTGCCCACGTCGGTGGATGCAAGAGTCTGCAGCACTATTCAAAAGACAAACGAGTGTCCCAGCTAATATTCACCCCTCAACCAGGACCAAAACTAAAATTGGCCAAAGTGTACAGGACATCTGGGCTGTTCTTCACCATGCAGTACTTTGCTGCTACTCCGACCTTGCTGTGCTAAAATTGGCTGCCACATTGGCCTACACAATAGTGACTGCACTCGGTTGGCTGTAAAGCGCTTGGGACATGCAACATAAATGCAAGTTTGTTCTTTCTACAGAAAGAAATTGCCAATTCTGAACTGGAACAGCTTGGACCATTTATAGAGTCAATTCCCACCGGCACCTGAAACACACAGGGGCTGGTATTTACACTTAACACTGATCCAATAACTCACAACCAGTTAACTAATCCCCCTTTGAAGGAAGATTAAAAAAATCATTTTTAGCCCTGGTTTGGGAAGAAGGTTACTTAACTGAACAGCACAAATTTCACAAGGTCACAGACTCACAATAAAAAGCGCCACAAAAATGTGAGAAATGTCAGTACACTAGCAAATGATGGTTCTTATCTGTCAGCCAATATTGCTGGGTATAGGAGGAGGCACGAGTGGGCTGGGGTGATCCACCTACTAAATTTCCCCTCCTCCCCGTCTTAGACACACCCACTTTGTGCCTCACCACAGCTGCGACAGTAAAGACTTCGGTACAGAGAGCCATCGAGAGTGAGTTCAGTGCCCAGTCAGCAGCAGAGACCCACATTGGGGGAGCCTCGAGGAGCTGCTGTCTGATTCAGCACCTTCTTACACTTCAATGTGCACAGCCAGCTGCATCCAGATGCAAAATTGCACCTCAAAGCTACTTTGCATCACAATACAGACGCACAGAATGTGCTCTGGTCAACTTCCAGACCCACCCTGCAATCGAGAAGGAAGTTTCAATTATATTGTATGAAAGATGACCAGCCACCTTAGTCAAAGGAAGGGAGGGGGAGAAAAAAAAAAAAATCGCAACATTGCTAGACCATGATGCACTCATACGCACAGTGACAAAAATAGAAGAGCAGCCTTGTGCAACCGGTGGTCTCCATTTTCAAACCCCAACAAGGCTGCAACAAGAGCAGATCACAGGAGAAGACATCTCACCGAGATCAAACTCTCCCAGAACCGGAACACCATGGCAGCGTTTGGTGATCTCCAGGTGCCACCCTCTCTGATCCACCACTCTTTTTGCTTCTCTTTGGGCCCGGCAGTGAAGTGAAGTTCCAGATTTAAACACACATCCTGGCACTTTTGACACGAGTGCATCTGGTGCATTTAGATTTTGAAGCAGCAACTGGCAGCCTTTTCCAGAGAAGATGACTGGATGCAAGATAAAATCCAGAGAGTGTGGTCATTGGAGGACCAGCTGTTTTTCTTTCATATCTGACCTATTAGCCTTGTATCTACACCGCACACTCATGACTTTATATCCCAAGTCTGAATGACCGGAGGAATGTTACTTTCCAGTTGCAATGACCGAAAAACAAGGCAACCCAGTTTGTCAGCAACATCCCTCCCTCTCCAATCCTTCACTGTGACTTGCTGCATGGTAACTGGCTGCTGTTGCTTTTCCCAATCCCACGGTGCATAGTTTTAAAGCCACATACAAAAATTTACATTACATTTCTCTGCCGCCGTTTGGGCAAAAGGTTCATTCAAACTACATATCTATAAAAAAGGTACGAGTTTTTTTTTAAATCTATAAAAGGTACGAGTTTTTATTTATTTATTATTATTTTTTTTTATTTTTTATATAAAAAGAGCTGTAGCTCAAGTCACCAGGTCCCATCTTGGCCTCTCCCCCTTATTGATCTGGCACCGTCATTTCATTCAAACACCTCACCCTCTTCCATTCCTCCCAGCTTCTCCTTTGAAGTCCTCTTTGCTCATCACTCTCCCAAGTCCCAGTGTGATTTCTCTAGTCAAGGAACTCCCCCTCTTGCTTTAGCACCTAGCCACTCCTTATCCTCGAAATAACAGAAAACGCTGGAAAAACTCAGCAGGCCAGGCAACATCCGTGGAGAGAAAAAAAGTGTCAACGTTTCAGCGAAAACCCTTTGTCAAGACTGAAAAAGCACAGGGAATGAAATAGATTAAGAGGCCAGGCTGGGAGAGAACAAGAGACATTAAGAAGAGGTATTCAAAACGAGACGAGATGGTGATAGGACTAGTGGAGACAAAAGATGGCTCTAGATTAGGTGTGAAATGCGCTGGCAGAATGGGAGACAGCTGCCATGTGGGAGAGAGAAAAAAAAGGTGGGGGGGGGGGGGGGCAGAAAAGAGAAAAAAAGAGAAAAAGGCCAAAACAAAAGGTGTGGATAAAAAAAGTAAAAATGTAATAGGGGCCGAGGTTATGATCTGAAATTGTTGAACTCGATGTTGAGTCCGGAAGGCTGTAAAGTGCCTAATCGGAAGATGAGGTGCAGTTCAGAGTTTACGTTGAGCTTCCGTGGAACAATACAAGAGGCCAAGGACAGTGAGGTCCGAGTGGGAATGGGGCGGTGAATTAAAATGACAGGCGACTGGAAGCTCGGGGTCACCCTTACGGGCCGAACGGAGGTGTTCTGCAAAGCGGTCACCCAATCTGCGTTTGGTCTCCCCAATGTAGAGAAGACCGCATCGTGAGCAGCGAATACAGTATACTAGATTGCAAGAAGTACAAGTAAATCGCTGTTTCACCTTATCTTCAGCGATCTCAGCCTTCACCTAAATTCTCCTTTCCCCTGACTACTGCAGTCTCTTGGCCTCACTCAACCACATCCAACACATCAACTGCCTCATCCATACTCCAAAGCCTGACCCCTTGAACTGGCCATTAAGCAAGGTCTCACTACTTCAGAGCTTTTGATTATTGGTATGCCAGTCTTGGATCATTTCCTGGTCTCTCACATCCCCACTCACTATCCTCACCTTTTTCCCCTGTTTTGGGGGGGGGGGGGGGGGGGGGGGGCGGGGGGAAAAAAAAAGGAGGCGCGGCGGAGGGGAACTCTCCCACCGACTTTGCAACTCTTCTGGCCTTCTGCCCACCATACCACCACTACCTCCATTGACCCAATTAACAGATTCCATGCCAATGACAAATGTAGAATATATAATAAAGGCCAACTGATCTATTCATATTTTGAAATTGAATTTTTTTAAATATAAAGAGAGGACATTTTGTAAAAATTCAACATTGCTACAAGGCAACAACAAACAAACAGTTTGTTACTTCCTACCTTGCAGGTCTGGACAAGATTTAGATTGGTTTGCAAAGCAGGGACATTTTCCCCCAATTACTTCAGATGCAGGTTCCAACTATGATATCACTTTGAAGACAATCTCAGATGGAAGTCCCTTTGCTGCCAGTCACTGTTTAATCTAATTATCCACCTATCCTGGTACGGAGGAAAAGGCCAAGACTTGTATAGTACTTTAGGTAAAGCACTCAAGTTCTGCTTAGACTCACTGATGAAAAGTTACTAAGCATGCAAGGTACAGTGGGATCATCCTGCATGAATCAGTAGATCAATCCATATACATTGTGTTGTCTTTAGTCATTCATGGGATGAGGGCGTCGCTGGCAAGGCCAGCATTTATTGCCCATCCCTAATCGCCCTCGAGAAGGTGGTGGTGAGCCGCCTTCTTCAACTGCTTCAGTCAGTGAGGCGTTTTCCTAGCGGTTGGTTACAACTGAGTGGCTTGCTAGGCCATTTCAGAGGGCTTCCATAAAAAAAGGACATTGGTGAACCAGATGGGGTTTTTACAACAATGTTAGTTTCATGGTCACCCTACTAGTGTTTTATTCCAGATTTATTTAATGAATTTAAATTCCCCAGCTGCCGTGGTGGGATTTGAACTCAATCATTAGTCCAGGCCTCTGGATTACGAGGCCAGTAACATAACCACTGTGCTACCGTGCCCAGTAAATACACACACCTATCTGGAGAGGATGCAAAATACATTATGGATATTTTCCTTCACTTTACTGAAATTGCTGAATATATTCAGTTGTTCAGAAAATGGTTAAAGCATTTGTCCAAAATAATAAAAGGCCAAGGTCTTCTGTTAGTTCAAAGTTAAATATTGGTTTGTCACTACTGCCCATCCCACTCATTTAAAAAAAAAACTTCCCTGCACCATACACCTTTTTCTGGACAAGAGGGCAACCAAACAAACAATCTCCTCCCAAGTCATTCCCAATGGATCGGAGCTGGGTTTGAACAAGTCCCAGAGTTGAAATAGAGCATTGTGCTAGCCCATTATAACCCAGTTCTCACTTAAATGGCAAGCTGTAGGAACTCCGCTTCATATTATATCATAACTTGAAAAAAAAAAAGTCAATAGGACAGCAGGATTCGAATGAGCAATATGAACAGAAGACACCACCCAAGGGAGGAGGATAGATTTTCTATGCACAAAGTGGATCTGGTAAATTAATGACAAGCTCTTGTGGAAATAAATTTCATACTTCAACCCTCCCAGAAGGTGTGCCTACAGTAGATGACTGGGCAGGATCACAACACTTGAGAATGCAGAAAAGCTTATTTACTTCACCCTTCCTCTCAATATAGCCCAAAGCGGATACATTCGAACAGCACAGAAACCCCAGTGCTACTTAAAACCAAATAGATTGAAGATGTTGGACCACATTTGTACTCGTGGTTTTTTTTTTGTTTTTTTAATTCACCCTAAATAAACTTGCCTGACCAAACACCATAATTTAGGTGCAAGCCACAGCACACTGCCCTGTTTTTAGACAGTCTAAAAAGATAACCAGCTTTGCTGATTCACTACGTTTTTTTAAATTAAAAAACTTACGTGTCAAATTCTAATATGGCCAGATGGAACCAAAGTTTGGTTACTTAATTTTTCTGAACTCTCTCCGGCATGAAATATTCCTACAGCACTGGAGATATTTCTTCTGAGGCAGTCCCTTGGAACCGAGGATGACTTGCTTCCACATTAAAAATGAGTTCTCAGGTGACTGATGAGTCCAATGCGGGACCTACAGTCTCTGTCACAGGTGGGGCAGACGGTGGTTGAAGGGGCGGGTGTTTGGGTTGACTTGCGCTGCCTGCGCTTGCTCCCGGCGAAGAGACTCGAGGTGTTCGGCGCCTTCCCGGATGCTTCTCCTCCACTTTGTGCGGTCTTGCACCAGGGATTCCCAGGTGTCGGTGGGGATGTTACACTCTTTCCAAGGAGGCTTTGAGGGTGTCCTTGAAGCATTTCCTCTGCCCACCTGGGGCTCTCTTGCCGTGTCGGAGCTCCGAGTAGAGCGCGTGTTTTGGGAGTCTCGTATTGGGCATGCGGACAATGTGGCCCGTCCATCGGAGCTGATCGAAGCTTTGACCACGCTCAATGCTGGGGATGTTGGCCTGAGCGAGAACACTGACGTTGGTGCGCCTATCCTGCCAATGGATTTGCAGGATCTTGCGGCGGCAGCGTTGGTGGGCAGTGCTTTGAGGTGCCTGCTGCACATGGGAGAAAGGATATTTCTAGGACCTAGTTGTGTGCCTGGCAGGACTAAAAAATGATTGCAAAAATATTAATTAGCAGCTCATGGCATTAGATTAGCAAATTTCTAGGACCATTTGGAGTGGGTTCCGGTACAGACTGCACCTCGGAGAAGACGGCAGAAACCACACGTGGGTTGGTTCCCATTTCAATTTTCTGGTCTGGGAAAAGCAGGAACTGTACATGGATTTCCCCAGAGTGCCAGTCAGAGACGGCTTTGAATAATTCCCGTTGGAAATGAAACCTCCCAACAAGTATTATGCCAGGAGAACAAAGCTCCGCGGTCTGGTTATTCAGGTTAGGGCACTTCAGTAAGTAAAAGAATGTAAAAGACAGGACTTCAGGGGAATGTTTCCACACTGGTAAAGTCTCAAATGTCAAATTCATTCAAGCTGTCTCTTTTAGGAGACAGTATCATATTGACATTACAGCATTGAAGGTCATAAATCAGACAAGACCTTGGCGACTGGGAGTTTGGAAAAGGGGCAGATTTGTTTAAGGGGGGGGGGGTGGGAAAAGAAAATCTGATCTCAGTTGAGCGAGACTAGTGTCTAGACACAATGGAAACAAAATGGCTGGTGTCGTTTTGGAAAGTACTTAAATCTTTGGTCCCTCTGTTCCTCCTGCACCCCAACCCAAAACCAAAAAAAAAAATGATCAGTAACAATAATCTAGGACTCACAATAAACACAACCAAATAAATGGCATGTTAACACCACTGAAGGAATGGTCAATTCCCCCAAAAATCGGTTTTACCAAGTGTGTCGTCAAACTCTCACTTTCCTCACATGACATGAGGGAGCTGGAAATTATAGTAGATTAAAAAAACCTAAATCCCAAGATTTACACAACCTGGTCAGTCACCTTCCAATTTAGTAGAGAACTTTGTTGCTCTTCTGATACTTTTCAAAACCTGGCCAAACCCAAACCGGAAAGCCCTGCAGCGGGTAGTCAAAACTGCCCAACGCATTGCCGGCACCCGGCTACCGACCATAGAGCACATATACCAGAAACGCTGTTTATGGAGTAACTCAAGACACAAAGACCCTACCCACCCCAGCCACAGTCTGTTCGCCCACCTGCCATCTGGGAGACGCTACAGATGCATTCGCACCCGAACGACCAGATTTAGGAACAGCTTCTTTCCCAGGGCTGTCATCCTACTGAACTCCACAAATAAACTAAAGCCTGCACATCTGCCAATGCACTTTATCATGTTTATGTTAATGTATTACAAGCCAAATGTATGTTGAATGTTTAAATGTCTTAATCTAAATGTACACTCTCGGGAGCCACAAGCCTACATTTCGTTGTCATTGTTAGTGCACAAGTGCAGTACAATAAAGTTGATTATGATTATGATCCTGCCCATCCCCATCGATAACAAAGCGAGTTACAGCGTCTTTAGCGTAATAAAATATCCAAACGCACGACTTGAAGAAAGCAGCCACCTGCCAGTGAGGCATGAGTGTGTTTTGGGAAAGGACAGGTGACCAAAGGATGGGAGAGGTAGCAAGGCAGAGAGGAGCACAGCGCCAACTGCTCGGAGGCATGCACCTGGTTGAAGGTCAAAATGAATATTGACAATCAATATTAAAAGTAGTTTTAGCATTTGTTGAACTTTTGTGCAACATTTAAAACAAATATACAAAGGACAATTACCCTTGAATGTTTTTGGATAAGCAAAGTCTGATACTTGCTGGAACAAGTTGCATCTCCCAATGACAAATTCCACCCATTTCATTTTTCTATCATTTTAATTGCATTATGCACAGCATATCCAATGTACTCGTTTGTGCTGTGTACTTGCATCAAGCCAGACCTCTGAAGATGCTGTTCTTGAGAACTGCTTTTAACCCCTAATATTTTGAAGTCAGGTTTTCCGACAAGCTTTGTATTAGGTTTGCGCACACAAATGACAAGTGCAGTTGGGAGCCACATAAATATCATATCATCCAAAAATAACTGGGCGTACATGTCTGCGGAGGTGCAAACCCCAATTACGCAAGTCCCTAACAAACCATTAATCAATCCATTCACGAAACAGACCACTTTGAAATGTACACCAAAGCACAATCGGATCTCAGATCAAAGGACACCGCATGCTTCTTTAATTAGAAACAAAAAGCGATTCAAAATTCATGACAACACCCCACTCATTAAAAACCTCAGCTCCCATGTTTTCCATCTGGCAGTTGGGTTGAATCATGGAAACGCGAATACATGTGCCCAGCTGTAACTCGAAAGACAGTTATGATGGAGGAGGGCATAAAGCTGGCCCTCTGCACAAGTAACTCAAGACACAAAACCTGGGTGGAAATACATTTCCATCAGCATTTGCCAACACTTTAAAAAAGAGCCACAACCTGCAGCTGGCACCATTTTCAATCCGCACCCAGCTACAAACCCAAATTAAAACCTTCCTTCTACATAAAAGGCAAGGAGAACAAAAACAAAAATGTTTTTAAGGTTAAGCCTCCAGCTCCAAGCTATTTAAAAAAGGGATTCACTCCGCCACCCTTGGATTATTAACACTGCACAGGGCAATTATAGACACATCAGCTTTAAAACATGCCAAAGGCTGGAAATCAAATTTTCTTTCCTTCCCCTGAAGGCACTGATCCTTGCTGGGGTACAGTCCCACAGCAAAGCTACCCTTCAGTACCTCACACCCAAGTGCTATTCTTCATATTCAAGCCTAGACAATGAACTTCAGCGGTGATTCGAGCTAGAGATGGCAGAACTACGAGCCAGGATCCTATCCTCACTAGATATCCACTTTCCGCGAAGGATCACCAAAACAACAACTTGTATTTATACAGCATCTTTAAACGTAGTAAAACATCCCCAGGCAATTCACAGGAGCATGATCAGTGGGAAAAAAAAACATTAGGGACAGTTGACAAAGCGGTAGGTTTTAAAGGAGCATCTTAAAAAGGAGGGGTTTAGGGAGGGTGATGTAAGAAAACTACTAGGCACTTGGTCTAAGCGTTAAACAAAGCTTTAATCAACTGGTTTTACAACATGGTGGTCTAATTGTGTCCTTCACTAGTTCCGGTTAAGAATGTCCTGCGCAAGCTGGGCCCGTGCCAGTCCCTGGACAGCGCCACCCACAGGCCGCTCAGTTGATTCATGTCAGGCGGTATTCCAGAGTTTAGGGCCTAGACGGCTGAAGGCACGGCCACCAATGGTGGGGTGAAAGGAGTGGGACTAAATAGCAATTATCAATTCCCGCCCATCCCTGCACACCCAGGGCCACCGAGGGAAATTGCAGCACTTCTACTGCTGTCCAAGCAGAGGAGATTAACTCCGTGCAGACCAGGAATTGAACCTGGGACCTTCTGATCCAGATACCTTCGTGCTGCACCTTGCAAATACCAAAAGATAACATCTGTCCCCAGTATAACACCCGGTAATAAACGCGAGAAATTTCCCGCAAGTTCTGGGGTTTCAGGCTGTTGCGTCCGTGTATAAGACACAGACTGCGGAGAATGGTACAACAGGTGTTTACTCAACGTGGCTCACACTGCAACTGATCTGTACAGATTACTAAGTGCTATATACAGGTGTGGTCACTGAAAAAGGTATATACACATTACACAGGCAGAGTTAAGAGAAGCATAAAACTTTGTAAAAAAACAACCGTCACCTTGACGTTTTCTTATCAAGTCATTTGCTCGTGGGGATTAAACATTTACAGTAGATTTGTTGTGCAACTATTACTATCAGTACCATTTACAAATTCACATTCAAGACCCTTCTTTCCCTTGCTTCCTCCCAGGCATAGCCTTTATTGATTTTATGAGCCATTGTGTTTGAACTATGAGTGTTATGGGCGAAGAGATTGACTGGGAGGAATTCTTGATTAAGTTCAAGCTGATAAAAATAGGAATAATGCAAAGTTCAGTTGCATTAAACAGCTCCATTTAAAAACTCAATGTATTCTTCGACTGTCAAAGAGAAACCAAAAACAGTCAAATGTTAAAGAACTTTGTGTTGTTCTCTTCTGATTAACAAAAAAATTACCAAAAAGGCCGCTTGAAACAACTTTTAAACACCTTTAACTTAATAAAACATCCCAAAATGAAAATAGTCAGAGCAGCAAGAGAAGGGTTAGGGGGTGGTGAGTTAAGGCAAGATCAAAGAGGTAGGTGTGGAGGAGGCTTATGAAGGAATGGAGAGGCTCCAAGGTAGAGGGCAGGTGGTGTGTCAGTAGTGGCTCAGTGGGTTGCACGCTCGCCTTGGAGTCAGAAGGTTGTGGGTTCAAGTCCCACGCCAGGGACTGGAGCACAAAAGTCCAGGCCGACACTCCAGTGCAGTGCGAAGGGAGGTGCCGTTTTTCAGACGAGACGTTAAACAGGGGCCCTGTCTATTCTCAGGTGGACGTAAATGATCCCATGCCACGATCTCCAAGAGCAGGGGAGTTATCCCCGGTGTCCTCAATCAACATAACAAAAAACATATTATCCAGCCATTATCACATTGCTGTTTGTGGGAGCTTGCTGTGTGCAAATTGGCTGCAGTGTTTCCTACATTACAACAGTGACTACACTTCAAACATTCACTACAAGCCCACTGACAGCTACCCGGACGACACTTCCTCCCACCCAGTCTCCTGTCAGGACTCTATTCCATCCTCCCAGTTTCTCCATCTCTGCCGTATCTGTTCTGACGATGCCACCTTCCATACCAATGCTTCCGACATGTCTTTTTTCCTCAACCGAGGATTCCCCTCTACTGTGGTTGACACAGCCCTTGACCATTCTATCTCTCGCACTTCTGCCCTCCCTCCCGGAACCACGATAGGGTTCCCCTTGACCTCCCCTTTCACCCTACCAGCCTCCACATTCAATGGATCATCCTCCGCCACCTTCAGCATGATCCCACCACCAAACACATCTTCCCCTCACCTCCCCTTTCAGCATTCCGTAGGGACCACTCCCTCCGCGACACCCTTGTCCACTCTGCTATCAGCCCCAACACCCCTTCCCCCGGCAGCGCAGGAGATGCAACACCCGCCCATATACCTCCGCCCATATACCTACCCCCTTCCCACTGTCCAGGGCCCCAAACACCCCTTCCAGGTGAAACAGCGATTTACTTGTACTTCTTGCAATCTAGTATACTGTATTCGCTGCTCACGATGTGGTCTCCTCTACATTGGGGAGACCAAACGCAGATTGGGTGGCCGCATTGCGGAACACCTCCGTTCAGTCCGTAAGGAGGACCCCGAGCTTCCGGTCACCTGTCACTTTAATTCACCACTCCACTCCCACTCGGACCTCACTGTCCTCGGCCTCTTGCATTGTTCCACGGAAGCTCAGCGTAAGCTCGAGGAACAGCACCTCATCTTTCGATTAGGCACTTTACAGCCTTCCGGACTCGACAGAGTTCAACAATTTCAGACCATTACCTCGATATATATATTCCACACTTTGTCTTCTGTTCTTCTCTCCCACAGGGCAGCTGTCTTTCATTCTGCCCGCACAATTTACACTTCATCTCGAGCCATCCTTTGTTTAACCTGTCCCATTACCATCTCCTTTTGTCTTGAATGTCTCAATCTCATCCGCCTTCCATCCCTATCACAGACCTTCCCTTTTACTCCTTCATCCCCCTCACCCTTTTCCAGCCTCTTCACTTGCTTAAAAATCTGTTCCATTTCCGGTTTTTTCCCAGTTCTGATGCAAGGTCATCGACCTGAAACGTTAACTCTGTTTCTCTCTCCACAGATGCTGCCTGGCCTGCTGAGTATCTCCAGCATTTTGTGTTTTTATTTCAAAAGTACTCCATTGGCTGTAAAGCGCTTTGGGACATCACGAGGTTGTGAAAGGTGCTATATAAATGCAAGACTTTGTTCTTTCTCTTACAGCAAGGGCTTTGATAAACAGCAATCAGTTGTGGGCACCTTGGCCAATTTTGCCTTCCTAACCCAGGGCTGACCGAGGCAGCATCCTACTGCCATGCCAAGAGCGCTCAGCTAACTCAGCGGGGACTGGAGATCAAACGTAGGACTTTCCTGGCGATATGGGTCAACTACTCCTGGATAAACACACTGAGCATCAGGGAACCATAGAAGCTTTGATTTTTTAAATTCTTAAATACTGGAAGCGATGAAGAACAGTTAAATGAAGTTGAGCTTTGGAAAGAGGAGAGAGTTCAAGGTGACCCAAATAAAGTTGAAGATTATGAAGGGAAATTCAAAGTTGATCCCGGCAAAGGGCTCCAATACCAGGGGGTAGAAGCTAAAAACGAGGTTAGGAGTAAGTTGCGCAGAACTTGAAATTTTTTTTTTTTTTTAAATACATAAAATGTAACTGCTAATAGAATAGGAAGCAGACAGTACTAAAAGGTTCAAAAGGCAATTAGCTGCATTTCTGCAGAGAAAAAAGGGATTGAGGGCCAAGATGAGAAGGCGAGATTGATCCATCAAAAAGGGGCAGGGTTTTCCCGTCGCTAAAAATTCTTGTTGTAGAAAGTTAAACATACAGACAGAATGAATGTACGTACAGAGAAGCAAGAGAAAGCAGCACTTGTAGGGAACAGGTTAAACAGGGATGGATTCCAACTGTTCAGGGACTAGATATTATATGGTCTTCGCCCACCCATTATCTCCCTTCTTCACCTGAAGGAGTGACTGATGCTGCTGTACAGGCTCACATGTGCCATCTCATCAAGGAACTCAGAAAGTGATTAAGACATAACGGAAGGGAAGAGTACTTGGACATCACTCATATCGAATATGCTATTGGTGGTTGGTGGTTGGGGGGGGGGGGGGGGGCGTTTGAGAGAAGGACGAACTATTTCATTTTTTCTTGGTCCAGCACGATATCCATTGCTGGTGAACTGTAACAACATGCCATACAGATGATATCCAACATGCAGTGTGTGACTAAATATTAGAACTGCTGGGAGTTTGAGATTAATCTACATTTCTGGAATAATTGGCCACTTTTGTTAAAAGGCATGTTAAAATTTCAGAACCATTACTGTACTTGGAACATTCAAGGGCCAATGGAAAGAAAGAATTTCTATAACGCCTTTCATGACCACCAGACGTCCCAAAGCACTTTACAACCAAAGAAGTGCTTTTTGAAGTGTCATCACTGTTGTCATGTATGAAATGCAGCAGCCAGTTTGCACACAGCAAGCTCCCACAAACAGCAATGCGATAGTGACCAGATCATCTGTTTTTAGTGAAGTTGATTGAGGGATAAATATTGGTCAGGACACCGGGGACAACGCCCCTGCTCTACTTCGAAATAGTGGCCGTGGGATCTTTTACACCCACCTGAGCGCGCAGACAGGGCCTCGGTTTAATATCTCATCTGAAAGACGGCCCCTCCAACAGTGCAGCGCTCTCTCAGTACTGCCCCTCCGCCAGTGCGGCGCTCCCTCAGTACTGCACTGAAGTGTCAGCCTGGATTTATGTGCTCAAGTCTCTGGAGTGGGACTTGAATCCACAACCTTTGGAATCAGAACTGTAACTTTTACGAAGCTTTTGAATAAAGTTCTTGCTCCACACCTTACCAATAGACTACTGGGATGAATGCTGGCTCCAACCTCCGAAACGTCTCAAAACAAATATTGCACAGTATACGAATTCCAGGTTTTAAAACTCTCGAAGCCAACTAGGAATGCACAAAAAAAATATGAAGTCAGCTCTTGGGCAACAGATGCTCGCAGCAAACTTGGCTCCTCTGGTAACAAATTACATCATCCTCCTTTCCACCAAGGAGATGGAAAGACTTTGCTCCCCATCAACCTGCTTTCAGATGCATCAACGTGACGGTCAGTGCTTCTTTTCCATGCTGCATTTGACACATTAGAGTTCTCAAAAATGGAACCGTTTATACCAATGGGTTCCCTGAAACGTGGCAGGATAGCTCCACTGCTAAATCAGAGCGAGGTCCCTTGTGCGTTTAAGTTCTGAAATTATGCAATCTACAGCAACTCAAATTCAAAACAGATTACAGATTTATTCCTCCTCTTCTGCAGTTACAATGGGTTTCGTGGGATGCAAAATAAAAAAGACTTGCATTTCCATAGCACCTTCCACGACCACCAGATGTCCCAAAGCACTTTACAGCCAATGAAGTACTTTTGAAGTGCCGTCACTGTGGCAATGCATGAAATGCAGCAGCCAATTTGTGCACAGCAAGGTCCCACAACCAGCAATGTGATAATGACTAGATAATGTTTAGTGATGTTGGCTGAGGTATAAATGCTGGCCAAGGCACTGGGGAGAACGAGGTCATTTCTTGAGCAGCTAAGGATACTGCTCATCAAGACCTTTGACAAAACATAGACGATAGGAGCAGGAGTAGGCCATTCGGCCCCTCGAGCCTGCTCCGCCATTTAATGAGATCATGGCTGATCATCCAAATTCAGTACCCTGTCCCTGCTTTCTCCCCATATCCCAAAGGTCATCAACCTGAAACATTAACTCTCCACAGATGCTGCCTGACCTGCATTTTCTGTTTTTATTTCAGGTTTTCTACTTATTTGATTATTGTACTTCAAAAAGAGCAAACAGAACATCACACCTCTAGATATACCAATAAGTCATCTTTGATCACAGTGCTGATAATCTGATTCAGAGGCAGCTTATAAATTGGCCATTTACAACTGATCTCTTGAGCAGTCAGTCAAGCAAGGTGCAGTAGGACACTGCTTAGCCAGAGAATATACATCTGAACTGTAGGATTAACCCCCCAAAAAGTGCCAGACCACCCAGCATGCCCTACGCAAATATTTAATCGTGCTATGTATGTTTCACTGCTGAATATTTCATGCAACACAACACTGGAATATCCAATCAGCTATCTGAATTATTCACTTATCCAAACAGGCACAGGTTTCATGAACTGTTGCAGTAAACAGCATCTTGTTACCTGGTGGCTACGACCTTCTGGGGAAACTTTACAGTTCACTTGCCTTGAATTTTACTAACTCTTGGGAGCTAATTGGACTGAAATGGATACCAGAAAAAAGCCTAACATTTTTATTTAACAATTGCACACTAGGACCCCCGTTAATAAAAATATAGATCCCCTATTTTGCACAATAAGTGGATATCAGTAAGTGTCACCGTGGCTCAGTGGGTACCACACCTGTCTCAGTCCGAGGCTGTGGGTTCGAGCCCCACTAGAGACTGGAGCATAAAAATCTGGGCCGACACTCAGCACAGTACTGAGGGAGCGCCGCGCTGTCGGAAGGGCGGCACTGAGGGAGCGCCGCGCTGTCGGAAGGGCGGCACTGAGGGAGCGCCGCGCTGTCGGAAGGGCGGTCTTTCGGATGAGACGTTAAACCGAGGCCCTGTTTTTTCCTCAAATCAACATATCAAAAACAGATTATCCGGTCATTATCACATTGCTGCACACATATTGGCTGCCACGTTTCCTACATTACAACAGTGACTACACTTCAAAAAAGTACTTCATTGGCTGTAAAGCGCCTTGGAACGTCCAGTGGTCATGAAAGGCACTAATAAATATATTTATATATAAAAAAAGTCTCTCCGTGTCTCAAACCTCTTACAGCAAAGATTATAGTCAGAGGTACACAGTTAATTTGGGAAATGTGGGCTGCTGGTTGTGTTGGGAGGGTGGCAGGCTACAATTAACACAGCGAGCCTCCCAAGTCCTTGGTTGAAAATGACCTTGGACATAATTATCTCCGAGGTAGAACACTCAGAAATCCCACCCATATAGCTCTGGGCCAATGCCCGATCCTCTCCAGCTTTCCCACTGGGGGCGCAGGGGGAGAGTTTTAAAACGGAGCAGGATTCAGGCAGGAAACCGCTCCTGCGAGTTAATTACCCGCTAGTGGCAGGAGGCCAGAGCCATTTTAACCACTGGGCCTCATTTAAATATTGCCAGAGCACAATGTGGTTGCTGCAGATAGAGGGGCTTTTTGGCTGCCCACAGGGCTCCACGCAAAGTGGTGGGGGTGGGGGGGGGGGGGGGGCTTACCCTACGTAAACTTGGTCATCCAAAACTCGGCTGCCCGTGTCCTAACTCGCACCAAGTCCCGTTCGCCCATCACCCGTGCTCGCTGACCTACATTGGCTCCCCATTAAGCAACGCCGCAATTTCAAAATTCTCATCCTAGTTTTCAAATCCCTCCACGGCCTCGCCCCTCCCCATCTCTGATCTCCTCCAGCCCTACAAATGCTCCTTAAAACCTACATCTTTGCAGTTGTACAGGGACTTGGTGAGACCACACCTTGAGTATTGTTTTTTTGAGTTGAGTATTGGTCGCCTTATCTGAGGAAGGATGTTCTTGCCATGGAGGGAGTGCAGCGAAGATTCACCAGACTGATACCTGGGATGGCAGGAATGACGTATGAGGAGAGATTGGGTCGATTAGGCTTATATTCGCTAGAGTTTAGAAGAAAGAGAGGGGATCTCATTGAAACTTATAAAATTCTAACCAGACTAGATGCAGGAAGGATGTTCCCGATGGTGGGGGAGTCCAGAACCAGGGGTCACAGTCTAAAGATGAGGGGTAAGCCATTTAGAATTGAGAGGAGGAGGAATTTCTTCACCCAGAGAGTGGTGAATCTGTGGAATTCTCTACCACACAAGGCAGTAGAGGCCAATTCATTAAATATATTCAAGAAGGAGTTGGATATATTTCTTAAGGCTAAAGGGATCAAGGGATATTGGGAGAAGGCAGGGACAGGGTACTGAATTTGGATGATCAGCCATGATCTCATTGAATGGCGGAGCAGGCTCGAGGGGCCTAATGGCCTACTCCTAGCTATGTTTTTGACCAAGCTTTTGGTCATCTGCCCTAATATCTCCTTATGTAGCTCAGTGTCAAATTGTGTTTGAGAACACACCGGTGAAGCACCTTGGGACATTTTACTAAGTTAAAGGCGCTATAGAAATACAAGTTGTTTGAGTCTCACAGGAGGGAAGGCAGTGACTTGCCTTGCGGAGTTCAGAGCAGCATTCCTGCTCCTCCTGCCCCCACATTTACCACAAAAATAACTGGAATTTGAAGGGGAAAGTTGTTTAAAACATCAAAAACAAAGTAGAAGCAGAAAGATACTTTCCTTGAAAAATAGTTAGTTATTGTACTCAAGGAGATGTTTACACCTGACTAGTGAAACTTCTAAACAGTGCTAGATTTCAAAAGTGGAAACTTTATATTTTGTTGTGTATTCGGAGTGCTTACACAATTTATTTATATGTGTTTATACGCAGTAGTCAAACTATTTTTCGTATAAACGGCAAGGGGTTTTGACAGAGTAAATAGGGAGAAGCCGTTTCCACTGGCAGGAGGGTCGATAACCAGAGGACACCGATTTAAGATAATTAGCAAAAGAATCAAGGGGAGAGGTGAGAATTCCACCCCCCCCCCCTTTAAAACACAGCAAGTTATGATGATCTAGACCACGTTGCCTGAAAGGGCAGTAGAAGCAGATTCAATAGCAACTTTCTAAAGGGAATTCGATAAAAACTTTATTAATAAGCGAGACATTTACAGGGCTATGGGGAAAGAGCAGGGAAGTGGGACTAATTGGATTGCTCACTCAAAGAGCCAGCACAGGCATGATGGGCCGAATGGCCTCCTACCCTCATGCAACTGGACTGACTTAAGAAAACTACGAGGCACTTGGTCTAAGCGTTAAACAAAGCTTTAATCAACTGTTTTACAAGATGGAGGTCTAGTGGTGTCCTTCACTAGTTCCCGTTAAGAATGTCCTGCGCAAGCTGGGCCCGTGCATTTATACTCTCCTGGACAGCGCCACCCGCAGGCCGCTCAGTATTATTTCATAAGTCTTTCTCTTTCTTTCTTTCTTTCTTTATTTATTTAATGACTGATTCATGTCATGGACTGGACTATACGGTGCGTCATTATTCAAATTTGGAAGGCAGATTGACAAAGTCCTGAAGTGAAAATGGTTCATCAAAAAGGTTCTGCTTAAAAGCACAAGTACTGTTGGCAAGATAGTGTGTAAAAAAGTTTGATAGTCATTGGCCTTGGCTAGAAAAAACACACCCTAAACAGTTGGGCAATAAAAGATAACAAGCTGCTCCCTAGATATGAAGAATTTTTTTATTTTTATAAATTGTGGTATGCAAAAAGGAACAAAATCAATTTATTGATGTACCTGCAGTTGGTGAGGAACATAAACTATTTATTTTCCAGGAACCAAACAGCTCTCCCAATATCTTTCCAAATTCTCAGTGGAAACGTGCACCTCACCCCTCCCATCAGTTGACGAACTCACCAGGATAATCTAGCTAGTAAATCTTGGGGTCGGAACGGCATGCCTGCAATAAAGCAAGCATGACTCAATATTAACCTTATAAACCGCACCCCCCCCAATCACTTCCCACCAACAATCTTGCATTTTGGAATATTCCATAGCCTTTTGAATAAGTCAGTCAGTGATCCTGTAAGAATACAGTAGGAGTTATTCGGAGTCCCACCCATGATTGAGAAATTCCCAGTATTCAGTGCATGCAACTTAAATTAATTTTTAAAGAAGTGTTCCAAGAACCCATGATCGTACACTAGAGTGGGAATACCAGGCACACTCGGCCTCTTCAATTTTACAAGCTGGCTACTCGGACTCATTTGTTTTACCGCACTGCCACCAATAGCAGCAGTGCTGTAAACAAAGTCGGGCACGTGCCTCAGGTGTCCGATGCCCTTCCCAAGGAGCTGGTTTTGATGGGTAGCCATGCTTCCTGGCCCACAGCCAGTTGAGCAGCTCGCCCGTTCTTGTAGAGACCAGAAAAAACCACACACACCCCTCCCCCCCCCCCCCCCCCCCCAACCCAGAAAGAGCGGCACCAACTGCACTGTGTTTCGCCCTGTTGTTTGAGCTGCTGTGGAAACCACATAAAACAGGGTGGTTTCTACATTACCAGGACCCTCGGGCACTTTCCAAACAGCATCAAAACTACAGGGTTGTAGTTGCCACTAACATTAAGACATGCAAGATTGCCAGCAGTTTCCCCTCGAGTTATGTCTCTTGGCTTACTCTGCCACAATGGGAGGACAGAGGATGATAGAAGACACGGCACCAAGACATGTTCGTGGACCAAAGCAATGCTCAAGACAGGAATTGTACTTAATTCGCCAAGTAATGAGTTCTAGATCCCAAGTGGTCATGCTCAGGGTAGTGGGGGAGGCGCAGGGGGCTGGTCAAGGAGGAAAATGGGGACAAAGCACTTTTGCCAGAGCGGTACACTCTCAAGTCAGACCCCTTTTACACACCGAGAGATTAATCAGAGTGGCATGGACAGCAATGTTCCTTTTAAGCTGCGCAGTGGTCTGGAGGCCCCGCGCAGGCCACTCGCCAGCTTTACACTGGAAAAACTGTGCATGCGCAGAAATTTGAATGGGCCCGCAGCCCCCCACCCCCATAAAAAGAGGGATAATTGATTGACAAGAGGTCTGGTTGCGTGTTGCATCAGTCATGAAACATATACATCACATCTCCTGTGGCTCAGAGACAGATACGCCGATTTGAAAAAGCGGGGTACAGAGTACAAACGGAAGACTATTGACACTCAGCACGCGTCTCGGGGAAACCCCCATCAGTGCCATCGGATAGACAAAGAACTTGCATTTATATAGCGCCTTCTGCATCCTCAGGACGTCCCAAAGGGCTTTACAACCAATGAAGTACTTTTGAAGGGCAGTCGTCGTTGTGGTGTAGGCAAACATGGCGGCCAATTTGCACACAGCAAGAGCCCACAAACAGCAAGTGACAAACGACCAGAGGATCTGTTTTAGGTGGCGGTTGAGGGATATATATTGGCCAAGATACCAGGGAGAACGCCCCTGCTCTTCTTCCAATCGTGCAATGAGATCTTGCACATCCACCTGAACAGCCAAGATGAGTCGTCGGTTTAAACGCTTCATCCCCAAAAAAAGGCACCTCCAACAATGCAGTACTCCCTCAGTACCGCACGGAGGTGTCAGTCTAGTTCACGTGCTCGAGTCTCGAGGAGTGGCGCTTGAAGCCACTGTCGAGAGGAGGAGTGTGCTACCGCCAGTGAAGGGGACAGTGATCCCCAATTAACAACAGAAAACGCTGGAAAAACTCAGCAGGCCAGGGCAGCATCCATGGAGAGAGAAACAGAGTTAACGTTTCAGGTCGATGGCCCTTCGTCAGAACTGGAAAAAAGGAAATGGGAAGCAGGTTTAGGGGCTGGGAAAGAGGGGGAGGGGATTAAAAAAAAAAAAAAAGGTCAGTGATAGGCTAGAAAGCAGGAGACATTGTAGACACAGGCAGACCCGGCTACCAAGAGAGGACAGGATATGCTCTCACTGAAATCAGGGAGTGGTGGAGACAGAGATGCACTTCCTCACAGCTTGTAGAAAATATCAGGGCATAAGGGAGAATTTCTACCCAAAATTCACAAAAATATGCCCGGAATTCAGAAATTTGAATGACGACCAAAAACTCCCATACCTACTAGGGGAAGAGAGAAATTGTGTAACCTTAGCGGCACACTATGTTACAGCTTGCCATAAACAGAGGGACAACCACTAAATATAAGAAAAAAAGAGTATATACAAATTATATGAATGTATATATTTATACACTCAGGGATATATCTGTTTATACACTATGAATAGATCTGTATTTTTGTGTACAACCATGAATGTTTTTCGATGCTTTGGCAACATAAGATGTACCTTGTCATGCCAATAAAGCGATTTGAATTGAATTGAGAGACATTAAGAGATATTCAAGGCAAGAGGAGGTGGTAATGGGGCAGGTTAAGAAACAAAAGGATGGCTCTGGAGGAGGTGTGAATTGCACTGGCAGGATGAAGGACAGCTGCTATGTGGGAGAGTAGAGAAAAAAAAAAGGAATGTGTGTGTGATAGGGGCCGAGGTTATGATCTGAAATTGTTGAACTCTATGTTGAGTCCAGAGGGCTGCAGAGTGCCTTTGATTGATGTAATGCTGGAGTCGTTTCAAAGAGAGAAGATTAAAAAAAACACCAGATAATTGCAGACGAGTTAATGTAATTAAACATTCTGGGAACATAGGATGGTGGTGAGAACCTAGGTGATTTCATTGCAGTGGTTTCCACCCAACCCAATCTGGTTTCTAAATTAGACCGAATGACAATCCACGTGCCAAAACACTCTGCATGTTTCATTGTCTACGCACAAACAATCCAAGAAAACTGCTCCTCTCACTTCCCGAGTTTACAGCCAGTTCGGGAGGAAATTTGGGAAAATGCATAATTACGACAGGTTCAAGACAGTCTGGAAAAGGGGAGTCACTTTTAGCTGAAAAAAAAAACCCCCAACTTTTTCAGTCTACTTTCAAAACAAAAAATAAATAAATCTGGTTTTGCAGCACGGTTGCACAACTGGAATATGAGAACAGCAGCTGTTGATGAACTTGAACAAAAGAAACTTTTCAACACTATGAAACAATCTTTGGCAGGTCAGTAAATCAAACCTTAAGTGTGTAGTAACAACTATTTTGGAGCAGTTTGCTGTGCTGTCACACTACCCATTACTTAGACCATTTCATGGCATTTTTCTTTTTTTAAAAACCAACACAACAACTTCTTCCCTCTCCTCCCAATAGATGGTGATTCATACTGCAGTTTCCCAGGGCCTAGCCAATGAAGTGTCAGTAGGCAATTCAACTAGGGGAGGGGACAAAAAACAAACACGGCTAAAGCCAATTCTGTCTCGCCAGACCACCACATGTGGGCTTTACAGCAGGGATAACCCAAAAGAATGACCAACTATCACTTGGATTGTACTTTATGCCCTCAGGACATCTCAAAGCACCAAGTATTTTTGAAGTGCAGTCACTGTCTTGTAGGCAAATGTGGCCGTCAGTTTGCACACAGCAAGGTCCCACAAATAGCAAATGAATGATCAAACCTATTGGTGCTTGGCAGGGAGAGAAATATTTTGCTAGAACTTCCTTGGGTCTTCATCTAGTGCCATGGGATCTTAGACCATTCAGCTTAACAGGTAGACAATGTCTCAGTTTAAACATATCAAAAAGATGGCAACTCCCAACAGTGCAGCACCCCCTCATTACGGCACTGAAGCATCAGCCTGGAGTGAGGCTTGAAACCAATGGCACAGGGGTCAGTTACAGCATCCGTCAAGTCAATAGAATCCACCTATATATATTTTTTTTTTTTTTTTTTATAAATTAAAATTACATTTTGGCATCATCCACTCAAACATCTGGCACAATACATCCTTAAGCACACAATTCACTAAACTGACTCACCAGGAAAGGTGGAAGCGATTTCCAATCAACATAAAACATTTTAAATTCGGCTCCACCAGATTTTTCCCGTCAGGATAAATCAAAATACAATGCATTATTTTTAACAGCAAGTGCTGATGGCATTACTTAGGGAGGGGTTACAGAGTTTGAAAAGTGTTTAGAAGGTGAATTGAGGACAGCTGAAAAACTTCAGCTACTGGTGTTAATCCATTACACCATCAGATTCAGCAACTCCTCCAAGCCAGTTATTCTGATTTAAACAGGGAGCGGTTCCAAGGGTTCTTCGCAATAGTTCTTTCCAACACACACACTAAAACAGGGTAATGATAGAGACACCTCATTAAAACTTGCAGATACAGTGGAGCTTAAAGAAGCTATTTGGTTGTGCAAACAAGAGTGTAAAGCCCAGATTAGATCTTTGTAAAACAACTCATATCTTCCAGTGATTTAGCAAACTTCTGTTGTTCCAGAATTATATTAAATCTGTGCATAATTTTTATTCTACAATATTTGGTTGATTATTAGAAGTGTCACAGATCAGCCCCATAGCACAGCACACTGGCACATGAAGGCAGGACATAAAATCTTAAATCAAATGTACAAAAAGTTCATGATCTTGGTTGGAACATCTGGAGAGCTGTTGAACAGCAACACCAAACAATAGCCAAGGTGCATACCTCCCAGGGACCAAAATAAAACAAACAAGCACATGTACAGGTAGACCACAAGGAGGGAATTAATTTATGAAATGGAAGGCACCTTGTCAGATTTAAGTCTTTTAATTCTACATTTTGTTCAAAGTCAAGTACATTAGTGCCAGTCAATGAACAGTACAAAGTATAAGTAGCATCTTCTGAACTTGATCAGGCATTTGATTCCAACTGCAAATAGTCAAAAAATGTATAAACTGGATTATATCACATCCAAACATTTAATAAAACATAAAATATTGGCAGCAGACCACAATTCGCTTTGGTGCCTCACTCCATACAGACAACTGTCATCTCAATCTGTCCCAGGATTACCAATAATCACACTGTCAAAACAAGCCACACAGGAGCTTGGGAAAGTAAATCTAATATTTAAAAGTACAGCAAAAGACATAAAAGTGCAATATTAAAACTCGACATTTCACTAAGTACAAAAAGAGAGTGGTCAAAAAAAAAAATCAGCAAACACCTTAAGTATTAAATCACTTGTTTTGGACCTTCGCCCGTTTAAGTTTAGAATTTATCCACAAGTTAATAAATGCAAGAAAACGCTCAACCGGAGAGAAATAATTGCAAATTCAAACCAATAGAAATACCAGATGAAAAGGGGAGGAAAAAAAACCTCACCTCAACAGGTGGATTCGTTTGCACAATTCTATGGAACTGAAGAAAAGAAAATGAGACAACACATCAGTAAATCAATTTACAGACACAATTATTGTTGTAAACCACTCTGAATAGTCTTTGAGGCACACAGTCCATTTTCCTTCTGACCACAAGCCCAGAGAAGACGGCTTGACCACCCCCCCCCCCCGCCTCTCAGCCCAAAAACTTTTCGAAAAGAGAAAATGTATCCAAGCTGACGGATTTTTTTTTTGCTGCTAGCATTTTTTTCTCCTCACCTTGTTGAGCCGTTCTTCTCCCCGAGGGTTTTCCGAATGTCAAGCGAAGTTGGACTGTGCCGCCGAGGTGAACGCTTCCCCCGCGCTGCCTCGCCGACGCACCTGCCTCCTCTGCCCTGTTCCAATTTCCCAGACTGACGGACCGACTCGAGCTTTTAAGCCACGCACCAGCAAATGACCTCAGCGCGCAAGAGCCGAGTCTGAAGTCGTCCTTGCGAGTCCTCCGACTGGTCCTCCGAGCCTGCAGGGGGCGCTTGTGTAGCGGCCGTTTGTCTACTCCCCCCCCCCCCCCCCAGAAACCAATCGTCTCACCCCTGCGTCATCCTCTGGCAACAGTGCCATCTGCAGGATTGGGAGACGCAGGTGTTCCAATGGTGCCAGGGATGTGCCACCTGCTGGATTTCAGCAGCATTGCTGCACTTGCTTTTTTGAAAAGTGTTGCACAAAATCATTTAAAGTGTTGCTCCCCATTCTCAGGAGGGAAAGGGGCCTATGTCATAATGATTACATAGAATTACACACAGTCTACAGTACAGGGACGGTAGCATAGTGGTAATGTCACTGGGCTAGTAATCCAGAAGCCTGCACTAATGATCCAGAGACGTGAGTTCAAATCCCATCACGGCAACTGCGGAATTTAAGTTAAGTTAATTAAATAAATCTGGAATAAAAAGCTAGTAAAATCACCTTTAGGGAAGGAAATCTGCCATCCTTTGCTGACTCTTAACTGCCCTTGGAAAATGGCTTAGCCACTCAGTTGTAACAAATGCAATAATAATAAGAATGAAACCGGACGCACGACATGGCAACAGAACACCCAGCCCAGTTGACCCGGCAAAGTCCTCCTCACCAACATCTGGGAGAGCTGTCATACCTTTCAGCCAATGTCCCATCACCACCACAGTAGTATACAGCCAGCCAGGAAGCAGTGGCTGGGACTCTGGACCCCATGAAGTCTACTCTCAATCATCAGCAAAGTAATGGAAGGTGTCATCGACAGCGCTATCAAGCGGCACTGATGTCCAGTTTGCGTTCCGCCAAGACCAATCGGCTGAATTCGTGAGGTGAGAGTGACTGCCCTTGACATCAAGGCAGCATTTGACCGAGTGTGGCATCAAGGAGCCCTAGTAAAGCTGAAGTCAATGGGAATCGGGGGGGAAAACTCTCCACTGGCTGGAGCCATACCTAGCACAAAGGAAGGTGGTTGGAAGATGATCATCATAGCTGCAGGAGTTCCTCAGGGCAGTGTCCTAGGCCCAACCTGCTTCATCAATGACTTTCCCTCCAACATAAGGTCAGAAATGATTTGCTGATGACTGCACAGAGTTCAGTGCCATTCACAACTCTTCAGATAATGAAGCAGTCCATGCCCGCTGCAACAAGACCTGAACGACGTTCAGGCTTGGGCTGATAAGTGGCAGGTAACATTTGTGCCAGGCAAGCGAGAGTCTAACCACCTCCCCTTAACATTCAACGGCATTACCATCGCCGAATCCTCCACCATCAACATCCTGGGGGGTCACCATTGACCAGAAACTTAACTGGACCAGCCACACAAATACTGTGGCAACAAGGGCAGGTCAGAGGCTGGGTATTCTGTGGTGAGTGTCTCACCTCCTGACTCCCCAAAGCCATTCCACCAAGGCACAAGTCAGGAGTGTGATGGCATACTCTCCACTTGCCTGGATGAGTGCCACTCAAGAAGCTCGACACCATCCAGGACAAAGCAGCCCGCTTGATTGTCACCCCATCCACCACCTTAAACATTCACTCCCTCCACCACCGGCGTACCGTGGCTACAGTGTGTATCATCTACAAGATGCACTGCAGCAACTCGCCAAGGCTTCTTTGGCAGCACCTCCCAAACCCACGACCTCTTCCACCTAGAAGGACAAGGGTACCATCCTGACTTGGAAATATATCGCTAATCCTTCATCGTCGCTGGGTCAAAATCCTGGAACTCCTTCCCTAACAGCACTGTGGGAGCACCTTCACCACACGGACTGCAGCGGTTCAAGAAGACGGCTCACCACCACCTTCTCAAGGGCAATTAGGGGACGGGCAATAAATGCTGGCCTTGCCAGCGACGCCCACATCCCATAAACGAATTAAAAGAACACAAGGATGAGAATTTTTTAATCGAGGCGTTGCTGGACCGGGAGCCAATCTAGATCAGCGAGCACAGGGGTGATGGGTGAGTAGGTTAGCACGCTGCTTGTTCACTTCGAAACTTGGGCTTTGAATCCAGCCCAGAGCAATGAGATAAAAGCCTGCTTTTTCTTCTGGTTATAAAAGTCTTATGTGAAATAAACCTGGACAATCTCAACCCACTTCCTAGCAGGGTGTGTGCCCACAGCACAACGACCCAGCATTCAGCACTAAATGGGACTAAGTCTGCAATATCATTCAGATGATGGTTAGTGTGGGAAATGGAAATGTCTTGGTGCAGGAAGAGGGGATCCTCGTCTGAGGTTGAGACTGCTGCATATTATTGGAGCAGCGTAAAGCAGCTGGATGCGCTACAGATCTGACCTGAAAGTGCATGGTGCTTACGCTGGGTGACAAACGACTCCGATTCCCCAGCAATGACATGCCTCACCGAGAGGGGCAGAGAAACGTTTGCAAATCTTTAAAGGTGGCGAAGTGGGCACAATAACAAGGAGAGTGTCAAATTCAAGGTAGGGCACGCAAGAAACTTACACACACTCGTCATCACAGACAAAGAGGAAGCTGAAAAACTCAAACAGTCCCTGCCTCCACGTCTGGCTGTGAAAAAAGCTGAATTAAGGAACTGAGATCTGTAGGAATAACAACAGAAACGGCTGGAAACACTCAGCAGGTCGGGCAGCACCGAGGAGAGAGAGAAACAGAGTCAATATTTTGGGTCGAGGACCCTTCGTCAGAACTGGAAAAGGTTAGGGAGGAGAGATTTTTAAGCAGGGGCAGGGAGGAGGGGAGGAAAGAACAAAGGGAAGGTCTGTGACAGGCGGGAAGGCAGGAGAGATTGACTGACGAAAGGGATGATGGTGCGAGGCATAAAGGCCTAGAAATTCGGTTGGTTGCGCCAGGGATTAGCGCCTAAAGAGGGCAATAACTGGGGCGATAGCCAAATTCCGGTGGGGCGCAAGGCGTTTAGCGCCTCGCCCCATATTGAGTATGCATTTAGCGCCGGCGCTAACGCTTAGCGCCCGCTCATGGGCGCAGGCTAATTATGATGTCATCTGAGTGTGCAACGCCTTTTCGGCGCCCCAGACGGGAAATTCAGTGGCGCCCCCCTCCGTAGCGCCTGGCGCTATTAGTGACAGTTTTCCTGGGCCTTACCAAGTCGCTCTCGGGCTGGAGGAGCGTTATTTAAAGGGGACTGGTGTGGTTTAAAAACGGCACACATTTCTGGTGCACAACTTCCTCGAGAGCTACAAAGAGTTGCTGACCTGCACACTGAGAGCCATTTGACCACTGGGCCCACGCTGGCAGAGGAACAGCAGCCTTCTGACCATCGCCTTGCTGTTGGTGAGCCTTGACAACGGGGAACCTTCCTGTGGGCACTTATTACGGGGCCTGCATTGGAGGGGAACGTCCTGCTGCTGAATCATCTGGAAAGGGCACTGAGACGCTGGGAGAGGGGGGCGGGCATGGCCAGACGGAGGAGGGCCAACAGACGTCGCCACAGCAGACCTTACGCTGGCAGGGTTTTCCGACAGCAGTTTTCCTACATCAACATGCCGGAGGAGCAGTGTGTCAGAAGGCTACGATTTAGAAAGGAGGTGGTGACTGAGCTGTACCAGCTGCTTCAGCCAGATCTGCAGCCGGTCTGATACCCCCAAGCCTGTGAAGGGCAAGATGCATGTAAATAGCAGGCATGGCCATTGTAAATGAAGAAAGTGTTTCATTACACAAAATGTGGTTCCTTCAAACATGAGAAAGCTATGGCAACAGAAAGCAAAACTAATACATTGACACATAACTGCCTCTCACACCCGGGAGACTGTCCAAAACATAAATCACATTCCGACCATCTTCCTTGGCCTTGATTCCACTGCGCCAACCAAAGCATCCAATGCCCCATCAGTGAGGCGTTCCTCCCTCTGCCTCACCCTTTCCATTTCTTGCTAGGCTGGTGCGCCACAGGTAGGCTCCCACCGCTTTGAAGGCCTACAAGGCAGTGAGTGTGTCTGGTGATGCCAATTGACCTGCCCCTTTAAGAGCTGGCCGGCGCCAGTGTGTCTCAGGGAAAGTGATTATTGACAGCACCTGCGCTGCGCCCCGCCGCAGCGATATTGGGTAGCGCCTCCGCGTTAGCGCCTTAAGAGTCGCGCGCAGCGCCTGATTTACCGCCGCAAACACCATCAGGGGACGCAACGACCCAATATCGCGCCAGGTGGCGCTAAGTCGCAACTGGCGGTACTCTTAGCGCTTCGCCAGATCTAACGCCCCAAACGGGGCTATACCGAATTTCTAGGCCAAAGAGAGGTAATGGGACAAGTTAAGAAACAAAAGGTGACCCTAGATGAGGTGTGAATGGCGATGGCAGAATCATCAACAGCTGCCATGTGAGAAGACAAAGGGAGGAAAAAATAAAAAAAATATAGGGGCCGAGGTTTTGATCTGAAATTGTTGAACTCTATGTTGAGTCCAGAAGGCTGTAAAGTGCCTAATCGAAAGGTGAGGTGCTGTTGCTCGAGCTTACGTTGAGCTTCGTTGGAACAGTGTAAGAGGCCGAGGACAGAGAGGTCCGAGTGGAGTGGAGCGGAGAATTAAAGTGACCTGTAGAGATCTGTAGGTGTTGTTTAGATTTTATTGAAACAAAAAAATGCTACAGAATCAAAAATACAACAAGGAGCACCACATTTTTGAGGCAGGACAACTGTTGTTGCGACCAACTCTTCACCTCTGCTGAAAGAGATTAAACTTGTTTGAAGATGCAGCAATGGCTAATGTCACATTTTTGTCTGTAAACAGAGGAACATGTGATTCAGGTGGGGTAGAAAGGCTCTTTGTTGGTGTCTGCAGTCTCTCTCCTACAATATTTATCCGTGTCTTTGCCAACATCTGCCGAAAAGAATTATTTCTGGTAAAGAAAATGAAATGCTGATGAAACACATTTAAGCAAAACTGCAGGAAAATAAAGCAGTGCAGTAGTTACAGATCTTTAAAGACCTGGAAGTGGTTCCAGTTATAAAACCAAGAAACTCAGAGGTCCATGATGGCTCGGTGGGTGTGTGGTACCGAGCCAAGCTGACACTCAGAAGGTCACAAGAAGGTGTTGAGATTAATACCTCTATTTCCCCATTAACTCAAGGGGATAAATTGGACCTTATGCACCTGTTTAACAGGCGTAAAACGGGTGCAACGCGGGCCAAGTTTGGGGACCACCGTCCTGCTCCACAAGAACACCTGAAAGACCTGTTATTGGGTCGGGCAATTTGTCAGGCACCCTGGCAGCCGCCTAAAACAGACGTCAAGCTCCTCACATGTGTAAATGAGGGGCCCAATGCCTGTTTTAAGTCAAATTGGATTACGATGAATGCAGCGGAACGGTCTGGTCCGCTTGGGATTCTTAAGCGGTTACCGCAGCCTAAAAGCGATTGCCGACAATTTTTTTAAAAACCGTTCCTGTGGAGCCAGGACCAGCAGGAGTGGTCGCCACGACTCTGCAGGACATGCGATCGCCCCCCTCCGCCACACTGCCGCTCCATTCCCCCCACCATCCCGGGACTTACCGCAAGGCCACTGTCTGTCTGTGACAGGTGCCGGCAGCGCGGCCAAATAATGCAAATGAGGCCCGAGACCCAATTTCGGGCTCGCCTCCGGCCTCCTGAAAACGCGGCACAACCAATTTCTAGGCCCCACTCTCTAGGCTGCTCGTGTGGGACACTGGAAGATTGCTGGTGCTTGTAGCATTATACTCCAACATGAATAAGTGCCCTGAGTGTTAGCTGTGGCTCAGTGGGCAGCACACTCGCCTCTGAGTCAGAAGGTTGTGGGTTCAAAGTCCCACTCCAGGGACTTCAACACACAAAACTAGGTTGACACTCCAGGGGTAGTGCTGCATTGGCTGGGGTGTCGTCTTTCTGATGAGATGTTAAATTGAGGCCCCGTCTGCTCTCTCAGGTGGACATAAAAGATCGCACTGCACTATTTCGAAGAAGAGCAGGGGATTTATCCCCGGTGTCCTGGGCCAATATTTATCCCTCAATCAACATCACTAAAAAAACTGATTATCTGGTCATTATCACATTGCTGTTTGTGGGAGCTTGCTGTGCGCAAATTGGCTCCCACATTTCAACAGTGACTACATTTCAAAAAGTACTTCATTGGCTGTAAAGCGCTTTGGGACGTCCTGAGGTGGCGAAAGGCGCTATAGAAATGCAAGTCTTTTTTCTTTTCTTTTATCCGTTAAGGTGGCATTCTGTCCAATAAGGCCACAGCTCCAGCATGCCCTCTATCTAAACAGGCACATCCCGAGGCTAATTGTCAAGAGAAGGTCTAGACTGGCAGTGCTGGTTAACCCCCAACTCCTGCCCTTGGGGTCAGACGAGGTGATCAAGGTCAGGAAAACCAGCAGGAAATGGCTGGCTTTCTTCCTCTTTTTTTAAAAATACATATTTTTAAGATTGTTTCATTTCTTTTTTCACGGGAGGAGGAGAAAATTGAGGGGGGAAAGAAAAGAAAAATCAGGAAATGGAACTTAGGCAAAGGACCAGTAATGTGGCTCTTATCTTTGGTCCCTTCAGAAGCAGGTACTCCATCCTGTGGCCGATGAGCTTTCTCTTTCACCCCCAGATTATTGCCATGTACAACCCCCAAACCATTGGCATGTACCTGTCCCCAGACTAGTTCATGCATATCCCTTCAGACTACTGTCACGCACAAACCCTGCTTTAATTATCGGGCAGGACAAAGGGGAAGAAAAACTCCAGAGTGCCATCACTCCAGCACTGAAGCAGTTCTGTGAATGAGTGTCGGAGTTTGTTATCACTCTCAATCTGTATCCTTTATTTTTGAATATTGAAACTCCCGCTTTAAAGTGTGAGATAGAGAACAGGATCCAGGGAGGGGATGAACAGGATAACAAACAACAAAATGGAACTCTTGCCTGTCTATTGTCACTAATTTAGGAGTTCCTGGAAATGAAGCTGGGATCGCAGGGTCCTTCTTGGCAATTGGAAAACTCCCATCCACAATATTTGTGCACCATATGTGGGAGTTCCTAACAAAGGATAAGGTGTAGTATTAATGGACTATAACATTTAATCAACCAGCGATGATAAGAATCTAAGAATTAGGAGCAGGAGTCGGCCATTCGGCCCCTCGAGCCTGCTCCGCCATTCAATAAGATCATGGCTGATCTTTGACCTCAACTCCATTTTTCCGTCCGATCCCCATATCCCGCGTGATACTGGGGCACACCAGGGGCTAGGTTTTCCTATAGGCTGGAATCTTACAGGCTGATTTTCCAATGTCTTTGCCTAGCGATGATTACGCACACCACACAAAGCTATGTTCCGATGGTAATCTGTTAGTGCTGTTGGAGTAATTTGGGATAGACTGGCACGAACCTGATATTTTAGGATTTTGGGTGCATAAATGATATGGGCGAATATTAGCAGCCTTTATCACCGCACCACCAAATCATGGATTGACAACAAACTGGACGGTGTTAAATAGCATATTACTACACTGGGCACTGAGGAACATAGCTAATAACTCCTGCCATTTTGACTTGTGCATGCAGAACAAATTAGCACATCACGACCACAAGATATGTGTGACAAAGACTGTCTTCTAGTAGAAGTCCGCAAGGAGCAGGCTGCTTTAGGTCCTAATTAACTTGTATGCCGATGGAAATAAAGGTAAGATCCTGGGTAACATGACCCTCTCAGAGGATCCTTGTCCCTGGTAATCCCACAGTGGGTAGTGCAAATGAAGGCTGAAAGTACTGCAAGCAGTAACACTTCTTTGTCCCTTTCTGGGATTCAATATGGTCGGTCAGCGGTTTAGCTCATGTCCCAGCTTAACCCTATTGTCCTCTTCCCCCATCGGCCTTACAGTTTGGTGACAGTTGTTAAGTCGAGAGAGTCAGGAATAAAAAGGTCTACATTTGAAATTGCATTTGCAACTGTACTCAGGTTTCTGTCATCAGGTTGTGTTGGATCATCACTCAAATTCTACCAGGACTGGTCCTAAGATGCCTTTCTCTCCTATTTTTTTCTCTAAAGGTCCACTGCCATAACAACAACTTGTAATTATATAGCGCCTTTAACATAGTAAAACGTCCCACGGCGCTTCACAGGAGTGTTGTAAAACAAAGCGTGACAGTGAGCCACATAAGGAGATATTAGGACAGGTGACCAAAAGCTTGGTCAAAGAGGTAGGTTTTAAGGAGCGTCTTAAAGGAGGAAAGATAGGTAGCGAGGCGGAGAGGTTTAGGCAGGGAATTCCAGAGCTTAGGGCCCAGGCAACAGAAGGCACGACCACCAATGGTTGAGCGATTATAATCAGGGATGCTCAAAAGGGCAGAATTAGAGGAGCGCAGATATCTCTGGGAGGTTGTGGGGCTGGAGGAGATTACAGAGATAGGGAGGGGCGAGGCCATGGAGGAATTTGAAAACAAGGATGAGAATTTTGAAATTGAGGCGTTGCTTAACTGGGAGCCAATGTAGGCCAGCGAGCACAGGGGAGATGGGCGAACGGGACTTGGTGCGAGTTAGGACACGGGCAGCCAAGTTTTGGATGACCTGAAGTTTATGTAGGGTGTAATGTGGGAGGCCAGCCAGGAGTGCATTGGAATAGTCAAGTCTAGAGGTTGCAAAGACATGGATGAGGGTTTCAGCAGCGGATGAGCTGAGGCAGGGGCGGAGACGGGCGATGTTACGGAGGTGGAAATAGGCGGTCTTAGTTATGCCGCGGATATGTGGTCGGAAGCTCATTTCAGGGTCAAATATGACACCAAGGTTGCGAACAGTGTGGTTCATCCTCAGACAGATGTTAGGGAGAGGGATGGAGTCAGTGGCTAGGGAACGGAGTTTGTGGCGGGCACCGAAAACAATGGCTTCGGTCTTCCCAATATTTAATTGGAGAAAATTTCTGCTAATCCAGAACTGGATGTTGGACAAGCAGTCTGACAATTTAGAGACCGTGGAGGGGGTCGAGAGAAGAAGTAGTGAGGTAGAGCTGGGTGTCATCAGCGTACATGTGGAAACTGATGCTGTGTTTTCGGATGATGTCGCCAAGGGGCAGCAGATAGATGAGAAATAGGAGGGGGCCAAGGATAGATCCTTGGGGGGACACCAGAGGTAATGATGTGGGAGCGGGAAGAGAATAACAAGGGAGCAGGACAGGAATAAACCAGCCAACACCTCTCAAGCAATGAATCTCAGCCTCTGTTGTGGAATGCATGACTTCTGGTTTGGCTGTGCACCCTGCTTAAGGGCCTGTTTAATCCTTGCTCCTTGACACGTAACCATTGGTAAATGGATTGATTTACAATGCTGGGGCCAGACTCTTTTTTAGCTCACTGCAATCACAACAAGTATTGAACGCGCGCGTTGGATCCTAAACTGGCTGAGTGGCAGGAGGCAGAGGGTGATGGTCGAAGGTTGCTTTTGTGACTGGAAGCCTGTGTCCAGTGGGGTACCTCAGGGATCGGTGCTGGGTCCCTTGCTGTTTGTGATCTACATTAATGATTTGGATGTGAATGTAAAAGGTATGATCAGTAAGTTTGCAGATGACACGAAAATTGGTGGGGTGGTAAATTGCGAGGAGGGAAGCCTCAGGCTACAGGACGATATAGATGGGTTGGTCAGATGGGCAGAACAGTGGCAAATGGAATTTAACCCTGAAAAGTGTGAGGTGATGCATTTTGGGAGGACTAACAAGGCAAGGGAATACACAATGAATGGTAGGACCCTAGGAAGTACAGAGGGTCAGAGGGACCTTCGTGTGCATGTACATAGATCCCTGAAGGCAGTGGAACAGGTAGATAAGGTGGTTAAAAAGGCATATGGGATACTTGCCTTCATTAGCCGAGGCATAGAATATAAGAGCAGGGAGGTTATGATGGAGCTGTACAAAACGCTGGTAAGGCCACAGCTGGAGTATTGTATGCAGTTCTGGTCGCCTCACTATAGGAAGGATGTGATTGCTTTGGAGAGGGTGCAGAGAAGATTCACCAGGATGTTACCTGGGATGGAGCGCCTCAGCTATGAAGAAAGACTAAACAGGCTGGGGTTGTTTTCCTTGGAGCAAAGAAGGCTGAGGGGGGACCTGATTGAGGTGTACAAAATGATGAGGGGCATAGATAGGGTAGATAAAGAGGAACTTTTCCCCTTAGTAGGGGGGTCAATAACAAGGGGGCATAGATTCAAGGTAAGGGGCAGCAGGTTTGGAGGGGATTTGAGGGTGGTTGGAATCTGGAACTCACTGCCTGAAAGGGTGGTAGAGGCAGGAACCCTCATAACATTCAAGAAGCATTTGGATGAGCACTTGAAATGCCATTGCATACAAGGCTACGGACCAAATGCTGGAAAATGGGATTAGACTGGGCAGGGATTGATGGTCGGCGCAGACACGATGGGCCGAAGGGCCTCTTTCTGTGCTGTATAACTCTATGACTCTATGACTCTATGACTCTTTGATAACAACAGAGAATGCTGGAAAAACTCAGCAGGTCAGGCAACATCCGTGGAGAGAAATTTGAGTTGACGTTTCGGGTTGAAACCCTTCTTCAAAACTGGAAAGAAAATAAAAAGATCGAAGGCAAAGCTGCGATCGAACAAAAGAAGAAAAGGAGACAATAAAAGGTATTAGAAGCCAGATGAGATGGTAATGGGCCCGTGGAGACAAAAGGCAGCTGAGATTAGGTGTGAAGTGTACTGGCAGGATAAGGACAGCTGCCAGGTGGGAGAGAGAAACAAAAGGAAAGGAGGGGGGGGGGGTGGGGGCGGAAATGAGGACCCAAAACAAAGGGGTGGAAAAAATTTAAAGGAAAAAAGTAATAGAGGCCGAGGTTATGATCTGAAATTATTGAACTCGATATTGAGTCCGGAAGGCTGCAAAGTGCCTAATCGGAAGATGATTTGCTGTTCCTCGAGTTTACATTGAGCTTCCGTGGAACAATACAAGAGGCCAAGGACGGTGAGGTCTTTGGTTAGGTAACGCAGTTAGGTTTCAGTACAATGCAGACCTTTCCCTACAACAACGGGACGATATACTCAGCCACATTTGTTATCAACTGCCTTCTCTGATACCCTGTTTACGCTATCATTTGTAAACGAGGCTATATTCAATTTTCGCCAGGTTCGGTTGACAGACGGCGCTGCATGCTGGCCACAAGGTGGTGGTCTGCTGAATCTGATTCGAGGAGGAAACCTGAAAATACCCAGAACAAACTGTACGAGGAGACGCCATGAACAGGCCAGGGGTGCGCTTAATCAAGCAATGCCAATCCAAGGTCACTTTTGCCATCATGGAGAACCTGCAAGTGTCCTAACCGACCCTGTTGCCTTTTCCCATAAGAAAGGTGAGGCCTATTTAGCATTATTCCGCTGAAATTCTTGGAACTTTTAACACTGAACTCGTACCTCATTCTAGGGAAAGCTGAAGGCATGCGGTGGGCCTCACCGTGAAGATAACGAGGTCTCTTGGATGTCACCAAAAACGGCGGCTGAAGGGGGGACCTGAACTGCATCCGAGTCCTTGAATTTGGTGGCTTGATGGCCAGAAATGGACTGAACAAGTGTAGGCCAGTACGGTGTTTAAGCTTTAAAAAGAATGCAAATGCAACGGTAATAGATTTTAATTTTTGATCTTCTCTCCTCAAGGCAGTGGCTATTGCTGGGTTACAGTTCCAACTGCCCTCTGGTAACTCACCCAAACAGTCATGTTAATGAGCAACTGGGGCCAGAGGAGGGGTAGATAACAACACATCACAGTTATGCCCGATGACGTGCCATTCAATAAGGTGCCACATAAAAGGTTATTACACAAGATTAGGGCTCATGGGGTTGGGGGTATTATAGTAGCATGGATAGAGGATTGGTTAACGGACAGAAAACAGAGAGTAGGGATAAACGGATCTTTTTCAGGTTGGCGGGCTGTAACTAGTGGGGTGCCGCAAGGATCAGTGTTGGGGCCTCAGCTATTTACAATCTATATTAATGACCTAGATGAAGGGACCGAGTGTAATGTATCCAAGTTTGCTGACGATACAAAGCTAGGTGGGACAGTGAGCTGTGAGGAGAACACAGAGTCTGCAAAGGGATATAGATAGACTGAGTGAGTGGGCAGTAAGGTGGCAGATGGAGTATAATGTAGGGAAATGTGAGGTTATTCACTTTGGTAGGAAGAATAGAAAAACAATATTTTTTAAACGGTGAGAAACTTTCAAATGTTGGTGTTCAGAGAGATTTGGGTGTCCTCGTGCAAGAAACACAGGAAGCTAGCATGCAGGTACAGCAAGCAATAAGGAAGGCAAATGGCATGTTGGCCTTTATTGCAAAGGGGTTTGGAGTATAAGAGTAAGGAAGTCTTGCTCCAATTGTACAGGGTCTTGGTGAGACCACACCTGGAGTACTGGGCACAGTTTTGGTCTCCTTATCTAAGGAAGGATATACTTGCCTTGGAGGCGGTGCAATGAAGGTTCACTAGGTTGATTCCTGGGATGAGAGGGCTGTCCTATGAGGAGAGATTGTGTAGAATGGGCCGATACTCTCTGGAGTTTAGAAGAATGAGAGGTGATCTCACTGAAACATACAAGATTCTGAGGGGGATTGACAGGGTAGATGCGGAGAGGTTGTTTCCCCCCTGGCTGGAGAGTCTAGAACTAGGGGGCACAGTCTCAGGATAAGGGCTCGGCCATTTAAGACCGAGACGAGGAGGAATTTCTTCACTGAGGATTGTGAATCTTTGGAATTCTCTGCCCCCAGAGGGCTGTGGAGGCTCAGTCGTTGAGTATATTCAAGGCTGAGATCGATAGATTTTTGGACTCATGGGGAATCGAGGGATATGGAGATCGGGCGGGAAAGTGGAGTTGAGGTCGATGATCAACCATGATCTTATTGAATGGCGGAGCAGGCTCGAGGGGCCGTATGGCCTACTCCTGCTCCTATTTCCTATGTTTCTTATGTCCTCCCTCGCCATCTATACATCGGAACAGGAGTAGGCCATTCAACCCTTCGACCCTGTTCCGCCATTCTAATAGATCAGAATAATATTAGATATAATCGATCAGAACTTCCTGAGTTCCCCATCTCAACCTTTTTGCTGCATTGAAGCACTGAGCAAAGGCCACGAGGGACGATCAGAGGGAGAATCATCCCTGAATTGTTTACTTCCTTGTGGTTGTTTGCACAAGGGCTTGGATCTGGGAGGAGTCCACCCAGCCGGGGAGGCTGTGTAGCCTGGGGAGACGCAATTGGGCAGAAAGGGCGAGAATGACTGAAAGACGCGAGACTTTTGCCTTCACTAAACTAACAAGGGATATTAGTGGGCTTAAAAACGAAAAACAATACTCGTGAATTAAACAAAACGGACTATGCTAAATGTACATCTTCTTAAAATCAGAACATACCTGATTGAACAAGTCGGTCATTCGATTCAAGTGTCTTTGGCGACTCTGATTAACCAGTTGCTGTCTTGCATCCCAGTGCTGCGTGCTGGATTTTATACGTGCTTTAAGCCTGTTGGCAAATCTGCACAGATCCTGAGCAACCTCTTCATCCTTATTGCTACTAACATCAGACATCCTGCTGTTCAAATAATGTCTTAAAGGAGAAAGACATAAAAAAAATGAATAAATGACTCCGTTCCCTCACTTTAGGCGCTCCTGTGCCACCATTCTCTGATTGGTCTATTCCCAGCCCTCCTCGTGTGCTATATTTGGGCTGAATGACAGGGCTTGACTAGATTAGCCAATTCTTCTTTCTCCCTCCCTCCTGGCAAAGTGACTGAGATCAGGAATACGCTGGACAAAGAAATCCAGGGGGAGGTGCCACCGGATTTATTCTGCCAATCCTTCTCCAGACTTTCTTCTCTGGTCTCTGCTCATCTCCTGAAGGCACTAATGCAGACTGGGCTTTAGTCCCAGGTGCCTCGGGTACAACCGTGGAGGGCGTCAGAACTGAAGCCGATCCTGCCCTCGTGCAATATTCACGCACTTAACAATTCCCTGTGATGTAATAAAACTCACTACACACTTGGTTTGAGTATAAAACAAGGCTTTAATCAACTTGTTTCAGAACATGGAGGTCTAGTTGTACTTCACTAGTTCCTGTCTTACAAAATGTCCCTGGCAAGCTGGGGCCGACGCCCGAGTATTTATACTCCTTGGACGGCGCCACCAGCTGGCCGTCCAGCGTTATTTCACGAGTAGTTTCTTGATGAATGATGAGATTTATAACACCCAGCAAGAGGCACTGGACAGCAATGGGAGCGAGAACCCTTGCTAATTTGTCTCTTCCCTAGCCTAGGGATGTTGAGGTCCACTGTAGCACACCAGAATCTCACCTGGCTGATAGCAGCTGACTCTGGACTTACTGGGAATCAAACAGGGAAGTTTCCTGGTCTGTATGGTATTAAGGGGAACAGATAGGGTAGATAGAGAGAAACTATTTCCGCTGGTTGGGGATTCTAGGACTAGGGGGCACAGTCTAAAAATTAGAGCCAGACCTTTCAGGAGTGAAATTAGGGAACACTTCGACACACAAAGGGTGGTAGAAGTTTGGAACTCTCTTCCGCAAACGGCAATTGATGCTGGGTCAATTGTTAATTTTAAATCTGAGATTGATAGATTTTTGTTAACCAAAGGTATTACGGGATATGGGGCAAAGGCAGATATACACAGTTAGATCGCAGATCAGCCATGATCTCATTGAATGGCGGAGCAGGCTCAAAGGGCTAAATGGCCTCCTCCTGTTCCTATGTATGGCTCAGTACTACACATGACAGTATTTCAGAACACATGAATATAAGAAAAGTCAAAGAGGAGGCCCATCGAAGCTCATGAACTCAATTTTGAACATTCTTTCTTTTTGTTCTATTATCCTGCCTGGTACTCACTAAGAGACTGGGCGAGCTTGTATTTTTTTAACAACAAGATGGTACGGCTGCAGTAGATGGCCAAGATCACCAAACTATCAAGTACCCCATGAGCCTGTCACACAGAGCTAGCAAAGTAATTTAATGTGGACTTTATGTTAGATGCTTTCTCTGCTACAGCAATGAAGTTTATTGCTTCAATCTATTACCTCTACTTTAGTGATTCAGTGGGCAAATGCGATATGCTTCTGAGCCACACAGACTAGTAAAGTCCCATGTTTGATCCCTAATCTGTGCTCAGTTAGTTGACGTTAGGTAGGGCAATAGTAGGGCTGCAATAAGTGGCGTCGGTATCCTTGGACGCAGGAGGGAAAAATCGCAGCTTAGATCCTTGCTCCTGACCACTATCCAATGATACGTGGATGTTGGGTAAGAAGAGAATTTGGTTTGGCCGTGATTCATGGTCAAATAGCCTGCTGACACAGATTTTCCAATCGGCGCTATCTTAATGCCAGCAGTAATCCATTTACTACTGCCACGCTTCAAGGACACCCTCAAAGCCTCCTTGAAAAAGTGCAACATCCCCACCTGGGAATCCCTGGCCCAAGACCGCACAAAGTGGAGGAGAAGCATCCGGGAAGGCGCCGAACAGCTCGAGTCTCTTCGCCTGGAGCAAGCGGAAGCCAAGCACAAGCAGCGCAAGGAGCGCACGTCAACCCAAGCACCCCACCCACCCGCCCCTTCAACCACCGTCTGCCCCACCTGTGACAGAGACTGTAGGTCCCGCATTGGACTCATCAGTCACCTGAGAACTCTTTTTTAATGTGGAAGCAAGTCATCCTCGGTTCGGAGGGACTGCCTAAGAAGAAGAACTGCCACGGCCATTGGAAGATCTAAGTATCACTGTCTAGGCTCACGTGAAGAGCGGCAACAGATCAAGGTCTGGAGATCTGCTGGTATTAACGGAGCTACACCTGAGTGTAAGCCGCTTTCTTCAGGAGAGGGAGCAAACTGAGGGAGAAAATCTGTCGTATCCCATTTCTAAGAAAGAAATTACATCTATATTGCACCTTATCGTGTCTTTAGAAACACCCCAAAGCACCTCATACACAATGAATTGCAGTAATTGCTGTTATGTGGCTAAACACAGCAGCCATTTTGCATACAGCAAAGTCCCACAAACAGCAATGAGGTGAATGACCAGTTAATCAGTTTTTTAGTGATGTTGGTTGAAGGAGGAATGTTGGCCAGGAAAACTCCCTTCTTTTCTTCAAATAGTGCCATGCAATCTTTATCAGCCTTGGTTTAACAATTCATCTGATAGACGGCCCCTCCGACAGTGCAGCACTCCCTCAGTACTGCACTGGGAGTTTCGGCCTGGATTATGTGCTCAAGTCGTGGAGTGGGACTCAAACACTCAGAGGCCACTAGTTAAGCCAAGCTGACCCTCGAATGGGAAACGTGTCAATTTCTGATCGATTTCAAACATTCAAAATCCGTATTTATTTTGAACGTGTGCCCATTTAATCCAACAAGAACTTTTAGTGAAAGATACAATAGTCTGGGCAGGCTGGCACCAGCTGCTCTTTTCTAGGGGGCGTTGTCAAATAATGACAGATGTTCATTTACCTAAGGGTTTGGATATGATGGAAAGCGATGTACTTTTTGAACAGGTAAGCCAGTCGAAGCTGAACTGCCGTTAACGTTTGATGAATAAGGTGTGTTGCTATGGCATGGAGTTGTTTGGAAATGATACCATTATACACCGCTTGGTCCAAAGTTTTATAATTTGCTCTTAGGTATGTCACATTCACAATATATGACCTGTCCACAATTTCTTCACCACCAGCAGCCTGGAAGACCATTCTCCTGGGTTGTATTGTTCTTTCCATTGTCTCTGTTGCCGTATTGGGCAAAGGAACTCCTTCCTTCTTACAATGTTCTGCCTTCAGTTTCACTTCCTTTCCTTTAATCCCAAGGACACTGTTGCTAGAGTCTAGATGATTGGTTGCCTCCCGAATCCTGATTAACTGATCCATTCCAGCCCGAGAGGACTTTTTCTCAAGCATTAGAATTGTGTCCAAGGCTTCCAGGGTCTTTTCATGCAGGCGAGTTTCTTGCTGGGATAGTCTTTTGTCCTGTTTGGCCTCTTCAATGAAATACTGAATGTGGGCACTTAATTCATCAAGTGCGATCTCTTGAATAATACTGAATTTGGAAATTTCTTCAAGAAGTTCAGCCAAAGTCGTGAATTCAGGTTCTTTTTCCTTCAATTTCTCCACCAGGCTTTCCTTTGATGGCTTTAATGCTTGGACAGGTTGCTCGCTAAACTCTTCCTTGATGTTCTGCATTGACTTGGCAAAGATTTCTTTGATCGTTTTCTCAATCACTCCATAAAGATTTTTTAATTCAGCAGACTTGAGAAGAGCATGGACCTTACAGGTGTCATCTGGCGAAAGTTCTTTTCCACTGCTCAATCCATGGTCCAGTGAATACAAAACAGCGGTTTGAAAATCTGTAAGCAAGTCCACAGCCATCTGCTTAGCCTTGGTCTTTAAAGCTTCTTCTTTCCGAGCTGATGCCCTCTGTTTCTTTCCTGCATTCAGGTTAGAGATAAGCATCTTACCCTTCACTGCTTCAGTAAGAACTGCCTCCAATTTGGGCTGAGCTGTGGGAATAAAGCTTCCATTGGACACTTCTGTGGGAATATTTCCCCCCTCAGGTTCTCCAAAGGGAATGTTTTCTTCCTTGAATATTTCTAGGATAGTCCCTTGTTCCTCAGGTTCTCCAAAGGGAATGTTTTCTTCCTTGAATACTTCTAGGATAGTCCTTCGTTCCTCAGGTTCTCCAAAGGGAATGTTTTCTCCCTTGAATACTTCTAGGACAGTCCTTTGTTCCTCAGGTTCTCCAAAGGGAATGCTTTCTCCCTTGAATACTTCTAAGATAGTCCTTTGTTCCTCAGGTTCTCCAAAAGGAATGTTTTCTTCCTTGAATACTTCTAGGACAGTCCTTTGTTCCTCAGGTTCTCCAAAGGGAATGCTTTCTCCCTTGAATACTTCTAAGATAGTCCTTTGTTCCTCAGGTTCTCCAAAAGGAATGTTTTCTTCCTTGAATACTTCTAGGATAGTCCTTTGTTCCTCAGGTTCTCCAAAGGGAATATTTTCTTCCTTGAATACTTCTAGGATAGTCCTTTGTTCCTCAGGTTCTCCAAAGGGAATGTTTTCTTCCTTGAATACTTCTAGGACAGTCCATTTTTCTTCAGGTTCTCCAAAGGGAATGTTTACTTCCTTGGATTCTACAAGGATAGTTCTTTGTTCCTCAGGTTTATCATGCCCACCAACAAGAATATTTTTGCGCTCCTCACTGAGGGGACATTTCCCCCTGAAGCTTTCTGCAGGAATGATTTTGTCCTTTGATTTTTTCACAAGCGCCCTACTTATATTTATTTCTGCTGCCTGCTTTGTTTTCACTTGCCAATCGGCAGATGGAGAGAATTCTTTAGAAGTGACTTTCTCGCTAGAGAGTGTTCCGCTAACGTTTTGTAGCTGTTCAACTTTGGACCTCAAAAATCTAATGGTGTATTCCAGATTGTCGTTCCTGCTACACGCTTCCCTGTAATGACGTTCCACTAGTTCAGCGCGCGTTTTAAGTGCTCTGCTGTGTTCTCGAAGGTGTTTCAGCTTCTTCACCAGATTACCTTCAGCAGCCTGGGAGCCAAATGAGTCTGACTTTTCTAGTTCATTTTCCACCTCAAAATATTCCTGTGACCGAACGTTAAATGCCTTGTGAAGATTCTCTATGAATTTCCTGATGTATCTGAAGGCAATTGTCTGGGCTTTCTTGCAAGGAGGATATTTTGTGATGTCTGCGAGCATCATATCAATCTCTCCCACTGCTGCGTCCAACTGTTTCGCAATTTTCGGTTCCACCATGGTCGCTGTACTCATTGGCTGCATATCCAGAAGGTGCATGAGTGTTTTGGGATCCATCTTCTTCTCCCTCCACCATTTCAAAATGGTATTTTTACCACCAGGTCCTGTAAAGAATCACAGTGTAAGACCAATCATTGTGCACTTTATTATGTATTCTGCTCTGAGACGTTTTGCGAGCGTTTAAGGTGGTATATCAATGCAAGTCTTTCTGTTTCTTTCAATCAAAATTAGATATCGTGGCATTTCATGGCACTGTGTACTCAGAATGATTTTAACATTGTATAATACAAGTATCTAAATGCCTATCAAACAACTATCAAAGGTGTTGCTATGGGAACCCGCATGGGTCCTAGCTATGCCTGCCTTTTCGTGGGATATGTGGAACACTCTTTGTTCCAGTCCTACTCGGGTCCCCTCCCTCACCTCTTTTTCCTGTATATTGATGACTGTATCAGTACCGTTTCCTGCTCTCGCCCTGAACTAGATAATTTCATTCACTTTGCTTCCAATTTCCACCCTTCCCTCACCTTCACATGGTCGGTCCATCTCCGACTCTTCCCTTCCCTTCCTCGACTTCTCCGTCTCCATCTCTGGGGTTAGGTTATTGACATTCACTACAAGCCCACAGCTACCTGGACTACACTTCCTCCCACCCCGCTTCCTGTAAGGACTCTATTCCATTCTCCCAGTTTCTCCATCTCCGCCGCATCTGTTCTGACGATGCCACCTTCCATACCAGTGCTTCCGACATGTCTTCCTTTTTCCTCAACCGAGGATTCCCCTCTACTGTGGTTGACACGGCCCTCGACCGTGTCCGTTCTATCTCTCGCACTTCTGCCCTCACCCCTGCCCCTCCCTCCCGGAACCACGATAGAGTTCCCCTTGTCCTCACCTTTCACCCCACCAGCCTCCACATTCAACGGATCAGCCTCCGCCATTTCCGCCACCTCCAGCGTGATCCCACCACCAAACGCATCTTCCCCTCCCCTCCCCTTTCAGCATTCCGTAGGGACCGCTCCCTCCGCGACACCCTGGTCCACTTCTCTATCACCCCCAGCACCCCTTCCCCTTCGCCCGGCACCTTCCCGTGCAAGCGCAGGAGATGCAACACCTGCCCTTGTACCTCCCCACTTCCCACTGTCCAGGGCCCCAAACACCCCTTCCAGGTGAAACAGCGATTTACTTGTACTTCTTGCAATTTAGTATACTGTATTCGCTGCTCACGATGTGGTCTCCTCTACATTGGGGAGACTAAACGCAGATTCAGTCCGTAAGGAGGTCCCCGAGCTTCCGGCCGCCTGTCACTTTAATTCTCCGCTCCATTCCCACTCAGACCTCACCGTCCGCGGCCTCTTGCATTGTTCCACTGAAGCTCAGCGTAAGCTCGAGGAACAGCACCTCATCTTTCGATTAGGCACTTTACAGCCTTCTGGATTCAACACAGAGTTCAACAATTTCAGATCATAACCTCGGCCCCTATCATATATATATTTTTTATCCACACTTTTTGTTTGTGTCTTTTCTTCCCTCCCACAGGGCAGCTGTCTTTCATTCTGCCAGCGCAATTTACACTTCATCTCGAGCCATCCTTTGTTTCTTAACCTGTCCCATTACCATCTCCTCTTGCCTTGAATATCTCTTCATATCTCTTAATGTCACTTAATCTCTCCTGCCTTCCAGCCTATCACAGGCCTTCCCTTTTGTTCTTTCATCCCCTCCCCACTTTCCCAGCCCTACACTTGCTTAAAAACCTGTTCCATTCCCTGCTTTTTTCCAGTTCTGGCGAAAGGTCATCGACCTGAAATGTTAGCTCTGTTTCTCTCTTCACAGATGCTGCCTAACCTGCTGAGTATCTCCAGCATTTTCTGTTTTTATTTCAGATTTCCAGCATCTGCAGTATTTTCTTTTTTGTATCTAAATGTCACCTTGGCTCAGTGGTAGCACTCTCGCCTCAGTTGGAGGATCATGGGTTCAAGCTCCAATTCAGGACTTGAGCATCTAATCTAGGCGGACATAGCAGGTCAGTACTGAGGGACTGCTGCATTGTTGAAAGTGCTGTCTTTTAGGTGAAGCATCAAACTGAGGCCCCATCCCTCCATTCAGGTGGATGTAAAAGATTCCATGACACTATTTGAAGTAAGAGCTAACATTTATCCCTCAACCGAACATCATCAAAACAGATTAGCTGGTCATTTACCTCATTGCTGCTTCTGCGCAAAATGGCTGCCGCGTTTGACTATAAACCAGTGACTACACTTCAGAAATAAATCATTGGCTGTGAAGTACTTTGGGACAGCTTGAGGACGTAAAAGTCACTATATAAATGAAATCAGGTACGGTAGCGCAGTAGTTATGTAACTGGACTGATAATCCAGACGCCTGGACTAATGAGTCAGGAACGTGAGTTTAAATGCCACCATGGCAGGTTGAAAATTTGAATTCAGCTTTTAAAACTGTCTGGAAATAAAAAGCTAGTGACCGTGACGCTGTCGAATTGTCGTAAAAACCCAACTAATGTCCTTTGGGGAAGGAAATCTGCTGTCCTTACTCGGTCTGGCCTATATGAGACTCCAGACCCACAGCAATGTGGTCGACTTTAAACTGCCCTCTGAAGTGGCCGAGCAAGCGACACAGTTGTATCAAAGTGCTGCACTCACTGGTTCAGGAAGAAGGCTCACCATCACCTAGGGCAACTAGGGATGGGCAGTAAATGCTGGCCTTGACAATTCAATTCAATTCAATTCAATTTTATTTGCCATATGTAACTACAGGAAACTTTCTGGTATCCGGCACTGACGGGACCGAGCTGGTGCCGTCCCATCAAAACTGCCGTAGAAACCAGCGCTAATGTTAAAACATACGGAGCTTTTGAGCTCCATGTGAATCAACAAACCCTGTTGCTTAGCAACAGCTTCAAAACAGTCGGCCGCAGCTTAAAAGCGTCTCTGTAGCTAAGCAACAGCTTCAGCTAGACCTTGCAGAGCCTGACTGGAAAAAAAAAGCAACGAGAAGTAAAAAAACTTATAGGAAATGGCTCCTGAATTTTGCCAGTAGATAGAGCTTTCCAGACATTTAACCTTCGGTTAAACGAAAGTTTCCTGTAGTACAATGGAATGCTTACGTCAGTGACCATGTTCCGAAAGTTACTCTGGGAAACAATTTGGCTCAACAGACCCTGCAATAGCATTTTAAGGGCTTGTTAAGGGCACCAATTAAACATGCAGATTTGCTCATGCTTGCCTTCCAGCCAACATCACGTTTAATGAAAGGTCATCGACATGAAACGTTAACTCTGTTTCTCTCTCCACAGATGCTTCCTGACCTGCTGAGTGGTTCCAGCATTTTTTGCTTTTATATCACGTTAGAAACATAGAAGATAGGAGCAGGAGTAGGCCATTCGGCCCTTCGAGCCTGCTCCGCCATTCAACGAGATCATGGCTGATCATCCAAACCCTAGCACCCGGTCCCTACACCGACAGCCATCCCACCCAAGCCCTATCCCCATAACCCCGTAACCCCACGTATTTAATCCCCCCTAACACTAAGGGTCAATTTTTTTATCATGGCCAATCAACCTAACCTGCACATCTTTGGACTGTGGAAGGAAACCGGAGCACCCGGAGGAAACCCACGCAAACACGGGGAGAATGTGCAAACTCCACACAGACAGTCACCCGAGGCCGGATTCGAACCCGGGTCCCTGGCGCTGTGAGGCAACAGTGCTAACCACTATGCCACCGTGCTTGTGATTGTTGCTGGACAGGTTAAGGTAGGGAAGAGAAGCTGCAGAAATCCAACCACACCCGGGTCCGTAGGAAGCATTTTGGGTGTGGTAGGTGTGATAATAATAATGACTTCCGGGAAGTTATGTCATCACTTCCTGTGAACTGTGAACTATGAACTGTGTACATACCTCACTTCCTGTCAATGTCACTTCCTGTTGGACTGGTATAAATACTGGTCTGTTCAGTATTGTAAGAGGCTTCTACCAGAGGCATGGTAAAGACCTCTCTTGTATATAGTGTGTTTATAAGTTACTTAAAGCTTACTTTAAAGTTACTTGATGGTAAGACTCCTTTTTCTTACATCAGTAGGTCCATGTTATCGACTGTCACACTCGACTGCGAGTTTACCCCATCACAACTGAGCAGCAATCAAACCACCTCCATAAAAATGAATCGATATAACACCATCAGAATATGCATCCATAATAAAGTTCAATAATAAGTCTGGTAATCATTTCTGTTATATTATCTTTGTACAATGTTAATTTTAGATAAATCAGGACTGTAAAAGCTATTCATCTGACACTGTTACAATACACACTGCAGTGTGCCAGTGTACTTGGTTCTCCTTAGGGTAAGTAAAAGAATGGCCATTTTCACCAGCTTTTAAACACAGTCATAATGACAGTCCAATAACAGCTCTTTTGTGTAAAAATGTAGTTGACCATTACAATCCTTTCACCTTACCTCTCCTCATCCTCATCAACAAAATGTGTGAACCAGAAGACAAAGAGGACGTCCAACAGTGGATCACTAGAACTTACAAATATCCCTATTGTTTCATCATCAGCCCTGATTGTCCAGTTACCACTCCATGCCCAGCATCCCATCATATTACTCAGAGCCTCTGCAGTGAACTGACTAAATACATCCATAAGCATTGCCCTGACGCTTGAAGACAATCAGTCGACTTCTGAAAGATCCAAGCCATTTGCCATAGTCTTGTGGATGGGAAGAAAGACGGGTTGGTTCAGTCACTCTTGTGTCCTGCGTGAGCAGAGATTATTTTTGAAGAGTCTCCAGGCATTGAACAAGCACTCATTGATGTAAGAAAAGGAGACTGACCATCAAGTAACTTTAAAGTAAGCTTTAAGTAACTTATAAACACACTATATACAAGAGAGGTCTTTACCATGCCTCTGGTAGAAGCCTCTTACAATACTGAACAGACCAGTATTTATACCAGTCCAACAGGAAGTGACATTTACAGGAAGTGAGGTATGTACACAGTTCATAGTTCATAGTTCATAGTTCACAGGAAGTGATGACATAACTTCCCGGAAGTTAGCATTTTTATCACATTCTTCCCTCCTGCAGGATTAGGAGGCTGTGGTCTACCTTTTGGTCCGCAGCCGCCGAACAAGGAAGAGTCGTACCCGTTTGGATTCCCGTCGTAGAGGGTCGCTGGTCCGCTTACATGCGGTTGGCCATTGGTCAGAGTCTGTGTGGCCTGGATTGCCCTGTGAAGGATCGGGGAGATCATGGCTTCGAGTGCGAGCCCCAATAGGTTCAAAGTCGGACTGCCTCTGTTCAGAGGGAGGTGCAGAGCTGGTCTGTGGCGGATCAGTACTTTCATGCACGGTACTGGGAGGGTCGCAACCTTGAGCACGGGGTTCTGCCGGCACCAAGCTAGTTGGTGTCCGATCAGGATCCTGGAGAGGGGTACCCGATAGGTCCCAAGAGTTTCCTGGTGAAATGCCATCACCCGATGTCCCACTAGGTCCTGGTGGGCAGGGAGCCAGATCCCGTAATGATACGGTAGATTCTCGGCCGTCGGAATATCGTATGTTTGCATAGGTGGGGTTGGCATCGGTTAGTTCGACCTCGTCTACAAGAGGGTCATTTTTAGACGTCCGAACGTATCTTCGGAGTAATACAGGTCCAGGAGTAGTTAGCCATGACGGGAGTGATGTTCCATGAGATGAGCGACGCTGGAATCCAAAGAACCGCTCATGAGGTGTAGTATTTGTGGCTGTAGAAAGCAGGGACCGTATAGAGTGCAATGCATCCGGAAGCACTGTTTCCCATTGCTGGTCTGGTAGGCCCCGAGATCTTAAAGCGAGACGTACGGAATTCCAGATGATACCGTTATACCTCTCTACCTGCCCATTTCCGATGGGATGGTATGGTGTTGTTTTGCTTGCAGCAATTCCCCGTTCTGAGAGGTAGTCCTTGAGTTCCCTTGACATAAAGGATGGACCCCGGTCTGAGTGAATATAAGCCGGCATGCCACAGAGAGAAAATACCTGCTCAAGGCAGCAGATTACTGTGGACGCCAGCATATTGGAGCAGGGGAAGGCAAACGGAAAACGTGAATATTCGTCGATCATGGTGAGCAAATATGTGTTCCGAGTTGAAGAGGGCACTGGGCCCTTAAAATCGATGCTAAGTCGTTGCATCGGTTGGGTTGCATGTATGAGTATACCATCTGAGGGGCGGAAGAACTGAGGTTTTAATTCCGCACAAAGCCGGCATTCTGAGCATATTTTCTTTACATCTCCAGTGGAAAAAGGGAGATTCCGTGATCGTACGAAATGTAGCATGCGCGTAACGCCAGGATGACACAAACCATTGTGGACATCCATGAGAGTGGAGGATGACATAGTGGAGCAGAATGCCCGTGTGAGGGTGTCCGGGGCCACATTCTCCTTGCCAGGCCGATAGAGAATGGTATAACCAAAAGAGGCCAGTTCCATCCTCCAAAGTTGTATTTTATTATTCTTAATTTTGGTTCGTTTTCGATTATCGAGCATGAAGGCGACTGATCGTTGGTCCGTGATCAATGTAAAGTGCTGGCGAGCTAGAAAATGGTTCCACTTCCGTACTGCCTCTATGATGGCTGTGGCTTCTTTCTCAACCGGAGGATAATGTAGCTCGGCACCTTGTAAGGTCCTGGACATAAATGCTACAGGACGACCTTCCTGATTCAGAGTAGCCGAGACCGCCACCTCCGAGGCATCACATTCAACCACGAAAGGGAGATTCTCATCGATGGAGTGAAGAGCCGCTTTCTCCAACTGTTTTTTGAGAAGGTTAAAGGCTGCAACAGCCGCTGTTCCCAGTGGAAATGATCTAGCATGCAGCAAGGGTTGGATTTTGTCCGAAAAATGAGGAATCCATTTAGCGTAGTATGCAAACAGACCGAGAGCCCGACGTAAAGAAGCCGGATTCTTAGGTGACGGGAGCTCTTGGAGCGGGCGAAGTCTTTCTGGGTCTGGCTTAATGATACTATTGCCTACGCAGTAGCCAAGGATGTTGATGGTCGGTTGCGACTCAACAGATTTGGATTCATTCAGGGTCAAATTACGGCGATGGAGGGCATCCCGAAATTTTTGGAGGTTGGAGTCGTGTTCCTGTTGATCGTGACCTGCAATGGTAATGTTATCAAGATAGGGAAAAGTGTCCCTTAGGTTTTCCTGCTTAACCAGGCCATCCATTGCCCGTTGAAAGACAGCCACTCCATTAGTAACCCCGAATGGGAGGCGACGAAATTGGTACAGCCGTCCATTAGCCTCAAAGGCTGTGTACTGCTTTTCTGAGACCTTCAAGGGTAACTGATGATAGGCACTTTTTAAATCGTAAGTTGAGAACACTTTGTATTCGGCCAGTTTATTAACCATATCATCAATGCGTGGCAATGGGTAGGCGTCCAAGTCGGTATATTGATTGATGGTTTGCGAATAATCGATGCATAGTCGCTGTTTGTGAGGTTTTAGAGGGTTCTTGACAATGACGACTTGAGCCCGCCAGGGCGACGAACATGGTTCAATGATATCCTCTGCTAGAAGTCGAGAGATTTCAGCCGCAATAAAAGATTGGTCTCCCTGATTAAAGCGCCGCGATTTCGTTATTATCGGTTGGCATTGAGGCGGAATACTGGCAAATAATGAGGGTTCATCAAGTGAAGCTGCTGATAATGCACAAAATGGTAATTTAGATGGTATATTAGAAATAGTAAGTCCGGGTTTGGATCCACCAAACTCAATGGTGAGTTTCTTATGCTGTTTTTGGAAGTCCAGCCCTAAGAGGAGATCACTACATAAGTCTTTGAGCACTGAAAGTCGGGTGGAGGGATACATACGACCATGAAGTGTCATATCAACAACACAAAAGCCGGAGATTCTGGTATTAAGTGATGACTGGGCCATCGCAATTGCCTGGTCCGATGGGAAGACATGTAGTTTCAATTTCGCAACAATCTGTTCCTTAATGAAACTATCAGTACTTCCTGAGTCAATTAAGGCATCTAAGGTATGCCCTTTAATTGAAATTTTTGTGGCTGCCTGAGACAGGTTCTGTGGGCAAGCAGCTGTAATTGGTGTCGTTGCACAGAGAGTGGCTAAAACTCTCGGTGTGCTTCTTCGGGAGAGAGCTCGAGAGGAAGCTTGATAGGTCCTAGCTGGAGCATCTTGATAGGCCCTAATTGGGGCAGCTCGGTAGGCCTTAGCTGGATTGGCCCTCGTAGAGGCCCTTGATAGGCAAACTTTAGCAAAGTGTCCTTTTTTCCCGCAATAACTGCAGATTGCATTGCGAGCAGGGCAGGTTTTCCTAGGGTGAAAAGCATCTCCACAAAAGAAGCATTCCTTCCTAGATTGCCAAGAGGCTGCTAAAGTGGGGTCGTCCTCCTCTTCTTCATCAGAATTATCAGAATTAGATTCCCCCATGATAGGGTTCACCTGAGACCGCTTGAATTGTCTGGTTGCAGCTACAGCAGCAGATCGAGATCTGGGCAGCTGATAGAGGTCTGCATTTCTCTTTGCCAAATCCAGTGAACAAGCTAGGTCAAAAGCTTTTTGTAGCTCAAGTGTTTTACTTTCTAGTAGACGCTGGCGTATAAATGGAGAGGCAATCCCGCAGATGAAAGCATCACGAATCATTTCTTGGCGGTACAGCTCAGCTGAGGCTGCCTGAAAGTTACAATCTACGCTGAGCCTGCGAAGTTCTTGCAGGAATTCGTCAATTGATTCCCCTGGCCCTTGTCGGGCTGTGGCCAGTAGATGTCTAGCATAGACCTCATTTGGGGTCTTCGCATACAGTTTCTTAAGTGCCCGAATCACCTCTTCGTAATTATCCCATTCATCAACATATTCGAACACTTTTGGGGTCACATAATTGACAAGTATCTTCAATTTAGCAGGAGCATCCACTTTACATTCATCCAGAAAATTCTCAAAAGTACGATACCAATGCTTCCATACCCTGCCAGCTGCTGGTGTATTCGGGTCCAAGTCCAGACGAATAGGTCTAAGGATTTTATCCATGATGGGTGGTTCCCTGGATCCTTAACTTCCGAGTTTGTCTGAAGGTCTAGTATTTGTCAGTGTAAATACTAAGTTACTTAAATTGATGTAAGAAAAGGAGACTGACCATCAAGTAACTTTAAAGTAAGCTTTAAGTAACTTATAAACACACTATATACAAGAGAGGTCTTTACCATGCCTCTGGTAGAAGCCTCTTACAATACTGAACAGACCAGTATTTATACCAGTCCAACAGGAAGTGACATTTACAGGAAGTGAGGTATGTACACAGTTCATAGTTCATAGTTCATAGTTCACAGGAAGTGATGACATAACTTCCCGGAAGTTAGCATTTTTATCACACTCATTAACTGCAATAACAACAGAAAATGCTGGAAATACTCAGCAGGCCAGGCAGCATCCGTGGAGAGAGAAACAGCGTGAACGTTTCAGGTCTGGGACCCTTCATCAGAACTGGAAAAAGCTGGAAATGTAACAGATATTGTTGAGTCTGTGTGTCCCAGTTATGCTTATTATAAATCACTGGACACAGACAACAAGAATAACTTTAACAGGTCTTTACTATTTGGAGGTCAGGGCTGAACTGCCCAGCAAATCACTACACAACGTTTATATACCGGTGTGGTCACCACCGGTGTTACAGTATACAGCAGCCAAGAGAAAGTAGTACATCTCTTAAGGTAGTTCTCTTAAGGTGGAACAGGTTACATACACCACAATCCTCCCTTTTTAGCTTAACAGTGTATATCCCCATTTAACATAACATAATAACATATATATATATATATATATATATACAACTTCATGCAAAACAGTTCAAAGATTCAGTCTCTGAGGAGGCCTCCTGATCCGAGTTGGATAACGCCTTTCAGGGGTCTCTGATTCTCGTTGCTGGGGTGACTCATCTAGTTGATCTCTCATGGATTGGACATCATCATCAGGTACATTCACTTCTGAGGTAGATGCTTCAGGTTCACTAACTTCTTCCACGGTTGTCTCTGCCGTAACCATGGGTTCGACCCTTGTTCTCGATTCTACCAGTTGGTCAGCATGACGTCGTATTACATTTTCACCAATATCTACCGTGTACATCAGGGGTCCTTGTCTGGCCCGAATTGTTCCAGATTGCCATTTCTCATTCTTATAGTCCCGGGCTAACACTGGTTGTCCTATTTCGAAACTCCGAGTGGTCTTGTTATTTATATGCTGGAACTGTTTGTTTTCGACTTCCCTCCGCACATTTGGTTTTAACAAGTCCAACCTGGACCGCAACCTCCTGTTATAGAACATCATGGCAGGACTTTGGTTTGTCACTGCATGAGTGGCGTTTCGATATGCAAGTAGGAAATTGTCCACCTTGTGTTGTAGTGGAATCTGATCTTCGCTCATGGCCTTTATTGCTTTTTTGAACGTTTGTACAAATCTCTCGGCCAACCCGTTTGTAGCCGGATGATATGGGGCAGAGGTATAATGTTTCACCCCATTCTTCTTCATGAATTTCTGGAATTCTTCTGACACGAACTGCGGTCCGTTGTCTGAACATATTTGTTCTGGCAATCCATTTCTTGCAAATATCGTTCTTAGCACCGCGATCGTCTTTTCCGAGGTAGTGGTAGTCATCTTAATCACTTCTGGCCATTTAGAATGTGCGTCCACCGCAATTAAAAACATGGAGTCCATGAATGGACCAGCAAAGTCAATATGTACACGTTGCCATGGGGTTGAAGGCCATTCCCATGGATGCAGCGGTGCAATCGGAGGTGCATTTTGAACTTTTTGGCACCCTGAGCAGCTTTTCGTCAGATCCTCTATCTGTTGGTCGATACCCGGCCACCACACATAAGCCCTAGCAAGGCTTTTCATCTTGACTCCCCCCAGATGACCTTCATGCAGTTCCTTTAGAACTCTCTCCCTTAATTTAGGAGGAATAATCACCCTTGTTCCATACATCAATGTTCCTTGACAGACGGACAGCTGTTCTCGTCTGGCTGAGAATGCCGGTAACAGTGGTTCACCATGAGCTGGCCATCCTTTCACTGTCAATTCATAGACCCGAGACAGTGTCGGGTCGTTCCTGGTTTCTCTCTCAATACTTGCATTGGTGACTGGTAAGCATTCGATGATGGTCGAGTGAAATAGCTCAACAGGGTCAACTGTCGGTGCCTCTTCCGCTGTAGGTAGTGGCAGGCGCGACAGCCCATCAGCATTACCATGTTGCTTTGTACCTTTGAATTCGATCTGATATTGATGTGCCCCTAGGAAAAGGGACCATCTCTGGAGCCTCTGCGCTGTCATCACCGAAACACCCTTCTTAGGGTTAAAAATGGAAACCAACGGCTGGTGGTCTGTCAGCAGCGTAAACTTTTGCCCTTGCAGGTAATGATTAAATTTTTTTACTCCCCACACAAGGCTGAGAGCCTCCCTATCTATCTGAGCATAGTTGCGCTCAGCGGAGGTCAATGATCTGGATGCGAATGCGACTGGTCTTTCCAAGCCATTTGGCAACTTATGTGAGAGCACTGCCCCAATACCATATGGAGAAGCATCACAAGCTAACCGAATAGGCAGCGTTGGGTTAAAGTGAGCCAACACTTCCTTAGAGGTGATCAATGCCTTGCCTTTGTGAAAGGCCCGCTTACAGTCCTCGCTCCACTTCCATGGCACTCCCTTCTGCAAAAGAGCGTTCAGCAGGTGTAGCACCGTGGATAAATTTGGCAGAAACTTATGGTAATAGTTAATCAACCCTAGGAACGACCTCAACTGGGATACATTCTCCGGAGCGGGAGCCTTCACAACAGCTTCGATCTTGTCAGGTGACTTGTGAAACCCCTCCTGGTCAATGACGTGACCACAGTACGAGATTTGCTTCTGAAAGAACTCACATTTCTGGTGATTAACTCGAAGTCCATATTCTTTCAATCTGTTGAGCACCTGTTCCAAATTTGCAAGGTGTTCCTCATCATCATTTCCTGTAATCAGAATGTCGTCCAGGTAACATTGTGTGCCTGGAATTCCCTGTAATACCTGCTCCATGGCCCTTTGCCAAATCGCTGGAGCCGATGCCACTCCAAAAACCAGTCTATTATACCGATATAAGCCCTTATGCGTGTTGATCGTGAGATACTGGCGTGACGCTTCATCAACTTCCATCTGTAAATACGCCTGCGCCAGGTCTATCTTGGTGAAGTGTTTCCCGCCAGCCAACGAAGCGAAGATATCCTCAATCCGTGGAAACGGATATTGCACCGTGTGAAGCACCGGATTAACAGTGATCTTGAAATCGCCACAGATGCAAACCTTCCCCGGTTCCCCCGGTTTGTTACTCGATGAACGCTTCATGACGGGAACAATGGGCGTGGCCCATTCACTCCAGTCCACCTTTGACAGTACTCCGGACCGTTCTAGTCCTTCCAGCTCAGCTTCCACAGCAGGTCGTATCGCATAAGGTACCGGTCTGGCTTTGAAAAATTTCGGGTTTGCATGTTCTTCAACTTTGATGTTTGCCGTAATTCCTTTCAGTGTTCCCAGTCCCTGCTGGAACACCTCTTTAGCATCGTCCAATATTCTGGACAGTCGTTTAGGTTTGACATCTTCCTTTTTGCCGGAATCTACAGTTAGTGCTTTTAAGGAATGCCAGTCCATATTCATTCTCCTGATCCATTCCCGTCCCAGTAATGGTGGACCTCCCTCAGGTAACACATATAAGTCCATTCCTCGGCTTTCTTTATCCTTGTGGACCACCTTTACCTTTATCTTTCCAATGGGGTATACTCTTTGCCCCGTGTATGTTTTCAAAACAATCTCCGTATCCCTTAAGGGAATGTGTGGAAATAACCTTTTGTAATCTTGCTTATTCATGACCGTCAATGCCGATCCAGTGTCCAATTCCATCTTCACTTGGACTCCTGCTATCTGAAGTGTGACCCAGATAGTTTGGTGGTCTGCTGTGTTACCCACATTATGTATTCTTAGACAACCCAGTTCCTTACTGCTGGAGTCTGAATCCGTCTTCTGTTCATCCGAACTGTTCTCTGTCACCTTGTGTACCTTTTTGCACTTTTCCTGCGGTGACTTTTTGCTGCTGGTCTTCTTACCTGACCGGCATACTTTAGCTATGTGACCGAGCTTGCCACATTTTCTGCATTCCTGATTTTTGAACCAGCACTGATTCTGATCATGCGTTGTCCTTCCGCAACGATAACACTTTACTGCACCCAATGCCATTTGATTGGTGCTGAGTTCCGATGACCTTAGTTGCATTTCCGCGGTGCCTCTTGCTGCGGCCTCGTGCGATGCTGCAATGGTGACAGCTTTCTCAAGCGTAAGGTCCTTTTCTTCTAGCAGACGCTTTTGTGTTCCTTCTTTTAATAATCCACACACGAATTTATCTCTCAGAGCATCTGCTAGTCCTGTACCAAACTGACAGTACATTGATAGCTTACGCAGTTCAATTAAGAATTCAGCGTTGCTTTCCTCTTTCAGCTGCGTTCTGCTGTAAAATTTAAATCGTTCCGCTATCATCAGCGGCGTGGGGTTTAAATGTTCTTGCAGGATCGTAACAATTTTCGCGAAAGTCTGATCCGTCGGTTTATCTGGTGTTAGCAGATGCTTCAATAACCCGTACGTCTTCGCCCCCATTGAGTTTAATAATGTTATTGCTTTCTTATCATCTGGTACTTCATTTGCTGTACAATAAACTCCAATGCGTTCTACATATGTGGCCCAATCTTCGACATCGCTATCAAAAGCATTGATGTTACCATGTTTAGGCATCCTTGCAAGTTTCTTTAAACTTTCTTTTTCCCAAAATGGCGGCTTCCCGCGCTTGTCTTCTTCCCCCGCCCACTAAAATGGCGGCTTCCCGCGCTTGGCGGTTTTTTTACCGCGCTCGTCTTCTTCCCCCGCCGACTACAATGGCGGCTTCCCGCGTTTGCCTTCTTCCCCCGCTGGCTGCAATGGCGATTGCCGTGCTGCTGCCGTTCTCGCCTCCCCAGCGGTTCTCAATTCCCCGACGCTGCTTTTTGCTCCCCCGCGGTTCCCGTGGGCATTCACGCTTCCCCTGCTGTTGCGCCTCTCAGCCCCGCTTGCAGGCCGGTCCTTTACACCGGCTGCGGTTGAGTTCTCCGCGGTTCTCGTGGCCTTAACGCTGCCCCAGTCGCTGCGCCTCTCGGCCCCGATTGCAGCCCGGCCCTTTTCACCGGCCGCGGTCGAGTTCTCCGCCCTTTTTCCTCCGTTTTCCCTCCCCTACTCCACAGCCAACGCGGCCGACTTTCTGCTCGTGTCGCTGGTCGGCTTACCCACCACCGTGGTAGAAGGGATGATCACTGCCTGTTGCTGATGGAGGGCTTCGTGGTCAGAATTTTTCTTTTTAACCCGGGTTCTCGATGCCTCCCGTGCGATGTGGTGCTCAGCAGGATGATGAGGGCGGATGCCTCTTCTCGACGCCCGTTCTGAGGACGAAGCTGCCTTGGATGTAAAACTGCCGCAGGGTAAGATCGGACTCATCGCCACTGTTGAGTCTGTGTGTCCCAGTTATGCTTATTATAAATCACTGGACACAGACCACAAGAATAACTTTAACAGGTCTTTACTATTCGGAGGTCAGGGCTGAACTGCCCAGCAAATCACTACACAACGTTTATATGCCGGTGTGGTCACCACCGGTATTACAGTATACAGCAGCCAAGAGAAAGTAGTACATCTCTTAAGGTAGTTCTCTTAAGGTGGAACAGGTTACATACACCACAGATATTAAGCAGGTGCAGAGACAGGGGGAGGGTTTAGGAGGGGAGGAAGGAATTGAAAGAACATGCTGTGAAAATGTTGCAAATGGGAATGGCAAAATCATACTGCATGAAAAATGGGGGCAGGGAATATTATCTGAAATTGTTGAACTCTATGTTGAGTCCGGCATTAACTTGCCAGCATCACTGGGATCAACCGTGTCAAAATCTTAAGACTTGAGAAAAGTTTTGTTCAGTATTACGCAAATTCTTCATGGATCTGAGTTTAGTTTCTTCATCACTTGTAGGATAGCAAGGGCTTGTAGTTGAGCAGGGAGAGAACCGGCTTCATTGTCATCAGAATGCATGTCATGGTTTCCTGAGACTCCTCGTCACATGTTTCAGCTTGTACAGTCTTCAAAGTCACTTGCTCCTGTTTAGGATCAGCCTGATATTTAGCCTGCTCTAAACAGCCTTCAGTGGGGTAGCCGCGAGGAAAATGGTCTTCAACTGAATTCAGGTACTCTGCGGAAGACACTCCCTGGGCCAGTGCTCATTTTGTTTTATGGTGAGTTGCGGTTTGCTCATGTCCATGCGCACATCTGTGGCTATGCCCTGCATTGACGCCACAACCCCTCGACACTGGAATCACTTCTTAGAGCTCGTAAAGTTACATTGATGGGCCTTCAATAACCACAAAACTAGAAGTTATAGACTTAAACAAGTTGGCTTTTAATCACTAAGATCAGGGCTAACATCTCAACACGCCGACTGGTTCACAGGAATGAGTCATACAGATCCTGGGATCTTTATGTAAGAGAAGTCAGGGGCGGAGCCAAGAGCCAAGACCTGGAACCTCCCAGGTTAGTCGGGAAAGAGGAAGTGAAACGATACACAGTGGGGGAGGGTAATATACATGAGTGCAAAACGAATACAGGATCAAGACAAACAGATTTCATTACATACATCCTTGCTAAGATCTGGGTTTCTGATGTGCAGAAGTCTGGAGATTGAAGTGCTTTGTTGAGATTGTCAGTGACAACCTTTCGGTGTGCCCAGGGCGACGTCAAACAGCAATTCGTATACACGTTTGGGAAAAAAAACGTCTACGCCCATAATTTGCTGTCCCATGTGCTCTTTCTCTTCCCTCCACCTTCTAATTGTGTTGAAATCAACACTCACCACATCATCTCCAACTCTAACTCATTATTTCCCTAGATCTCAAAACTGTGGGTGTCTCCTGTCAATCTGGACACGAGGAGGCATGGCAGAATCTAATATTTGTCTAAATTTACCTGTTGGTTTTGGCTTCAAACGCTCATGTTGACGACCAAACAGAGAGTTAGAGAGTTTATAGAGATTGTCTATGCATGCTTGCGAAGAAGCCAGGCCCGTTTGCACTTTCATGTTCACTTCTTCAATCCATTCAGCTGACCTTTTTTCAGCTTCCTCCTCCTCCTCCAAGTCTACTTCATCGATTAGTAGCTGATCTGCACAATACATGAATAACACAAAATGACCTTTGGAAATTACATTGAAATAGCCTATGCGGCCTTGCAAAAAGCTGCTCCTGTTTTAGGAGCAAATATTATTCGCATTTGCTTTTTTTGTGCTCATTAAGGTGAAGAATTTAGTGAAACACTTGCCATTTTGAGCACTGAGCATTGTCAGCATTGTGCACGCTCAGGTCAGGCATAACATGGTTAGATACAGAGTGAAGCTCCCTCTACACTGTCCCCATCAAACACTCCCAGGGCAGGTACAGCACGGGGTTAGATACAGAGTGAAGCTCCCTCTACACTGTCCCCATCAAACACTCCCAGGGCAGGTACAGCACGGGTTAGATACAGAGTGAAGCTCCCTCTACACTGTCCCCATCAAACACTCCCAGGGCAGGTACAGCACGGGTTAGATACAAAGTAAAGCTCCCTCTACACTGTCCCATCAAACACTCCCAGGGCAGGTACAGCACAGGTTAGATACAGAGTAAAGCTCCCTCTACACTGTCCCATCAAACACTCCCAGGGCAGGTACAGCACGGGTTAGATACAGAGTAAAGCTCCCTCTACACTGTCCCCATCAAACACTCCCAGGGCAGGTACAGCATGGTTAGATACAGAGTAAAGCTCCCTCTACACTGTCCCATCAAACACTCCCAGAGCAGGTACAGCACGGGTTAGATACAGAGTAAAGCTCCCTCTACACTGTCCCATCAAACACTCCCAGGGCGGGTACAGCACGGGGTTAGATATAGAGTAAAGCTCCCTCTACACTGTCCCATGAAACACTCCCAGGGCAGGTACAGCACGGGTTAGATACAGAGTAAAGCTCCCTCTACACTGTCCCCATCAAACACTCCCAGGGAAGGTACAGCACGGGGTTAGATACAGAGTAAAGCTCCCTCTACACTGTCCCCATCAAACACTCCCAGGGCAGGTACAGCACGGGGTTAGATACAGAGTAAAGCTCCCTCTACACTGTCCCATCAAACACCCCCAGGGCATGTACAGCACGGGTTAGATACAGAGTAAAGCTCCCTCTACACTGTCCCATCAAACACTCCCAGGGCAGGTACAGCATGGTTAGATACAGAGTAAAGCTCCCTCCACACTGTCCCATCAAACACTCCCAGGGCATGTACAGCACGGGTTAGATACACAGTAAAGCTCCCTCTACACTGTCCCATCAAACACTCCCAGGGCAGGTACAGCACGGGGTTAGATACAGAGTAAAGCTCCCTCTACACTGTCCCATCAAACACTCCCAGGGCAGGTACAGCACGGGTTAGATACAGAGTAAAGCTTCCTCCACACTGTCCCATCAAACATGCCCAGGGCAGGTACAGCACGGGTTAGATACACAGTAAAGCTCCCTCTACACTGTCCCATCAAACACTCCCAGGGCATGTACAGCACGGGTTAGATACAGAGTAAAGCTCCCTCTACACTGTCCCCATCAAACACTCCCAGGGCAGGTACAGCACGGGGTTAGATACACAGTAAAGCTCCCTCTACACTGTCCCATCAAACACTCCCAGGGCATGTACAGCACGGGTTAGATACAGAGTAAAGCTCCCTCTACACTGTCCCATCAAACACTCCCAGGGCAGGTACAGCACGGGTTCGATACAGAGTAAAGCTCCCTCTACACTGTCCCATCAAACACTCCCAGGGCAGGTACAGCACGGTGTTAGATACAGAGTAAAGCTCCCTCTACACTGTCCCATCAAACACTCCCAGGGCAGGTACAGCACGGGTTAGATACAGAGTAAAGCTCCCTCTACACTGTCCCATCAAACACTCCCAGGGCATGTACAGCACGGGTTAGATACAGAGTAAAGCTCCCTCTACACTGTCCCATCAAACACTCCCACGGCAGGTACAGCACGGGTTAGATACAGAGTAAAGCTCCCTCTACACTGTCCCATCAAACACTCCCAGGGCAGGTACAGCACGGGTTAGATACAGAGTAAACCTCCCTCTACACTGTCCCATCAAACACTCCCAGGGCAGGTACAGCACGGGGTTAGATACAGAGTAAAGCTCCCTCTGCACTGTCCCATCAAACACTCCCAGGGCAGGTACAGCACGGGGTTAGATATAGAGTAATGCTCCCTCTACACTGTCCCATCAAACACTCCCAGGGCAGGTACAGCACGGGTTAGATACAGAGTAAAGCTCCCTCTACACTGTCCCCATCAAACACTCCCAGGGCAGGTACAGCACGGGTTAGATACAGAGTAAAGCTCCCTCTACACTGTCCCATCAAACACTCCCAGGGCAGGTACAGCACGGGTTAGATACAGAGTAAAGCTCCCTCTACACTGTCCCATCAAACACTCCCAGGGCATGTACAGCACGGGTTAGATACAGAGTAAAGCTCCCTCTACACTGTCCCATCAAACACTCCCACGGCAGGTACAGCACGGGTTAGATACAGAGTAAAGCTCCCTCTACACTGTCCCATCAAACACTCCCAGGGCAGGTACAGCACGGGTTAGATACAGAGTAAACCTCCCTCTACACTGTCCCATCAAACACTCCCAGGGCAGGTACAGCACGGGGTTAGATACAGAGTAAAGCTCCCTCTGCACTGTCCCATCAAACACTCCCAGGGCAGGTACAGCACGGGGTTAGATATAGAGTAATGCTCCCTCTACACTGTCCCATCAAACACTCCCAGGGCAGGTACAGCACGGGTTAGATACAGAGTAAAGCTCCCTCTACACTGTCCCATCAAACACTCCCAGGGCAGGTACAGCACGGGTTAGATACAGAGTAAAGCTCCCTCTACACTGTCCCATCAAACACTCCAACATTACTCTCCACTGACTTCAATGGAAAATAAGATCAGGCAGGTGTGAAACCAGCGTTGCACCCGGTCCGAACAGTTTCGCGGCGGGCGGGTTAGGTTACAATTGCCCCCTCAGTGTGTAACGCCACTGGAAATCGACTAGTTTATAAGAAACCGCATACTGCTGTCTGATAGCCATTGCAGAATAAACTTTAAGGTTTCCTCTTTGGTGCTGCTGCCGGTTGCAAACTCAGTGATTGCATCTGTCAACCACTCCCTTTCCTTTCTTTCAGGGGTAAAGGTGATTCTCGGCACGGGCTGGTGGTCCAATCTTGCGTGGCTCAAAGCAAAATTCACTTTGTCCAGAATGTCTCTCAAGCGTTCCGCAACTTCCTGTTGGCAAATATTAAAAGAAAAGATCACAAGGAGGTAAACTATTCAAGCAAATAGTAGTTTCAAAAATTGCAGACTTTTTTTGGAAACGTCATTTAGTTCCTTCTAAAAGACATAATTCACTTCCCTCGGCCTCCCTGCTGTATAAAATGAAGAAAAAATAATTGTACTTCAATAAAGAAAAAAAAGCAAGACTTGCATTTCTATAGCGCCTTTCACGACCTCAGGACGTCCCAAAGTGCTTTACAGCCAATGAAGTACTTTTGAAGTGCAGTCGCTGTTGTAATGTAAGAAAACGCTGCAGCCAACTTGTGCACAGCAAGCTCCCAAAAACAGCAATGAAATAAATGACCAGATTATCGATAGAGTTCCCCTTGTCCTCACCTTACACCCCACCAGCCTCCACATTCAACGGATCATCCTCCGCCATTTCCGCCACCTCCAACGTGATCCCACCACCAAACACATCTTCCCCTCCCTTCCCCTTTCCGCATTCCGAAGGGACCGCTCCCTCCGCGACACCCTAGTCCACTCCTCAATCACCCCCAACAGCCCTTCTCCTTCACCTGGCACCTTCCCGTGCAAGCGCAGGAGATGCAACACCTGCTCTTTTACCTCCTCCCTTCCCACTGTCCAGGGCCCCAAACACCCCTTCCAGCTGAAACAGCGATTTACTTGTACTTCTTGCAATTTAATATACTGTATTCGCAGATCTTGGTGCGGTCTCCTCTACATTGGGGAAACCAAACGCAGATTGGGCGACAGCTTTGGGGAACACCTCCGTTCAGTCCGTAAGGGTGACCCTGAGCTTCCGGTCGCCTGTCATTTGAATCCTTCACCCCACTCCCACTCTGACCTCTCTGTCCTCGGCCTCTTACACTGTTCCAATGAAGCTCAATGTAAGCTCGAGGAACTGCACCTCATCTTTTGATTAGGCACTTTGCAGCCTGCCGGACTCAACATTGAGTTCAACAGTTTCAGATTATAACCTCTGCCCCCATTTCTTCGGACGGCAGCTGATGATTTTGCCATTCCCATTTACACCTCCTCTAGTCCCATCTGCATGGCAGATGCAGTATAATGTGGATAAATGCGAGGTTATCCACTTTGGTGGCAAAAACAGGAAGGCAGATTATTGTCTGAACGGCAATAGATTGGGAGAAGGGGAAGTGCAACGAGACCTGGGTGTCCTTGTGCACCAGTCGCTGAAGGTAAGCATGCAGGTGCAGCAGGCGGTTAAGAAGGCAAATGGTATGTTGGCCTTCGTAGCAAGAGGGTTCGAGTACAGGAACAAGGATGTCTTGCTGCAGTTGTACAGGGCCTTGGTGAGACCACACCTTGAGTATTGTGTGCAGTTTTGGTCGCCTTATCTGAGGAAGGATGTTCTTGCCATGGAGGGAGTGCAGCGAAGATGCACCAGACTGATACCTGGGATGGCAGGAACGACGTATGAGGAGAGGGCTTATATTCGCTGGAGTTTAGAAGAATGAGAGGGGATCGCATTGAAACTTATAAAATTCTAACAGGACTAGACAGACTAGATGCAGGAAGGATGTTCCCGATGGCGGGGGAGTCCAGAACCGGGGGTCACAGTCTAAGGATAAGGGGTAAACCACTTAGGACAGAGATGAGGAGGAATTTCTTCACCCAGAGAGTGGTGAACCTGTGGAATTCTCTACCACAGAAGGCAGTTGAGGCCAATTCATTAAATATATTCAAGAAGGAGTTGGATATATTTCTTAAGGCTAAAGGGATCAAGGGATATGGGGAGAAGGCAGGGACAGGGTACTGAATTTGGATGATCAGCCATGATCTCATTAAATGGCAGAACAGGCTCGAGGGGCCGAATGGCCTACTCCTGCTCCTATCTTCTATGTTTCTATCTTTTGTTTCTTTACTTGTCCCATTATCATCTCCTTTTGCCTCGTACCATCGTCCATTTTGTCATTTAATCTCTCCTGCCTTTCATCCTATCACAGACCTTCCCTTTTGTTCTTTCCTCCCCTCTTTCCCTGCCCCTGCACTTGCTTAAAATCTGTTACATCTCTAACTTTTTCCAGTTCTGACGAAGTGTCTTCGACCTGAAACGTTGACTCTGCTTCTCTCTCCACAGATGCTGCCTGACCTGCTGAGTATTTCCAGCATTTTCTGTTTTTAGAGCTGATTATCTGTTTTTTAGTGATGTTGGTTGAGGGATTGAAGTAGCCAAATTACTATTATACCTTAGTTTTTATGTTAGAATATGTATAATTTAGTTTTTATGTTAGAATATGTAAAATGTAGCACCAATGTACAAGGTGGAGATAATGGGTTAATTCCCTACCCTGAGTTAAACGATATAGAGGTCTGTATATTGCATTTACCCAGCTAAGTTTTAAAACATGATTAAGTGACTTCAAATGCTGAGAGATTAAACTGCAAAACAACTCATGGGAAGATTGGGGAGGATGTCTGTTCGGCCAGGCGAGGCAACACATATGCGAGATAATGCACCTAAGAATTTGTTTGTTGTAAATCACAACAGGGTTCCATTCTTCAAAGTATGGTGGGACTAATCAGAACGTGCTTGCTTTGCAGAGGTAACCCGAGACGAGGCCAAAAGTCTGTGCTTTGCACGCCTTAACGAGGACTGTTATCTTAAGAAAACATGTAACAAGCAAAACCACCTGGCTATGGGCAAATGGATGGTTGTAAAGCAATTAAGATGAGGCCCACAGTCACAGGCGGTGACGGGACCAACTGATAACAGAAATGTGCGATTTGTGGGCAGCAAGAAGATGAAATGTCACGGTTTATAATTGCCATTTAGCTATAACTCTGTATATGCTGATAAGCTTTACCCCCGCCCCTAGGGCAGGGGTTTGATTTTTGTATAACTGTGATTGTTGCTAGGGAATCGGTGGAGTCGGATCTGAGAGGGGTCTCAGAAGGTTCTCCCCAGGCCTGTGAATAAAGACCGTTTTGAACCATCCTTCACTCGAAGTCTGTCATCTGTACCAAAGCTAAGCGTCGACTCTGTATATCACTTAGTCCGCTCTGAGGGGGAAAGGGTTAAGTGTCGACCTGGCACAACACCAGGTCCACTTTTCGGGATACAACAGGGATAAATATTGGCCAGGACACCGGGGAGAAATCCCATTCAATCACCATCATCCCAGCTCTCCTCATTACCAGAACCTCCCAATCAAAGTAATAGCTCATCACAATAGGAAATATTCTTTTTATTTCATCGAATCATTGGTGCCTCCCGGGCCTTTTTGGCTAACTTGTACCGTGCTGCACTGTCTGGTTCCAATGTTCTCATTTATACACCTCCCCCACTCAATGGCTTCCTAAAGATGGCTGCTAGGAGTGTGAAATGTGAGAACTTTACAAATCATTTGCTAATCCTTTGTCTTCGCAGAAACAAAAAATTCCACCAGTGTTTCCCCCACCTCATACATGTAATATGGCAGACCTGATTCAGTCGTATATTCACACACATTATATACACACACGTCACTGGATGAGTGCAGCTCCAACAACACTCAAGAAGCTCGACACCATCCAGGACAAAGCAGCCCATTTGATTGGCACCCCATCCACCACCTTAAACATTCACTCCCTCCACCACTGGCGTACCGTGGCTGCAGTGTGTACCATCTACAAGATGCATTGCAGCAACTCCCCAAGGCTTCTTTGGCAGCACCTCCCAAACCCGTGACCGCCACCACCTAGAAGGACAAGGGCAGCAGGCGCATGGGAACGCCACCATCTCCAAGTTCCCCTCCAAGTCACACACCATCCTGACTTGGAAGTATATCACCGTTTCTTCATTGTCGCTGGGTCAAAATCCTGGAACTCCCTCCCTAACAGCACTGTGGGAGTACCTTCACCACACGGACTGCAGCGGTTCAAGAAGGTGACTCACCACCACCTTCTCGAGGGCAACTAGGGACGGGCAATAAATGCTGGCCTTGCCAACGATGCCCAGATCCCATGAACGAATTTTAAAAAAAATCACCATTATATATACATAATACACACACACAGACACACACATATATATATATAATATACACACATACATACATATATACATGTATACACGCAGATATACATGTGGCCTAGCAAGTCATTCATTTGTATCAAAAAACACTACTCGTGGTTCAAGAAGGCGGCTCACCACCATCTTCTCCAGGCAACTCGGGATGGGCACTAAATGCCGGCCTTGCCATCGATGCCCGCATCCCGAGAATGGATAATAAAAACAAATTCCAAATCAACCACCAAGTTAAAAACACTGCAGCAAAAATGGTTTGTTTTGCTTCAAAAGAATCTGGCCCAGTGACACCCGATCGCCATGGCCATGGACAACAATAGGATTCTGAATAATGGCAATTTTAGAATGTGAGGTTTTGCCTTGGTAACAGTATCCACATATGCCATTCTTATTTTTTTTAAATAAAATGTCAGTTTCAGATACATGGAAAGCACAATGAGAAATTCCATCAGCTACATGATTGACCACCCCAGTCTCCATAAGTTAAAAAAACACACCCTATAATTTCCCCTAAACATCCTTGTTTCTTCAAAAAGAGAGCTCCAGTCTCAGGAATTGAAAAGGTGAGGTGCCAGCATCAAATTCAAATCTCACTTCTGACATTCACAAAAATTCGCCATCGCGGTGTGTGTGTGTGCGCGCGCGCCTCTGTGCAAATCAAAAAAACTCAGAATGAAATTGCACAACAAAGTTCCTCAATAAAACCGGAAGATCCCAAATAATCCTAAATATCACAAAGTCTGGAGTGAGGAAAGGTATTTCTGCCCCCTCAAGCCCACTCCATCCAAAGTTCATGTTGGATTATCATGGCCTCAAATCATCCACTCGGAGGTACTGCCCAGACAGGACCCTGCCTCCAGCGGATAAACCTGTTCCTGCCCAGGACTGCAGGGAGATGGGATTGAGCAGAGCAAGCGGATCGACCCACATCCTCGCACTTTGTGGGGTCTTAGCGCTGTAACATGGAGTAGCGCTATTCCACTGTCTGATAACCTGTTTCTTAACATGTGAGGTATACATGTCAATGTCAAGGTTGAAGAGCTTTCAGGGCAGTCTCGCTGGGACAATAAACATCTTATCTGCTTTCTTCCTGTCAAGGAATTCTCCTTTGGAATACAATGTTTCTATTGAAATTCCGGTCCCAGCTTTAAGTAGAGGGGAAAACAATATGAAAAAAACAAAGGACGATGAAAACCTGAAATAAAAGCAGAAAATGCTCGAAATCTACAGCAGGTCAGTCAGTCTCTGTGAAGAAAAAAGATAGATTAACGTTTAAGTATAGATATTTGGTCAGAATCATGAAAAGCTCAAACGTTCAAGTTACAGTGACACCATGGTGCTGAAAAACAGCGTGGGACGATGTTCCCGCTCCTAACTTCAGCACTGGGTGTTTCGAACGGCAATCTTATGACACGTAGCACCCAGCCAGGAAACCGTCCTCCTCAGTTCGGGAAACCTACGATTGTTGTTACCCTCTCTTTTGATAACCGATCATATTTCTCGCCCACAGACCTGTCTTGCTCTGGCCAGCTGTGCTGTCTCGATTTTTTCGATGGCTCGTTTGACTGTTGTGGAGAGGTCACTGAGGCTTTCTTTAGGTGTCAGCCTAGTGCTCTCAGAGGCAGTCCCACTTGCCTCCTCCTTATTAGCCATGTTTTAAAAAAAATCTTCAAATAGTTACAAAAACCGGTATGTATATTTTAAAACTTCCCCTCAATCTTTTTGCCCATCAAAGCAGAATCGTGGTGTGGGTGGGGGCGAATTTATACCTCTCCCCCCCCCCCCATCTTTTCGCACCTTGAGCCACGTGTCATGAATGAGCGATTGTTCACCCGGGGTTGGTCAGAAATCGACATCGGCGTTCGCGGCGTGGATTTCACCGCGCGCGCGGGGGGCTGACAATGGGATGACGCGGGACCACACGCGCGAGGCTGAAACCGACCTGAAGGTTTTATATCTTTTTTTCAATGGTGGGGGAGGAGGGCGCGCTCAGGTGGACCGGTTCGGACCTTTTTTTGGGGGGGGGTGGGTGGCGGGTGGCCGCAGAAGAGAAACGAAGGAAAGGGCGGACCACAACTCCCAGGATGCGTCGGGCTCCCCCTCCCTCTCCGCGCAGGCGCTGTGATTCGCCGACTGGCGTCATGTCTATAAATAGCGGCGCGGTGGAACGCCGAGCCCATTGTTACAGCCAGGTCGCTACATTGTGGCTGCTTGGAGCCGGAGCCGGGGCTGCGACAAGTCAGTTTCACCGGTAGATTTCACCAACCACCTTTCCCCCTCCCCACCCCCCTCCCTCCCTCTTTCCCCAGCCATCGCCTGCCAACCCAAGCACCTCCACCAGCCAAAACAAGAACACTTTCATTAATACGGATCTGTGTTTTTTTCGAAAAAGGGGTTGAATCTATATTGTCTAAAAGGCTGCTGTTGGGGAAAAAAAAGGACTCGCCCAAGCCAAGCGCCATTTAAATCCCTGTGCAACACTTAAATAGGAGCGGAGACTGCCGGTTATAATCAACATTTCAGGTAGGGGAATGCATTTTTGTTTGTGCATGGTCATTCATCCGTCATAACTCGGATGGCAGAACGCTATTTTCTGTGTAATGCTTGGGCTGGCTGTACACCAGCCTTGACACCGTTCGTGATGCGGTTTCCGGGATAGTCGCTGGTAAATCTTCGTCAGAGCCAGTGATCACTTTATGAATCATGCCATGTTAAATGCCACCACCCCCTCATTGCTCCTTATTTATCTTTCTGAGCGGTGTTATTCTTTACCCACCAGTTCTGCAAATCAAATGTCAATCCAATTCGCCCACTGTTACAGTAACAAAAAAGGTCAGCTGGCAATGTAGTGTGTGCAATCTTCTGGCGACACCTCGTAAACGGTACGGTGGAACATGCAGCGAATAACTACATCTAGTATGGTTATTACTTGCTATGTTTCTTTCTAAACTCTACATAGCCCCTTACATTATATATTTCTCGGTGCACTAGGAGTCCTTTTCCGTTCTCCATTGAACTTTACAGCAACCCCATTCGCTGATGCAAATTTACGAATAGTCAATTTTGTGGAATGTAAATATCAAGGAGTCCTACCTCCTACTGTAAATGTGAAATGGCACTTGTAGGAGTTAAATGTTCCGCTACTTTGGATCTGCCTGTTCTATGGCTACATAATGTATTTAAAGACTGTAGAAAATGTTACGGGGACACTTTAAAATGTCTTATAAAGGAGAGTATTTTTATGATTTCTATTCAGATGCTACCTAATCCTATATGGCAATAAATATTCTTCCTTCTGTTATTCGACCAAGGATGTTGCTAAAAAATTCTGAGTTTTAATTGATTAAGGTGTCTCTAAACTAGATGGAAAAGTGCAATATATTTGAGGTTTTGGACAGGAAATCCTAGCTAAGCTTGTTTATAATGGATTCCTGCCTAAGGGCAGCATACAGCTGTAACACTTAATGGAGACAAAATGGACACAATATTAATCACAGATTCACCTATAACACTGTAGTTTCTTAATCACCAAAGTGAAGGACTGTTTAGAAAGAACCCCATTTTGAGAAGTTGGTATGCATGGATTTCCTGGTCTCCTGATTTCAAAGCATATAACCTGGGCCACTGGTTTGCGGTGTAAAATTCTGTTATTGCATGGGATTGCAGAACTGTTGCTGCCTTTTTTATTGGGATCACATTCTACAGTTCCTCCCATTATTCCATGGAAACAGAAAACTTGTACACAAAGGAGTTGCTATTCCCTATAATCAGGGTCACCGGTTTATGAACAAAATCAAATTCTGTTATTACCTGAAACTCCGCTTTTTATGATCCGTGTTGCGGGATTCCATCCATTTTCCTGAGAAACATGCAAACCAGCCGCCTTGCATGTGAATCCTTTCTGGCCATTAATAACATTTTCCTGCATTGCTGTGGACTGTCTGGGGACCCAGAAGGTTGCCCATCTTTCTGAGTGCAAGGTGAGTAAGTGGAAGGGAAGGTTTCTCGGCCAGCTGTGGGCGCACCATCGCCACAAGGACTGCAGCAGTTCGAGGAGGAGGCCGCGAGGTGCAATAAATGCCAGCGTTGCCCACATCCCAAGAGCAAATGCTCTGCATCGGCATTTTGCTTGTCTGTTGCACACTGGCTTTGGCAGAGACGTGGGTGCAGGTTGCCCACTTGTCTAGATCAGATTGATACCTCACTTTGCTAGATGTTAGTGCATCTCCTAAAACTGTGGCACGAGATGTTGTTTTTTTTCCAATGTGCACAGCACCAAGAGACACTCAACCTGATTTTTAAACCTCCAGACTTAATGGCCTTCTAGAGATAGTACAAGTAAAATCATGTTGAGTAGACTTGTTGCTGGTGTTCCAATTCTGTTAGAGTGTAACCAAAAGGATAATGAGCTACACTGGCTGAACACCTGTGACTCAACAACAACTGGCATTTATATTGTGCCTTTAACGTAGACAAATGTCCCAAAGCACTTCACGAGTGCAATCCAAAATAAAAAAAAAATATCGACACTGAACCAGAGAAGGATATATTAGGAGGGGTGACTTAAAGCTTGGTCAAAGCGGTAGGTTGTAAGGAGGACAGAGAGGCAGAGGGGTTTAGAGCTTCAGGCCTAGACAGCTGAAGGCACGGCCACCAATAATGGGGTAAAGGGAGTGGGGAATGCGCAAGGTGGTTGCGTTTCAAGTTTGGTCTACCTGTTGCTGAATATATGCTGAATCTGGGACCGTTCTCAGAAGGATTCCTACAGTAGATGGGAAGCCTGCACAACAACAACTTCATTTATATCGCGCCTTGAACACAGTAAAACATCCCAAGGCGCTTCACAGGAGCGTAAATCAGACAGAATTTGACCCCGAGCCACATAAGGAGATATTAGGACAGGTGACCAAAAGCTTGGTCAGAGGTAGGTTTTATGGTGCGTCTTAAAGGAGGAGAGAGAGCCGGAGAGGCATCCCATTGGTGAATGTGATGGGGGAAATTGCACCTCTTTGATAACACTGGCAGTTAGGAGAAACCTGTTTGTTGCTCAAAGTTTTCCCATCCAACTGCTGGCGAGTGCAATGGAGACACAAAAACCTTCAAACACTTGAACTAGAAATGTGTGGTCATTCAGGTGAGACAACGGCAGTGTGCTGCTGCTGCTCCATGGTGCTTTGGCAGAGTAACAGAACCTGGGTGTATACCGACAAATACTTGCTCGCCAATTTTCCTGGGCCGTGCTGCAACAGTGGAGACGCAGAGCAGAGTCCTGGCACATCCCCGGAAGGAAAAAACCCAACAAGGGAGGATTCGCTATTGGATCTAGTAATGGGGAATAAACCAGGGCAGATAAGAGAAGTAAAAGTAGGGGAACATATAGGCAATAGTGACCATAATATACGCTTTTAAGATGATAATTGAGAACGACGCAAGTATGACAAAAACCAGGGTAATAGATTGGAGAAAAGCTGATTTTTGAGGAGCTGAGAATAGAACTTGGGAAAATAAAATGGGGAACAATATTGGCAAAACGATGTGGAACAGCAATGGGAAACAGTTAAAACCGTGTTCAGCAGAGTGCAGGAACAATATATTCCACTAAGAGGAAAGAACAAACTAAACACTGATGAGACTCGATGGATGAATAAAGACATGAGAACAATTGAGGGTAAGGAAAGAGGCATACATTAAGTACATAGACAGCAGGGGCGTGCATGATGAGGGAGAATACGAAGCGATGAGGAGAGAAGTAAAAAAAAATTAGGAAAGCAAAGAGGAGCTATGAAATTAAATTATCAAGGAACATAAAGCAAAATAGCAAAATATTTTACAGGTACATAATTAAAAAAAAAAAAAAGGTTGGGACGGAAATAGGGCCATGAAGGGATAGATGGGATTATACCACAGATAACGATAGAGATGGCAGAAATATTAAATAATTATTTTGCTTCAGTATTTACCAGGGCGATAGAACAGGTGGACATGACATTGGATGATATTAATTAGATAAGTGCATTTAAAATAAAAATATATTAAATAAACAAATCAAACTCTGAGGATCTGGTCTGGATGGATTGCATCCATGCATTTTAAAAGAATCTAGGGAAGAGATAGCAGAGGCTACACATATTTAATAATTTGTTAGCTAACCCTCTGGCACTACACCTTTTTCTAGTGTAATACCTATATTTAAGAAGGGGGTAGAACATGTGTAGGGAGTTATAGACCAGTCAGCTTAACATCGGTGGTTGGAAAAATAATGGAATCCCTACTAAAGGAGAAAATAGAAGAACATCCAGAAACAAAAAGAAGAATGAATAGTTAGCATGGATTTCAAAAGGGAAAGTCTTGCTTGACCAACCTCATTGAATTTTTTGAAGAGGTAACAGAGAGAATAGACAAGGGTAATGCAGTAGATGTAATTTATCTAGATTTTCAAAAGGCTTTCGATAAGGTACCCCATAATAGACTGATAAACAAGGTCAGAGAATGCGGAGTCAGGGGACACGTAGCAGATTGGATAGCTAGCTGGCATCAAGACAGAAAGCAGAGTAGGGGTAGAAGGTAGCTATTCACAGTGGCAGAAGGTGGGTAGTGGTGTTCCACAAGGGACCACTGTTGTTCACAATTTATATTAACGATTTAGACTTTGGAATCAAAAACACCATTTCTAAATTTGCAGATGACACCAAATTGGGGAAGATAGTCAATACTGAGGAGGACTGCACAAATTACAGGAGGACATTAATAAACTTGCAGAATGGGCAAATAATTGGCAAATGAAGTGCAACACCGATAAATGAGGTACAGGAAACTCTCGTTTAAACGGCACCTAAATATCCGGAATTCTCTATTAACCGGCAAAATTCTCACTCCGAAAACACCTCAATAACCGGAAATGTTGCTGAGTCCGAGTCTCCCGCGGTGGCCGAGTTATTCAGTGGGGGTAGTTCTCCAAACTGCCACTACTCGGCTTCTTGGCGCTGTTGGGAGTCCGAACACCTCAATAACAGGAGTCTGACTCGTTTGTTAAAAATAGCCTCGGTAGATAACCCTCTCTGTCATCCGGAATTTTTAATCAACCGACACCATCCCGGTCCCGTCGGTGCTGGATACCAAAGAGTTTCCTGTATTACATTTTGGTAGGAAGAATAGGGAGGTCACTTATTATTTGGAGGGTGCAAGTCTGGGTGGGGTAGAAGAACAAAGGGATCTCGGAGTACAAATACACAAAAATCACTAAAAGTTGCGACACAGGTTAGCAAGGCCATAAAAAAAGCAAACCAAGCACTAGGGTTTATTTCTAGAGGGATAGAATTGAAAAGTAGGGAAGTTATGTTAAACCTGTATCGAACCTTGGTTAGACCACACTTGGAGTACTGTGTACAGTTCTGGTCGCTGTAGTATAAAAAGGATAGAGGCACTGGAGAGGGTGCAGAGAAGATTTACAAGGATGATACCAGAAATGCGAGGGTGTACATATCAGGAAAGGATGAACAGGCTGGGTCTCTTTTCTCTTTGAAAAAAGAAGGCTGAGGGGTGACCTAATAGAGGCCTTTAAAATTTATGAAAGGTTTTGATAGAGTGGATACAGAGAGAATGTTTCCACTTGTGGGGAAGAGCATCAGTATAAGGCCATCAATATAAGATAGTCACCAAGAAATCCAATAGGGAATTCAGAAGAAACTTCTTTACCCAGAGTGGTGAGAATGTGTAACTCGCTCCCACAGGGAGTGGTTGAGGTGAATAGTATAGATGCATTTAAAGGGAGACTAGACAAGCATATGAGGGAGAAGGGAATAGAGGGTTATGCTGATAGATTTAGATGAGGAAAGACTGGAGGATGATCGTGTGGAGCATAAACGCCGGCATGGACTAGTTGGGCTGAATGGCCTGTTCCTGTGCCATATATCTTTATGTAATTAGAGATCCATCAATACCATTGGTGCTCTGCAACACATCGTAATGCTGAGCTCAAGCAGTGTTGGAAAGATGATAGCAAAATACTGCGGATGCTGGAAATCTGAAATAACAACAGAAAATGCTGGAAATACTCAGCAGGCCAGGCAGCATCTGTGGAGAGAGAAACAGAGTTAACGTTTCAGGTCTGGGACCCTTCATCACAGAAACATAGAAGATAGGAGCAGGAGTCGGCCATTCGGCCCTTCGAGCCTGCTCCGCCATTCAATGAGATCATGGCTGATCATCCAAATTCAGTACCCTGTCCCTGCCTTCTCCCCATATCCCTTGATCCCTTTAGCCTTAAGAAATATATCCAACTCCTTCTTGAATATATTTAATGAACTGGCCTCCACTGCCCTCTGTGGCAGAGAATTCCACAGGTTCACCACTCTCTGGGTGAAGAAATTCCTCCTCATTTCAGTCCTAAATGGCTTACCCCTTATCCTTAGACTATGACCCCTGGTTCTGGACTCCCCGGCCATCAGAAACATCCTTCCTGCATCTAGTCTGTCCAGGCCTGACAGAATTTTATAGGTTTCGATGAGATCCCCTCTCAATCTTCTAAACTCCAGTGAGTATAAGCCCAATCGACACAATCTCTCCTCATACGTCATTCCTGCCATCCCAGGTATCAGCCTGGTGAATCTTCGCTGCACTCCTTCCATGGCAAGAACGTCCTTCCTCAGGTAAGGTGACCCAAAACTGCACACAATACTCAAGGTGCGGTCTCACCAAGGCCCTGTACAACTGCAGCAAGACATCCTTGTTCTTGTACTCGAACCCTCTTGCGACGAAGGCCAACATACCATTTGCCTTCTTAACCGCCTGCTGCACCTGCATGCTTACCTTCAGCGACTGGTGCACAAGAACACCCAGGTCTCTTTGCACTTCCCCTTCTCCCAATCTATTGCCGTTCAAATAATAATCTGCCGTCCTGTTTTTGCCACCAAAGTGAATAACCTCACATTTATCCACATTATAGTGCATTTGCCATGTTTCTGCCCAATCACCCAACCTGTCCAAATCGTACTGGAGTTTCACGACATCCTCCTCACAGCATACCCTCCCACCCAGCTTTGTGTCGAAAGATGAGGTGCTGTTCCTCGAGCTAACTGCAACGTAAGCTCGAGGAACAGCGCCTCCTCTTTGGATTAGGCACTTTACAGCCTGCCGGACTCAACATTGAGTTCAACAATTTCAGATAATAATCCCTGCCCCCGTTTTTCATGCAGTATGATTTTGCCATTCCCATTTGCAACATTTTCACAGCATGTTCTTTCAATTCCTTCCTCCCCTCCTAAACCCTGCCGCCCCCCCCCCCCCCCCCCCCCCCGTCTCTGCACCTGCTTAATATCAACTGTTACATTTCCAGCTTTGTCCAGTTCTGATGAAGGGTCCCAGACCTGAAATGTTAACTCTGTTTCTCTCTCCACGGATGCTGCCTGGCCTGCTGAGTATTTCCAGCATTTTCTGTTGTTATTTCAGTGTTGGAAAGAGGCAGCTCGACCACCTCATGCCAAAATCAAGCACCGTGCCATTCACATTGGTAACCAAGGCAAATGGTACTGTACGTATCGGATTGAATGCAGAGAGAAAACCTGTGTTCTGTCTTTGAACAAAGCCTGCAACTTGCCACCTACCTGATTAAGGATATTCTCAACAACTTTGTCGACGTTAACACCTATTTATCTATTGAATGTCAGAGAGGGGAAAAAATTATTGCACTCTTTGCAGCCACTTGGTTTAACATGCAAAGCATCTGGTTTGTCTATCACCTGGAGTACACTGTATTCAGACAGGAAATGAAATGTCCAGGTTTGTGTTTACCCACTTCAGGCAGATGAGGAAAGGCTCTTGCTGTGCTCTCCCCGCAATCTCACGGTTTATTTTGCATGCAAGACTTTAACTGGCTGTTCAACCTGCTGACTGTCGTGAATGGTTGCATCCATTTGCTAAAGTCCACAGATTGTGTTGCGAGATGTACAGGCTTCAATAGACACAAGCAAGTAACTGTTGAAATTCATGTGCTGTGCCAGGGATTCTTCTTTCTCTTCCCTCCACCGCCCCGCCCCCCCCCCCCCCCCCCGACACGAGCTTTTGATCACTTAAATCGTTTCAAATTCTATTAATTTACAAAAGAAAACCAATCCTTACCCACTGCAACAGGTCAACATTTCACATAAACGGCGTCACGAATAACAGTCCAGGAAGCATTTGAAAATTATTCATGACCCTTGACCTACTAAGTTAAGGAGATTACTGAATGAAGAGAATGTACGCCAATATAACCGCGGCTTGTACAGACTCTCTTAGAACAAAGTGCCAGATTAAGGGGTCAGAACTTTCTAAAGTGTTGGGCGTTGTATTCTTGTCCCTTGAAGCTCTGAATTCCCCCCCCCCCGGCCCCCAAACGTCGCTTGTTAAAGTGACCGGCCTTTTGAAGTTCCAAATTCAGCCACCACAGCAGATGCTGACCGACAGGGACGATGATCACACCCAACTGGCTTCGTGGTTGGGGACGTTGCATGATAACTTAATAAGTTAGTAATTGGGTAAGAGTTCGGGGCACCCTAACGATCTGATGGTGCAAATCTGCATGTAGCTTTTTTTTCTTAATAAACAAAACTGGGGAGATACCAAAGAATACAGTTATAGCCCTACCCCCACCCAATGATGCATCCTTGGACACCCAACACTGGCAGGCACCTCAAAGCACTGGAGAGGTACCATCAACGCTGCCTCTGCAAGATCCTGCAAATCCATTGGTAGGATAGGCGCACCGACGTCAGTGTTCTCGCTCAGGCCAACATCCCCAGCATCGAAGCTCTGACCACGCTCGATCAACTCCGATGGACGGGTCACATTGTCCGCATGCCCGATACGAGACTCTCAAAACAAGCGCTCTACTCGGAGCTCCGACACGGCAAGAGAGCCCCAGGTGGGCAGAGGAAACGCTTCAAGGACACTCTCAAAGCCTCCTTGAAAGTGCAACATCCCCACCGGTACCTGGGAATCCCTGGCCCAAGACCGCACAAAGTGGAGGAGAAGCATCCGGGAAGGCGCCAAACACCTCGAGTCTCTTCGCCGGGAGCAAGCGGAAGGAGTGCACGTCAACCCAGGCACCCCACCCACCGTCTGCCCCACCTGTGACAGAGACTGCAGGTCCCGCATTGGACTTATCAGTCACCTGAGAACTCATTTTGTGTGGAAGCAAGTCATCCTCTGTTCCGAGGGACTGCCTAAGAAGAGAGACTGCCAACACCCGTCCCGACATCTTTGATTTAAAAGCTTAAAGCAAAATTATACATCCACCTCCTGTTGTCACTCAACCCCATTGACTGCATTGGTGATCTCGTACGAAACATACGGAAATGACAGGCAGGAGAAGAGCAGCTGGTCCATCAAGCTTGCGCCGCATGCAAATCTGCCGTCCTTACCCAGTCTGGCCTGTATGTGACTCCAGACCCACAGCAATGTGGTTGACTCTTAACAGCCCTCTGAAACGGCCCAGCAAGCCACTCGGTTCAGGGGAATTGGGGGTGGGCAATAAATGCTGGCCTTGCCTGCGACGCCCACATCCCGTGAATGAATAAAGGAAAAAAAGGATGGCTGGAGCACCATGACTCAACACTTCCTCTCCTTACACCCCCCCCCCCACAGCCATGTAATCTTCTGAGAGAAGCAATAATGGAAAAAAAAAATTCTGGAAAATTTCTCTTTTTCAGCCCTACTAGGTGATCAAAACCAGCGCAGGAGATCATGTAGAACCACAATGGTTCACAAAATGGTGCCACACATCAATAAGGACAACCCAGTAGAGTAACTTAACTAAAGAGAGGGACTAGACTAATTTGGATCAATTGTTTGAAGCTCAAATTTTGCCATCTTGCCCCTCATACATCCTTAATCAGTTAACAAAAGCAAGATACCGCGGATGCTGGCAATTTGAAATTAAGAACAGAAAATGCTGTTAATACTCAGCAGCTCGGGCAGCATCTGTGGAGAGAGAAACAGAGTTAACGTTTCAGGTCAATGACCTTTGGTCAGAGGTCTGGATAAGCAATATCCTACTCCACCTTGATTGGCTGCTCAAGAAATGACAGGTCTGACAAAAGGTCTCTTTTTATATAAAAAAAAAATTATAATTATTCGTTGCTGAGATGTGGGCGTCGCTGGCAAGGCCAGCATCTGCTGCCCTTGAGAAGGTGGCGGTGAGCCGCCGCCTTTGAACTGCTGCAGTCCGTGTGGTGAAGGTGCGCCCACATCCTTCCGAAAGTGCGGGGGCAGACGGGGCTTCGGTTCAACGTCTCATCCGAAAGGCGGCACCTCCGACAGCGTCCCTCAGTGTTGCATTGGGAGTGTCGGCCTTGATTTTTCTGGCGTGGGACCTGAACCCGCAACCTTCTGACTCCGAGGCAAGGGTGCTACCCACTGAGCCACGCCTGGCACCGTTAATCAGTTACCTTAGCTTGAAACGGCGGGAAACGGAGCTTGCAGTCAGTTGGTGACCTATTCTGCTTCCAACCCCCTACCCAGCAATGGGCTCGAATGCAGCCTTGACGGTATGACTTCAGTTTCCCTTTTTAAAGCCAAAGAGCTGAAAATAAATCACAGGGGGGGGGGTGATACACGTGAGCCTTTTCATTATTTCGCTGCACAGTGCCTGGCTGTGAGTCATTTGTGACTGGGCTTCAGGCTCAATGTTCCTGCAGTGCATTGACTCACCGAGGAGCACCTGGCCGTTCGCGGCGAGCTTGTACAGTCAGCCGAGGAAGGCAAGCTGCCGAGAGACATCGACAGCAGCCTGGTGGGCCCCACCATGCTTGCTGAACAGACCCCTCGAGTTGGGCAGCTCCATGTTTATGCCCGTTTCAGCTTCGCCTGCTTGTCTTTGAAGCGTTGCTTTTGAAGTTGATGTTTGAGGGGAGGTTGAATGCAGTGTCTGTCCAATTATTGTAGTGCCCTCTGCCTGCAGCAGTTGCCACATTTGCAAGTGGGTTATTTGCAGTGAGCTGCTTGACATATTAGATCCTGGGAAGGAGTCTGTGTTATTCTATCTCTGATTGATGCAGTTTGTGGTTACAATAGCACCGGCCAATTTTTATCAAGCTCCAAATGAAACCCATCTCTTTATTTTTCGGGTAAGAATTAAACATAGAAACATAGAAGATAGGAGCAGGAGTAGGCCATTCGGCCCCTTGAACCTGCTCCGCCATTCAATGAGATCATGGCTGATCATCCAAACTTAGTACCCTGTCCCTGCCTTCTCCCCATATCCCTTGATCCCTTTACCCTTAAGAAATATATCTAACTCCTTCTTGAATATATTTAATGAATTGGCCTCAACTGCCTTCTGTGGTAGAGAATTCCACAGGCTCACCACTCTCTGGGTGAAGAAATTCCTCCTCATCTCAGTCCTAAATGGCTTACCCCTTATCTTTAGACTGTGACCCCTGGTTCTGGACTCCCCGCCATCGGGGACATCCTTCCTGCATCTAGTCTGTCCAGTCCTGTCAAAATTTTATAAGTTTCGATGAGATCCCCTCTCATTCTTCTAAACTCCAGCGAGTATAAGCTCAATCGACCCAATCTCTCCTCATACGTCATTCCTGCCATCCCAGGTATCAGTCTGGTGAATCTTCGCTGCACTCCCTCCATGGCAAGAACATCCTTCCTCAGATAAGGCGACCAAAACTGCACACAATACTCCAGGTGTGGTCTCACCAAGGCCCCGTACAACTGCAACAAGACATCCTTGCTCTTGTACTAAAATCCTCTCGCTACGAAGGCCAACATACCATTTGCCTTCTTAACCGCCTGCTGCACCTGCATGCTTACCTTCAGCGACTGGTGCACTAGTGCAATTCTAAAACATCTTGCATTAAATTCCTGGATTAAGGTGTGACAGTAGAAAACCGGATGGCCACCTATTGTGTGCTGCATTTAGAGGGAGGCGAGAATCTCTTTACTTCTGCTTCCCTTTCAAACAGTCGTGTAACACTTCCTTTTAAGCTGCTTTCACATTGGGAGTCCAGAACAAGGGGGCGTTACCTTAAAATTAGAGCCAGGCCGTTCAGGGCTGATGTCAGGAAGCACTTCTTCACACAAAGGCTAGTGGAAATCTGGAAAACTCTCTCCTAAAAAGCTGTGGATGCTGGGGGGGTCAATTGAAAATGTCAAGATTGAGATTGATAGATTTTGATTGATAGTGTTCTGACGAAGGGTCATCGACCTGAAACGTTAACTCTGTTTCTCTCTTCACAGATGCAACCTGACCTGCTGAGTATCTCTAGCATTTTCTGGTTTTATTTCAGATTTCCAGCATCTGCAGTATTTTTCTTTTTGTATTGAAAGATTTTTGTTGGGCAAGGATATTAAGGGATATGGAACCAAGGCAGGTGGATGGAGTTAAGATAGAAATCAGCCATGATCTAATTGAATGGCGGAACAGGCTTGAGGGGCTGAATGGCCTCCTCCTGTTCCTATGTTCCTAGAAAGGTGCAGTTCTCCTGAAACTGGAGCTAAAAAACTATACAACCGTCTGGAACAGACTTGTAGAAATTTCTAACAGAGGGTGGCCATTCAGCCCATCGTGCCTGTACTGTTGCTAGCTCCACATTGGAGCCATCTGTTCTAATCCCATTGACTCGACTTTGATAGCAATATGTAATCTATATTCTCATAATTCTTTGCATAAGCACGGGTTGCATGGTCCTAACGCCCCGGGACAGGAACGTTATACTATGTAAAACACAAGGTACTGTTAAAGTGTCGGCGTGTGTCTCTTTAATGCCCAGTTGATACTCAGTAAACTGGTCTATTTATACAAAGGTCAACAATAAGTGGCTATGGTATTTTCTGTTGGAGAGTTTTTAATGTTACAAATTGTCTTTGTTCTTTAATATAACCCCCTCCCCTTAAGCGTGACACACAAATTTGCACTGGGCAGTGTGTGACGCCTGAATTATGAAGGACCTGTATTGGTTCCTGATCTGTTGGGCTCAGAAGCCTTGATTTTTACCTCTGAGCTCATTTGGTTTTTCATAGGAAGCACTGATGACCTTATCAATGATTGACTTGCGGGCATAGCGGCGCCTGGTGGTGTGAGGGAGTTGACTAAACACCCCGTTGAGTTACCGTCATGAATTCGGGGACGGCTGACATTCTCGAGCTCAGTGATGTCTCTGTCTAGGTCTCCTGATGTCACCAGCCCGGGCTAGAAGCAAGAGGAGGGAAGAGGTGACTCCACAGTTAAGTGCCATCAAAATTCCAGTCAGGGCCACTTAAATGAATAACTGATCAAAGAATAAAACATTTTAAGAGAATACAATCTCCATACACAAATCCCTTTTCTGTATTTACCATTGATAGCTGACTCTGTTGATGAATAAGACGTTTAAATGAAAGCCTGCATGTATTCATTTAAATGTACTGCCTCACTGTGTTGAGCCCTTTTTGGTAATTATCCTCGGTTCCGAGGGACTGCCTAAGAAGAATCAACCTGAAGCATTTTTTTAACAAGTGTTTTTATCTAGGTGTGAAAATTGCCTAGTAACCAACTAGTGATGTTTCAGAGTCTTTGTCACCTCCTCAGGTGCTGGGGCTCAAGCACCTTGGGCAGTCAGCGTGACCTGTGCATTTGTTTAGGTGTGAAAACCATCTCATCAGGTCCTAATGCTCATGCAATTGCAATCCAGTTTGCATTCCATTGTTAGCTTCTTGCCAAACTTGTTGCCACAGTTAAAAGGGACAAAAGGATTGGGGAGACCAAACGCAGATTGGGTGACCGCTTTGCGGAACACCTCCGTCAGTCCGTAAGGAGGACCCCGAGCTTCCGGTGGCCTGTCACTTTAATTCACCGCTCCACTCCCACTCGGACCTCACCGTCCTCGGCCTCTTGCATTGTTCAACGGAAGCTCAACGTAAGCTCGAGGAACAGCACCTCATCTTTCGATCAGGCACTCTACAGCCCTCTGGACTCGATATAGAGTTCAACAATTTCAGATCATAACCTCGGCCCCTACTATCGATCGATCTATCGACACTATTGTTTGGTCATTTTTTCTTCCCTCCCACAGGGCAGCTGTCTTTCATTCTGCCAGCGCAATTCACACTTCATCTAGAGCCATCCTTTGTTCCTTAACCTGTCCCATTACCACCTCCTCTCGCCTTGAATATCTCTTAATCTCTCCTGCTTTCTATCCTATCACTGACCTTCCCTTTTGTTCTTTCATCCCCTCCCCCTTTTCCCAGCCCCTAAACTTGCTTTCCATTTCCTGCTTTTTTCCAGTTCTGACGAAGGGTCATCGACCTGAAACGTTAACTCTGTTTCTCTCTCCATGGATGCTGCCTGGCCTGCTGAGTTTTTCCAGCGTTTTCTGTTGTTATTTCGGATTTCCAGCATCCGCAGTATTTTGCTATTGTAAGAGTATAGAACGGTTAGGTGAATACAATTATCTGGCAAAAACATCATTCATTTAACAGTTTTGCACTGTGGTTACTTACCCAACGTTCCGCTCTGATCTTATAAAATAGGTTTGCACTTTGTGGCTGCAGTGGTACAGATGTACAGTGGGCAATGAGATCGCTTTCAACACCTCTGTCTCTCAAAGTGGACATCTCTTTGATGTGGAGAGGAATTACAGCTGCCTTCCCTCGTTAATGATGGTTTGATTCTTAATACAATCGAATCATAGAATGGTTACAGCACAGAAGGAGGCCATTCGGCCCGTCGAGCCCGTGCCGGCTCTCTGCAAGAGCACTTCAGCTAGTCCTGCTCCCCCGCCCTTACCCCGTAGCCCTGTGAATGTTTTCCCCTCAGGTACCTATCCAACTCCCTTTTGAAAGCCACGATTGAATCTGCCTCCACCGCCCTGTCGGGCAGTGCATTCCAGATCCTAACCACTCGCTGCGTAAAAAAGTTTTTCCTCATGTCGCCTTTGGATCTTTTGCCAATCACCTTAAATCTGTGTCCTCTGGTTCTCGACCCTTCCGCCAATGGGAACAGTTTCTCTCTATCTGCTATGTACAGACTCCTCATGATTTTGAACACCTCGATCAAATCTCCTCTCAACCTTCTCTGCTCTAAGGAGAACAACCCCAGCTTCTCCAGTCTATCCACGTAACTGAAGTCGCTCATCCCTGGAACCATTCTTGTAAATCTTTTCTGCACCCTCTCTAAGGCCTTGACATCCTTCCTAAAGTGCGGTGCCCAGAATTAGACACAATACTCCAGTTGAAGCTGAACCAGTGATTTATAAAGGTTCATCATAACTTCCTTGCTTTTGTACTCTATACCTCTATTTGTGAAGCCCAGGATCCCGTATGTTTTTTTAACCACTTTCTCAACCTGCCCTGCCACCTTCAATGATTTGTGCACATATACCCCCAGGTCTCCCTTTAAGATTGTACCCTTTAGTACACCTGGGAACCCCTGGCTCAAGACCGCACAAAGTGGAGGAGAAGCATCCAGGAAGGCGCTGAACACCTCGAGTCTCTTCGCCGGGAGCAAGCGGAAGCCAAGCGCAAGCAGCGGAAGGAGCGCACGTCAACCCAAGCACCCCACCCACCTGTCCCTTCAACCACCGTCTGCCCCACCTGTGACAGAGACTGTAGGTCCCGCATTGGACTAATCAGTCACCTGAGAACTCTATTTTAGTGTGGAAGCAAGTCATCCTCGGTTCCGAGGGACTGCCTAAGAAGAAGATATTGCGCCTCGTTCTTCCTACCAAAATGTATCTCAATGATGGCGAGACTCTCTCTTGAATAAAGTTTCAAAAAAAAAGATACTTGCTGTGTGGAACAGTGTTGTGTTCAGGGGAACGCAAGCAATCCTTTACACACTGTAGACTGGCTAATGCAGTGCCAAAACTGAGAGCTGTCAGTGTGGAATTCCCTTCCTCAAGCTGTTGCACGTTCTATATCTGACCATTCTATTCAGGGTCTCGGAGAATAGTAGATAATTACTTATTGAACAATTAGCTACGTTCTGTACCTCATTTTTGATGATGACCTCCGTCGCTGCAGGATTTTAACATGAATTAATTTTATATTGTGTTTTTACCATTATGATTTCAATAAATTTCCTTCAATACTGGGGAGGCCCATCCTGTAATGGGTGTAGGGCTAGTTATAACAAGCTCCTTTTCTCCTTTCCAGGGCATTGTGTGTATTAGAATTAACTCAACTATGGCAGGTTCTGTCTTGCTGACAACACGAAGAAGTCAAATTGCCTCCATGGAGCTGGTTGAAGCGAAGGTGGCTTATTATGAAAGGCATTTGTATGAGTGTTCTTGGTATCATAGAGTTACCAGGTGGAATATTCTCAGGGAGGGGTGGTGGTGGGGCTTGAGGGTTTTAAATCTTGCTGGTAATGTCTTTATTTTAAAACAAACGAAGTGAGTATTGATGTCGCTGTCAGCTAAGGTGGGGCGGGTCTTAGGACTCGCAGCAAACAGAGTCTATTTAAAGAGAGTCTCTGAACTACAGCAAACAGAACTCATGATCAAAACTACAGCAGAGTCTCCCGATAAAAGCAGGATTATTTCTCCAGCAAAATGCAGTGAGTGAAGGATAGTTACAATATACAAATAGTGTGCTTAAAACCAGACTACAGAATGCTGCGGTACAGAAGGATCTGGGGGTCCTCGTACATGAAACACAAAAAGTTAGCATTTAGGCACAGCAATAATTAGGAAGGCAAATGAAATGTTGGCCCTTATTGCAAGGGGGATGGAGTATAAAAGTAGGGAAGTCTTACTACAACTGTACAGGGCGCTGGTGAGACCACACGTGGAGCACTGCGTACAGTTTTGGTCTCTTAATTTAAGGAGGGATAAACTTGCATTGGAGGCAGTGCAGAGAAGGTTCACTAGATTGATTCCTGGGATGAAGGGGTTGACGTATGACGAAAGGTTGAGCAGGTTGGGCCTATACTCATTGGAGTTTAGAAGAATGAGAGGTGATCTTATTGAAACATAGAAGATTCTGAGGGGGCTCGACAGGGTAGATGCAGAGAGGATGCTTCCCCTCATGGGGGAATCGAGAACTGGTTTCAGGATAAGGGGTCGCCCATTTAACACCGAGATGAGGAGGAATTTCTCTGAGGGTCGTGAATCTTTGGAATTCTCTACCCCAGAGAGCTGTGGAGGCTGGGCCATTGAGTATATTCAAGGCGGAGATAGATAAGGTGGCGATAGACAGATATTTGAGCTACAGGGGAGTCGCGGGTTATGGGGAACAGGTGGGAAGGTGGAGTTGAGGCCAAGATCAGATCAGCCGTGATCATATTTCTTATGTTTTTATGCAATCCCGGTCCCTTACAGCAATGCGGCCTCCAGGCGTGATTGATGGGGGAATTACCCAATCATCTCTACTGTGCCTGGGAATAGTGGTGTCACACTATGCAGCCATAAAAAAATTGGTTTGAATTTGCTTGCTGTGTATTGCAGTACAATCTGTACTGAATAATATGCCAGAGACTTGTATAATTAAGCCATCTCCATTAATGGGGAAGGGGGATGTTGTGTTGCATTTGAATCTTTGGTATTTTGCCTTTCACTTTCTGTATGTGGTTCCATAGGAATTGAAGGAGAGTGGCCCAAAGTGGGCAGCACTGAGGGAATGCAGTGCTTCAATTCTCAGCTGACTTGTATTGTTTTTTGTTTATATACTTATGGCGGGCAGGGCTGAAGGAAAACCGACCGTGATCAAGGGCTGCATTCGAATAAGCAGCAGAAAGAGTCGACTTTAGACTTGTGCAAATAAATGGAAGGTGCTTTATCCCCATCACTGTGTAGAAAGCCAATCTTCTGACGTGTGAATGATCGTCTACGCTGTCGGTTTGAACACACTAGGTCAAGTGAAAGTGGACCTGGCCTCTAATGATTTATTTTTGCCTCCTATTAATAGCAATATGTAAATTCTCTTATCGACTTGTATTCAGCTGGAAAACTAAGCGTGTGAGCAGTTTTGTTTAAAAATCCCATATTCTGAAGGTTTTTCCTCTTGAGGTGCCATCTCCAGGTGCAGATATCGTTGGGCTGTATGTTGGAGCAGGTCATTAAGGTTGGAATTTAACACTTGTTGCAATGCTTTTGTTTTCCACTAGCGCGAGAGGAAAAAATACCCATCGGGGGCTGTGGAAAAGTAGCCCACAACAACTTGTATTTATATAGCACCTTTCACATAGTAAAACATCCCAAGGCGCTTCACAGGATTGTTTTCAGACAAAGATTGGACACTGAGCCACATGAGATATTAGGACAGCTGAGCTTGGTCAAAGAGGTTGGTTTTAAGGAGCGTCTTAAAGGAGGAGAAAGAGGTAGCGAGGTTTAGGCAGGGAATTCCAGAGCTTAGGGTCTTGGCAGCTGAAGGCACGGCTGCCAAAGGTTGAGCGATTAAAATCAAAGATGTTCAAGAGGGCAGAATTAGAGGAGTGCAGATATCTCAGGCGGGGGTGAGGTTGTGGGGCTGGAGGAGGTTACAGAGATAGGGAGGGGCGAGGCCACGGAGGGATTTGGAAACAAGGACGAGAATTTTGAAATCGAGGTGTTGCTTAACCGGGCGCCAGTGTAGGTCAGCGAACACGGGTGATGGGTGAACAGGACTCGGTGCGCGTTAAACTACAACCTGAACTATATGTAGCGAATTGGATAAATACTTGAAGGGGAATATTTTGCAGGGCTATGTGGAATGGGCAGGGGAGTGGGACTAATTGGATCGCTCTTTCAAAGAGTCAGCGCAGGCACGATGGGCCAAATGGCCTCCTTCTGTGCTGTATCGTTCTATGATTCTCCGATTCGTTCATCAGAGTTTCAGCAAGGTCCACGTCTACAATCCGATTTAAGTGGGACATTTTTCACTTTCTCCCCCACCCGCCCCATAAAAGCATTTAAACCTTTTGAGGTTTCCTGAGGTCTTGACACCCTTGACCTTTTCCCTCCGGTTCAGGTCATAGGTCATGCTGTTGCTGCCAGTGCCAGAAATGAAGCATTTGTGCTCCTCGAAACCAGCAGGACAACCGTTTTTTTCCACCTTGCTTGGGTCTTGAAAGGATTTAGTGTTATCTTGTCTGCACAGACTTGAACTGCCTGAGTCATAGTCATACAGCACAGAAAGAGGCCCTTCGGCCCATCGTGTCCGCGCCGGCCATCAAGCCCTGTCTAATCTAATCCCATTTTCCAGCACTTGGTCCGTAGCCTTGTATGCTATGGTGTTTCAAGTACTCATCTAAATGCTTCTTGAATGTTGTGAGGGTTCCTGCCTCTACCACCCTTTCAGGCAGTGAGTTCCAGATTCCAACCACCCTCTGGGTGAAAAAAGTTTTTCCTCAAATCTCCTCTAAACCTCCTGCCCCTTACCATGAAACTATGCCCCCTGGTTATTGACCCCTCTACTAAGGGGAAAAGTTCCTTTCTATCTACCCTATCTATGCCCCTCATAATTTTGTACACCTCAATCAGATCCCCCCTGAGCTTTGTGATGAGCAGCCCAAAAATGACCTTGTACCTTTCCAAGAAAATTGGCAGGGCCTGGGCAAGAGCAACAACACACTTAAGATCACCAGGGAGGTACATGGTGATTCATGTTCACGGATCCATCTTGCCCTATGAAATAACAGTGAACAGTCAGAGAGACGGACGTGTGGTTTGACTGCTAAAGCCTCGCTATCGCACTATTATCACCAGGCTTATTTAATACATTCTTGTGCTTGGTCATCGCACCTCTCAGTTCTGAGTCAGAAAGCTGTGGGTTCAAGTCCCTCTCCTGAACCTTGAGCGCATAAATCTCGGCTGACACTCCAGTGCAGTGCTGAGGGAGAGCTGCACTGTCGGAGATGCCGTCTTTCGGACGAGACGTTAAACCGAGACGTCCCAAAGCGCTTTACAGTCAATGAAGTACTTTTTGAAGTGTCGTCACTGTTGTACTGTAAGAAATGCGGCAGCCAATTTGCGCACAGCAAGCTCCCACAAACAGCAATCTGATAATGACCGGATAATCTGTTTTAGTGATGTTGATTGAGGGATAAATATCCCCTGCTCCTCTTCGAAATAGTGCCGTGGGATCTTTTACATCCACCTGAGAGAGCAGACGGGGCCTCGGTTTAACGTCTCATCTGAAGGACCGCACATACATTGCGCGCACACGTGCATATTACATTCCTACTTGGGGCGGGGGGGGTCCCCTCAGTCCAATGCCACATTCATTTGGGACATTCTGGACAGCTGTGGTGGTTGACCATCATCTGACTGAGGGAGTATCTCCACAGCTCCGTGATCCACCTCTTCTGGGATGACAGGAATGACGTATGAGGAGAGATTGGGTTGGTTAGGCTTATATTCGCTGGAGTTTAGAAGAATGAGAGGGGATCTCATTGAAACTTATAAAATTCTAACAAGACTAGACAGACTAGATGCAGGAAGGATGTTCCCGATGCCTGGGGAGTCCAGAACCAGGGGTCACAGTCTAAAGATGAGGGGTAAGCCATTTAGGACAGAGATGAGGAGGAATTTCTTCACCCAGAGAGTGGTGAACCTGTGGAATTCTCTACCACACAAGGCAGTTGAGGCCAATTCATTAAATATATTCAAGAAGGAGTTAGATATATTTCTTAAGGGTAAAGGGATCAAGGGATATGGGGAGAAGGCAGGGACAGGGTACTGAATTTGGATGATCAGCCATGATCTCATTAAATGGCGGAACAGGCTCGAGGGGCCGAATGGCTTTCTCTTGCTCCTATCTTCTATGTTTCTATGTTTCACACAGAGTGGAGCACTCACTGAATCCTGGCTCGCACCATCATGCTGGCCTGAAGGCCGCGCCGAGCTCTGACTGGAGGGGCAGTCCGACTTCAGATCATTGTATCGGCTGTCTCCTGGGCTTCAGTCAGGAATCTGCCCAGTGATCTCTGAGGTTAATGGGCCACCAAAACCTGAAAATTGATACTTTCTATTTACAGTGGCCCAACTGCCATAAGAAATACATGTTGACAGTAACAGCAATACATCTGAAGTGAGGCACGGCGGAGGGAACCGAATCGAGCACTTGGCTCAGAAGCTGAACTTGCTTTTTTTTTTCTTTTAAATTGATTTTAAATTTGTGGCCTTAAGTGCTTTCAGACGAGTGCTGTGTTACTTGGAGTCCACGTTTTTAAATATCGACCAGCTTTCTTTTTGATCTGTGTGAAATATTTTTAGTTAGACTGATGGTCCAGCTTGCTGGGATGGCGTCGGACTGAATATATTTAGTTGCCGCCAGCGGCACCTTTTCTGTCGGTGTGACCTGGGGCGTGCCGTGTGGCCTTGGTCGGCTGGCAGTTGGTGTCCTGCCCTGTGGAACCACTTGGGGGGGGGGGGGGGGGGGTTTGTTGGAGCCGAGGGGCTCGGTGAGGCGGATGGTAGCCACTTCACCCACCCCCACCCCTCCCCCTGTGCAGTGATCTTAAAGAAAATTGTGCTATTGAGCCCTTGCGTTATTTGAAGTCTTGCTTTGTCTGCCTAGCATGGCACCTGCAGCTGAAAATGGGCAGACCGGGTATTGCCAATGTCTAATAAGCTGACTGGCAATGTTCCCTTTAATTTTTTTTTGGGTGCGTGGCCCCTTTAAGGGGCTGCGTGGCCCATTCAAAATACCGAGCATGCGCCGTTTTTCCGATTTAAAAGCCAGTGCGCCGGCTGCATGGGAGCTGCAGAGCGCAGCGTGACCGTGCAGCTTAAGGGGAAGATTGCTGACGAGCTGGGGACCATCCAAACGGTGACCCTCCCCTACAATTTTTTTTCACTCCACTTTCTCCTCTCCCCCCCCCCCCCCCCCCCCCCCCCCCCACTCCCTGGTGGAAAAGAATGGCAGGAAGCAATGGATGTCCTCTTGTGCTAATTCTGCCCCTTTCATTGTTATACCTATGCTATTGTATCCCTTGTTGCTGGAACCCTCATCCATGCCTTTGTTACCTCCAGACTCGACTATTCCAACGCGCTCCTGGCCGGCCTCCCACATTCCACCCTCCGTAAACTTGAGCTCCTCCAAAACGCGGCTGCCCGTGTCCCAACTCGCACCGAGTCCCGTTCACCCATCACCCCTGTGCTCGCTGACCCACATTGGCTCCCGGTCCGGCAACGCCTCGATTTTATAAAATTCCCATCCTCATGTTAAAATCCCTCCGTGGCCTCGCCACCTCCCTATCTCGGTAACCTCCTCCAGCCCTATAACCCTCCGAGATCTCTGCGTTCCTCCAATTCTGGTCTCTTGTGCATCTCTCCCCCCCCCCCCCCCCCCCCCCCCCCCACTCCCTTCACCTCGCCATTGGCGGCCGTGCCTTCAGCTGCCTGGGTCCTAAGCTATGGAATGTCCTCCCTAAACCCCTCCACACCTCTCTCCTTTAAGATGCTGCTTAAAACCTACCTCTTTGGCCAAGCTTTTGGCCACCCATCCTAATATCTCCTTCTTTGGCTCGGGGTCTGTTTACGTTTTACCATGTTAAAGGCACTATATAAATGCAAGAGGTTATTGCATGTTGGTTATTTCTTTCAAAATGAATGAATTTGCATGTGGGATTTGGAAAATGGCAGTAGTTACGTTGGCAGGGTACACTGGATCAGGAGCAGCACCTTGCTGTGCTTCACTGATTCTGGTTAGTCTGAGTTAGCAGAACGGGCCAGTCAATTGATCACGGTATTTGTTAATCATTGTTACACCTTCTATTATAGCTGCCCTGTAAAACTGAAAATAACCGGGACGGCCACACTTAGTCATTGCCAGGCTGCTCCACAAACCAGGAGATTGAGTTATCTGCTGCTATTGTGTGAACGGTTGTGTGAAGCCTTGTTGTAGGCGAGAGAAAGGATATCCACAAAGGTCGCTATCTGTTAAACCCGAATGTTTTATTCTGCACTGCCGAGCCCCATTGCCATTGGCGAGAAGAGTCTGAGGACTTGTGGACAGCAAGCATTGTGCACAGTTTTTAAAAAAATTTTTAATTTGCTTTCTCCGCACATCTAAATATGGGCACTCATTTTATACAACTCAAAAAGGCCGCGCGAATCTTGCTGGGGTTGAAACCCAGGACTATCTGACCCGAGTCTTGTGCTCGACTGATTTGAGTTTTCACGCCAGTGAAAGGAGAGAATATTGTTTGAATCGACTCGGTGTTCAAATCTCACCATAATTAGAGTAAATGTGACCACTTCCAGCGTGGCGAGTGGGAAGAGACGAGCTTAGTGTTGAAAGTACATTTTAATTTTAACTCGGGATGCCAGATGATTGAAGGTACACTGCAGTGATTTAAAACAAAATGAATCCCTAGTTAACTGAATCTTAAAGTGGGCGTTTTTTTTTAATGAATTAGCCACAAAATAGTAAGTAATTTATCACTTCTTCCTCCTCGGGAGGGTGGTGGGGGGGAACTGTAGTTTGATTTGGGGGAGCTGGGGAAGAACAGACAAACACAGCAAACCTGGATTGGTGAGTGTGTAAATGAGAAACAGTCGTCAATAAGATAATTTAAAAGAATTGGCAAAAGAACCGGGGGGAGGGAGGGAGATGAGATAAGACATGTTTTTACGCAGCAAGTTGTTGTGATCTGGAACGCGCTGCCTGAAAGGGCGGTGGAAGCAGATTCAATAGTAACTTTCAAAAGGGAATCGGATAAATACTTGAAAAGGAAAAATTTGCAGGGCTATGGAGAAAGGGCAAGGGAGTGGGGCTAATTGGAGAGCTCTACCGGCACAGGCACGATGGGCTGAACGGCCTCCTTCTGTGCTGTGATTCTATGAATAACACTAAACAGGAGACCGATTTCCTGTCAACTGGTGTGGCAGCAAAACTATATCCCAACACCTGAAAAACATAACCCTGCCTGCAGGTTTACTTGTTCCTGTTGCTACCGTGTGTAACGTCTTAACATAAAGGTAATGTTGTTTTTAAGATTGTCCTGTAATCATTATATCCTGCCTAGTTGTTGGGTCAGACATCAAGCTGCAGTGCTGAAGTACATAACCTGAGAGAACCGATTGAAACCAGTTGTACATGGAGTGAAAAACAGCAAGGGAGAGATCCAACCTACATAACTTGTAGCCTTCACATAGTTTCTTTACTAAAAATATCTCTGTATAAAACTCACTCTTGACACTGTATGGTGCTGTAAACTGGCTGTCCCAAGAGACCACATCCAATGTGAGACCACATCCAATGTTCCCAAAATGGCCACCACAATTAATGGTTACCATGTTAATGGTAAAATAGAACCGAGGATGGGGAAGAGATGAAAATGGGAATTAATACCAGAAGAATGATAACCGCATTATTTTATTTAATGTGGTTTTATGTAAGTAAGAGCTCTTATGTAATCTTTAAAAGAGTTGGAGGGAATACTTTGTGTAAAATTCCCCCCGCTCCTCAAAACAAGAGAAAATCAACAACGATGGATATTGTCTCCTACCCGAGAGAAGACCTTTCATTTGTGGCCATTGTAACACAGCCTGTTGGAGAAGAGCGCTTGGATAATGGATGGGTGCATTTCTAGTTGGCTGCCATTGCAGTGAGTGGGAGAGTGATGTCCTTCCCAGGCCTGGCCACTGATGCCAATATAATAATGCCATTAAGAAGCTTAGTAACATTGAAAAGTAAGATTCTGAGGAGGATCGACTGGGTAGATGCTGAGAGGCTGTTTCCCCCGGCGAGAGTCTAGAACTAGGCGGCGTAGTCTCGGGATAAGGGGTCAGCCAATTAGGACTGAGATGAGGAGGAATTTCTGCAGACAGAGGTTGGTGAATCTTTGTAATTCTCTCCCCCAGAGGGCTGTGGAGGCTGTCGTTGAGTATATTCAAGGCAGAGATCGATAGATTTTTGATTTTTGGACTTTAGGGGAATCAAGGGATATGGGGATCGGGCAGGAAAGTGGAGTTTAGGTCTGATCAGCCATGATCTTATTGAATGGCAGAGCAGGCTCGAGGGGCCGTATGGCCTACTCCTGCTCCTAATTCTCATGTTCTTAGTACTGACCAGGATTGCCTCTCCAGCACACGGCTGTTTGGGCACAACGTGGGATATCTCCTCAGAGAGGAATTGCTGAATATTGTTTTTCGGGAGGGTTGGGGGTGGAGGTTACTTTACATTGAGAGCGCTTTCTCTTCAGTGATGGGTCTTTTTCATTCACACCTGGTGTGGAGAGATCACTGTCCAACCCGAGCTGTCAACATTGTGTGAAGATCAAAAATAGTGAGACAGATTGCAAACACGTCTGAATGTATGGAGCTGTGTTTATTTTTTTTTCCCCAGCATGTTAGAAAATGTCACATTTTGAAAGCAAATGAGTCTCGCTTTCGAATGAGAAGCTTGAAAGGCAGTGGGAAAACTATAAATTTACCAAATTGTCGGCGAGTGTCTGAAACTGGACAAATTTAAAACACTAACCAAATAGATTTGCATAATTATTGTTGGACTTCAAACATTTGTAAATTACATGCAGTGACCTGACCTGGAGTGAAGTTGGAATGGAAAGCATGTGACATGTTTTTAAAATAGTTTGTGGCGGACTGTTTCCATGGTAATGTTCATTTGTTTGCAGAGCCTGTGCTGAAGGGAGCTCACTACAAGCCAGGCCACAGATTTCTGACGTCTTGTGAAATCCAAGCAGAATAAATAACCGGTTTATTTTAATATTTTCCATTGGCTAGTTGAATAATTCTTTGCACGCAGAGGATAATTATGATTTTAAATGAGTGGCTTTTAGTTGGGCTGTGTGAGCTGGAGGTTCTAGTTGACTGGGTTGATGTTTTCCTTCCCCTTGAGTCTCTGACTGTATTTTTCCAAATCACTCCCTCAGTATTAAGAACAATCTCGTGTGAAAGAAGGCAAGTCTTGCATTTATGTGGGGCCTTATCACGTCTCTATGAAGTTGCCTTGACGTGTGGTGACTGTTAAGTTCGGCAAATCTGCAGCTACATGTCTGCACGCGAGATCCCACAAAGGCGCTGAGTGGCACGTTGATCTGTTTCTGGTGGTGTTGATTGAGGGAGGATTGTTGGTCCAGGACACGAGGAGAACTCCCTGCTCTTCTTTGAATAGCACTGTGGGATCTTTCACGTCTGCCTGAACAGGCAGATAGGGTCTCCATTTAATGCTTCTTCTGAAGGATCAACATCGAATCATAGACATTTACGGCACAGAAGGAGGCCATTCGGCCCATCGCGTCCGTGCCGGCCAACATAGAGCTAGCCCTCCCTAATCCCACTTTCCAGCTCTTGGTCCGTAGCCCTGTAGGTTCCGGCACTTCAAGTACATATCCAAGTACTTTTTAAATGTGGTGAGGGTTTCTGCCTCTACCACCCTTTCAGGCAGTGAGTTCCAGACCCCCCACCACCCTCTGGGTGAAAAACATTCTCCTCCGCTCCCTTCTAATCCTTCTACCAATTACTTTAAATCTATGCCCCTGGTTATTGACCCTTCTGCTAAGGGAAATAGGTCCTTCCTATCCACTCTATCTAGGCCCCCTCATAATTTTATACACCTCAATTAAATCTCCCCTTAGCCTCTTCTGTTCAAGGATGACACCTCTGGCATTGCTATGCCTGATTGCTGGCTGGGAGGTGTTCCATTGTCAAAGACCTAACATCCAGGATCTCCCTCAAAACATATTGAATCCCCTTTAGTATATCTCAAAATACATTCCGATAATTATAAGAGGGTGAGTGTGTCGAGGGATGCGGAGAAAAGGTGGGTAAATGGGATTGAGATACAGATCAGCCATGATCGAATTGAATGGCGGAACAGGTTCGAGGGGCTGAATGGCCGACACCTTCCTCTCCTACCTAAATGGAAAAGGGAAGGGAAAGAGAACATTTCTTATCTCTACAGAATGAAAATCTTTGTCCATTCAGCCAGTTTTCCAGCTCGTCACTTGGCAGGTGACTTGTTCCCAACAACGAACAAAATTGATGGCGAATCTCAACCAGCTGCAGAAGCAAGTGAACAATTGTTTTCTGTGAAACACTCTGCAAATAAACCAGCCGCACACTTTCTACCAGTGAAGGAAATGGCTGCCTGTTGGAATAGATTTTTTAACAATAAATCGCGGTGTAATTGAATGTTGATATACCTATCAATTCGTCCAATAAAAAGCGACGAGTTAGGAACGTAACTAAAGGTTTTTATTGACTAAATAACAGAGCCCACCCTCGTGGGTGATCGGGTCCAACAAGGAGGAATACCAGCCAGTCGACTACCTTTATACCTGGGCAGGTAGGTGGAGCCATGGGCGGAGTCGGAGGTGGTCAGCCCAGGTATAACAGCGCGACAAGAGGCGACCTCGTATCGTGATACAACAGTGATAACGGTGATAACAATACAACAGTGATAACTATAGTGTAACGATAAAAGTGGTTTACCACATTCACCCCTTGTTTAGATTTGAGTCCGGCGGGGTGAAGTGTACTACCAGTTCTGGTATGTCAGTCTGTCCGGAGGCCTCGTAAGCCTCTCCGATCGTCGCAGCGGCGGTGCTGCATTATCCGGTGTTAGTGCTGGTGTCTGCGTGGTCGGCGAAGGCTCGTGGGGTTCCGGCATGCCGTCTACCTGGGCTGGAATTGGGGGGGTGGTGGGGGGTGGTAAAGGTGGTGTCTCCGGAGTGCCCGAGGGTGCGAGGTCTCGTAAGGAGACAGTGTCCTCCCGCCCGTCTGGGTAAGCCACGTAGGCGTACTGGGGGTTGGCGTGCAGGAGGTTCACCCTCTCGACCAGGGGGTCTGTTTTATGGGCCCTCACGTGCTTTCGCAGCAAGACGGGCCCCGGAGAGGTCAGCCAGGTTGGTAGCGTGGTTCCCGTAGTCGACTTCCTGGGGAAAACAAACATTCGTTCATGGGGGGTGGCGTTAACGGCAGTGCAAAGTAGTGACCGGATGGAGTGCAGCGCTGTCGGGAGGACTTCCTGCCAGCGGGAGGTTGGGAGGCCCTTAGACTTTAAGGCTAAGAGGACGGCCTTCCATACCGTCGCGTTCTCTCTTTCCACCTGGCCGTTCCCTCGGGGGTTGTAGCTGGTGGTCCTACTTGCTGCAATACCTCTCGCTAGTAGGAACTGACGGAGTTCCTCGCTCATGAAAGAGGAGCCCCGGTCACTATGTATATAGTTTGGGAACCCGAACAAGGCGAAGAGGTCGTTCAGGCATTTAATGACCGTGGTACTGGTCATGTCTGGGCAGGGGAAGGCAAAGGGGAAACTGGAGTACTCATCGACAATGTTGAGGAAGTACACATTACGGTCAGAGGACGGGAGGGGCCCCTTAAAGTCGATGCTCAGGCGCTCGAAGGGGCGGGTGGCCTTGATCAGGCTTGCTCTGTCCGGCCTAAAGAAGTGCGGTTTGCACTCGGCACAGGTCTGGCAGTTCCTGGTTATGGTCCTGACCTCCTCGATGGAGTAGGGCAGGTTGCGGGCCTTAATGAAGTGGTAAAGTCTGGTGACCCCGGGGTGGCAGAGGTCGTTGTGGAGGGTCTGAAGTCTATCACTTTGCGCGCTGGCGCATGTAATTCGTGACAGAGCATCGGGGGGTTCGTTCAGCTTACCTGGCCGGTACAAGATATCATAATCGTAGGTGGAGAGCTCGATTCTCCACCTCAAGATCTTGTCATTCTTGATTTTGCCCCTCAGCTTGTTATTAAACATAAAAGCGACCGAACGTTGGTCGGTAAGGAGGGTAAATCGTTTGCCTGCCAGGTAGTGCCTCCAGCGTCGTACCGCCTCCACAATCGCCTGGGCCTCCTTCTCGACCGACGAGTGTCGGATCTCAGGGCCCTGTAGGGTCCTTGAGAAGAAGGCCACCGGTCTCCCCTCCTGGTTAAGGGTGGCGGCTAGGGCGAAGTCGGATGCATCGCTCTCGACTTGGAAGGGGATGGACTCATCCACTGCGTGCATAGTGGCCTTGGCAATGTCTCCCTTAATGAGGGAGAAGGCTGCGCACGCTTCCTCCGTAAGGGGGAAGGATGTGGACTTCATGAGGGGTCTGGCTTTGTCCGCATAATTGGGCACCCATTGGGCATAGTAGGCGAAGAGCCCCAGGGTTCTCTTAAGTGCCTTAGGGCAGTGGGGGAGGGGTAGCTCCATGAGGGGGCGCATTCTTTCGGGGTCGGGGCCGATGAGTCCGTTCTCTACTACACAGCCAAGGATGGCAAGGCGCGAGGTGTTAAACACACATTTCTCCTTATTGTAGGTGAGGTTCAGCCGTTGGGCTGTACGGAGGAATTTCTCCAGATTCACGTCGTGGTCCTGCCGGTCGCGGCCGCAGATGGTGACGTTATCTAGGTAGGGGAATGTGGCCTGCAGTCCGTTCTGGTCAACCATCCGGTCCATCTCCCTTTGGAAGACCGAGACCCCGTTGGTGACACCGAAGGGGACCCTAAGGAAGTGGTATAGGCGCCCATTCGCCTCGAAGGCGGTGTACTGGCGGTCCTCGGGGTGGATAGGGAGTTGGTGGTAGGCCGACTTAAGGTCGATGGTCGAGAATACGCGGTATTGTGCAATCTGATTGACCATGTCAGATATGCGGGGAAGGGGGTATGCGTCCAGCTGGGTGTATCTGTTTATGGTCTGGCTGTAGTCGATGACCAGGCGATTTTTATCGCCGGTCTTAACGACCACGACCTGGGCACGCCAGGGGCTGTTGCTCCCCTCGATGATGCCCTCCTTCAGGAGACGCTGCACCTCAGAGCTAATGAAAGCTCTGTCCCCAGCGCTGTACCGCCTGCTCTTGGTAGCGACGGGTTTGCAGTCGGGGGTGAGGTTAGCGAACAGGGAAGGTGGCGGCACCTTGAGGGTGGATAGGCTGCAGGTGTTACGCGGTGGGCAGTTTAACCTTCGCTGGTTGTCGACTGTGAGTTGGGGGAGGGGTCCACCGTATGCTAGGGTTACACTTTGGAGGTGGGATTGGAAGTCCAGCCCTAGTAGGACGGCAGCGCAGAGCTGGGGGAGGACGAGGAGTTTAAAGTTTTTATACTCTGTACCCTTAACCGACAAGGTCACAGCACAGTAGCCGCTAATGTCCGTGGCGTGGGACCTCGATGCCATCGAGATTCGGTTGCGCGTTGGCAGGACAGGGAGGGAGTAGTGGCTCACCGTGTCTGGGTGGATGAAGCTCTCCGTGCTTCCGCTGTCGAACAGGCAGGTCGTGGCGTGGCCGTTTACTTTGATGTCCATCATCGACTTGGACAGGTGGTGTGGGCGGGCTTGATCCAGAGTGACGGAGGCTAGTGTGTAGGTAAGCGAGTCGTTGTCGTCTGCGGGCGAGGCGGTCGTCGGGTCCGGGGGCCCGGTGGCAGTCGGGCGTGGTGGGTAAAATGGCGTCTCCCACGAGGTAGGACAAAATGGCGGAGAAGATGGCTGCCCCCATAACTCACGAGGCACTATTGGGGTCGGTTGCCTTGATCAAAGATGGCCGCCCCCATGACTCACGTGTGGGGATACTGGCCTCAGTTGCCGTGAAAGAAGATGGCCGCCCCCACAGTTCGCATGAGGCACTGCTGGCCTCTGAAGATCCGCTCCTGCAGGCCTTAGAGAAGTGGCCTTTCTTCCTGCAGGTTGCGCAGGTAGAGTTCCTGGCTGGGCAGCGCGACCTCGGGTGCTTCTCCTGGCTGCAAAAGAAGCAGCCGGCGGCCCGATCGCGGGTGCCCGATGTCGGAGCCGGTACCGGGGGTGGCGGGCCCGGTCGGGTCCGGGACGCCGACGCTGAGGTAGGTCCCGGGGGCGGCGCTGCGAAGGGTATTGCGGTAGGGGTCGGGCCCGAGTCCCAGGGTCGCGAGCAGTACCTGGAAAACGCCTCCTGGTCCTGATGGGCCACCTCCAGGGAGAGAGCGAGGGCTTCAGCTTTGTCCAGGTCGAGGTCTTTAGCTTCAAGCAGTCTTTGCCGTGAGTAGTCGGACCGTAGGCCTTTCACAAAGGCATCGCGGATATTATCTTCCGTATTTTCAACAGCCGTCACCGCTTTAAAGTCACAGTTCCTGCCGAGTGCTCTTAGCGCCCGTAAAAATTCAGCTACAGACTCTCCTGGCTGTTGCGGGCGGGATCTTAGGAGGTGCCTGGTGTACATGTAATTTACCGGGCTGCGGTACTGCTGTTTCAGTTGGTTGATAGCGGCCTCGTATGTAGTCGTGTCCTGGATGAGTGCGTATACTCTCGGGCTCGCTTGGGCGTTCAGAAGTCTTAGTTTGGATCTCTGCGGGGCGCCGGATTCTTCCAGGTAGGATTCGAAGCAGTCCAGCCAGTGTTTGAAGTTGAGGGCTGAGTTTGCTGCCTGTGGGTTTAGATCCAGGTACGGTGGTTTGAGGGCTTGCAGCCAAGCCGGCTGGTGTGGCTGGTGTAGCCCGGTGTCTGAAAGCTGCTGTGGCTGTGCTTCTGGGAGGGCTTCTGGCTGGCCAGTAGTAGACATCTTTAAAATTTAGTCAATAAAATTGATATACCTATCAATTCGTCCAATAAAAAGCGACGAGTTAGGAACGTAACTAAAGGTTTTTATTGACTAAATAACAGAGCCCACCCTCGTGGGTGATCGGGTCCAACAAGGAGGAATACCAGCCAGTCGACTACCTTTATACCTGGGCAGGTAGGTGGAGCCATGGGCGGAGTCGGAGGTGGTCAGCCCAGGTATAACAGCGCGACAAGAGGCGACCTCGTATCGTGATACAACAGTGATAACGGTGATAACAATACAACAGTGATAACTATAGTGTAACGATAAAAGTGGTTTACCACAAATGTTAACCGTCTGGGAGCTCTTGCTTGGACTGTTTACTGCTGTGTTTGCATTCAGCAAATGACAACTTTGCTGATGGGCCTTAAAAATAGATTTTTTAAAAATACCTTACTCCTTGTTTTTTTTTTAAGCCGGCCTCTGCTTGTACAGGTGGTTCGGAAGTGCTGTGTGCTTGTTGTGACTGTTCTTGGCAAAAAGGTTTTTATCACGTGTTTCCTTTTAATCTCACGAGTGGGATTTCAGAAAAGCAGAATTTTCCCAAAGCACAGTGCAGTTTTATTTTAAACGTGGCTTTCAGTCATTTGCCGACTGTCTTAGTTCCACTTTCACTGTAAAAACACCCAGCTCACTGGAGTTGTGTTTGGAGAGAAAGAAAGTAAGACTTGCATTTCTACAGCGTCTTTCACGACCACCGGACGTCCCAAAGCGCTTTACAGCCAATGAAGTACTTTTTGAAGTGTGGCCACTGTTGTAATGTAGGAAACGCAGCAGCCAATTTGCACACAGCAAGCTCCCACAAACAGCAATGTGATAATGACCAGATCATCTGTTTTTGTTATGTTGGTTGAGGGATAAATATTGGCCCAGGACACCGGGGGGAACTCCCCTGCTCTTCTTCGCAATAGTGCCATGGGATCTTTTACACCCACCTGAGAGCATTGTGAGCTGGATAATTCTAGAGTTGAAGTACGATTGGGTACAATTCAGAGCGAATTAAGAATCGGACAAGCTGTGTTGGTTTAAGTGTTTTTTTTCCTGTGATGTATTGGAATATATTAATCTATATATTAAAAATATTAGCCTGTACACACACCCTGTCAACTTTTTTCCATTATAAATTCCCATTTCCACATTGATAATGGAACCTGTTTGTGTAATAGTATCACGCTGCAATGACACCCACCCACCAGTAGAGGCACTACACGCTCACCACTGGTGGGTGTATAAATACAGCGTGACACGTTTACATAGATGATCCCCATTTTAAATGTGGACATAGGAATTTATAAAAGAAACATAAAAATATGGACTGATTTAATGACTTTAGAATGGGGACTGAATTGTGTCCAAGTGTCCTGGTCCGATTATCCCTTGTGCTCGAACCCTACTTCACCCAAAGACTACACTTGCTCTTGACTCGCGGTGTGCAATGTCACGGGGTTCTACCTGCTGTCGAACGGCAAGTCTTTCTCTGTTCTTTTTCCTTCTAATTTAAACCAGACTGCCACTCGCACACCTGCAAGAAACCGGCTTAAAGTAGCTCTCGATGGTGCTGTGCTCTGCGAGATGTAACAAGGCAAAGGGATTTTTGGTTTTGCAGACACGGGGAAAAAATGTTTTGCCAAAAGTTGATTATGGTGAATTATTGACTAGGGATGACAAATCCAGCAGAGTCTTTGGAGCAACCCTCTCCACTGACCTGATACAACAATCTTGCACCTTTCATTAAATCCAGCGAGTAAAACTATTCATTGAAAGCTGCTCAACCATCAAAACAGTTTAATTAAGCACCGATACTTTGCATTTAAACTGTCTGCTGGCAGGCACCAGCAATTGTCACTATATCCCACCCCATTTTCATTTACCAAACAACAAAAACAGATGATCCGGTCATTATCACATTGCTGTTTGTGGGAGCTTGCTGTGCGCAAATTGGCTGCCGCGTTTCCCACATTACAACAGTGACTACACTTCAAAAGTACTTCATTGGCTGTACAGCGCTTTGAGACGTCTGGTGGTCGTGAAAGGCGCTATAGAAATGCAAGTCTGTCTTTCTTTTCCTTCCTCTCCCTTGCGCCCCCTCTTTCTTTCTCTCTCACAGAAATATACATTGCACACACCTGTCACATTATAAATACCGGCAGCCTTGCCACTCTTCAGGACTCCCCAAGAGTTATGACCTCAGTCCTACTGTCCACCATAACCACACATGCAACTAGAAGGGAACATTCAAAAACAAATCTCTAGTCGGGTGTGGCTTGTTAGACAATTTGATCCAAAGTGACCATTTAAATAACTGGGCTCCTTCACCCTTAAAGCAGGAATCAAATTGGTTCAGTAATGTCCTTTTAGGGAAAAGGAACCTGCCGTTCTTAACCGTTCTGGTCCCTGTGTGACTCCACTCCTGTGCCAATGTGGTTGACTCTTAACTGCTCTCTGAAGTGGCCCAGTGAGCCACTCGGTTGTATCTCAAAATCCGCTATAACTGGAGTGGTTCAAGAAGGCGGCCCACCGTCACCTTCTCAAGGAAGCTAGGGATGGGCAATAACTGCATCCGGAGAATGAAAGAAATCTATCTCTTACCTTCTATGCAAACAACAATGAACTGGGGGCTTTATGTTCTATCAACTGTTCCCCTCTAATAGTAAGTCGATTTTCAGTACTCATGTGATGCTATTGGTGTAATTCTACTTGTTACTTCATTCGGCGCTGCTACAGCGAGCAGCCACAAACCATTGTGACCAGGTCAGATGCCTCTCTGTTGGGTCGAACGACTTTTCCAGTTTCTCGTGTTCTTCTTAACGTGGCACTGGCAGTTGCCGGGAGCGGGATTTGGAGATGGCAGGCGAGTCACAGGCTTCCAATACGTGGGCCTGTAACCCTCGACTTTCTGAAGGGATTTGTAATGATGTCTCCCGATTTACAGCTCACTCCGTAGGTTCGTCCACTGCTCAATGTCAATTTTTGGATCCTTCTTCCAAATTTGCACAAGCTGTCTCAACTGGTTCTAACTGGTTGTACTTAAAGCATGTGAATAGCCTATTTTAGCAGCTAAATGAAACCTAACAATCCTAGAACATAGTGACCTCCAGTCTCTCCTTTACACAGTCGAACCAATAAAATTACTGGACGGAATAGCATTGTCCCTCATTTCCATTTTTAAGGACCTTTTTTTATTACTGCAACCATGCTTATATATAATTAAAAAACAAAATTGCATTTACGCAACATCTTTTGCAACCTCCGGGAAGCGCTTTGCAGCCAATGAGGTACTTTTTGAAGTGGAGTCACTGTTGCAATGTAGGAAACGAGGCAGCCAATTTGTGCACAGCAAGCTCCCACAAACAGCGATCTGATAATGAGACCGGAGGGTGGTGAATCTTTGGAATTCTCTACCCCAGAGGGCTGTGGAGGCTCAGTCGTTGAGTATATTCAAGACAGAGATCGATAGATTTTTGGATACTAGGGGAATCATGGGATATGGGGATAGTGCAGGAAAGTGGAGATGAGGTCGAAGATCAGCCATGATCTTATCGAAGAACCAAATGGCCTACTCCTATTGCTTGTGTTCTAATCTGTTTCAATGGTGTTGGTTGAGGGATAAATATTGGTCAGGACACTGGGGAGAACTCCCCTGCTCTTTGAATAGTGCCATGGGATTTTCTACGGCCAAGGCCACAAATAAGAATTTCTCCCAGATAATTCAAGAGGGAGCCAAATATGAGGATTGAGACATTCAGCAGACGAGGAATCAATTTGTACAGGAGCACGCTGCCTTGTCAGTGAGTCGTCTTCAGATCGGTTTGAACCTTCAACCTGGAGTATTGAAATTCCACTCCTGTCGTTTTCATGCGACAAAGTGTAGCCAAACCTTGATGGAAAGCTCCTTGTGTTTCCCAAAGGACTGCTGGTGGTACTGGGAAGCTCACGGCACCCCTCGGGAGTTCAGGTTTTGGGGGAATTTAACTTGGCCGCCTTCTTCTTAGGCAGTCCCTTGGAACCGAGGATGACTTGCTTCCACATTAAAAATGAGTTCTCAGGTGACTGATGAGTCCAATGCGGGACCTACAGTCTCTGTCACAGGTGGGGCAGACGGTGGTTGAAGGGGGGGGTGGGTGGGGTGCTTGGGTTGACGTGCACTGCCTGCGCTTGGCTTCCGCTTGCTCCCGGCGAAGAGACTCGAGGTGTTCGGCACCTTCCCGGATGCTTCTCCTCCACTTTGTGCAGCCTTGGGACAGGGATTCCCAGGTGTCGGTGGGGATGTTACACTTTTTCAAGGAGGCTTTGAGGGTGTCCTTGAAGCGTTTCCTCTGTCCACCTGGGGCTCTCTTGCTGTGCCGGAGCTCCGAGCAGCGCGCTTGCTTTGGGAGTCTCGTATCGGGCATGCGGACAATGTGACCTGTCCATCGGAGCTGATCGAGCGTGGTCAAAGCTTCGATGCTGGGGATGTTGGCCTGAGCGAGAACACTGACGTCGGTGCGCCTATCCTGTCAATGGATTTGCAGGATATTGCGGAGCACAGGAGAGGTACCACCAACGCACTTGGCATTATGTTGCTTCTCGTCCAGCATCTGAGGCTTGTTTACAACTGCGATCGTACAGCTTGTGATGTGAAGGTTCGTTCAAGGCCCCACTGGCTGAATAAAGCTCAACTAGAATACCACATCAGTGGTGGACTGGGTTGCTGTGGGGGAGGAGTGTGTTTGGGGCGGGGGGGGTGGTGCCCGCTAGTGCTGTTGTGATTCAAGGCTGCTTCCACCACCACCCCTTGTGACCTTCAGAAGAGCTACATTCTGTTACACACTAGGTGATATGGTACCTATTTGCAATATGCTGGACTTTCAAAATGACTTTGGATCTTTCTGTGAACTTGTAGCGTGCCTTTACAGGATGCTCGACCAACTTTTGTGTTTGATATTTGATATAATCCACTTCTCTAACTTTCTCCATCGTTCATAGGCTCTTATGCCATCTGCCTGAGAGGCAGCTCTCTGCTGGTGATGTACTGCAACCAGCCACTAGGTGTTGCTCTGAGGAGTATGAACCTCCACGACCCTCGGACCGTGTTTTTCTTTCCTCCTTATTTCGCCCTCCCCACCACCCTTGGGAGCACTTTACTGCAGTCCTCCTGCCATCTTCCTTGCCCCCCCCCCCCCCCCCCCCTCTGCAAAGCTACTGGGCTCAGCTGGGAAGAATGTCCACTTGGATATGGCACTGGAGACAGCCTGTGCCTGTGGAAACATGCCCCAGCACTAGTCGGGGCCTTTGGTAGGGGGTGGGGGGCAGTAATGGAGCATTGGGGGCGGATGGTATCTGCGCAAGGAGGTTTGCCATTCCACCATTTCTGATCCTTTACCCACTCTTTGATACGTAACCCTCTAACTATGGATTCATAATAACATAAAAATTAGGAGCAGGAGGAGGCCATTTGGCCCCTCGAGCCTGCTCCGCCATTTAATAAGATCATGGCTGATCTTCAACCTCATCTCCACTTTCCTGCCTGATCTCCATATCCCTCGATTCCCCTAGAATCCAAAAATCTATCGATCTCAGCCTTGAATATACTCAATGACTGAGCCTCCACAGCCCTCTGGGGTAGAGAATTCCAAAGATTCACCACCCTCTGAGTGAAGAAATTCCTCCTCATCTCGGTCCTAAATGGCCGACCCCTTATCCTGAGACAATGCCCCTTAGTTCTAGACACACCAGCCAGGGGGACCAACCTCTCAGTATCTACCCTGTCAACCTCCTTCCACAGATCACTTTTGTTAAATAACTGTCTCAATTGAAACTGAATTTAAATTTAACTAGATTTTAAAATTCTCATCTTTGTTTTCAAATCCCTCCATGGCCTCGCCCCTCCCTATCTCTCTAACCCCCTCCAGCCCCACAACTCCCCCCACCCCCGAGATACCTGCGCTCCTCTAATTCTGCCCTCTTGAGCATCCCTGATTATAATCGCTCCACCATTGGCGGCCATGTCTTCTGTTGCCGGGGCCCTAAGCTCTGGAATTCCCTCCCTAAACCTCTCCGCCTCTCTTTCCTCCATTAAGATGCTACTTAAAACCTACACCTCCGACCAAGCTTTTGGTCACCTGTCCTAATATCTCCTTATGTGGCTCGGTGTCAAATTTTGTTTGATAATCGCTCCTGTGAAGTGCCTTGGGATGTTTTACTATGTTAAAGGTGCTATATTGCAAGGGGTATGGAGTATAAAAGTAGGGGAGTTTTGATGCAACTTTACAGAGCGCTGGTGAGACCGCACCTGGAGTACTGCGTACAGTTTTGGTCTCCATATTTAAGGAAGGATATACTTGCATTGGCGGCAGTTTAGAGAAGGTTCACTAGGTTGACATATGACGAAAGGTTGGGTCTATACTCATTGGCGTTTGGAAGAATGAGAGGTGATCTTATTGAAACATAAGATTCTGAGGGGGATCAATAGGGTGGATGCTGAGAGGATGTTTCCCCTCGTGGGTGAATCTAGAACTAGGGGGGCATAGTTTCGGAATAAGGGGTCGCCCATTTAAAATGGAGATGAGGAGGAATTTCTTCTCAGAGGGTCGTGAATCTGTGGAATTCTCTACCCCAGAGCGCTGTGGAGGCGGAGTCATTGAATATATTCAAGGCGGCGATAGACAGATTTTTGAACTACAGGGGCGTCGAGGGGTATGGGGAGAGCGGGAAAGTGGAGTTGAGGCCAAGATTGGATCAGCCACGATCTTATTGAATGGCGGAGCATGCTCGAGGGGCCGATTTTCCTCCTCCTGCTCCTGTTTCTTATGTTCTTATAGCTTGCTTACATAGAATATGCGGCACAGAAACAGGCCATTCGGCCCAACTCGTCAGTGCTGGTGTTTATGCTCCACACGAGTCTCCTCCCGTTCGTCTGCCTCGTCGCCACCTTTCAGCATATCTTTCTAATTCCCTTTTCTCTCGTGTACTCGCCTATCTTCCTTTTGAAAGCCTCGAAGCTATTTGCCTCGACCACTTCCTGTGGTGCCGAGCTCCACATTCTAACAACTCTCCTGTAAGGAAGTTTCTCCTCATTTCTCTACTGGATTTGTAAGCATCTACCTCGTACCGATGGCCCGTCTTCAGTCTCGGCATCTGTATCTGTCCTTCCTTCCACTGTTGTCAGTTATCGCTTAAATTATGCAAGATGCTGGAATGCAGGGAACGCAAAACTTGTCAACAAAGCTCATACATTTTCAGGTTTAGACCTGCATATGTATTCATTAAATCTGTATTCAGCAGTAGGCTCTGAAGTGGCCTTTAAGCGCAGAACATATCACGACTGACTGGTGTAGAGAAGCATGTGATCTGGTTGCTAGGTGCACTCGTTCCCACCATCACAAAGCTAATAACATCTGTTTGAGCAGATGCCCAAGGACACATTGAGTGAAGGGAGGAAACAGATTGGTTTATTATTGTGTGTCAGCCAAACATAAAACATGAATGCTGCCAATGGTTGAAGAACATAAGGCCGCGCGTGAAGGAAAATGGATCTTTCTCAAAATTCGAAGAGTTGTCTGCCGGTGCTCCCTCGCGAGTCGTGCTGCTAAACTAATGAGTCATAAAGACTCCTTTTGAGTATACAGCTATTACACCTGCAATGGAGAAAATTAAGTTTGCTTCAAGCTTAATTGTAACAGGCCGGGGCCTGTTCCTGAACAGTTCTGTTTGAGTGCCTTGAAGTGACCCCATTATGGGGGGAGGGGAGGAAAGTGGCAGCCATGTTGTCAATATTCAAGATGTCTCAGTTCATCGGTTGCGAGTCCGGTTCTAGTTTCTCCATGATTGAATTGCAATCTCTACCCATTTTTCTTGCCAAGAAAATGAAAATCTGGTCCAAATGGCTGGCTGCAGTTCAAATAAGAGAAAATTACTGAGCAATTTAAAAGCTGTGTTTTTTTTTTGTTCTACACGGAGAATTCCTCCATGGAGAGTCAAGACTCGGCCTGGATCTTAAAAACTCATTTGTACTTTCTGTATTAGAATGTCTCCAGGTTTTGGCTGAAACTTGGACCGAACTTGTGGCCTAGCTGTCTTGCGGCATTCCTAAATTGGCATTGGGCAAACCAAAACCAAGTTGATTGGGCCGCAGTACAATGCCAAACGTTTGAGTTGTATTCCCATCATGGGGTGACAGAGGCAGGCACCCTAAAATGCCTCTTAAAATTCTTAACTGGAGCAGTCGGGTGGACACCATAACTGGGAGGAAAAATCAGGTGGGGCTCCCATTCCTGATTGCTATCCTGAGAGTCCTGCTGGAAAGAGCATGTGTGAAAATTGGGAGAGGACCGGAGCATCGTGCTGCCTCTTTACAGTAGCTGGCCAACACTTGCTGGCGATCGTGGTAGCCATTTTGTGTGCAGCAAGAGCCCACAAACGGCACGGAGATGAGCGGCTGGGTTCATCTGTATTTTGTGGTGTTTGGTTGAGTGAGGGCTGTTGACCAGGGCGGTGCGAGAACTCCATTCAAATAGTGTGGTCGGATCGCGTACATCCATCAGAACAGGCAGACTTGGTTTAACGTCTTCTCGAAAGACGGCACCTCTGACGATGCAGCGCTCCCTCAGTACTGCACTGGAGTGCCAGCCGAGGTTATGCGCTTGTCCTGGAGTGGGGCTTGAACCCACAACCTTCTGACTCGGGTGAGTGCGCTACCCACTGAGCCAAGCTGTGACCGTCTGAGGTGGAGGGGAGCTGCTGTTTTATTTGGGGGAGGTCGGGGAAGAATGAGAGAGAAAGAAAAGGTGACATCACCCTCGGTGACTTGCAAGTATGACGAGGGGGGAAAAACTCATATTTACTGGTGGATTTTTTTCTTTCAACACTGTCCAATTTGTTTTGGCAAGGACAAAGAATTAACAAATGATTGTAGAGTTCTCTCATTTCACCCTCTGAGCAGCTGTTTGTGGGAAGCCATTGAGAAGGGATGTGTATAGATGAGAACATTGGAGCCAGACAGTGCAACAAGGTACAGAGGAACTCTGTTTCCCAAAAGGCCCGGGAGGAATATTTTCCATCATCATTCAGTACATCAGTGATGAGCTATTGCTGACACTCCAGTGCAGTACTGAGGGCGCGCCGCACTGTCGGAGGGGCAGTACTGAGGGAGGGCCGCACTGTCGGAGGGGCGGTACTGAGGGAGCGCCACACTGTCGGAGGGTACTGAGGGAGCACCGCACTGAGGGAGGTGCAGCACTGTCGGAGGGGCAGTACTGTCAGGCTCCGTCTGCCCCCTCAAGTGGGCATAAAAGATCCCACTGCACTATTCTGAAGAGCAGGGGAGTTCTCCCTGGTGTTCTGGCCAATATATATCCCTCAACCAACATCAGTGAAACAGATGGTCTCATTTACCTCATTGCTGTTTGTGGGAGCTTGCTGTGCGTAAACTGGCTGCCGTGTTTCCTACATTGCAACAGTGACTACACTTCAAATAAAGTGCTTCATTGGCTGTAAAGTGCTTCGGGAAGTCCAGAGGTCGTGAAAGACGCTTTAGAAATGCAAGTTCCTTAATTTCTTTGGGAGGTTCTGGTAATGTGGGGGAGCTGTGATGATGGTGATTGAAGTGCAGTTGGCTTTTCTTCATTTTATACAGCAGGGCCGTAGGTCGGCCAAGGGGAAGTGATGTGCGTCTTTTCAAAGTGGGAATTGTAATTGGCGTTTCCAGTCATGTTCTTCTTCTTCTCTTTAACAGGGTGAGAAATGGAGATGGCGGTCAGTGGGAGCCTAAAACGAAAATTTGAAGAAGTGGACGGTTCGTCATTGTGTTCTTCACCCAAGGAATCGGATGATGACACTTCCAGCAGTGACAGTGCAGACAGCTGTGACAGCCTCAACCCTCCCACCTCCAGGGAGCTGAGTCGTAAGTGGCTAAGGCGCTTAAAGGGACAGGCCTTCATTTTGGAATTGCAAATGTAGCGCGTCGCCGGAGCAAAACGAGAAGTTATTGCACGTAACCTTGGAAGAAAAAATAAATCTTCCCACGGGCCAGTGAGCAGATGAGGAAGTGGAGGGGTGCGGGGTGGGGAGCGCCGAAGGATGTACCTCGGGGGGAACTCTGGAGGTGATGGTGTTGAAGGAGGGATCATCTTCTGATTAGGCACTTTACAGCCTTCCGGACTCGGTATCGAGTTCAACAACTTCAGATCATAACCTCGACCCCTATTATATTTTTATATATTTTTTCCACACTTTTGGTTTGTGACTTTTCCTTTTTTTTTTCTCTCTCCCACATGGCAGCTGTCTCTCACTCTGCCAGCGCATTTCACACTTCATCTAGAGCCATTGTCTGTTTCTTTACCTGTCCTATTACCATCTCGTCTCGCCTTGAATATCTCTTAATGTCTCTTCTTTCATCCCCTCCCCCATTTCCCAGCCCCCAAACTGCCTTTTGTTTCATTTCCTGTGTTTTTTGCTCAGTTCTGTAGAAGGGTTTCGACCCGAAACGTTGACTGTGTTTCTCTCCACGGATGTTGCTTGGCCTGCTGGGTTTTTCCAGCGTTTTCTGTTATTTAAGCCAGAGCTAGAGATCTACTGGCTGTTTTGGTGTCAATAGTGTAAGGGCAGTCCCACGACTAAATCTGGCTCCCTTACCAGTAAGATTCACGAGCCAGTTTTTTCTTTGTGGATCTGAGTCTACTGGGATAAAGGATTTGGATTCAGCAATGTAAACACCGAGAATTGACTTGTGGATCCTGGAATCCAATCTAACTGAGCGCCGGTGTGAAAGCAGCTCCCGTTAAGCAAGAGATTTGTGTTGATAATTGCAGGGATAGAAACAGACACCTTGCAGATAATTCCTGTGCTTAGTGTCGTCCCGGGGGCGGAGGGTGGGGGGGGGGGGTGGACCTTTACGGATGAGTGTTGTGAAACGTGGCGGAATGAAATCCATGTCGGGGATATCGACCCTTTTTTTTTTGTGTGATGTAACGAGTTGAAAGCTGGGTCTGAGTCAGCATTTTTTAACACACAACTACAGAATCAGTTTGGGTTCCCAAGCTCTGTATATTGGCAGCTGTACCCGAGACAATGCACACTCTGTCGGACCGAGCATTTCAAATCTCCAAGGAACACTGACCTACGATCGGGTCGTTCCTTAATGTTGGCAACGCTGCAGTGAAACTCGGTCTGAATCACTAATCCGTGTTGAGGAATTTTTTCACCCAGAGAGTGGTGAACCTGTGGAATTCTCTACCACAGAAGACAGTTGAGGCCAATTCATTAAATATATTCAAGAAGGAGTTAGATATATTTCTTAAGGCTAAAGGGATCAAGGGATATGGGGAGAAGGCAGGGACAGGGTACTGAATTTGGATGATCAGCCATGATCTCATTGAATGGCGGAGCAGGCTTGAGGGGCCGAATGGCCTACTCCTGCTCCTATCTTCTGTGTTTCTATGTTTCATCCCTTGCCCCCGAGGTAGCAAAATACTAAATCCTGCTAATTTTCCAGCATTGCATCAGTTATGATTTCCTACAGCGTAGTGGGTACAGTAGCACAGTGGTTATGTTACTGGACTAGTAATCCAGAGGCCTGGACTAATGATCTGGAGGCGGGAGTTCAAACCCCACCACAGGTAGCTGAGGAAATTAAATTCAATTAAATAAATCTGGAATTTAAAACTAGTATCAGTAATGGTGATCATGAAACTACTGGATTGTCGTAAAAACCCATCTGGTTCACTAATGTCCTTTAGGGAAGGAAATCATATGTGACTCCTGACCCACAGCAATGTGACCGACTCTCTGCGGTTCACCACCTTCTTGAGGGCGATTAGGAATGGGCAATAAATGCTGGCCTTGCCAGTGACGCCCACATCCCATGATGAATATTTAATAAAAAAAAAAAAAAAAAACTGGTCCCAGGCAGCCTTGCCACGCTAGGCTCGCCAGTGTTTAAGTCAGCCTACTGATGGAAACATTCAGCCTTCCTCTGATGGCTCAATTCTGTAAGTGCACATGCACACCTGAGCCTGGCAAGGTTCAGTCAACGGTTAGCTGGTGGCAGAGAGGAACAATTGGCCATGGAGAGGGGTACCAGAGAGGGGCAAAGTGCAGCGGGGCTTCTACTGCAACTGCACTGAATATTGCTTTTTTTGCATTGAGTGGTATCGGGTGTTTGACCAATTTTTAAATTAAACTTTAAAAAAAATCTGAGAAGCCAAAATTCAACAAAGCAGAGAACCTTCCTGACTCGTTGCAACTTTGACCCCGTTTAACCTTTTTGCTGGGATTTTGTGTGTGTGTTTTTAAGTCTTCAAATATGGGATTACACAAGACTGAAAGTATTTCAATCCCCTACAGAGATATCTATTTGACAACTGACAGGTAGGACAGCAGAAGATGTGCCTGAAAGCAAAATGCAGCTTTTCACTATTGCACTAACTCTCTAGTGCAGCAGCATGTTTGAAGGCAGCTGGGACTGCTGGCCTTGCCACAGATATCAGCTGACTCTAACCAAACTTCAGAATGACTTTCTCTTCTCCTGTAACTAACCGCTGTGTTAAAGAATTAACGGAAGCCAACTAACAGGCCCTCGATTGTCATAATATTATCTGCTGTACTTATTCTCATCTGTAGTGTTGTCAAAACCTGGTCCTTTAAGCCTTCATAAGCTGAGGGGGTGGGGGAGAAAACCAATTGATGTAAATTAATGTTCATTATTTTCCGATTGATGGGACATCATGCATCTCATCCTTGCTGAGCTGCTCTTTCAACAGCCAACTCGCCTTAAGAAGTAAAAGGGTCAGGCTGCGGCCTAGTTTTCGGCCCATCCACTGAATATTGCTTTTCGCATGGAGTTAATGGCGGCAGCTGACTGTGACCTTTATCCCCACCCATTTAGTCTGGCTCTCAATTGGCCACAAGGATAGCTGGTGGGAGTTTACAGTGCTGGAGGAGGCCATTCAGCGTATCCCTAGTCTATGCCGGTTCTTTGCTCGAGCCATCTAAAACTAACCCCCGCCACACTTTCTCCCCATAGCCCCACATCTACTTCAAATATTTATCTAATTTTCTTTAAAAGATGCAATGGTCTCTGCCTCAACTACTCCATGTGACTAAGCATTCCATTCTCCAACAATCTTCCCTTAGCAGAGAGGTCAATAACCAGGGGGCACAGATTTAAAGTAATTGGTAGAAGGTTTAGAGGGGATTTGAGGAGAATTTTTTTCACCCAGAGGGCGGTGGGGGTCTGGAACTCACTGCCTGAAAGGGTGGTAGAGGCAGAAACCCTCATCACATTTAAAAAGTACTTGGATAGGCACTTGAAGTGCCGTAACCTACAGGGCTACGGACCAAGAGCTGGAAAGTGGGATTAGGGAGGGATAGCTCTTTGTCGGCCAGCACAGACACGATGGGCCGAATGGCCTCCTTCTGTGCCGTAAACTTCTGATTCTATAAAGAAATGTCTCCTGACCTCTCCCAATGACGATTTTAAATTGATGACCCCTTGTCGCTGACTCCTCAACCAGAGGAAATAGTTTTTCCCAATTCACTCGATCAAAACCCTTCATCATTTTAAAAACCTCCATTAAATGTCCTCTTCACCACCTCTGTTCCTGAGGAAATAGTCCCAGTATCTCAAGCCGACACCAGCCGTGTCAAGCAGGCTCACGGTAAATGAGCAGCCTGTTTTGCACCGCTGATTTCAAATTGGGCGCGGTGTAAAACTGACTGCCGATTCGCTGTGAGCCGGCTTTGCGCTATTGGCGTAAACGAATTTCACCCGCTGAGTTTTTGAAGTCAATGTGTTCCATTCACCAGCTTGAATTTTCCTCACCTTGATGAGTGCGTAAAAGGGAGATGCTTTCTGAACAGGGGATGCTGATGACCTTTGAGCTGCTGCAAGTAACTACTAATCCTATTGGGTTGTACTTGGGCCGATTTTCGGGCTTCTTGATGGGCATTGGGTAGAAATTTGTCTTTGGGCGTTGGTGCAAAGCGGGCGATATCGTATCTGCTGCCTTGGTACGCTTCCCGCCCGGTCCTCTGTTCCATTGACTTCAATAGAACTGAACATCAAGCGGGGGGTGTATCACAGGCGTCTGAAACGATGCCACCCGTCCAGCATAGAAACATAGAAGATGGGAGTAGGCCATTCGGCCCCTCGAGCCTGCTCCGCCATTCAATGAGATCATGGCTGATCATCCAAATTCAGTACCCTGTCCCTGCTTTCTCCCCATACCCCTTGATCCCTTTACCCTTAAGAAATATATCTAACTCCTTCTTGAATATATTTAATGAATTGGCCTCAACTGCCTTGTGTGGTAGAGAATTCCACAGGTTCACCACTCTCTGGGTGAAGAAATTCCTCCTCATCTCAGTCCTAAATGGCTTACCCCTTACCTTTAGACTGTGACCTAGTCTACCGGCCGTTGCGGACCTCAACCCAGGCTTTCTCCCAAAGCTAAGCTTGTTGGGAGCAGTGTGCACCAGGACTGCGGGGAGGTTTTAACCGTCCCTTTAGCGAGTGGGGTTTGTCATCTGGCTCTGCAAGTTGCTTCACTTGAACTTTAATCAGAGGAAGCTAATCGCACAGAATTCACAGCGACCTTGCCGCACAGACGAGTAGCTGCTGGGGGTCAGGAGCGGGCAACACAGCATTTGGATGGAAGGCTGGGAGGGATAAGCAGTTGCTTGCAAGGAGCTGACTGGCTTCTTTTTCAATTAGCTGAAGCTGGCCAGTAACTTAAGTGGCGTCTGACACTTCTGCAGCTTATGGCCTTCCCACAAGTTCTACAAAAACTGACCCATCACCTCCAGAAATTTGAATAACTAGCTTTAAACTGGTGGGGTCATATGTTTGTTTCCTGAATGTGGGATTGTTGGGAACCGTACTCTCATTAAACACAGTTTTCTGATCTGGGTGAAAGGCTCTGTTCAGTTTTAACCACATTTCACAGATGATTTCCCTTCGTCAGACACTCTGTTTTTCCACAAAGGGACAAGCCACTTTATTTTGATGTAATCCTTCCTTAGTGCTTGAAATGATTGATGGACCCTGAAGAACGAGTTGAGCAGATGCTGACCTTTGGGTTCATGATTGCTATTTGACAGAGTTTTTTCGCTCCATCATTTGGCGAATTTTAACGGCGGTGGACTTTTAATGATCAGTAACCCGCGTTCTCTTCACAGTAAAATCTACGTAACTTTAAGAAGTGATGGCACATAGCCTTGAAAGCGTGCCTGGATTACTGACTCTGCTGTTGAGGGCCTGTGTGACCTACCCTCACACTTCTTAAAAATACATTTCTGTAGCGCCTTTCATTTTAAAAACATTCTTTCATGGGATGTGGGCGTCGTTGGCAAGGCCAGCGTTTATTGCCCATCCCTAATTGCCCTCGAAGGTGGTGGTGAGCCGCCGCCTTGAACCGCTGCAGTCCGTGTGGTGAAGGTTCTCCCACAGTGCTGTTAGGGAGGGAGTTCCAGGATTTTGACCCAGCGACGATGAAGGATCGGCGGTATGTTTCCAAGTCAGGATGGTGTGTGACTTGGAGGGGAACTTGGAGGTGGTGGTGTTCCCACATGCCTGCTGCCCTTGTCCTTCTAGGTGGTAGAGGTCGCAGGTTTGGGATGTCCCAAAGCACTTTACAGCCAATGAAGTACCTTTTGAGGTGTAGTAACTGTCCTAATGTAGGAAACGCGGCAGGCAATTCCCACACAGCAAGGTCCCACAAGGGAATTTTAAAATACAGATTAGACTCTAATGAGTGCTCTGTAAGCAAGTACTTAACACTCTCTGTGCAGGCCTTCAAGTAATGTTCCTGTTAATGGGAACGTGCTCTGGTCCCGACTTGTTCTGGTCCCAGTGCAGTGCACGGTGATTGACTGACTACTTTTGAATTCCGTTTCAGCAACTTCAATCCTGAAGAAGCAGAAGCGGCTGAGAGCCAAGAACGTTCGCTTTGACCAGGTCACCGTCTACTACTTCACCCGCCGCCAGGGCTTCACCAGCGTGCCGAGCCAGGGTGGCAGCTCCCTGGGCATGGCCAGGCGCCACAACTGCATCCGCAGGTACACGCTGTGCGAGTTTGCGCAGGAGCAGGAGCACCTTCATCGGGAAATGCTCCGCGACCACCTGAAGGAGGAGAAACTCAACGTGCGCAAAATGAAGGTAACGGTCTTGGCCGCTCGGGGCTGGCGCTGGCGTTTGTGGGGGGAGGGGGGGGGGATTTCTCTCTCGCTCTTCCCTGTGATCCCTCCAATGTAAATTCCATCTGAATAACTTGCTATCCTTTTGAATTGAATGAAAGATAAATACAGGTCACCGGCAATTCTATACATTGTACCTAAATATAACTTTGGATCAAAAGGTGTCTAGCACCCCCCTCTCCCAGAAAGCTGAAGGTTCCTTCACCAAATATTTGGCAATGTCTTGAAGCTGAGTGACTCCAGGCAGCATGAAGCCTCGGCATCATTTACCTTCATTATTTGATGTTCAAACGGTGTGTTTAAATTGAATGCAAATGGAGATCGGGCGGGAAAGTGGAGTTGATGTAGAAGATCAGCCATGATCTTATTGAATGGCGGAGCAGGCTCGAGGGTCCAAATGTTCTGGGGCCTCAACTTTTTACAATTTATATAAATTACTTGGATGAAGGGCCCGAAGGTATGGTTGCTAAATTTGCTGATGACACAAAGATAGGTAGGAAAGTAAATTGTGAAGAGGACATGAGGCTACAAAGGGATATAGATAGGTTAAGTGAGTGGGCAAAGATCTGGCAAATGGAGTATAATGTGGGAAATTTGAAATTGTCCATTTTGGCAGGAAGAATAAAAAAGAAGCATATTATCTAAATGGTGAGAGATTGCAGAGCTCCGAGATGCAGAGGGATCTGGGTGTCCTAGTGCATGAATCGCAAAAGGTTAGTATGCAGGTACAGTAAGTAATTAGGAAAGCTAATAGAATGTTATTGTTTATTGCGAGGGGAATTGAATACAAAAGTAGGGAGGTTATGCTTCAGTTGTACAGGGCATTGGTGAGACCACACCTTGAGTATTGTGTGCAGTTTTGTTCGCCTTATCTGAGGAAGGATGTTCTTGCCATGGAAGGAGTTCAGCGAAGATTCACCAGACTGATACCTGGGATGGCAGGAATGACGTATGAGGAGAGATTGGGTCGATTGGGCTTATATTCGCTGGCGTTTAGAAGAATGAGAGGGGATCTCATTGAAACTTATAAAATTCTAACCGGACTAGACAGACTAGATGCAGGAAGGATGTTCCCGATTGCGGGGGGTTCCAGAACCAGGGGTCACAGTCTAAGGATAAGGGGTAGGCCATTTAGGACAGAGATGAGGAGGAATTTCTTCACCCAGAGTGGTGAACCTGTGAAATTCTCTACCACAGAAGGCAGTGGAGGCCAATTCATTAAATATATTCAAGAAGGAGTTAGATATATTTCTTAAGGCTAAAGGGATCAAGGGATATGGGGAGAAAGCAGGGACAGGGTACTGAATTTGGATGATCAGCCATGATCTCATGAAATGGCGGAACAGGCTCGAGGGGCCGAATGGCCTACTCCTGCTCCTATCTTCTATGTTTCTATGTAAGTGGGCAAAATGGCACCACTCCCTCTAGCTACTCGCTATGACCGAGTTGTGAGGCTGTGGAATGCACTTCCAGGGTTAGTGGTTGAGTCCAAAATGATATCAACATTTAGATTGGATAGGTGCTTGAAGGAAAGGGGGATAAAGGGATATGGGGACAGGGTGGATAAACGCGATTCGGACTATTTGCTTGTGTGGAGGGTTGCAGCTTCCATGTGTCCCTCTGAATGAACTGTCCTTCAAAATTGCTTGTCACCGTTAGCCTCCTAAGTGCATCCATCTGCAGATCTTTTCCAGAAATGAACTTCACTGAGATTCAGCCCAGGGTGAATCGCAACATCCTCCCAAAAAAAGAGAAAAAGCCCTTCTCTCGGCTCCTCCAGCTCCCAGATACTGCTACGGGCTTCTCTCGAACCGTGTTTGCCCTATATATAGTTTTGCTGTGAGGGGAATGAAAGGTCCCGGGATGGTGGAGTGAGACGTAACTGTATGTTGCTGGAGTTCTGGCAGATACTCACGTTTCTGATTCACGGTTGATTTCACCAGTAAGATGTAAGTGATTTTAGGACACTGAGTACTGCAGCAATCCAGTTCTATAATGAGGCTGCAGATACCAAGCACCAGAGTCGAGCATCAAACAGGAGACTTTTGGATATTTTTCAGTGAGAACTTGGCAAGTCTGCTGCTCGTTTTGCCTTGTCTCTTCATAATTGATTAAAGACCTGACTGTTCTTTTCAATAGTGTTGCTATGTGTACTGAACAAAATGTTACAATTGCACGTAGCAGATTGAACAGTGGTGATCACTCGGGTCATTTTGTGTAATAACTGGAGGAGCTGAGCACATTGTCACATTACAATGCCTCAATCTCACTTTCTCATGTACTTTCCCATTTCTACATGCTCTGTGTCCCTTTATAAAAAAAAAAAAAAAAAATGATTCTTGCTCTTTGATATCCTTCTACAAAGTTTGAAGAGCCATTATCTGTCAGTACCTTGGGAACGAATGAATTTTGGCAGCTTCTGTTTGTAAGCATGTCTGAGACTCCCAGTGTCTGGTAGGATCATCTCCGTCCGTTAAGGTTCTCCAAATCTTAACAGCACTTCTCAAATCCGCATCGTCTCGGATTACCAAATCTTGGTTCCCCCCACACACACTGTTTCCGCTTGACACAAGCCTTCCCCATATCCCTCCATTCCCTCGGAGGGTTGAACTCCCCCACTCCTCTTCGAAATAGTCCCATGGGATCGTTTACGTCCACCCGCGAGGGCGGATGGGGCCTCGGTTTGACGTCTCATAAGGTGCCGGCGTGAACAGAGAGGAAGAGAGCCAGCTTGAACTGAGAGGGAAGGGGGTAGGAAAGAGTGGCAGCTGAATTGAGGGGTGGGGAAGAATGCCAGTTTGAATGTTGTGGAGGCGGGAAATAGAATAAGAGGCCCAGCTTAAACTGGGAGTGTTTGGGAAGGAGTGTGTCTGGAGTGGGTACAGTGCCTCTGAACTGTGGCGCACGGGCGGGGGTTGGGTGCGGTCTTGGAGTTGGTTTTAGATTTCCTTCCACTGGGAGAAAGAAGTTTTAAGATGTAAAGAAAAGCAATTAATTCCAAAATGGTAAATAGCAAGTAGTTTTCAATAACATTCAGCAAATGTTTTTAAAAAAAAATAAAAAATAAAAAAAAAATGTTTATTGTAGACCCTAAAATACTGGAGAATGCACCAAATTGTGTCAGAAACCAAGGAGAGCATTCTTGCAGAATCCCTTGGGAAATAAATGTTGTGTCTTCGACATTTGTATTCCCCCTACAGCCTGGTGTGTACTAATGTGTTTTTTCTCCTCCAATACTGGTGAAGAATGTTGGCTAAACCTGGAGCCTAAGGTCCAACCCAGTGTCACGATTTGTGTCACAGGCTGGTGATCAAGGCTGTTCTTGAGTTGTCAGCTTTTTGGAGGGCTGGGTCAGATTTTGCCAGCTTTCCAGGTTGCTGTGGATATATTCCCGCAGGAGAGTTTTTGTTTTGTAGGCGCTGTAACTTCGCCTCTGCCTTCTTGCTTTCCATCCTAAACTTGAATGAACTGGATGGACCTCTGTGTTAGGATGAAGTGCTTTTGAATTTTGGAGGCCTGAATGGTTGCAAAGTCAAAGATGGAGGCCTGCCGAGTCAGGGTGCAGTGTGTGCATCCGTAGAATGGTAGGCGAGGCAGATAGATCTTCTTCCTGCCCCTCCCTCGCCAATAGATTCATTGTTCGACCCCAAGGCGATAATACTAATATCTGCCGACAGATGGCGCCCTCAGTAGAGAGGACTCGGTCTCTATCACTTTCTTCTCCACGTTTTTACTGGAGGTTTGAGTCTTCAACCACTCTGTCTCGTGGCCTATCCCAAGAAAAGAAAGACAGACTTGCATTCCTGTAGCGCCTTTCATGACCACCGGATGTCTCAAAGCGCTTTACAGCCAATGAAGTACTTTTTGAAGTGGAGTCACTTGTGATGTGGGAAACATGGCAGCCAACAGCAAGCTCCCACAAACAGCAATGTGATAATGACCGGATAATCTGTTTTTAATGTTGATTGAGGGATAAATATTGGCTGGGACACCTCCCCTGCTCCTCTTCGAAATAGTGCCGTGGGATCTTTTATGCCTACCTGAGAGCAGACGGGGCCTCGGTTTAACATCTCATCCAAAAGACAACACCCCAGACAGCGCGGCGCTCCCTCCGTGCCGCCCCTCCGGCGGCGTGGCGCTACCTCCGTGCCGCCCTTCCGGCGGCGCTCCCTCCGTGCCGACCCTCTCTGGAGTGGGACTTGAGCCCACAACCTTCTGACTCAGGCAAGTGTGCTACCCACTGAGCCACAGCTGGCACACCAAGAATTGCCACACCTCTCCCTTAGAAAGAGCCCAGTGCTGCAGCACTACAGTTACTGATCTCCAGCAGCAATTAGTTCAGTGAATTTGCTGGATAATGGACACCATAGCAGTATGAACGCATTGGGCAGTGCACTGGGTTGCCAACCCTTCAGGATTGTCCGGGAGTCTCCAGGAATTGAAGATTCATCTCCAGGACAACCCAGGAGAAAAATCACCAGGGCATTATCATATTCTTTCAATACTTTGGATTTATTAGTTCTAAAAATGTGAGAGTTGGGCAAGAAAAGGTTGTTTGACGGCAAAGAATCATCCGATCGGGTAGCCAAGAGTCTGCTTGCTTTCCAGTTGGCCGTGGGACGGCGTGACGCCGTGAGAATGGACATGTTGCCCGACCGATGGCGGGCGTGTGAGGCGGGGCAGTTGCAGGGAGGAGGTCATGTGGTGATAACCTCCAGGAATTCATCCAGTGAGAGTTGGCGACCCCAGCAGTGCAGGATGATGTGGCGGTCTTACACCAGCCCGTACAATGATGTAGGTCTCTGTATTTGTACCACAGATAGCTGAGCGTAAACCAGTCCACTCTCTTTCTCAACAGTTGACCAAGAACGGTACAGTTGAGTCGGAGGAAGCCAATGTACTCACCATTGATGACGTTTCTGACGATGACATTGATGTGGACAGTATTGAGGTAGATGACTATTTCTTTTTACAACCACTATCCACAAAAAGGCGAAGAGCTTTATTACGTGCATCGGGCGTCAACAGGATTGATACAGAGGAAAAACATGAGCTGCGAGCCATTCGCTCGTCCAGGGAGGAATGCGGGTGCGACTGTAGGTTTTACTGTGATCCTGAAGTGTGCCCCTGTAGCAAAGCGGGAATCAAATGCCAGGTAAGGTCAAAGTTTATGGCCAATAGAAATGACTATTATACAACTCCAGGAGATCCATTCAGCTTTTGTTTTATGTAAACCTTTGTGTTGAGAAGAGTGTGATATAATATGGCTGATGCTGATTGTCCAAATAATACATTCTGAAGACTGCAGCACACATTTAAAATCCTTGTCTGGAAGGGGGCCTTCGTGGCTGCACATTGTTTAACACCCGTGTTCACCTAAACATTAGCAGAACAAAAATCCCTTTGGTTGTGCTAATATTTGGGGTGTACCCCATAAATAATACTTCCACGGTGGAATCGCTTGTCCTCTGTGGAATTCTCCCCCAATCTTTCTTTGCAGCAATCACAATTTCTAATTCTCTCCTCTTCTGAAGACGCTGTGGCCCAAACTCGATGGAAATGCAAATCTGGCGTGCTGTAGAGCGGGCTGCCGATTCGCCGTCGGTTTTTGCGGCGCTAGCGGCGACCAATTTCACCCCCCGCTGGCTCTCGCTGGGGTTCCAGTTCTGGTAGCTCGGGTAGCTGGCGCACTTGGCTTCTGAGAGTCTAGACGGCGAGTGTTGGCAGCCTTTTTCACCATGCCAAGCGAGCCTGATCCTAATCTCAGCTGACGCCCGCGCAGTTGGGGTTTCCAGCAGGGCCCGCTGAATAGTGATCAGGAGTCCTGGCTATTTTTTCCTCCGCTCCTTGGCCAGGGAACACAATAGCCAATTGTAGCATTCCACCACTGCTATTGTGGCTATGATCTGCTTAGCACAGACCTGGGATATAATAAAACGTTTAATAAATTCCACAGAAGAATTTAACTGAGCAACAATTGTTGAAAAGAATTGACTATTGTAAACTGGCGGTTTAGGCCACTCTCGGCCTCGCTTAGATTATAGAGTTATACAGCACAGAAAGAGGCCCTTCGGCCCATCGTGTCTGCGCCGGCCATCAAGCCCTGTCTATTCTAATCCCATTTTCCAGCACTTGGTCCGTAGCCTTGTATGCTGTGGCGTTTCAAGTGCTCATCTAAATGCTTCTTGAATGTTGTGAGGGTTCCTGCCTCTACCACCCTTTCAGGCAGTGAGTTCCAGATTCCAACCACCCTCTGGGTGAAAAAGTTTTTCCTCAAATCCCCTCTAAACCTCCTGCCCCTTACCTTGAAACTATGCCCCCTGGTTATTGACCCCTCTACTAAGGGGAAAAGTTCCTTTCTATCTACCCTATCTATGCCCCTCATAATTTTGTACATCTCAATCAGGTCCCCCCTCAGCCTTCTCTGCTCCAAGGGGAAAAAAAACCCAGCCTGTCCAGTCTCTCTTCATAGCTGAAGCGCTCCAGCCCAGGTAACATCCTGGTGAATCTCCTCTGCACCCTCTCCAATGCAATCACATCCCTCCTATAGTGTGGCGACCAGAACTGCGCACAGTATTCCAGCTGTGGCCTAACTAGCGTTTTGTACAGCTCCATCATAACCTCCCTGCTTTTATATTCTATGCCTCGGCAATGAAGGCAAGTATCCCATAAGCCTTTTTAACCACCATATCTACCTGTCCTGCTGCCTTCAGGGATCTATGTACATGTACACCGAGGTCCCTCTGACCCTCTCTCCTTCCTAGGCTCCGACCATCCATTGTGTATTCCCGTGCCTTGTTAGTCCTCCCAAAATGCATCACCTCACACTTTTCAGGGTTAAATTCCATTGGCCACTGTTCTGCCCATCTGACCAACCCATCTATATTGTCCTGTTGAAGATTGAAGACTTCATTTTTAAATCTCCAGCATTAACACTAGACAAAAAGGGACATGAGTTCAATTAGAACATAAAAATATAAGAAGTAGGAGTAGGCCATACGGCCCCTCGAGCCTGCTCCGCCATTCAATAAGATCATGGCTGATCATCGACCTCAACTCCACTTTCCTGCTCGATCTCCATATCCCTTAATTCCCCTAGAGCCTTGAATATACTCAAAGACTCAGCATCCACAGCCCTCTGGGGGCAGAGAATTCCAAAGATTCACAACCCTCTGAGTGAAGAAATTCCTCCTCATCTCGGTATTAAATGGCCGACCCCTTATCCTGAGACTATGCCCCCTAGTTCTAGACACTCCAGCCAGGGGAAACAACCTCTCCGCATCTACCCTGTCAATCCCCTTCAGAATCTTGTCTGTTTCAATGAGATCACCTCTCATTCTTCTAAACTCCAGAGAGTGAGTACAGGCCCATTCTACACAATCTCTCCTCATAGGACAGCCCTCTCATCCCAGGAATCAATCTAGTGAACCTTCGCTGCACCGCCTCCAAGGCAAGTATATCCTTCCTTAGATAAGGAGACCAAAACTGTGCCCAGTACTCCAGGTGTGGTCTCACCAAGGCCCTGTACAATTGGAGCAAGAGTTCCTCACTCTTATACTCCAACCCCCTTGCAATAAAGGCCAACATGCCATTTGCCTTCCTTATTGCTTGCTGTACCTGCATGCTAGCTTTCTGTGTTTCTTGCACGAGGACACCCAAATCTCTCTGAACACCAACATCTGAAAGTTGCTCACCATTTCAAAAATATTCTGTTTTTCTATTCTTCCTACTAAGGTGAATAACCTCACATTTCCCTACATTATACTCCATCTGCCACCTTACTGCCCACTCACTTAGTCTATATATATCCCTTTGCAGACTTTGTGTTCTCCTCACAGCTTACTGTCCCACCTAGCTTTGTATCATCAGCAAACTTGGATACATTACACTCGGTCCCTTCATCTAGGTCATTAATATATTCTGGCTTTACATCTGACTATGGGTAGTCTGAAGTAATATCCAAGCAGCCCCTCATTATATATTGAGGCCATACAGCCACCAGAGTGGCACTGTTGGCAGATCTGGGCTTTGCTGTCAGTAACCACAGTCTAAACACCGTCCATTCCCACTGCCCGCTGTGCCTAGTAAAAATTGACTAGCTCTGGTTCCAATCTTGGTGCTCGGAGTACAATTAGACAAAGTACTTCCAGCTATGAACCGGGGTTCAGTGGCCCTTGTTCATACTTCCATCGCATCTACCACCCTACATAAACATGAGCTCATCCAAAACTCGGCTGCCCGTGTCCTAACTCGCACCAAGTCCCGTTCACCCATCACCCCCTGTGCTCGCTGACCTACATTGGCTCCCGGTCAGGCAACGCCTCGATTTTAAAATTCTCATCCTTGTTTTCAAATCCCTCCATGGCCTCGCCCCTCCCTATCTCTCTAACCTCCTCCATCCCTACAAGCCTTTGAGATCTCGGCGCTCCTCCAATTCTGCCCTCTTGCGCATCCCCGATTTTAATCACTCCCCCATTGGTGGCCGTGCCTTCAGCTGCCTGGGTCCTAAACTCTGGAATTCCCTCCCTAAACCTCTCCGCCTCTCTCATCCTTTAAGACATTCCTTAAAACCTACCTCTTTGACCAAGCTTTTGGTCACCTGTCCTACCATCTCCTTATGTGACTCGGTGTCAATTTTGTTTGATAATCGCTCCTGTGAAGCGCTTTGGGATGTTTTACTATGTTAAAGGTGTTATATAAATGCAAGTTGTTGTTGTGCCCCAACTTTAACCCCATGTGATGGCTGATAGCACACTGCAGCCGATAATGAATTTGAATCACCAGCTCTGTTGGACTGTGGACAAGCTATGGTCCTTCAGTCAGTAGTGAATGTTATCACGGGTTGGCCTGAGACTGGGTGTGGAGATGCTGTTGGCTGCACTTGCAATGTCTTCTGAGGTGAGCTCATACCCGGTCAGGGAAAGTGACTTCAGAAACAACGCACTTGAGGTTTTTAAAAGGTGATTTTTTTTTTAAGATTTGAGATTAATCAGCTGTCGGCTGCATGGTTAGAGGTAATGTTACTTCATTAAGTACATCGGGTTGTAATTGGCGCTCCATCAAACAGACTTCTTTAAATGATTAAAACCAGTGATAGGAATAGTGTAGGTGACATGAATCAGTCATGAAATAATACTGAGTGGCCTGCGGGTGGCGCTGTCCAGGGAGAGTATAAATGCACGGGCCCAGCTTGCGCAGGACATTCTTAACAGGAACTAGTGAAGGACACAACTAGACCTCCATGTTGTAAAACAGTTGATTAAAGCTTTGTTTAACGCTTAGATCAAGTGCCTCGTAGTTTTCTTATGTCAATAGGTGTCCTCATAAATGTGCTGAATATTGCTGCTTGTAGCTAATTGTGTAAAATAAACTCTAAATGGGTGAGAGGGGCTGTAGGAAATGTTCAACTCATCATCTTTGTACAAACTATTTTCAAAACCGGTCCTTGGGCAAGACACTATCTCCCTTGACCCTTCAAATATAGGTGTTCTCCTAATACCTTCATTCCCTCCTTCCTAGATTGAAATTAGGCCAACTTGAGCATTACATTAAGTGCCCACAAAAGCTTGACCCTTTGACTGGAGCTGCTTGCCTCAGCCCCAGCGCAGCTAATTGCATAACTTTGCAATGAGATCTGCACGCGCAGTTAAAGAGTGATGAAAAGCAAACTTCAGGTCAATCCGGGCTCTGCGTTGGGCCAAGAGGCTGCCAGCAAACATTGGGACACTTCTCCTCCTGGCAGGTGGCAGCTGGATGACCTCCAGCAGTAGCGTATCCATGGCCGCCCAAAGTTGGTACTACCTTTCTAGCTGTAACATTGATCTAAATATCTACTTGGCTGCCCAGCCATTATAGGATTTGAGGAGAACCCAGGGTAATGTACAGACGTCTTGTGTCGTGGGTGAGGTTTCCTGCTTGGAGGATGCCATCCTGGACTAAATGTCATGTCTCCGAACCCTGCTGGAACCCCCAACTTCTGGTGCTCAGGAGTGGTGATGATTGGAGTGACCAGTTGCTCCACGTTTAACTATATTGCTAGGCAGCATATGAGGTGCTGGCTGCCGCTAACTTTTGGATGTGAGCGGGTAAACATCTCCGATTGTAAGTTATCCAAATGCCCATGAAAAAAGAAAGACTTGCATTTCTTTCACGACCCCAGGATGTCCCAAAGCGCTTTACAGCCAATTAAGTACTATTTGAAGTGTAGTCACTGTTGCAATGTAGGAAACGCAGCAGCCAATTTGCGCACAGCAAGCTCCCACAAACAGCAATGGGATAATGACCAGATAATCTGTTTTTAGTGATGTTGGTTGAGGGATAAATATTGGCCAGGACACCGGGGAGAATTCCACTGCTCTTCTTCGAAATAGTGCCGTGGGATCTTTTACATCCACCCGAGAGAGCAGACGGGGCCTTGGTTTAACATCTCATCTGAAAGACCGCACCTCCGACAGTGCAACAGCACTGCACTGGAGTGTCGGCCTAGATTTTTGTGCTCAAGTGTCTGGAGTGGGGCTTGAACCCACAACCCTCTGACTAAGAGGCGAGAGTGCTGCCCACTGAGCCACGGCTGACTCGCTGAGTAATGCAGATTATTGTGGTTGTCCATGGGCTGGTCCCCCCCCCCCCCCCCCCCCCCTGCCAAGTTGAGGCAGGTTATCTGTGGGGTGATGGTATACCAATAGAACAAGTCACAAAATTGTCCTCTGGACTATATTAACATCAATCTCTTCTCCTTAAGGTGGACAGGATGTCCTTCCCCTGTGGGTGCTCCAAAGATGGCTGTGCCAATGCGGTTGGACGGATTGAATTTAACCCTATCCGTGTACGGACTCATTACTTGCACACTATCATGAAACTGGAACTGGAGAACAAACAGCAGGACCATCACCTGCAGCCGTTGCCTGCTGTGTCCCATTGCTCCAATGAGGGACACACGGAGGTACAAGACTACCAGGAATTTACTGCAGAAAATTATGACTTGGAGAATGAAACTGCGGTTATGCACTTACAGTCTGCTGAAGAGATGGACAGGAAAAAGGAGGAAGAGGATGATTTAACCAGTTCTAGTGTAACCATGGATACCAGTGTAGAAAGCCTAGAAGTCTGTATATTAGGAGATGCAGTGGCTGGACCTGATGAGGCCTGTGAAGGCCTAGCAACACCTGTTGTGATCCAAGCAGAAGTGACTCCTGTTTCCCCCGTGTTGTGTTTTGCTGACAGTGCTGTTCAGGATAACTCGATGCCTGAGGAACAGACCTATTTAAGCAACTCCACAGTGTTATATTATCAAATAGACCAGAGCTGTGCTGTAGATGTGAACTGCAGTGATAGGGAGGCCAATTATGTGGAAGCAGGATTAGAATCCAATTACACAAAGGAAAATACTGTAGAAAACGTAATTGCTGCTACCAATAGCTCCTTGGCACCTTACGTGCCTGTCACACAGCACTTTTCTGAAAACACAGGGACCTCTCAATATTGTGATGTACAATTTCCCTCAATCGAAGATGGCGATTCTTCAGTAAATGATGGTACTAATGTGTGCACTGAAAATCCTAAGCAGGAGTTCCAGTTGCATTCAAAGCTTCAAGATGGCTGCCCCAGGGCCTCTGATGGTGACCTTTGTGTGCCTGAGCTGACTGTGGAGAATGTGTCTTCCCAGTCTGAAGGTCAGAGGTCCCCAGAGGAAGCCCCTGCAGCCAACCCAGTAACTATGTAATGCATTTCTGCAGCTAGTTTGCACAATTGCCTGTAGCTTTTTGCTGATTTAAATGTCTATTTATTTAGGATGTTTTTGTAGTAAAACGCAAAAATTTTTTAAAAAATCTTGTAGCTGAAGACTGAAGTTAGGGCTAAACAAAAAAGGCGAAAGATTTATATGATCTGAGGGGGAAAAAAATCACATCTTTCTGGCTATGGACCTACTTGACAAAGGAGTTGGAGGTTGGAAATAATTTTAGACCGCAACAGCTCAATCTTTAGTTTTTGGGGCAAAACCAATGTTAACATTTTAGTCTTTTGTTTTTAAAAAAAAAACTAAATGTTTTAATTTTTTTTAAACTATAACTGCCCCTTTGCCGCACAAACACATGCACAATACAGCAGTGGTTCACATCTGTGGAGGGAATCTTTCCGACTCCATTTTGTGTTGTCAGTATTTTAAAGCCTTTAACCCTGACTCCATCAGCGCAATCTCTAGTATTCCTGTGGTATTGCATACCCTGTGTAGCTGGTGGCTTCAGATAGAGGCTGCATTGTTCTCGGCTCCGAGGCAGATTGAGTAATTTGAGTAGATGTTTCCCCAAAGGGGAAATCTTGCAAGGCAAAAACTGGCAGCTCTAAATATGGGGCCAATTTGGGGTTGTCCAAAGTAGCTGGAGTTGTGTGTCCTGTAGTAACAGTGAATGGTTTGCTTTTCATAATTAATCCTGGCTATGGTTATTCTCATGTCGAATACACCACCAATCACTCCAGGCTTTACAGAGGTTGGTCCCTACACAAATCACCTTGTTTCCACACTGCGTGCAGATTAAAGGGGCATTGTCTTTATGAAAAATATTTGGCAATATTTTGTGGGAGGGAGGGAACAGCCACTAATATCAAATGTTGTATAAGTGCCGTAATGTGTTTTGACATAATTTGTCATGGTGTGTATTTGGTGACGGTTTCTTTGTTTGTGAACCTTTTTCATAGAGATAGTGCCCCCTTTGAATTGGGTTTAGGCTTTTAGTTGCACAGAACCTAGATACATATCCGCATAAGTGCCGCATTCCTCCTTACGGGTCTGCTTTAGTGAAAAGTCTAAATCACAATATACAAAGTACTTTAAACCTATTCTCACTGAGTGGGGCTGGGGGGGCGTTGCTGACGATGTTCATATCACGTGCTTTATCACTTTTTTTTTCTGTCACTTCCTATTGGAAAGAAATAATCATTTGCGCATTCCTCAAACTGTGAAAATTCTGTAACCAGTATCTTTGCAGTATGTCGAATCTAAGCCTGTGTGTAACAGGTTACAATCCACTTTTGGGTTCAGGTGGCCTTGTCAACCACTCGGGGTTCAAGTTGTTGCCTTGTGCAACGCGCGCATTTGTGAATGTGGGCGATGATTATTGGGCCTGGCTGTTTGTCAAAACAGCACCTTATGTAGGAGAGCCTGTTCCTGCAGCCCCTTCTCCGTCTATCGGAGACAGCCGTCGTCCTTACCCATATAAAAGTAAAATCCAATCGGCCTCATGATAAAACCGGAGAAGGAAGTGTTCATTTACTCACCCTCTTGTAGGTGTGTGTGTTTTAAGAAAAGGCAGAAGATTGTGCGTGGATTTGGTGGCTGAGAGTTTGAGCACTGCGATAAAATGCCTGAGGGGTACGGGAGGTTCGCTGGAAGAGGCCCGTTTTCCACAGGGAGGGGGAAATCTGTGTGGGGATGAGGGAGAGAGAATCCTCCCTACCCTGCACACTTGTGCCTCTCCGTACCCAGGTTGCCATGGTAACAGTGGGAAGCCTTGAGTAGGTTGCTCACCCAAGGAAAAAAAGAAGAAAGTTGCCCCCAAATCTTTTCTCTTGAAGTAGAAAATACTTTACCACCTGACCCTGGACTGCATACATTGGTGATGATATTTACAAATAACTCCTTGATATCTGTAGCATTCCTATTTTGCATATTAGCTGTAATGTTTTAACTGTTCTGTACAACTTCTCTCTCTCCTGGGCCTGGGCTGTCTGAACATGAATCAGCCTTTCCCTGTGATGCGCTATCAATTACTGAGAAAGACTGGAAGTTAAGAGTAACAAACAGGCTTTTATTAGCTAAAGAACGAAGGCATGCCTCTAGTGGTCGACCGGTCCTGAATGCCTGGGGAACTGCAGAGCAGCCGCCTTTATACCAGGGCATATGGGTGGAGCCAGCTGAGGTATGCACAGACAGGTACAACAATGGGCAAGAGTGAACAACAGTGAAGTGAACAACAGTGGTTTACCACACCCTGCTCTTCCCCCCATCCCCCAAAACAAGACTATTTATATATATTTTTTTAAAATTAGGCTGGTGAGTAACCAGAGGCAAAGTAATACCAACATTTCAGAAATGTAATCTCTAACCATTCGGTAAGGAACGTGAAGGTTGCAGCTGAGGGAGCTGAGCTCGCTGCAGTCCGACAAGTCACACCTTTAAAATAAGCCGGGGTTTGATGCTATCCTCACAGAAGCAAAAAAATTGAAGTAATGCTCTGGATTTACCATTTGCATTTCTAGGAGCTCTCTCCTCTTCGTCACTTCATTTCAAGGATGAAAAGCCCACGGTTCTCCGGTCTTTGCTCATAGCTCTGTCCTCAGCCTTGTGGCTCTCCTCTACACCGCCTCCAGCACATGAATATCTCCCTGGTTTCTCGGTGACTGAAACAAGACACAGATGTGGACTGACCAGAGGCCTGTACAATTTGGTCACCACTTTCTCTGACTCTTGTCTCTCTGGTTCAGCATTCAGTTCTGACGAAGGGTCATCAACCTGAAACGTTAACTCTGTTTCTCTCTCCACAGATGCTGCCTGACCTGCTGAGTGTCTCCAGCATTTTCTGTTTTTACTCGTTACATTATTGACGGCTGCTTTGCAGTGGCTGCATGTGTTGAGCACTGAGTCTCCTCAAACCACTCGATCGCTTTCAACTTCACCCGTAGCTATTTCAACACTATTCACGGGGTATGATTCCTCTCTCTGCATTACTTCACACTTATCAGTCTTGAATTTCATTTGCCACTTATCCACCCATTCATATTTTATCACACCCATTTGTAGGTCCTTGGTGCCTTTTCAAATTCAACTGCTCCCACCCCAGTTGGGTGTCGTCTACGGATTTGACCAGTTTGCACTGAATTCCGGAATCCAGGTTGTTGTTGTGAATTAGGAGCGGGGATCCCAACACTGGTCCCCGGGGCACTGGATTCAGCACTCTCCACCCCTACCTCCAACCCTGACGTCACTTCCTTAACGAGTACTGGCTGCGTCCTACCCTTAAAACCAATTGCTTACCCATTCCTCGGTTTTATCTTAATCACCATCACTAAGTTTAAGTAGCTGCCTTTCATGTGAAACTTTGCCAATGGCTTTTGGGAAGCCTTTGTATAACTGGTTCTAACCCAGGATAGTGTGTGTGTACTAAATTGATGTTCAGCTCCAAAAACTGGCTATGCTTCAGGCGGGTCCACCAAACTGGAAATTAACATGGGCACTAGAAATCCCTCACCCCCAGAACTCTTGAGATTGCTTCTCACACACTTTGCACTATCCTGGATACAGAAACAAATGTAAACTCTTTAATCTCGTCCGACTTTGATGCCTGTGAAACACAAATTTGATAGAAGTGTGAGGCGACAGAACAACGTGTTAAGTTTGGTTTAGTAAGTGGTCACTTTTATATTTTAAAAAAATCACTGCAGAGCAAGAGTGATCTGAGACTAACATTGTTTTTAAATTCAGCCTGGGGTAGAACCAGAAACGCACCATTTATTAAAAAAAAAGTAATTTATCTTGATTTTTCCGGTTTTAAAGTGGGCAATGCAGTTGCTTCAATCTGTCTGCTGGGCAGTGCTTCTGTCTGTGTCTGACTTGCTTTCTTCTGTGAAATGTCTTTTATTTCAGGAGATTGGCCCGTTGATATCTTGTAAATGTAATTTCTCAATTATTTTTACCCTCACACAACCCTATTTCAAAGCAGTTGGTTTCCAAGGTGGCCATTTTGTGCTTTCTCATCAGAATTGGGGGTTGGCAACCTTTTTAAAAATTGGATTTTAATGGTTTTTGTTTTTTTGTGCGAATGATCAGCGAGTGTGCCCGGGCATACATTTTTAAAGTGACCTGTCTATACAGAAATACGGACTAACGTTGCCGTCACAAGTAATAAAATGGCCCTTTCTCCCCACCTTGTTACCCCGGAACAAGCTATTGCCCTAATGACCTACTAATTTATAGCAAAGATTAGAATTAATCTGCATTATGATTCAATATGTTCCATATTCATTTTAAACAGCTATTTAAAGGTTTTCATTTTTTTAAATGCAGTATGTTGCTTCGCGCTCTGCCCTAGCTATCTTTTTAAAAAAGATACCGTTTCATTTAATAAAATATGGACTTCCTCTCCTCCCGACTCGCGCACCTTCCCCAGACTGCTCTCTGGGCAGTTGCATGGTGTATGAGAGCAGTCTGAGATACCAGGGTTCATCAGCCTGCAACACTGGGCTTTGAGGTGCTCATGTGCTGCCACTGAGTCACCTGTGATGCACCCCTTTACAGAGAGATCCGCCTCCTGATGCCAGGACAGTTTGAGACATTGGGTGGTGTAGAGGGGTTAAACGCACAGACCCTTCACTACGGGATTGATGGTGTTTATCTCCTCTCTGCCGGCTTTAAGGGCTGTATGTGACATTAGTTTGACTAATTTTAGCCCAATTCTAATGGGTGCAAACACACAGCACAAACCTGCCCAGAAAGGATTGTACTGCATGCTTGAAAGGGCTGTCATCTTCTGATGATTCCAGAACTGGATAAGGGGCAGGGCTAATGGCCAGTTTTGCTGTCTATCATTTATATAAAAAAAAAAAAAAAAATCCTGGATGTTTTATCCAACCCCTCCCAAATGTGGCGTATACTTCAGAAGAAATGTTCAGTGTAAACAGAGTCACACATGATCCTGTTTAATTATTATTTTAAATTACTGACTCTTGAGGGAGGTGCCCTGAAGTTAACCACATGTGTGGTGTCCAACCCACCAGTGATTGTCAACTTTTTTGAAAAGCACTTTGGAAAACCAGACTGATGCGTGGGTAGCAAGTTTATTTATTTCAATATTTGTGATTTTGGTGAATTAAGTATCAAAACGTGTCTTTTTTTTAAACTTGACATGTCCAGAAGTCACTTGCTGATCACCAGCAAGAACGGCCCCACTGTCAGGAAATATTAGAAACAGCTGAGAGTGGGGCTCTGTCTTAAGCGTAGTGAATATAACTAGGATAATCTTTTTTTAAATTGCTTGTGTGAACACATGATCGTGTTTGAAGCTGAACAGGTGCCATGTTTGTGAGGGGAAATGTGTGAATTGAGTGCAGCTAAATATAGCCAAGGAGCCACATAGCCTTGAAAATCAGATGAAGAGCAGACTTTTGCTGTCTGGTTTACAAGTTGGGGAAGGAGGGGGAGGATGACGACAGCTGGGTGAAAAATAAACCTGGCTGGCCAAAAAAAGGACAGGGTGGAGCCTAAGGCCTAGTCTCATTTGAAGGCCATTGGCTTATGTGGGAAAATTGGAAAATGTCACACTGGTGCAGTTCTGAGGCTGGAATTAAAGTATCTTGTTGGGATTCAGTTGAGGAATTTTGATCCTGTATTTAAATCTCTGTTGGACCTAATTTGGGAGTGCTTGATACGAATACCTGGTGCTCAAAAGTGCAAAATGTTCTATTCTCCAGCACTGGGCATTCACAAAGGTCCAAGAACACACTTCCCGTGATTAATGAATGTTGTTGTATTGCCCTTTTAAACAAATGATGATGTAAAAGAAAAAAGGAAATTTGTGTAATATGGTTTTCTGTCACTATTGCACTTTGTAAGTGGCCTTGTGACCAGATTAGTGCAAATGGTTCTGTATATAATGGAATGTTTCCCACTGCTGCCCCCTTAAGGGGGGAAATAATATTACAACCTTTCTTCATGCTGCAGTGAAAGTCATTGTGAGATGCAAAAAAAAAACCTTTTTGTAGCCTGGAAGTCTTTAAGGAGATGACCAAAAAAAAAAAGATGTGACGGCAAGTAATTGAGTCTGCAAGTTCACGAGCCTCATTGTGCCGCAACACAGTTTGAAATTCCTTCTGCATTAACTTGAAGCCACTTTGTTTTTGCACTGCACGACATCCAAAATGAATCCCCAGATACCCCCGACATTGCACAGCCGTTGAAACCCCTGTTTTCCTTTTCTGAATCGCGTTTGTTGTACATCATGACTCAAAAAACTTGGTGGCTGATCTGAGGTATCTAGAAACGTTGCTTCCTGGTCACACAACAGCTGCACCAGTTTCTAACTGGGGCGGGGCCAGGAGTCTGCGGAAGTGTTTTATTTTTAGTGGCTGTGTAGAGAAAGTTGACGCGTCGCTCAGAACACTGCATTCTCATCGCCTCTGGGACTTTTTAATGCAAAAAATTGCGCTACTTGGGGCAGCAAGCGTAGAACTACGCTGTAACGTAGAACTCTGTAGAATATTGTACCATGCCAGATTGCCTGACTTAAATCCAAGGAGCTTTGCACCAGAAGCAGCTGTAAAGCAAGTGTATAAATTGCTAACATCGTTTTTTTTTTAACAATCTTCCACATTGTACCAGTTGCTTATATGTAGAGAACAAAACGAAAATGCACCAACGTGCGATTTATACACCATATATTACAGTAAACTCAGCGTAAAAACCTGCAGGCTGCAGGGGCCAAGAGGAGAGGGTGTTGGGTTTCGGGGGCTGGATGTGGCCTTACTGGAAGTCGCCCCTCCTTTTCAAATGTTCCTGAAATGAGTTGCTTCAAAGTATGTGTTTTAATGCCAGCTGTCACTATGTGACTGTCTGCAAGCTACTGTATTGGGGGAGACGTAAATTGACGACAAGCCTGTAATAATGCAGGACGGGCATCTGCAGAATGCTTATAAACCAACCAACAAGAATTGATGTGTTATGTGAACAAATGGAAACTGGTTCATAGCAGAGTTGCTTCTTTCTGACTGTTCTGCCTTGTTATTCTGTGTTGGTTGTAATCCTTCTCCTGTTTCTCTTTCCCTCCCTCTACCCACCCACACTTTGCCTTCCAATCGTATCCAGGCATGAAAGCGCACAAACACCTCTGCACCATTTCCATTGCAATGCATCAGTTGTGTCGCTAAATTGTTGTTTTGACGCAAATTGCAACGTTGAGTTCAGCGGCTCGCAAACACTGCAAAACCTTTCTTTGAAATAAAGGCTCTCACCCTTTGAACCACTCTCGCAAAGTTGACTTTCTCCGACATGAGTCCGGTTTCTGTTGTGTGACAATGTTACTGACTAGGTTCCATAATTAAACAAGGCGCAAAGCAAAAGAAGGCAGATTACCCAGCACCTCAACTCGCTGATATGGGCCCTGCTCCCCTTCAGTGAAAAGTCCCTTGTCTTCTTACTGTGGTTAGCTCTGTCTTTCTCTTCCCTGCTTTTGAGTTAGACAGTTGTGGCTTCAAGTCCCACGCCAGAGCCTTGAGCACATACTCTAGGCTGCCGCTCCCACTGAGGGAGTGCTGCACTGTTGGAGGTGTCGTCTTTCGGATGAGACGTTAAACCGAGGACCCCCCCCCCCGTCTTCCCCCGCAGGTGGACGTAAACGATCCTATGGCACTACTTCCCAGAAGAGTAGGGGAGTTATCCCTGTACCCTGGCCAATATTTATTCCTGGACCAACATTTAAAAAAATTATCTGGTCATTATCACATTGCTGTTTGTGGGAGCTTGCTGTGCGCAAATTGACTGCCACGTTCCCTACATTATAGCAGTGACGACACTTTAAAAGTACTTAATTGCCTGTAAAGTGTTTTGAGACATCCTGAGGTCGCGCAAACCGCTATAGAAATGCAAGTCTTTCTAGTGCCATATGAGCCAACCAATTTCTTCCATTGCTTTATATCCAGCAGATCGTGTTCTAGGTCGGTTTCTTTTTCAAAGTCTCTTTCTCTGTGGATCGGTACTTAGCCTGACTTGGATCGGATAGATGTGAGGGGAGGAGTCTGCAATCCACCCCTACACCACGCGAGTATCCTGCTGGATATCAACCCACTAGTCCGAGGCTGGACCTCTGGTCTCCTGCTCACTGGAGCACTGTGGATAACCAACCATTTTAAATGGTGATTGTGCGAAGGGCTCCCTCGCGGCGACCAGTTTCGGGGCCATTGCTGTTTACCGTGCAGATAGAAATGTATGGCCATAGAAATGTATGGCCTTAGAAAAGGCCACTTTCAGCCATCGGGTCGGTCCCACTGATTTGGAATTGGGACCATAACTAATGCTGTCCAAGTTTGCAGAGGGCTACATACAAACACAAAGGGATGTGGGAAATTTGGTTGGTGTGTGGCAAATGTCATTTAATGTGGATAAATGTACAGTAATGAGATTAGGGAGGGGAAGGAAAAACAAACTGGGGGACTATAAATGAAATGACCCTGGGCACAACCCAGGAGAGGGATTGTGATTGGGAGCTCACTCGGTGTGCGACAGCAATAAGGAACGCGAACTGGATCTTTGGGTGTATAGCCAGAGGCACAGAGGACACATCCCAGGCGGGGGATAACGAGTCTGTACAAGGCACTGGCATAGCCACATTTGGAGGAGTGGGTATAATTACACCAAGCATACCCAGGCATTGGATGCATTGCAGAGAAAGGCAACCAAACTGATGACTGGGTGAAAAGTCTGGGATTATTTACTCTGGCGAAGAGAAGGCTCAGGGGAGAGATTAAGAGAATCAATAAATTGAACCCAAATAATGTGTGTGTGTGTCACAAACTCTAGAAACGGGGGACACGGGTGGAAGCTCAGAGGAGTGAAGGAGAACAAAGCATGTAGATTTAGTTACTTTCCACAAGGTGGTGAATATTTAGAACAGACTGCCCAGGGAGGCAGTCCCTGTGCGAACATTTAAGGGAGAATTGGAAAATATTTGTCGGGTGATTGACTGGGATTTGTTTTTGGGCCTAGCGAGCTGGGTTGCAGCATCTTTTCTGGTCCCATAATATCCCAATGTTCCTACATTTAGCCAACAATTAACATTTACATTAAACCAAACTGATTTAAAGCCTTGTTCTGCACCAAAGGCCTTGTGTTTAATAAAGACCCTAATGTCCTTAAATTTAAATGTTCTTTTTTCTCCTCCCTAGCTTATTTTCCAATCGATACCAAACTTGACATTCTTCACGTGCTCACGATTTGTTACAGAGGACTGCTGATGTGTTAGTCGGTCAGATCTTATTAAAGGTTAAAAGGCTGCATACCAAACCTGAGGCACTTGAGGATGGGGACAGTGCCAGCCAACATTCAAAGAGACGAAAAGCGGCACTCCTTGATTTTAAGTCTAAAAATACACAGCTTCTGAATTCCTTTGAATGATATCCTACAAGTGCTGACCTTTCAAACCACGCTCTGCAAAAATCTGTGTTTATGCCTCATTTAAATCTGCTTTTACTGTGTGAGTGCCACGGATTGATAGTGGAACGTGGGACGAGTTGCTAAGGAACTAATTCCTACACGGAAGCCATTTTGCAGATTGTTGTATGGTCCCTTTAAGAATGCATACAGTTAAGTCCAGTAAAGTTCTTGAGATTACTGGCGCTGTGGGACCAGTACCTCCCCTCCTCCGCTGCCTGGCTAGATTGAGTTTTATCTAAATTTTACACAGATGCTTAATAGTGTTGTCAAAAGGCTGCATAGCCACAGTGAAATGGATTTTTTTCCCTACACTCCAGTATTAAGTAATAAAACAAAATGAATTATCCAATCTTCATTTGAATTAAGCAACATAAGTAGCAGTGAAGCGAGAATTTAGAGTTTTAAACCCCCCCCCCCCCCCCCTGGATAATTTGAATGAAAGAACTTTGAATCGAGACAAGGAGAATGTATACAATCAGTAATTGCTTTGTGTTTCCAGTACCCCTTTCATAGCTGTCAATATTCAGTTACAAAAAAGAAAATCCTATTTTTGTTTTAAAAAGTGGCGGTCAGGGGAGAATGTTGTTCTCTGTTCCCTGGCCAATATTGGTCGAGGTATGTTATACCCGTCCTATCTCGCAGTAATGGGAGATATAAAAGCTAGCCAACGTCCCACGGTGTTGCTCACAGTAGGGCAGATGATGCACTGTTTTATAAGCACAGCCGCACTATTCCGTGCACTGCACAATGTATTATTCTGCTGCTAAACGTGCGGCTGTGTGTAATGTGGTGTGTCCCTTTAAGGGCCCACGGTGGAATTGTTGTGCCTTCCTGGGTCAATTCGAGACGGATTGCTCTTAGCAGGTCCTCGGGTCAATTGGAGGTCAGGAAGCTGAAGTGCGACTGACGCAGATGTAAATTTTTAAAATATATATTAAATGATATTGGTTGGCGTAAACCCGTTCTAATGAGATGCTACGATCGTATGCTGTATTTTGTAAATGCCCTTTATATTATTAAGGATGTGGAGCTCTCAGTCTATCAGTCGGTGTCTCAAACTCCTGCATGAACCTAACCCAAACCATACAACTCGAACTATCCTGTCGTCCTCCACACTAAAGATGATTTTCAAGGCTGGAAGTTCAGTGAGCCTGTCCATTGTTGGAGCGTTGACATCAGAAGCTCCTTGATTAGATTCGTGGCCGCTATCTGCGAGGCGGCAGGTAGGAACCTGCTTCCTACTCCAGAGAGAAAACCCTTTGGAATTCACTTGTGCCCCCCTGGTGCGTGTGAACTTTGGGGCTCACACCTGCACTTTTATTTCTCTTCAGTCTCACAAGGGCACTCCTCTCCATGTAAAATGGCTTAAAGGAGCCACATACTTGGTTTAAAAAAAAAATATATGGAAAGTTATTTTTTCCCCTTTCGGTTGGTCAACGTATGACGCAATTAAAGTGAAAGGGCGTAGCAAAAGTCACCTCATTATTTTGGCCTGCACGGCTCCCCTTACTCACCAGAATGGTAGTTTCTTTTAAGATAAAAGGGTGCGGCAGTCCAGGCTGCTGCTGCCAATGCTGCTGTGTGATTGGCTAACAAGGGGAATGCCCTTGCCCCCCAGGAGAGATGGGTAAGGTCTGTGCATGTGTATTTCTCCCCCAGTATGGTGGTGGGGGGGCTCCATCTGCCTTCAGGTGCAACTGTACCAATCTTTAGTTGACCCTTTCTGTACTGCAGAAGTACATTCAATGTAACATTCCACGTACATGTATAAACGAGTTCTTTGAGGACACCAAACCGTCTTTACTGTGAATTATTTTTTGTTAAATTAACCCAATGAATAAAATCTGCTGGCTGTATGTTAACCTGCAGCATCAAAAGTAATACGGTTCCTTGCTTCAGAAATCTCAGTTCTTTTTAAAAAAAATCCAGTTTACATCAAACTGAGCATAAGCTAAGCGATAGTCCCTTTTCACTTTGTGTCTGTGCATCTTGTGTCAAACTGTCAGGCGTCTTGAGCACGCCTCTCCATAGTTGTTCTTCTTTCAATATTCCCTCGGATTCTCTCCCCTCGTCCTGACAACAGTTGGGGGGGAATTTTCCAGCCCCAGCTAAAGGCAGAGTGTGATGGGCTTTCTTGTAGTCAGTTGATTTCATATATTCAGAATGATGCACGCGAGCTCCTGCCCCCTATTGGGCCTGGCACTGGGAGCTGGCCCAGCGGGAGGATGGGAACCTGTATGTCATCTTTAAAGAGCTGCTGCTGTTGCATTGTGAGAAAATTAAAGGTAAGTGGCTGCATATACGGGGGCAGAAATTTATAAAGATTGTACTGATGAAAGTAATTTAAAAAGCCTTTAAGAAGGCTATGTGACATAAAACATTAACTGTCACAATCCAATAAATCTGGGGGCAGTACATTGCTGATATTGCAGATAATAGAGACCGGACTGCATGGCGGTGGAGGCAAAACTGTGAGTGCGCTGGTAAACCTTCCCGACATGGCCAGTGCTGTTCCTTTGGTGTAGATTGGCTGCAGGGTTTCTCGCAGCAGATGGAACAAGTCTACAAGTGGCTCTATCCTGATCCAGAACCTGCAGAACCAATTTCCATGGTTACTGCCAGGGCTCTCGGCTATGGTTGGTGGCATCACAGCAGGTGCAGCCAAGGTAGTTGCAGAAACCTGGCCGCTTTTCTGTTTTTGCCCTCCTCCTCCTCCTGAGTCCACTGCGGCGAGCTGTAGTGATATCACTGCTGCACCAACTGAGATCATCACAGACCAGGCGTTGAACTGGCTCAGACGCGAGTGCATTCAGTCACTGCACCATTGGGAGTGGATTTATTAATCTAATGTTATTTGTGGTTGTTGCTATGCCATTTTCTGGCTCAGTGGGGCAAGCAGACCTCTACCTGTCATATTGGAGCCTGCCAGAGTGGCTCAGTGGGCCCTCTTTTATGAATGAGTGGCCAGTTTCTATTCAGTCTCCTCCCTCACCAAGTCGGGAATCACAAGGGAAAAGCCACATGTAGCACAGAGCATCAAAAAGACCAAAGCTTCCTCCTGCGTGTCCGGCTAGGACCACCCTATCTGTTAGGACATTGGCTTGTAGGGTTATCTGGAGCCAAGTGGGAAGAATTCCCGCCCCCACCATTACAGGGGCAGATCTACCCTAGTTGGTTAATCATGGACAGTGCCCTGGAGTACTACAGACCTACTTGGTAGGTGCTATTAGTTGCCCAGCAACCAGACCCTTTAAAAATGGTGATGGCTAGAGCATTGAAGTCAACGTGGAAGTCTACCAACCCCATTTTGAGGATGTTATTGGCTTGTCCAAGTTAAAATCAGCCCCTTTGTTTAAAGCATAAAGCCTTTGTTACGTGACTGTATGTGCCCAGTGGTGGAAGTTCTGCTGCCAGGTTATGTCTCCTGTGGGTTGATGGCCTGATTCTTTAATAGAATCACCTACTTGTACCCCACGCCCCATTTCTGATGTACCAAGATGATGGTGGGCGAGTCAACCTTGCCGGTCTTGTAAGTCTCCCAGATTTAGAACAGGGTGGAAATGACTTGGGCTTGCAATAGCTTGCTTGCGGATCTGCCTTCTTGTCGGCAAATCTAATTCACCTGTTAGCACAGAATAGTTACAGCACAAAGGGAGGCCATTCGGCCCATCGAGCCCCTGCCCAGCTCACTGCAAGAGCACTTCAGCTAGTCCCACTCCCCCACCCTTTCCCCACAGCCCTGCAAATTTTTTTTCCTTCAGGTACTGATCCAACTCCCTTTTGAAAGCCACAATTGAATCTGCCTCCACCCCCCCTTCCAGGCAGTGAATTCCAGATCCTAACCACTTGCTGTGTAAAAAAATTTGCCCTCATGTTATCTTTGGTTCTTCTGCCAATCACCTTAAATCTGTGTCCTCTGATTCTTGACCCTTCCGCCAATGGGAACAGTTTCTATCTACTCTGTCTGGACACTCCAATAATTTTGAACACCTCTATCAAATCTCCTCTCAACTTTCTCTGCTCTAAGGAAAACAACCCCAGCTTCTCCAGTCTATCCACGTAACTGAAGTCCCTCATCCCTGGAATCATTCTCGTAAATCTTTTCTGCACCCTCTCTAAGGCCTTCACATCCTTCCTAAAGTGCGGCACCCAGAATTGGACACAATACTCCAGTTGAGGCCAAACCAGTGTTTTATAAAGATTCATCATAACTTCCTTACTTTTGTACTCTAGGCCCCTATTTATGAAGCCCAGGATCCCGTATGCTTTTTTAACCACTTTCTCAACCTAACCTGCCCTTCCACGATTTGTGCACATATACCCCCAGGTCTCTCTGTTCATGCACCCCCTTTAGAATTTTACCCGTTAGTTTATATTTTCTCTCCTCATTCTTCCTACCAAAATGCATCACTTCGCACTTTTTTGCATTAAATTTCATCTGCCACGTGTCCACCCATTTCACCAGCCTGTCTGTCTTCTTGAAGTCTATCGCTATCCTCCTCACCGTTCACCTATACTTCCAAGTTTTGTCTCATCTGCAAATTTTGAAATTGTGCCCTGTACTCCCAAGTGCAAGTCATTAATATATATCAAGAAAAGCAGTGGTCCGAGTAACAACCCCTGCGGAACAACACTGTATACCTTCCTCCAGTCGAAAAACAACCGTTCACCACTACGCTCTGTTTCCTGTCACTTAGCCAATTTCGTATCCATGCTGCCACTGTCCCTTTTATTTACTTTGCTGGCAAGCCTATTATGTGGCACTTTGTCGAACGCCTTTTGGAAATCCATATACACATCAACCACATTGCCCTCATCAACCAACCCTCTCTATTACCTCATCAAAAAACTCAATCACGTTAGTTAAACACGATTTGCCTTTGTGGTAAACCACTGTTTGTATTCCTGTTTGTATTCTACTGTGTACATGCCTGGACATGCCTCGGCTGACTCCTCCCACAGGTCCTAGTATAAAGGTGACTGCTCCCCAGCCCTTGGTATCCTGGACCGGTCGACCACTCGAGGCAGACCTCCATTCTGTTGTTAATAAAAGCCTTTAGTTACTCTTCTAACTCTCAGTCTTTTATGAGTAATTGATAGCGCATCAGCCTTTAACAAATCCGTGCTGACTTTCCTTAATTAATCCATACTTGTCCAAGTGACTGTTAATTTTGTCCAAGATTATCGTTTCTAAAAGCTTCCCCACTACAGAGGTTAAACTGACTGGCCTGTAGTTGTTGGGCTTAACCTTACACCCTTTTTTCAAAAAAAAAGGTGTAACATTTGCAATTCTCCAGTCCTCTGGTACCACCCCCATATCTAAGGAGGATTGGAAGATTATGGCCAGTACCTCCACGATTTCCTCCTTAACCTCCCTCAGCATCCTAGGATGCATCCCATCCAGTCCTGGTGACTTATCAACTTTAAGTACAGACAGCCTTTCTAGTACCTCCTCTTCATCAATTTTTAATCTCATCCAGTCTCTCCACTACCTCCTCTGATATACCAACACCCCTCCATTCTTAGCCCTATTGTGTACTGTTCACTACAGTGTGACCATGGCTTGTATCAAATAACAAGGCAAAAGGAGTAAAAAATATTTTTATTCACATACCAGGGGTTATATAATTTTTCCACATTGAAATTAACCAAAACTGAGCCCAATCTCCAGGCAATCCCCATTATAACACCAAATACATATATCCATTCACAGTACATCTCAAAATAAAAATACTTACTGAATTAAGGCATCCATCTTCACATTAAAAACTCAAAATAGCTCAGAAGTAAACTTTTTTTTAAATGTCTTAAGCAGTGCGTAATTAAAAATATAATTAAACAGAAAATGAACAGAATCAGTAGTACTGGAACATACAAGGTTATCAGTGCAATGTAGGCGCTGTTCATCTGAACCCCGACTTAGGTAAAAGCAGAAGCAATGTTGGTTAATCTCCACTGTTTGGAAATCCAAACTCGAATTTCATAAACTGGTTCAAGCTGTCCATTTGTGTATTAATAAATGGCGCAGTTTCAGGTATTAACTGTGGAAGCACCTGCTGCTGCACTGGTTTTGGAAAGGACAGACATAGCGGGTTTATTTTAACCTTCACTGCCGCTGAACTCAATGAGATGAAAGTCACCCCCATCATCTTTAGTCCAACTTTAGAAGAGATATTGGGAACTCCACTCCTCTATTTTAAATACGCAAAAATGCAGTGTTGCAGCATAAAGATTTAAGTGAAATTAGGAGATACAAATCTAACTCGAGTTGGGAAAGTGGCGGCAGTTGTCCAGAATTCTACTGCGTAACAGAGGTCAGAATTCTGAATTGAAGAAAGAAATTACCTTGTACAGCGCACAAGTCCTGGTGAGCGCCATGGTGCTCCTTTCCTTCTAATTACTGGATCCCTAGTGTCGATGCTTCAACTTTAATGTCATGAAGTAACCTTACTTTTTGAATGGCGGAGAGCAATGTCTCACTGCTCTGGTGACAGTGCAACAGTGTGGCGACACTACATCACACAGAGCAGCGTGAACTGGAAAGGAACTAGAAGCAGTGGGTACATTTAAAAATAGGATAAAATACAACAAGATATGGGGTGTATTGTAGGCAGCAATATCTCAAGGCAGAAGATAGAACTGATTTGAAGAGTCCCGCTTGCTGCCGAATATTGGCAAAGGAGTTAAGGTGGGCAACAGAGTCTTTAAACAACTAATTGTGACTTTTTTTTTTTTTAAAGACGGGGCAAATATACAATCAATGTCTCACATCTGTATCGATTCCTCAGCCAACTGAGCCAGCAGTTTAGCCAAAGGCATGACACTGTATTTGGTTAGACAGGTAACTGCAAGCTTCAAAAGCATTATCCAACACAAAAAAAATCTCCAATAAAATATATATACTAATTCCAATTTATATGGCCATTAATGAAATGCTGAAGTGCCAATAATGTGTTTAATCAGTGGATCAAGCCCCACTTGACATCAGGCACTCCATTGCGCTCCACTTAGAAAGGTCATCGACCTGAAACGTTAGCATCTGTGGAGCGAGAAACAAAGTTAAGTGTTTCCAGCGTGTTCGGTTTTATATTTCAGATCTGCAGTATTTTGCTTTTTGTTGTAATGTTATTGGCCTGAATGTTTCTGGGATCGAGGGTGGGTCACAGGATGCTCTTGAGATCCGCCTACTGTGCAAAAGGTGAATTTTCCTTTTGTATTCCAATTGTGAAACAATAGCTGCACAAGAATGGAGTGGGTAGAATTTGATGAAAAGTTAGTGTTCAGCGACTTAAAAAAAAAAAAAAAAAAAAAAAAAATTTCAAAGAAAGAAAATGCTGATTTTACAGAATCCAGAGTGGTCATCGGTTCAGGGCACTGATTTCCAAGTCAGACAGAAGGGATTATTGTCTACACCCTGATGGATGGGAAAAGTCGTCAGTGAAATGAGGTTGGACAATTTCTAATGAACATGGCCCCACAATACAAACTGGCCTTCAGATTCACCACTGATCTGACATCTTTGGCTCGGGATTGGAGTGGGGGGGGGGGGGGGGGCGGGAAAGAGAGGTGCTGTTACTGAGAACAATGACAAAGGCCCAAAAATTCCTGTAAGCGGTCAATGAACGGTGCCCGCCGTTAGTTAGACTTGCCCTTGCCCGTTGTTTAAGCTCCCTATTTTGCATGGCAAGTTGCTGGATGGAAACGGGGCATCTGGGATCTGAGTGAACAGGCCAAGCAACTGTGTAGCTCCTTAACCAGATAGGAGGATTGTGAAATGAACAGCACAAGGTTTGAACAAGGAAGTGCAATTTAGAGTGGGTGAATTCAATATCAAGTCAGGTACAGAAAGAGAGAGGGAAAGAAATATTGGATTGAGAGAGAAAAAAGGAAACAGAAAAAGTTAGAATTTTTTTTTTTTTTTTTTAATTGTAAAAAAACCTCAAACAATTAAAACCTGAAGGAATGAGACTCCACACTTGTAATAATTAGTTTTCAGGGCCAGAGAGGTTGACTGGCAGTAATTAACACTTATCAGCCCGTTAAAAGGTAGACTTAAAACGACTTGACAATGTTCTGTGGCGAGTTTACTTTGTATCTACAGAGCAAGTACAGGGACTTCACGCCGCTCAATGCATTTGAATAACGAGCCAGGCAACGAGATGCTTTTTTCGCGAAGCTAAAAGCGGAGCGGCACATCTCGGACAGCAACTTTCCGATTTCCGCGTTTAACCGCGCACCTGCCCTCGCCTGAAGTTGCTGAGGCTATTAGCCGCACGGTTATTTTGACAGCAATCTTTGGGCCAAAAAGTGTTCCCTTTCCCACTACTGGTCAAATCTTTCAACAGCAAAAAGTCTGCACACGTGACTTGACTGCAAAATTTATGACGCGTGTCAAAAATAATCTCCTGCAGTGCACATTGCTCAAAACTAAAAAAGTACTGGTCCGGAAAACATTAAGTTTTTTAAATTAATTCATATATGCACTCAGTAAACAATGATGTACATCTTTTTCTTTCTCTCTGATATTTGCATTGAATTTCATTAGGGGAAACCTACCTCCAAGCACAATCATTACACTACAGCAGGTGAGCTAACTGTGACAAGCTTTGGAATTCTGGAGTTAGTCTCGCACTAATGCAGGAACTAATCCTGGTCAACACAACACAGACGTCTTGGGTAAACATAGATGGCCACTCCGCAGTTTTGCATTTAAGATTTACTTGCTTCTTCTGGAATTGAGGTAATTTGTGGAAAGTAACACCATGCTGTGCAACAGCAGCGAGGCTTCGGAATCTGAAAGCAAAAAATATTTCAGTTTAATTTTTTTTCTCCCCAACTGGTAGGTGCTTTACTTACATATTCTACTAACACACAAAAACTAACCACTTTAAACTTTCCGGCTCCTATACTGACCACAGCTCTTACAGTTTTACACTATCAGAAACCTGTGACTCTCTAAACTACATACTGGGCTAACTAGAATCACCACCGAAATCACAAGTGGGGCTGGGGAGAACAATCTTTTAATTACATAATGAATCCTTTTTTCCTAGGAGATGCAGGATTTCACAAAGTGTTTTATTTACTGGAAATTAAATAGTTCGGAGAGAGAGAAAACTGGAGCCTGATCCTCCAGATGTGAATTTTTGGGTTTAGCACCTCCATAGATTTGTATCCTCTTTCTGTTGAAGTCTTAACACTGCTAGATTGCATTCCAATAAGTTCCTTTCACAAAGACTGAAAACAATCGTGTAAAAAGGTGTACATGTGGACCAGTGTGCTATGGCTGACCCCAAAGGATGGTAATGACTCCAACATGCAGGGGTATGGAGTACACAGGAAAGGTGATGGTGTAACCCTGTGTGTCAGTGACACCTGGGAAGTTAAAGATATTGTCTAACTTTCTCCTTCCAATTGGATCAATGAACTATTCTGGTTGAACATCTTTAAAGTGAAAAGGACAAAGCTAATGACGGGGGTATAGCTAGGACCACCAGATCAGAATAAGGAGGAAGATAGTTTGCTCTATGAACAGGTAGGAAGAGCACATGAAAACCTAAATATTAATTAGGAATGCTCAAGTGCTTCAGAGTCCAAGTTGGTAAGTGTAATGCCTCATGATCCAGTGCGTCAGGGAAACCACAAGAGGCAGTGTCCATCTCAGCTTGGTAACTGGGAACAGTTATCTCGTTATCGACCTTTCAGCCATTGGAAACAGTTTCTCTTTATTTACTCTATCTAAATCCTTCATGATTTTAAACACCTCTATCAAATCTCCTCTGCTCCAAGGGGAACATGATCCTGATAACATGAGGAAAAGGAATTCATAGTTTTTTTTGGGGATAGTGACCGTAGAATGACCAAGTGCAACACGATCTGGAATTCAGAACGCGGACAAGGAGCCAGGAATATAATCTTAAAAAAGGCTAACTTCAAAGAAATGAGGAAAGGGCTTAAGCAAATTAGGGAAGTTTAAAACACTAATACAGTACAAGTGGAGCACCTTTAAAGGCATAATATTGAACATGCAATATAAATGTGTACCCAGAATTGGCAAGGGTGGACTAAACAAGCTGGACCCTGAACAGAACAAATACATCAGAAGTGAAATGAGGATAAAATTACCTCTGCAAATTCTACAGCAAGAGAAATGAATATCAGAAAGGTGGTCAGAAGGGCAAAGAAGCTTGGTTTAGGGCCCACTGTAGATATAAACACATAATATAGGCTGACACTCCAGTGCAGTACTGAGGGAGTGCTGCACTATTGGAGGTGCAGTATTTTGTACGAGATGCTAAACCATGGGACTATTTGAAGAGGAGTCGGAAGTTCTCCTGGTGTCCTGGCCAAGGTTTATTCCCTCAACCACCACCAAAACGGATTATCTGTTCATTCATCACACTGGTGCTTGTGGGAGCACAAATTGGCTTCTGCATTTGCCTACATAACAGTTTCTCTCACCAGGTCTCTCTACCCCATGCATTTCTGTCCCATGATAGGGTAGATGGTAATGCAGCCTGCTCCCTGCTTCTGTCAATCTTGCCTTGAGTTGGGAGTGACCTGAGGAGATTCTCTCCTCCATTTCCTTTCCTATGGGGAAATGCTTGGCCTTCACTTGCTATTCCTCTGATACTACATCCAAGAATGGATATCGTAGATGCAAAATGTATCCCAACTCCATGCCACCTTAATTAATATATAAAATTATGCAAAGGGTGTGGTAAACCACTGTTTGTATTCCACTGTGTACATGCCTGGACATGCCTCGGCTGACTCCTCCCACAAGTCCTAGTATAAAGGTGACTGCTCCCCAGCCCTTTGTATTCTGGACCGGTCGACCACTCGAGGCAGACCTTCATTCTTTTGTTAATAAAAGCCTTTAGTTACTCTCTTAACTCTCAGTCTTTTATGAGTAATTGATAGCGCATCAAAGGGTTGTTAGGTCAAGGAATCCCCTGCTGGAAACAGTGGTGGGAGCAGAATCCATAATACCTTTTACAAAGGAGGTGGATAAATATTTGAAGAAAAAAATTCCGAAGGGGATGGAAAACAGATTTAGTGGCTAGCTTTTGCAAAGAGCCCGCACAGGCGCGATGGGCCGAGTTACCACTTCCTGTGTTGTAAAATTCTATAGTTACTGAAAGACAACCATTAAATCACCCTCGGCAACAAGAGGCTGATAAATGCACTTGCAACACTTGCTGTGTCCTTTTACCTTTTAATTTCTTAGAAAGCTGGACCCATTTGGTTAACCACTCCTTGCACTGTGCTGCGTTCAGGTGCACTGAACTCAGACCTCTTACATAACATGCCTTGAAATCAGAACCACAAAACAATGATCAGAGAGACAAATCAAAAAACAGAGAAAACAGTGTGAAGCATTTTCCTTTTATTAAACTGTAGGACAACCAGATTTCCTTATTCCAGTGATGTACATATTTAACTTCATATCTAATTTCCAATGCCTTGCAACAATGACATTTCATTATACAAGAAGAGATTCTTTAGGAAAAAAAAAGTCAATGTTCTTTAAAAGGTAGCAAAGTCAGCATTATATTTAGCTCGTGTCACTGACAGGCTCTCGACATCGGACTTGGAAATAGCTGAATCCACTCAAGACTGTTGCACACCATACACAGGCCAGGCTCGACATAGGGTTTCTTGTGATGACAGTCTATTTATTTAGCAGGGCAAGGATTCATTCCACAATGTTAATATTGTGCTACTAGCATGGTGGAGTAATGAAAGAAAAACCTAACCAATAAACAACCCTTTTTAATGACACTACAATACAATACAATACAAATCGCTTTATTGGCATGATAAGGTACATCTTATGTTGCCAAAGCATCAAAATACATTTATGGTTGAACACATAAACGCGGTTCCATTCATACTATCTGTACTTGCAGTAATAAAAACTTATTGCTCCCTTCGTAATGTCACCGGAGCATAACTTCGCAAAGGACATAGTGGGGAAATTCAAAACAAAATACTTTCTCTCCAGGTCGCTTTTAAACAATAGGTTTAAGGCGAAAAACACTTAATATTTCTGCCTTTCTGCAACAACCCCCTCCCCCAGATACAATGTAGTACAGTCCAACCAAGAGACGAGGCAACACAATCTGCTTCAGGGTCTCAAAGTGCTCCTCATGGGCCCCACGGAAATAATGTGGGCCTCTGCCTCGCCGGGACACCCCCACTCAACCTTGCTGGCAGCCAGGATTGGTTGATATTGCGAGCTGTATCGGGACGCCCGTTTGGTGCCCCCCCATCGCGCCAGCCTGATGTTAATCGTGACTGCCTCGCCGCCGCAGGTATGATCGGCTGGCGTTCTCCACCGGTAGGTCGCCCAAATCAAAATCAAACTCCCCATCTCTGTAACCTCCTCCAGCCCCCTACAACCCTCCCTATCTCTGTAACCTCCTCCAGCCTCTACAACCCTCCCCATCTCTGTAACCTCCTCCAGCCCCCTACAACCCTCCCTATCTCTGTAACCTCCTCCAGCCCCTACAACCCTCCCTATCTCTGTAACCTCCTCCAGCCCCCTACAACCCTCCCCATCTCTGTAACCTCCTCCAGCCCCTACACCCCTCCCTATCTCTGTAACCTCCTCCAGCCCCTACAACCCTCCCTATCTCTGTAACCTCCTCCAGCCCCTACACCCCTCCCTATCTGTAACCTCCTCCAGCCCCTACAACCCTCCCTATCTCTGTAACCTCCTCCAGCCCCTACACCCCTCCCTATCTCTGTAACCTCCTCCAGCCCCCTACAACCCTCCCTATCTCTGTAACCTCCTCCAGCCCCTACAACCCCTCCCTATCTCTGTAACCTCCTCCAGCCCCCTACAACCCTCCCTATCTCTGTAACCTCCTCCAGCCCCCTACAACCCTCCCTATCTCTGTAACCTCCTCCAGCCCCTACAACCCTCCCTATCTCTGTAACCTCCTCCAGCCCCCTACAACCCTCCCCATCTCTGTAACCTCCTCCAGCCCCTACAACCCCTCCCTATCTCTGTAACCTCCTCCAGCCCCCTACAACCCTCCCTATCTCTGTAGCCTCCTCCAGCCCCCTACAACCCTCCCTATCTCTGTAACCTCCTCCAGCCCCTACAACCCTCCCTATCTCTGTAACCTCCTCCAGCCCCCTACAACCCTCCCCATCTCTGTAACCTCCTCCAGCCCCTACACCCCTCCCTATCTCTGTAACCTCCTCCAGCCCCTACAACCCTCCCTATCTCTGTAACCTCCTCCAGCCCCTACACCCCTCCCTATCTGTAACCTCCTCCAGCCCCTACAACCCTCCCTATCTCTGTAACCTCCTCCAGCCCCTACACCCCTCCCTATCTCTGTAACCTCCTCCAGCCCCCTACAACCCTCCCTATCTCTGTAACCTCCTCCAGCCCCTACAACCCCTCCCTATCTCTGTAACCTCCTCCAGCCCCTACACCCCTCCCTATCTCTGTAACCTCCTCCAGCCCCTACAACCCTCCCTATCTCTGTAACCTCCTCCAGCCCCTACACCCCTCCCTATCTGTAACCTCCTCCAGCCCCTACAACCCTCCCTATCTCTGTAACCTCCTCCAGCCCCTACACCCCTCCCTATCTCTGTAACCTCCTCCAGCCCCCTACAACCCTCCCTATCTCTGTAACCTCCTCCAGCCCCTACAACCCCTCCCTATCTCTGTAACCTCCTCCAGCCCCCTACAACCCTCCCTATCTCTGTAACCTCCTCCAGCCCCCTACAACCCTCCCTATCTCTGTAACCTCCTCCAGCCCCTACAACCCTCCCTATCTCTGTAACCTCCTCCAGCCCCTACAACCCTCCCTATCTCTGTAACCTCCTCCAGCCCCTACAACCCTCCCTATCTCTGTAACCTCTCCCAGCCCCTACAACCCTCCAAGAACCCTGCGCTCCTCCAATTCTGGTCTTGTGTATCACCCACTCCCTTCACCCCACCACCGGCAGCCGTACCTTCAACCATCTAGGTCTTAAGCTCTGGAATTCCCTCCCGAAACCCCTCTTCCTCTCCACGTCCCTCTGCTCCTTTAAGACCCTCCTTAAAATCCACCTCCTCAACCAAGCTTTGGGTCACCTTTTCCTAAAATCCCCTTCTTTGGCTTGGCCTCCATTTTCACCTGATTGCACTTCTGTGAAGCACCTTGGGACGTTTTTCTACGTTGAAGGCGCTATAGAAATGGAAGTTGCTGTTGATGTGCCAGCCGCACACCGTCAACCCTTTTACTCACGTTCCTCAGCTCATCCTCCGACAGGTCATGCACTCCCAAGATATTTAGAGCTCGGTCCAAATGACGAATCTCCATTATGTGGCTCGAGAGGCGATGGCGCAGGATGAAGGTGGGCATGTGCGGAGTGAGGAACATCACCTGACTCAAGATTTTCTAAGAACATAACAGCAGTTGAGACATAGGAGCACAGGTGAATGGGTGTAACATTTCCATTATACCTTTCATTTCAAAAGGTAATTACATATAGTTCAAAAAAAAACAGTAGCCTAGAAATTTCAGTTTGCAAAATGCCCAACACACTCGTGTGAAATTACTTTGTCTGCTATCTTGACAAAGAAGTTAATCCATTTAAAACACAGCATGCTGGAGTTCCAATGACCTGTGTCGTCATTTAAACTTGCTTACTTTGAAGGTTAGCTGGTTGACAGAAATAAACTTCTCAAGGTTTCAGCCACTTCCTTACCGTCTGGCGTGCATCAATGCGTCGCATTGCTAATGGAGACCCCGAGAACAGCTTTGCCACCATATGCAGCTGGGAGATTTCTGGGTGGATGCCTTCCTGAACCTTCATTTAAATACAGAACAATGTATCAGCACAAATGCTTCCTAGAATCAGAAACTATGTAAATAATGCATTTAATGTCCAAAGCCAGGTTTACTGCCTCAGAACTGCTGTCGTGTAGGTCAAAAAATCAATTCAAACTTTTGAGAGGATAATTAATTTGATAGAAACATGGAGCAACACACGGACAGTATCCAACAGCCTGGTAAATCCAATTTAGCAGATCTAGTAAAAATTAAATAAATAAAGCTCTTTTTTGGAAGGCAGAGGATTTCTTTCTCTTCAATGAGGCAAAAGATGCCATTCCTGGGGAATGGAACTATTGCCCCTGCATCAAGGATCAGATATAGCATGGGTTAGATGTAGGGTAAAGCTCTCTCTTTCTGTATATGCCCTAACCCCTAAACCGAGAACACCACTCAGGTGTGACATTTCTATTTCCCACACCAGCCGTCCTTGTGGCCTCTCTGTGCGAGACAGCCTGCAAATCTACACTTAAATGTCTTGTAGCTGTCACGTGCGTCCAGTTTGTCCTTTACGTTGTGACGTGGTTATCTAGTCTTTCAACTTTCTTCCTCTTCATTGGTTAAGTGCCTTTTTGATTAAATCTCTGTGGCTTTCCCCTTAAGTGGGTATTTTCTACTTTTGTTATTCCCTAATAATGTTATTCAAAACTATTCTCCCCAATTACAAAAGAACCTTCAAGCTAGTCACCATGACAGTTCCTGACACACCTCTGTATTTGCTCTCTTTTCCCCCCCCTCTTACTTTAGGTCTTATTGTACTATTCGCTAGCCAAGATGGTCGGTTGGTGATCTGCCTTGGGGCTTCTACCTGGCACGCTAACCAGCTGCCGGGAGTTATGTGAATACCCGGGATATGTGTTCACTTGTTTTTTTCCTCCCACCTTCTTAGAGAGTGCCAAGTATCAGCCTGGTGCCTTCCCAATAACATGGCCAAGATTGGGACTGCAACATGCAGAGAATCAGGCACAAACCTGCATCTTGCCACTCCACGGTACACCAATGGGCTGTGCCACAACACCTGACAAATGCCCGTTTCAAAGTTATAAGCTTGCAAATGATACTTTCTCCTAGTGTAATATGTTTGTGTCCATACTTTACTGCTGAGGTGCAATAGTTGGCCTTTCAGTTGCTTGTCTGGAACTCTTGACGCTGCTTTGATCAAACCCTTCACAGCATCTGGGTAAACCTGAGCCCGCACCGAGTGGTAGATCTCCATGAACTCCTGCTGCTGTTCCTGGGTCCAGAAGTGTCTTATTAACAACTGGCGTGGATAGAAATACCTACAAACAATAAAATGTTATGTACAGATTTAGGAAGTAGGAGTTCAACAGTTCAGTGCTGACAGATAATTCACTAATTCTGACTCTGATGTTTCTTTACTGCCCTAAAAGTCCATATAAAGCTCCATAACCACTACTTGTAAAGGTATTTACTGCATCCAATCCTTGTGGTACATCATTCTGCAGCACTGTTGGCAGTGCACAAACACTTTAGGGCATTACAGTTTGCAACAGTGACTACACTTCAAAACACAGGCACAATGGGCTGAATGGCCTCCTTCGATGCTGTAAAGCACTTTGGGACGTCCGGAGGTCGTGAAAGGTGCTGTATAAATGTAAGTTCTTTCTTTCCTTACAGAACTAACAGCAACCCAGCTTTCAATAGCCAGCTTTAGTGTAACTTAAGGCAGGCCATTAGAGAGAAAAGAAACTGAAAATCTGAATTAAAAACAGAAAATTCTGGAAACACTCAGCAGCATCTGTGGAGAGAGAAACAGGGTTAACGTTGCAGGTCGATGACCTTTCATCAGGACTGGAAGATGCTAGACATGAACAACTTTTAAGCAGGTACAGCGCCAGGGAAAAGGGCATAAAGAACAAAAAGGGAGAGGAGAGCAGGAGTGAATAAATGACAAAAGTGACGATGGTGCCAAGCAAAAGGGAGCGATAATGAGACAAGTGTAGCAACAAAAGATAGGGCCGGAGCAACGTTCCCTGTAAGCTGCGCTTTGTTCTGCGCGGCCCGTTTCTTTCAGTGCGTGGTCCCTTTAAATTTCAGCGCATGCGTGATATTTACAATGTAAAAAGCTGGTGAGTGGCCTGCGCGGGACCTTGAAGATTACTGAGCGGCCGTGCACATGCACAGCTTAGAGGGAACATTGCTCCAGAGGTGGTGTAAATAGTTACAACAGAATAGGGAAGGGTAGCATGGAAAATCTGGCACAGAGAAGTCGCCTCCTGTGGCCCAGGAATCGGAAGAAGGGCAGGTAGACCCCAGGGGTACGGATCACCGCCGATAGGGAATCTCCAGCCCACACCTCCTCCACTCCCAGAGGTTCAGATGCAGCCATCCTCCATTCCCAGCACCTGCTGTCCAAGAGAAATTGGGACCGGTGGTTAAGGTCAGACCTCAAAATCGGAGGCCAGTTCTGACAAAGGGCCCCACCCAAAAGATGCTGTGCAAGTCCATTCACAAAGTCATTGTTCACTGCATATTATATATACACACATAGTAATTAAGAATAATGCTGCTGACAATAGTGTGGTGCTCCATAGAATGATAGGTACACAAAAGTCCCCCCGCGCACACACCTCCCAACCTCAATTATGCCCGTGTGAAGAAGCACCAACGTGAGGCCAGATACTTTCCAACAGGGAAGGAGGAAGACTCATCCAAGGTCACTCTTGCACATCTCTCAGTTGCTGTAATAAGGTTAGAGGGTACATCTTGCACTGACATATGCCAAGGTGCAGGCACTGAACTGAGGAGAGGCAATATCAACTAAATGTAAACAATTTTAAAGTGGATGTAGGAACAGAGAAATCTGGGGGTTCACATACCCAAATCTTTGAAGGTGGCAGGACAAGTTGATAAGGCTGTTAAAAAAGCAAATGGGATCCATGGCCGTCATAAATCGCAACTTCTACAAGAAGTAACTCAGGAAGTACTACTCAACGGCCAGCTGAGGGCGCCGTCCGAGGAGTATAAATACTTGGGCGTGGGCCCACCTTGACCAGAGACAATCTGGAAACAGGAAGCTAGTGACTACTAACTAGACCTCCATGTTTTGTTACAAGTCGATTAAAGCCTTGCTTTATGTACAAGCAAGTGCGTAGTGAGTCTTTATTACGTCAATGGCTTTATAAATAGAGGCAGAGAGTGCAAAAAAGCAAGGACGTTATGCTAAACCTTTATAAATCACTGGGTAGGCCGCAGCTGGAGTATTGTGGCCAAATCTGGGCACCACGCTTTAGGAAGGATGTCAAGGCATTGGAGAGGGTGCACAAGGAGATTTACTAGAATGGAACCAGGGATGAGGGACTTCAGTTATGTGGAGATACTAGAGAAGCTGGGAATAGGTTATGCTGATAGGGTTAGATTAAGTAGGGTGGGAGGAGACTCGTGTGGAGCATAAATACTGGCATAGGCCAGTTCGGCTGAATGGCCTGCTTCTATGCTGTACATTCCATGTAATTCTGTGTTCTCCTTAGGGCAGAGAAGGTTAAGTGGAGATTTAATAGAGGTGTTCAAAATTATGACGGGTTTTGATTAAATAAATAAGGAGAAACTGTGGCAGGAGGGTCTGGAACCAGAGGACACGATTTACGATAATTGTCAAAAGAACACTAGAGGGGGAGACGAGGAGAATTTTTTTATGCAGCGAGTTGTTATAATCTGGAAAGCACTGCCTGAAAGGGGGGGGGGGGGGGTGGAAGCAGATTGAACAGTAATTTTCAAAAGGGAATTGGATATATACAGGAAACTTTTTTATCCGGCACCGACGGGACCGGCGTGGTGCTGGTTTATCAAAATGTCCGGATTACAGAGAGGTATAGTAAAAGGTACGAGAGCCCCGTACACGGCCACAGATCCAGGCGTCCCTGTTGCATGGCAACAGGTGCAGGAACCCCGGCCACAAATCCAGGCGTCCCTGTTGCATAGCAACAGGTGCAGGAACCCCGGTTACACGGCCACAGATCCAGGAACGGCCACTAATATGAAGTAAAACTTACCTGAACCTACTCCTGAATTTTGCCGGTTAACAGAGATTTCCGGTTATTTAGGTGTCGGTAAATCGAGAGTTTCCTGTACTTGAAAAGGAAGGATTTGCAGGGCTATTGGGAAAGAGCAGGGGAGTGGGACTAATTGGATAGCTCTTTCAAAGAGCCGGCACAGGCACGATGTGCCGAACGGCTTCCTTCTGTGCTGTATCATTCTACGATTCAGAGAAAATGAATCCATTTTCAGAATTATCATTTTCCACTAGGGGGCATGATGATGTTACTAAAACCAAAGAGCACAAGAGCGACGTGTACAAAATAATTGCTAAAACTTCCAGAAATGTGCTTTTTTGCCATTTACCTTACAATCTGGCATATCGGTTACAGCTTCGTGCAGGTTTTGAATGACCTGTGGGTGCAAGCTATACTTTCCAACCATCTCAAAAGCATTATTTGTCAGCTGGCATAAGAATTGTGGAAGTGCTTTTAATACCACTATGGTCAATACACTATTTTATGGTACATAAGTTCAAAGCTTTGGTCACAACTATTTAGAAATAAGGCTGGACTGACATGACCCATCACTGTCAAACTCTAGAGCACCATTGAAAATTAATTCTTAAAATACTCACATCAATATAAACACCATATAGTTTGCAAATGGTGGAATGGAGAGAAGCACCACAGGTAACACCTTTATAGCATCTCTGCGAAACTGGAAGAGAAAAGCTTTTTACAGGTTACTGCTAAAAACTTCAGACGTCACCAGGTAGCCTACACTGTTAGTTGACTTGAAATCATTGCACAGTATTTAGTTCCATAAACACATATACAAAGCTTGAATATGTTGCCAAATTCATTACTGCTCACTACAAAATGAAATATCACTCTTGTTGCTTCAATTTCTACTTAATTTCTTTCTTTTTTGAGAGTTTTTGTGTCTTCATCAAGGTGAGGGACATTAATAACAACAGAAAATGCTGGAAACACTCAGCAAGTCAGGAGGGTCATCGACCTGAAACGTTAACTCTGTTTCTCTCTCCACGATGCTGCCTGGCCTGCTGAGTGTTTCCAGCATTTTCTGTTGTTTTAGATTTCCAGCATCTGCAGTATTTTGCTATTGTGTGAGGGACATCAGTGTTGGGGAATGGGACACTTTCCATTTCAGGCATCTAGTGCCAGCAATGAGGACTCAGAGATCGGTTCCAACACAATTAGATGCAGAGTAAAGCTCCTTCCATTCTGCTCCAATCTCAGAGAACCAGACCACTCTGATCTACATCAAAATGACAATTTCCATTTCCTACATCAGGTACCCTGTGGCCGAAGAGCAAATTCAAAATCTCTGGGTCTCACCCACCCCCGCACCCCAAAACCATCAGCAGGCCTTTAAGTGGCACTGGTAGAAGCTTTGGAGATATCTGCATTTGTCTACTCTCTCAGCCAGAGTCCAGGGCGTGTGACCCAGAAGAACAAGGATAAAGCATACACCAATGGAAAAAAGTGTTTTGAACAATTATTACCCTGTGAAGAAAATGGTGTCTTAATGCCTCATTGCTTGGAATGGGAACAACAATGAAATGGGGCATTCTGCAGTAGTGACCTTCACTTACTACAGGAAACTCTCGATTTACCGGCACCTAAATAACCGGAAATCTGTTAACCGGCAAAATTCAGGAGTAGGTTCAGGTAAGTTTTACTTCATATTAGCGGCCGTTCCTGGATCTGTGGCTGTGTAACCGGGGTTCGTGCACCTGTTGCTATGCAACAGGGACGCCTGGATCTTGTGGCCGGGGTTCCTGCACCTGTTGCTAAGCAACAGGGAAGCCTGGATTTGTTGCTGTGTACGGAGCTCTCGTACCTTTTACTATACCTCTCTGTAATCTGGACTTTTTGATAAACCGGCACCACGCCGGTCCCGGATAAAAAAAGTTTCCTGTATGTGGAAAAAGAGTCTCACCTGTCTTAATTTTTCCATTTCTCTGTAAGACAGCTGACTGTACTTTAGCCCCTGGTCAGCCATCTTATGCTTTATTCCACTAACTTCCTTGAAGTCAAGAAACAATAAACGGAAACCTACAAGATACACAAAGTGAGAAGTTATCAATAGTGAAAATGCAATTACTGTTTAAGATAATTAGCAAAAGAACTAGAGGGAGAGGAGTTTTTAAAAAAAAAAACACCGAGTTATGATCAGGAAGGCACTGCCTTAAAAGGGTGGTGAAAGCAGATTCAACAGTAACATTCAAAAGGAAGCCGGATATACACTTGAAAAGGAAAAAAATTACAGGTCTATGGGGAACGAGCAGGATAGTGGGTCTAATTGGATAGCTATTTCAAAGAGCTGGCACAGGCATGAGGGGCTGAATGGCCTCCTTCTGTGCCATAAGATTCTATGAAAGAAAGACTTGCATTTATATAGCGCCTTTCACCACCTCAGGATGTCCCAAAGGGCTTTACAGCCAATGAAGTACTTTTGAAGTATAGTCACTGTTGCAATGTAGGAAACGCAGCAGCCAATTTGCGCACAGCAAGCTCCCACAATAAGCAATGAGATAATGACCAGATAATCTGTTTCAGTGATGTTGTGCTTCTAACAGCAACAACACAGGATTTCGTAAAAATGTAGACAAAGAAACATACACAAATGCTCTGTGAATGTGCAGAGAATCAGAAAGAAAGCACAACAAGTGAATTTGAAAAGAGGAAGACAGGCCAAGGAAATGGAAGTGGAAAAGGTCCAGTCAAATAATGCTGGCAGCTTGTTTGCATGCGAGTACATTTGACAACGTAAAAAATAACTTTTAGACAAAGAAGCGTCACTACGAATACACATTCTCACAATGCTGAGTCCCTGATCTTAACTTAGCCATTGTGAGAAGAGCCTCTCTCAGGAGCCTCCTAATGACCGGTTATATAGTGGCATCAGTAGAGGCATGGGAGCAAGGTTGCGCCTGCTGCAAGGGAGACCAAGGGAAGGGGAGAAAGCAATTACAGAAGAAATTAGATTTCTTTAAAATGTCAAATACGAACAAACTGAAAAGAGAACTGGCAAAAGTACTTTAAATTAAATTTTACATTCATGCTGATTAAAATTACAGAAGAACATAAGAAATAGGAGGAGTAGGCCATTCGGCCCCTCGAGCCTGCTCTGCCATTCAATAAGATCATGGCTGGTCTGATCTTGGCCTCAACTCCACTTTCCTGCCTGTTTGCCGTAACCCTCGACTCCCCTGTAGTTCAAATATCTGTCTATCTCAGCCATGAATATATTCAATGACTCAGCCTCCACAGCTCTCTGGGGTAGAGAATTCCAAAGATTCACGACCCTCAGAGAAGGAATTCCTCCTCATCTCCGTCTTAAATAGGCGACCCCTTATTCTGAAACTGTGCCCCTTAGTTCTAGATTCCCCCACGAGGGGAAACATCCTCTCAGCATCCACCCTGTCGAGCCCCCGCAGAATCTCATGTTTCAATAAGATCACCTCTCATTCTTCCAAACTCCAATGAGTATAGGCCCAACCTGCTCAACCTTTCCTCATAAGACAACCCTTCCACCCCAGGAATCAACCTAGTAAACCTTCTCTGAACTGCCTCCAATGCAAGTATATCCCTCCTTAAATAAGGGTACCAAAACTGTATGCAGTACTCCAGGTGTGGTCTCACCAACACCCTGTACAGTTGTAGTAAGACTTCCCTACTTTTATACTCCATTCCCTTTGCAATAAAGGCCAACATTCCATTTGCCTTCCGAATTACTTGCTGTACCTAAATGCTAACTTTTTGTGTTTCATGTACAAGGACCCCCAGATCCCTCTGTACCGCAGCATTCTGTAGTCTCACGCCATTTAAATAATATTTTGCTTTTCTATTCTTCCTACCAAAGTGGATAACCTCACATTTTCCCACATTAAACTCCATCTGCCAAATTTTTGCCCACTCACTTAACCTGTCTGTATCCCTTTGCAGACTTTGTGTCCTCCTCACAACTTGCTTTCCCACCTAGCTTTGTATCATCAGCAAATTTGGCTACATTACACTCGGTCCCTTCATCCAAGTCATTAATATAGATTGTAAATAGTTGAGGCACCAGCACTGATCCCTGTGGCACCCCACTAGTTAGTTTGCCAACCTGAAAATGACTGTTTTCTGTTAGTTAGCCAATCCTCTGTCCAAGCGAATATATTCCACCCAATACCATGAGCTCTTATCTTGTGCAGTAACCTTTTATGTGGCACCTTATCGAATGCCTTTTGGAAATCCAAATACACCACATCTACTGGTTCCCCTTTATCCACCCTGCTCATTACATGCTCAAAGAACTCCAATAAATTTGTCAAACACTATTTCCCTTTCATAAAACCATGTCGACTCTGCTTAATTGTAATATGATTTTCTAAATGTTCTAATATTTCCTCAATAATGGATTCCAGCATTTTCCCAATGACAGATGTTAGGCTAACTGGCATATAGTTTCCTGCTTTCTGTCTCCCCTCCTTTCTTGAATAGGGTCGTTACATTTGCAGTTTTCCAATCCGCTGGGACCTTTCCAGAATCTAGGGAATTTTGGAAGATTACAACCAATGCATCCACTTATTTTAAGACCCAAGGATGCAGGCCATCAGGTTCAGGGGACTGGTCAGCCTTTAGTCCCATTAGTTTGCCTAGTACTTTTTCTCTAGTGATTGTGATTGTTTTAAGTTCCTCCCTCCCTTTTGCCCCTTGATTTTCCACTATTATTGGGATGCTTTGTGTGTCTTCTACCATGGAAGACAGATACAAAATATTTGTTCAAAGTCTCTGCCATTTCCTTGTTTCCCATTATTAATTCCCCAGTCTCATCCTCTAAGGGACCAATGTTTACTTTAGCTACTCTTCCTTTTTATATACTTGTGGAAGCTCTTACTGTCTGTTTTTATATTTCTTGCTCGTTTACTCTCTCAATCTATTTTCTCTCTTTTTTTGTCATCCTTTGCAAGTTTCTAAAAATTTCCCAATCTTCTGGCCTACCACTGATCTTCACAACATTGTATGCCTTTTCTTTCAATTTGATACCATCCTTAACTTCCTTAGTTAGCCACGGATGGTTCATCCTTCTCGTAGAGTCTTTCTTTCCCACTGGAATATATCTTTGTTGAGAGAAACTGTTTAAAAACCCAAGATGTTCCAATATTTTCCTGAACCAATAGTCTTTGTAAAGTCAAAATTTTATCAAAAATGCAGCAGAGTAAAAACGAGTATTTAATCAGGTCTTAAATATATTGTGCATATGAAAGTATTTAATAGATTTGATTTCACACTTTTACTTGCAATTTTTGTTTACCAGACACAGCCTTGACTGTCAGGAACCACCATGCATTGTTCCGAATTCTGAACTTTCATCAATGAACTGGCACTGCATTTTGTTTCGAGAGAAGCCGGTGTAACACTGCGGAAAGGTGTGGACCTCAGACAGACACACGCATAATATTCCCCCTCACCCCCCCCTGCTCCCTCCTCCTGGAGGCACTGACTCTCCTGGGGCACAGATCCACAATTGACCTACACTGGCTCCCTGTCCGAAAAAAAGCATAGAATTTAAAATTCTCATTTCATCCACAAATCTCTCTACAGCCTCAGCCCACCCTTCCTATACAACCCCCTCCCATGACCTCTGACTACAGTCTCGTGTACATCACCCCCACCCTACCTAAGCAACCTCCTCCAGTCTACGTCGCCACCCATGCCCTCCGACCTTCTTGACTACGGTCCTGTGAATCCTTTCCCCTTCCACTATAATTGGTGGCATAGAGTTCAGCCATCTCAACCCTACTCTCTAGAAGTCCTTCCCCAAATCACCCTCTCCAGTTTTAAAAGACCCCTCAAAGCCCATCTCTTCGACAAAGCTTTTGATCACTTCTATCTCGCCTACAACAGCTCAGCATCCATTCCTTTCTTCCTTTGTGAAATATCTTGGGACACTTTTGTAAGTTAAGGCGCAATATAAATGCAAGCCGTTGTTGTTGAATGTGGTCACTGAATAGTAATTCGGAGTGGGAACCCTGGCTGATTGTTTTCTCCTTCTCTGAAGCGAATCGTAGCACCCCCAACTGTAGCCCTGTCCGAGACAGGCTAATGCACCAGACCAGAAATTGAATCTTTTGGTCTGCAAGGTCGAATATTACACTGGACAATGCCTCGACTTACTGATCAGGGACTATACAGATTTTCTGTTAATGTAGTGGACTCCAGCAAATGTAATAGTCAACTCCAAAACTGTAGAGATGGACAGTAAATGCAATTCTGACTTTTTCCTATAGAGTATTGTATTGGTATAGCACGAGTTGTGTGCTCCTCTCTCTCCCCCCCTGCCCCTCCATAGCTTTTGTCATGCTTGCTGCTGAAAAATGATCAATAGCTTCTGACCATTAACTCACCTCTGAAAAAGGTTGAATAGATCACATAAAAACGTGGAAAGTTTCTTTCCAGAAATCGTTCATATTTTGCATTCAAACGTTTGGCCTTTGAGATGATGGCTGAACTTAAAGTACTCCTCTTCGCTGTTGTAAAAAATTGTGAAAACGGGTGACCAGTAAGCCTGGGGTGGAGGGGGAGGAAAACGGAGGGAGAATAAGAAAGTCATCAATTAATCTGCAAGCAGTTTTATCACAATGAGGGTATGCTGTTGCTTTCCAACTGTACTAAGCGAGAGAGGAGGGAGAAAGGAAGACTGCACCACCAGTGAACCAGATCCTGTCCACACACATGCAGATTCCAGCAAGGATCACTGGACAGCAATCAAGAGCTGGATCTTTGGCCAATTTTCCTCTCACTAGTCTATGAGCACTCAAGTAGTATCCCCACTGCCAGCCTGGCCGAGATCAGGTAACTCAACACAGACCAGGAAATAAAGCTGTGACCTTCTAGTCTATATGATTCAGGTACTCACTTTACCAACCAAATCATTGGGAAGCATCATTACACGGTTAACAAAGGGGCATTGTCAAAATTTGAGATCGGTGGACAAATTTTTGGCTTGCATACAGCAGCAAAATATTTGCTTTGCGCTCGGAACGTTTTGTAAAACACTGCAGGGAATTATGCATTATACATTTCAGCTGGCTTTCTGGTGTATTTGCTTTGCGCACAGGTTTTGTAAAGCACTGTAGGGAATCGTGCATTATACATTTCAGCTGGCTTTCTGGTGTATTTGCTTTGCGCACAGAAGGTTTTGTAAAACACTGCAGGGAATTGTGCACTATACATTTCAGCTGGATTTCTGGTGACCTCATACTGGTCTTTGAATGGTAAACAGACCGCAGAAATTCAGCTATTACAGTACTGCACATGGATTTGAGTAAAGCCGTCAACGTAAGAAAGGCATTAATGTGCCCACACAGGTAAGCACGCTTACTTTTACTATTACAAAAGGCAAAATACTGCGGATGCTGGAAATCTGAAATATAAAACAGAAAATGCTGTAAATACTCAGCAGGTCAGGCAGCATCTGTGGAGAGAGAAACAGAGTTAATGATCCAGGTCGATGACCAGTTCTGATGAAAGGTCACCAACCTGAAACATCTACAGGAAACTTTTTTTTAATCTGGCACAGACAGGACCGGCGTGGTGCTGGTTGATCAAAAAGTCCGGATTACAGAGAGGTATACTTACTAAGGTACGAGAGCCCCGTACACGGCCACAGATCCAGGCGTCCCTGTTGCATGGCAACAGGCGCAGGAACCCCAGTTACACGGCAACAGGCGCAGGAACCCCAGTTACACGGCAACAGGCGCAGGAACCCCGGTTACACGGCAACAGGCGCAGGAACCCCGGTTACACGGCCACAGGTCCAGGAACCCCGGTTACACGGCCACAGGTCCAGGAACCCCGGTTACACGGCCACAGGTCCAGGAACCCCGGTTACACGGCCACAGGTCCAGGAACCCCGGTTACACGGCCACAGGTCCAGGAACCCCGGTTACACGGCCACAGGTCCAGGAACCCCGGTTACACGGCCACAGGTCCAGGAACCCCGGTTACACGGCCACAGGTCCAGGAACCCCGGTTACACGGCCACAGGTCCAGGAACCCCGGTTACACGGCCACAGGTCCAGGAACCCCGGTTACACGGCCACAGGTCCAGGAACCCCGGTTACACGGCCACAGGTCCAGGAACCCCGGTTACACGGCCACAGGTCCAGGAACCCCGGTTACACGGCCACAGGTCCAGGAACCCCGGTTACACGGCCACAGGTCCAGGAACCCCGGTTACACGGCCACAGGTCCAGGAACCCCGGTTACACGGCCACAGGTCCAGGAACCCCGGTTACACGGCCACAGGTCCAGGAACCCCGGTTACACGGCCACAGGTCCAGGAACCCCGGTTACACGGCCACAGGTCCAGGAACCCCGGTTACACGGCCACAGGTCCAGGAACCCCGGTTACACGGCCACTAATATGAAGTAAAACTTATCTGAACCTACTCCTGCATTTTGCCGGTTAAGAGAGATTTCCGGTTATTTAGGTGCCAGTAAAAAGAGTTTTTCCTGTACTTTGTTTCTCTCTCCACAGATGCTACCTGACCTGCTGAGTATTTCCAGCATTTTCTGTTTATATTTCTTACTTATACTATACTTGTCTGTTTGTCTATTAATAATTTGAATACAAAATTTCCCCCTGTAACTTTCAAATTGCACACACTTAAAAACAATTGGCACAAGGTGCTCTTCCTGCATCACATCATATACCATACCCTAGCCGAGAGTAGGCAGCTATCTCGTCCCGATTAGGCACCCCCTAGTCTCTGCCTGATGCCTCCTGATGGCGGAGAATGCAAAAACCCACTGTGAGGAATCAAAGGCCAAGTCTACGTTCTGCCACTGCATGACAGAGCCCTTTAAAACCCCCAAAATACTGCACTACCTTTGCAAATGCACTTTCATTTTAGATTAATTTTGAGGGGAAAATTCATAAATATCACAGTCACGAGATAAAAAAAAGTGACAAAATACTGCCCCAAGGAAGGCAGCATACTGCTGGAATAAAATGTTATTGGGAGTCGACTTTGAGCTTGACATCAAGCAGTCTTCCAACACTACACTTAAGAATCCGAGGCGACATGAGGAAACATTCTTTTACGCAGCGAGTTTTGTGATCTGGAATGCACTGCCTGAAAGGGTGGTGGAAGCCGATTCAAACGAGAATTGGATAAATACTTGAAGTGGGAAAAAAATGACAGGGCTATGGGGAAAGAGCAGGGGAGTGGGACTAATTGGATAGCTCTACCAAAGAGCCGGTGCAGGCACAATGGGCTGAAAGGCCTCCTTCAGTGCTGTAAGATTCTATGCCCATCAGATCACAAACAAGTATGGGAACTGAAGAACAGCAGCAGCCATCACTATATATGTATAAAAAAATATATATAAATAAAAAAGAGGGCTACTACAATTCTAAAACAATTATTGAAAGTAAATTTAGATCAGATTGCCTGCCAGTTCAAGAGACAGCTACTAAACCTGACATTTGCCCTACCTGAAGAATTCCTTTAATATCTAGTGGGAAATGATATACAAATTAGAACACCTATACGTAAGAGCACATATTCTTTAAATACACTGATAAATTAGTGACTACAGTTTTACTTTATTTTAAAGTGCTTCTCTGGAGCCCTCAAATTGTAATAAACCCTGTGCTGTTCACCATCTGCCGGTTGCGGAGCTGGGCCGTTTAGAAATGAAAACGCTAAAGCAGACACGGAGATGGTGGCTAATAATACATCACACGAAGGAGCTCGATTGAAGCCTCGCTTACTGGGACACATAGACAGTCGGATAGTGTAAAAACTCGGAAAGGCGACATCCTCTCAGCCCCTGAAGCCTGAAGCACCCTCTGGCCAGCGCCATCTTGGAAAACAAGGGGATGGGCGGGTGCAAAGGTTATCGAGTCTCGCGACATCATCTATCTCCTCAAAACAAATGTCAAGGTAATGTAGAAAAAAAGTGCAGCAAAAATAAAACCCAACAAAGGTGGGGCTTCTCATCGTCTCTATTTGTCTTGTTTTCCTCATTATTATTACAATGGTTGAGGCTTGATGAGCTTCTTGGATGCCAAGGCGACAGGGCAGAAGAGATCCACCTAGATGATAGCAGGGAGGAGAGGCTTTAGTTATGAGGAGAAACCAGAGAAACTGGGGCTCTTTTCCTTAGTACAAACATGATTAAGAGGAGATCTGATAGCGGTGTTCAAAATTCTGAGAGCTTTCGATAAAGCACAAGCGACCCCGATCCAGTGACCCCCATTGTGTGGTTGTCAAGGAGGACAGGATCGGGCCCAGCTACTATGCCCCCACAACCTACTGGCACTCAAACACCAAGAATGGCCATTTGGGTGAGATACTGGAAGGCTGCTGGTGCCTGTGGAACTGCTCCCCAACAAGAGTCAGGCCTCAAGGGCGGAGACTCGAAAAATAAACAACAACAGCAACTTGTATCTATATAGCGCCTTTAACGTAATAAAACATCCCAAGGCGCTTCACAGGAGCATTGTCAGACAACATTTGACACCGAGCCACATAAGGTGACATTAGGACAGGTGACCAAAAGCTTGGTCAAAGAGGTAAGTTTTAAGGATTGTCTTAAAAAGGAGAGCGAGGTCGATAATTCAAATGATAAAAACTACAACAAAGAATTAATACACTATGGAATATCATAAAAAATGATCCTTGTGTATAAACTTAATGTATGAGCTTCATATGTTCCTTTGTATGTGAAAACATATCTAATTATACTGAAATAATATAAAGGCATGCTGAATGCATTTATCATACTTAACATATTTATTGAATAACATGTATTCTATATATCATTCTATCTTTTTACTGTAATTTATGTTACACAGTAAAGATCATCAATTTTTAAAACATTACCACATCGGTGTCATCAAAAAATGTGACAGTCCTAATTGATTGATTCCCTTATTTTAGTCCTTCCCTCCTTAAGTGGATTTTTCATTGGATTCCTTTGGGTACAATTGATCTCAGATTGGTTGCTACAGTATTGATTTGCAGCTGGCGGTACCTTTGGCTGTGAATGGTGCTGTCAGATGCAGCAGCGAGCTTTACCTATGTTCCACTCCTGGTAGTTAAATTTTAAATGTATTAAAAGTGCAGGGGGGGGGGAGGCGTCCACATGCTCAGTACATTTAAATCAGCCCGGTGTACTCTTTTTGTTGGGTACTTTAAACAAATTTAACTGTAAATTAAACAAACTTCAAATGAAACTTAAACAAATCAAATTAAAATTGTGTTGGCCGGGTTGATGATGCACTCCAGTCCCCGCGGCGCCCACCGGTCGCGGAAATACTCAAGTGTGCCGGCGGACACCGCGTGCTCCATCTCCAGGGCCACCCGGGCGCGAACATGGCCGCGGAAGAGAGGCAGGCAATCTGGCTGAACGACCCCCTCGACCGCCCGCTGCCTGGACCAATTGATGGCTTTTTTAGCCAGGCCCAGGAGCAGGCCTACAAGGAGGTCCTCCAACCTGCCCGCTCCCCTCCGCACCGGGTGACCGTAGATCAGGAGCGTGGGACTGAAGTGCAACCAAAAATCGAGGAGCAGCCCCTTCAAATAATGAAAGAGGGGCTGCAACCTCTCACACTCCATATATACGTGGAACACGGACTCCTCCAGGCCGCAGAAAATACAGGCGGCGCAGAAAATACAGGCGGATCAGCCCGGTGTAAGGCAATGAAGTGTCCAAGTGGTCTAACCTGATTTGACTCCACGCTGGAGGATCTCACACTGCTCCCCTCCCGAGTCAGGCCAGCGGTCAGACTGTAACTGTAGCGTTGCTATGACACACACTAAAGTGCACCCGTTAGATCTTGCTGCAAGGACCAGGCCTGTGTCTAGTTGCACTGGCTGCCAGTTATTGCAGAAAGAAAACAAAGTGACTGTCTCCTTATTGGCCATGGTCATGAGTTGGGCTTCGCTTATGTGCCACCAATTACAGGAAAATTTCGATTAACCGGCCACTAAATAACCGGAAATGTCGGTTAACCGGCAAAGTTCAGGAGTCGGTTCAGATAACTTTTTTTACTTTTAGTTACTTTTTTTTACTCATTTCTGGCTGTGCAAGCATCTAACTGAAGCTGTTGCTAAGCTACAGAGATGCTTGCAAGCTGTGCTGATTGTTTTGATGCAAAGCAACAGGGTTTGTTGCTTTAGACGGAGCGCTGAGCTCCGTATCTTTTAACTATAGCGCTCGATTCTCCGGCATTGTTGATAGACCGGCACCAGCTCGGTCCCGTCCGTGCCGGATACCAGAAAGTTTCCTGTACCCACTTGTTTTCTTCAGAGCAGCACCCATCATTAAAACATGAGGCAGCCCATGGTTAGAGGAATGTGCTTGGTTGAATTATTTTCTAATGCTTTTGTTATGAGCACTTGTTTTCTAATTCATCAAGCTGAGTAAAGTCAATGGTAAGGGATGTGTCCAGTGACAGTACAGGCTCCCCGGGTCACATATACCATAGATTAGATGCACAGTACAGCCACCTATACTCAATAAGTTATCTTAATCCAGTATTGCAGCATTATGACGACTGTTTCCCACACCAGCCATCTTTATGGCCCCTCTTGAGTGAGATTGACAATTTAGTATCAGTGTGTGTGTGTCGTAGACTCAGGACAGGATTGGCCTCATTTGTGAAGCCAATCCAACCTTCCTGACACGCGCTGTCTAGACTCATACATTAAGAATTGTCACATGGGCTGCTAGTCCCATGGAACTGGACCTTCAGGAGAGGGAATGTTGGGGGAAAAGTAACCAGAATGTTGAAATTACAATCACTATTAGCAGGTACTCAAATTTTTAAAAATCTAGTTATCAAAATATTAACTAGGAAGCATGCCCTCAGACAACGCCTCCGCCCGCCCCGCGCACCAGAGGGAGTGACATGAATCTTGTCATTCATGTGAAAATGACTTATGTAATAATACTAGGTGGCCTGCTGGTGGCGCTGTCCAGGGAGAGTATAAATACTCGGGCATGGGCTCAGCTTGCTCAGGACGTTCTTTAACAGGAACTAGTGAAGGACACAACTAGATCTCCATGTTGAAAAACAGTTGATTAAAGCCTTGTTTAATACTCAAACCAAGTGCCTAATAACAACAGAAAATGCTGGAAAAACTCAGCAGGTCAGGCAACATCCGTGGACAGAAATTTGAGTTGATGTTTCGGGTCGAACCCTTCTTCAAAACTGGAAAGAAAAGATAGATCGGAGGCAGGGCTGCGATCGGACAAAAGAATAAAAGAAACAAAAGAAGTAAAAAAGAGACAATAAAAGGTATGCAAAGCTAGACGAGATGGTAATAGGCTGAGATTGGGTGTAAAGTGTACTGGCAGGGCAAGAGATAGCTGCCAGGTGTGAGAGAGAAACAAAAGGAAATGGGGAGGGGGTGGAAGGAGTGGAAAAATTACAAGAAAAAATGAAATGGGGGCCGAGGTTATGATCTGAAATTGTTGAACTCGATAGAGTCCGGAAGGCTGCAAAGTGCCTAATCGGAAGATGAGGTGCTGTTCCTCGAGTTTACGTTGAGCTTCCATGGAACAATACAAGAGGCCAAGGACGGTGAGGTCCGAGTGGGAATGGAGCGTTGAATTAAAATGACAGGCGACCGGAAGCTCGGGGTCACCCTTACGGACTGAACGGAGGTGTTCCGCAAAGCGTCCGCAAGTGCCTAGTAGTTTTCTTACGTCAGGGAGCACTACCTACTTTTCCATGAAAGTGTTGGTAAATAGGCTGGTTGCCTACCTTTGCCCCTCCTCTTCTCTAGCATATACCATTGGGGAGCTGGTGAACCTGTTTGTTTCTACTTTCAAGCCAATGATTGATTACATTGAGTATGGGCTGCAGAATTTTCACTGCTACAACGGCCCTGGCTGAGTTCACTTAACTCCGCTTTCTGGGAGATCAAACATGGCACCTTCCTGGTCTGTATGGCTCAGTACCACATCAGATGGTGCATTTACCCAGTGAGCCATCAGCAACGTTCAGTTCACTCTAATTCAGCACACAGAGTAGAAAAGTGTTGTTAGCGTTGAATGTGCCCGTGGGGGTGTGTGGTTAATGCCAAGGCTGCCCCGCACATATTCATGCTCTGACCCCTGGTGATGAGTATTTGTTGTACTTACCTAGAAGGACAAGACTCACCAGGATAACGAACCTCAACATTCTGAAAGATGTGCTATGTTCTGATTGTGAGGCACCCTTTATTCAACTGCTTATTATAAGCCAACCTTTCAAAATCAAATCAAATCAAATCAACTTTTATTGTCATTGTTAGTGCACAAGTGCAGTACAACGAAATGTAGGCTTGCGGCTCCCGAGAGTGTACATTTGGATTAAGACATTTAAACATTCAACATACATTTGGCTTGTAATATATTAACATAAATATAACCATAATAAAGTGCATTGGCAGATGTGCAGGCTTTAGAGTTTATTTGTGGAGTTCAGTAGGATGACAGCCCTGGGAAAGATCCTGTTCCTAAATCTGGTCGTACGGGTGTGAATGCATCTGTAGCGTCTCCCAGATGGCAGGAGGGCAAACACACTGTGGCTGGGGTGGGTAGGGTCTTTGATGATGGACCGTGACCTCCGTAGACAGCGTTTCTGGTATATGTGCTCTATGGTCGGTAGCCGGGTGCCGGTAATGTTAAACTAATGTGTCCTAGTCACCTAATGACTTGATTCATTTATCAATATTTACTCCACACCTTCCAGATACCACATGGAAACAGATGCACTAAATCACACGTGAAGCTAAAATCTGGATCCTCCAAAAATCGATTGGGACCACCATAGCAGACCAACCCAAAAGCTACTAAGTGGTAAGGACTGCAAACATATTGGAGTTTGGGTCAGGGAGGGAAAGGGAAGGCTGAGGGTATTCAGAATGGGTGTGAAGTGACAAGAGGCAGGGTTGAGGGTGTATTTGAAGTCAGGCATCTGTATGAGGCCTGTAGGGGTAAGTTGCTGGAACAACTGGCAGATGGGATGGGTACATTTCTGAGTATGTTTGTAATTTTTAGGGTTATGTTGTGGGTGGGTGAGCAACTGTCATGGCAGCTATATACCACAGAACTTTCTTTGGGTAGAATATGATTGACTCAGTCGCACAAGTCGCACGAAGCAACCAATCAGAAATGACATTACAGAAATGGTTCTGTGCTCCGAATGATCCCTGGTTCTGGAATCAGATTGTTTGAAGAGACAAGTTGAAGGGACTGTGGTCTCTACGATATGATTGGTTGAGGTTCTGCATTCTGATTGGCTGAAGAGAGTACAGTATTGCATTCGGACATACACAGCACTTTCAATAATATAGATAGATATCCCCACATAAATTGCTGGAGTTTTACCCTCAGTGTGGAAGCAGCTCTAGCTGCATCAAACAACAAATTAAAAAAATATGATTCATGCTTCCCTCCATTCTTTTTCCGCTAACAGTAAAGAAAGAACAAACTTGTATTTATACAGCGCCTTTCGCAACCTCAATATGTCCCAAAGTGCTTTACAGTCAATGAAGTACTTTTTGAAGTGTAGTCACTGTTGTAATGTGGGAAACGCGGCAGCCAATTTGCGCACAGCAAGCTCCCACAAACAGCAATGTTATAATGACCAGATAATCGTTTTAGTGATGTTGGTTGAGGGATAAATATTGGCCCAAGACACCAGGGAGAACTCCCCTGCTCTTCTTCGAAATAGTGCCATGGGATCTTTTACATCCACCTGAGAGAGCAGACGGGCCTCGGTTTAACGACTCATCCGAAAGATGGCACCTCCGACAGGGCGGCGCTCCCTCAGTACTGCCCCTCCGACAGTGCAGCGCTCCCTCACTACTGCCCCTCCGACAGTGCGGCGCTCCCTCAGTACTGCCCCTCCGACAGTGCGGCGCTCCCTCAGCACTGCACCTCCGACAGTGCGGCACTCCCTCAGTACTGCACCTCCGACAGTACAGCTCTCCCTCAGTACTGACCCTCCGACAGTGCGGCGCTCCCTCAGTACTGACCCTCCGACAGTGCGGCGCTCCCTCAGTACTGCCCCTCCGACAGTACAGCCCTCCCTCAGTACTGCCCCTCCGACAGTGCAGCGCTCCCTCAGTACTGCACCTCCGACAGTACAGCCCTCCCTCAGTACTGACCCTCCGACAGTGCAGTGCTCCCTCAGTACTGCCCCTCCGACAGTGCAGTGCTCCCTCAGTACTGCACCTCCGACAGTACAGCCCTCCCTCAGCACTGCCCCTCCGACAGTGCAGTGCTCCCTCAGTACTGCACCTCCGACAGTACAGCCCTCCCTCAGTACTGACCCTCCGACAGTGCAGTGCTCCCTCAGTACTGCCCCTCCGACAGTGCAGTGCTCCCTCAGTACTGCACCTCCGACAGTACAGCCCTCCCTCAGCACTGCCCCTCCGACAGTGCAGTGCTCCCTCAGTACTGCACCTCCGACAGTACAGCCCTCCCTCAGTACTGACCCTCCGACAGTGCGGCGCTCCCTCAGTACTGCCCCTCCGACAGTACAGCCCTCCCTCAGTACTGACCCTCCGACAGTGCGGCACTCCCTCAGTACTGCCCCTCCGACAGTGCGGCGCTCCCTCAGTACTGCCCCTCCGACAGTGCGGCGCTCCCTCAGTACTGCACCTCCGACAGTACAACCCTCCCTCAGTACTGACCCTCCGACAGTGCAGCGCTCCCTCAGTACTGCCCCTCCGACAGTGCGGTGCTCCCTCAGTACTGGCCCTCCGACAGTGCGGCGCTCCCTCAGTACTGACCCTCCGACAGTGCGGCACTCCCTCAGTACTGCCCCTCCGACAGTGCGGCACTCCCTCAGTACTGCCCCTCCGACAGTGCGGCACTCCCTCAGTACTGCCCCTCCGACAGTGCGGCGCTCCCTCAGTACTGCCCCTCCGACAGTGCAGTGCTCCCTCAGTATTCTACATTTCAAGTGTAAGATGGGTGGAATTTAAATATTTTAATTTGTGTCACACTGCTAGGACCAGAAATTAGGAAAATAGCAGCCTTGGATAAGGATTGGAATTTTTTTTCCATCACTAAGATATTATTAAAGTCTGAAATAATAACGTTTCTGTGTCTCTATCTTTTTCTGATGATTCTGTGGATATTTGAATGGACTTGGCAGCTATAATAAGGTAATTTTCACCTGAGCCCTATCACCTGGTACTATACCAATCTTTACAGCTCGTGAAAATGTTATTAAATGAGGAAAAACCCAGGTGATATTTACTTTTGGGGATGGGGGGAAAGTCAACCTGTTTTGTCATGCTTGTGTTTCAAAGTAATCCTGTGACAGTGTTGATCAAGGACTCTATCAGTTTAGAATGGGCAGCAATTTATATTTCTGCCCCATACTTTCAGAAGGAGTTTTCATTTTTGATGCTATTATTAGGAGGCGAATGGAACAAGTCAGTGTAAGAAAACAGAGTGGGGTGAAGAAGCAGGGTGAATCAATGTAAAGATAAAAAGGCAAGCTATTATTAAAGACGTACTTTCTTTTTTAAAGTTTTGCTCTCATCAAGGTGAAGGATATCAGTGCTGAGGAATGGCATCCTTCCCATCCAAGGCACCCAGTGTCAGCATCAAGGCCTGCCAGCTCAGGCATAGCACAGCCAGCTGCAAAGTTAAGCTCCCTCTACGCTTCCCCAATGACATACCTCAACCCCAACCTCAGGGAGCAGCCCCTATTGCATCAGTGGGACATTCTTTTCCCAATTCCCACACCACCATCCTGTGGCCTCTCTGAGTGAGATTGCCAAATTAGGGGCAACTCTGTGCTGCCAGGCACCACACCCACAAGGAACTGATTGAAACTACCCAACTCATTTCAAATGGGACCCTTACAGCCAGAAGGGAGAGGTAGACATTTATCCCATCAGTCCAGTCAGGATTTGAACCGAGCCCAAGCAGTGAAAAGCCCATGTCTAATCCACTGCACCGCCCAGCTCCCCGTGCAGGATTACCTTCAAAGTATTTCACCCTTTTGTGGGTCCCACATCATTTTGTCACAGGCTCCTTTCTTTGCCAAGAACTCATCCGTTGAAAGGCTGCCCCTCACGGCCAACAAAACAAATTTCAATCCAGTACAAGGAATGGGCTTTCTGCTAGCATCAGGGAGGAATCCCCACTAGGACTGGTAGCCCCAATGGCCGCTCTCCATATGTAAATTTAGACAGTAAATATTCAACACTGAAGGCAGGGGCAACACAGCTGAACCCAGCCTGTCACCACTTCCATGTCCATACACGCACATTTTGCGGCAGTCGTCGCTGTTTAGTGATCAGGAGTAAAAAAACAAGAAACAGTACCTCAAGTGGTGAATGAGTTAAATAGATCCAGCAGATATATCAGGTATTTTTATCATCGTATTAACATCTGACCCGCTGACAAATTGACCGTGGATGATTTACAAAAGTACGCCATAATTAAAGGTTGTTTAGTCACAGTGCCAAATAGTGAAATTACTCCTTTTAATTGTTAACTACTAGAATTAAATTTCTCACTTTAAGTATTTCCTTTTCTGCAGTAAGCTGACAACTCAAATGGTTCAGTGATTCCCAATAGGAAAGCCAGAAATTTAAGTACTCTGGTTGACTGACACTGAAGGCCCCTTTTTACATGACATCAATCTTGCTGTTGACTAGTTGGTTTTGGTATTTTAAGAACCACTTCATCTGACGCGTTGGCAGATGGTGGCTTTTTCGCTATTTAGTCAAGATCAGGGAATTTGTTGACAGAAATTGTTGGCAGAAAGTGGCTGCTTGTGTTTGCAATAGAAACATAGAGACATAGAAAAATAGGAGCAGGAGTAGGCCATTCGGCCCTTCGAGTCTGCTCTGCCATTCAATATGATCATGGCTGATCCTCAATACCATATTCCCGCTCTCTCCCCATACCCCTTGATGCCTTTTATCTATCTCCTTCTTAAATATATTCAGTGACTTGGCCTCCACAGTCTTCTGTAGTAGAGAATTCCACAGGTTCACCACCCTCTGAGTGAAGAAATTTCTCCTCATCTCAGTCCTAAATGTCCTACTCCGTATCCTGAGACTGTGAACCCACAACCGTCTGACTCAGAGGCAAGAGTGCTGTCAACTGAGCCACGGCTGACACCATCACTACAGCGTGCCAAACATATAAACAGAAACTTGGATGAGATTTGGAGGGTGACAGGCATGTGTGGAACTGTACCCCAGTGTGAGCCAGCACCTTCAGGAGATGCGGGGAGAAAGCTGGAAAATTCCTGTAGTATTATTGTTCTTCCAATAGCACTTCTGTTCAGTAATATATCCTGCTAAAGAGATGTAGGGGAACAGAACATCTGGGTTCTGAATGGTCTCCTAGAGTGCAGTTATACTGGCATGTTTGCATCGCTATGACATGGCTTTTGCTTTGCAGCAACACAAAAGTTACGGTATAGCTGCAGAGTCAGGTCTCGGGAGGTTGTCTCACACCCCTTGAGCTTGACACCATGTAGTCTATAACTCCGATGCAGTGTCAAGTTGGGTTTAGAAAGTGCTCAGGCAGGGGTTTGGCCCAAAACTCTCCACCACTGGGGGTTTTCCTCACCTCTTGTCTGGGTCTGTTGTAGACTCATTGATAGAGATTGACTGCTGTGATTAGTTAACAACTCCATTATCGTTGTAGCATGCGACTACCAGGGTGCTAGAAGGTGATGATGGACCGTGGTCTAGCAATTCCTATGTTGGACCTCCTGAGTACTTTAAATAAAAGAGAAGAAAGAAAGTACAGGTAGACTATCCTTTATCCGAAAACCTCGGGACCAGCCGTGTTTCGGTTTTCGGAAAATTTCGGATTTCGGAAGGTATTTTATAAGACTGGGTGGGTTGGCGGGGGTCAGGGTCGGCGGGGGGGGGTCGTCGGGGGGTCGGGGGTGGGGGTCGGCGGTGGGGGTCCGCGGGGGGGTCGGCGGGAGTCGGGGTCAGCGGGGGTCGGCGGGGGGGTCCGCGGGAGTCGGGGTCGGCGGGGGTCCGCGGGGGGGGTCGGCGGGAGTCGGGGTCGGGGGGGGTCGGCAGGGGTCCACGGGGGGGTCCGCGGGGGGTCGTCGGCGGGGGTCGGGGTCGTGCGCCACTCTGGTCATGTCGTGCGCACGACTTACGCTGAACGAAAAAACCTTCGGTTTTTAGAGGGTTTCGGTTTTCGGAAGTTCGGATAAAAGGTAGTCTACCTGTACTAGCATTTGCATAACGCCTTTCACGGCCGTTAGAGGTCCCAAAGCGCTTTACAGCTAATTAAGTACTTTTGAAGTGTAGTTACTGTGTAAATGTAGGAAATGACGTAAGAAAACTACTAGGCACTTGGTCTAAGCGTTAAATAAAGCTTTAATCAACTGTTTTACAACATGGAGGTCTAGTTGTGTCCTTCACTAGTTCCTGTTGAGAATGTCCTGCGCAAGCTGGGCCCGTGCCTGAGTAGTTATACTCTCCCTGGACAGTGCCACCCGTAGGCCGCTCGTTATTATATCATAAGTCTTTCTTTCATGAATGACTGATTCATGTCAGGAAACACGGCAGCCAATTTGTGTACAGCAAGGTCCCACAAACAGCAATGTTGCTTAATACTTAAGGAGAGTCTTTTTTAATGTCTTGAGAAATTGGATGCTTCCGCCAGCGCGCTTAAAAAATTCAACATTTACTGGCTGTGTGTCGAGTGCTGTGCATGAACGCACACACACACCAGAGCTCTCATCTGGTGCCCAAGGTGTGAGTTGCCGCTTGCAGCATAACTTGAGTGTTGCCAATTGTGCATTGCACTCTGCAGCTAACTGTCTCAGCCCAGTATAAGTGCAGAATCTAACGATGCTCATATTTTCCTTAATATTTATGTAGAAGCCTATGTATTTTTTTTCCTTTCGCACCTTAACCATCCAGCTATTTGAGTTGGTCATTGAGTCAGTGGCAGTTATTATTAATATTATCAATCATATTCCTCAGACATACAGCAAAGAATTAACAAGCAATAGGTCACGATGTGACGTAAATGTTGAAAACCCAACCTCCAGCTCCTTTCTTTTTACAAAAGATGTATTAATATCAAGAGGCAATGAACAGGAAAAATTAGGCATTTCATTTTATTGCTGTATCCCAACACAATTAGTGAAGTTACAGTTTCTGTTGTGAGTTGCAGTTTGTCCATCGTAATCCAGTTTAATGAAAAGCAATTTTCTGAAACACAAACATAATTGTTATTTTTTCTGGAACTGGTTAGACTGGGGTATGAACAGATACTTGACTAGACTATCACTCTAATTACAGATGTGGGGGGAGGGGGGAATTTCGCGATCTCTATGTTGAGAAGTTTGCCTTTCTCGACGTGCAATTGATTGTAGCGCTGTGTAACGGGAATCCCCAGCGAAGAGATGCAGTGACGTCAACAAGCTGTGTAAGCAGCCAATCACATTGAAGAATGCTCAGACAGCAAACCAGGAAATGAAAAGCAGCTTTTATCTGCACTTTTAAAAAATGTTACACAGAGTGAAATGAAGATTGGGACATACACATGGGGACAAGGTAGAAGCTAAAATATTATGAACAAACTTTGAAAAAATAATATTTTTTTAAAAATTGTAATTTTGTATTCATAATGGAGAAATTTGACACTCCACAAATATAAAAATTAGTTTTTCACGGCCAGAACGGTTGTTTAGCAGTCAATACGCTGTTAAAACCCCAGTTACACCTATTCCAACAAGGCTTAACATTTAATGGGGTAGTTAACAGCGATATTGGTTAGTGGTTAGCACTATTGCCTCACAGCGCCAGGGACCCGGGTTCGAATCCGGCCTCGGGTGACTGTCTGTGTGGAGTTTGCACATTCTCCCCGTGTTTGCGTGGGTTTCCTCCGGGTGCTCCGGTTTCCTCCCACAGTCCAAAGATGTGCGGGTTAGGTTGATTGGCTATGATAAATTGACCCTTAGTGTTAGGGGGATTAAATACGTGGGGTTACGGGGATAGGGTGGGATATGTGTTGGTGTAGGGGTTACGGGGATCGGGTGGGATATGTGTCGGTGCAGGCTCGATGGGCCAAAATGGCCTCTATCTGCACTGTGGGGTTTCTGTGATTCTGTGATTAGCGCAGAAAAGCTCAAATTTTTGTCAGTTCCACTGATTTCACTGATTGCCAGCAATGGGGGGCGGTGGGGGCGGGGTATGCGCCCACAGCGCAGCCAGTGTTGGAGCAGTGAATGACTGACCGCAACTTCAGGATTTCCGCGTTTATCATCATAGAATCATAGAAATTTACGGCACAGAAGGAGGCCATTCAGCCCATCATGTCTGTGCTGGCCAACAAAGAGCTATCCCAGCCTAATCCCACTTTCCAGCTCTTGGTCCATAGCCCTGTAGGTTATGGCACTTCAAGTGCACATCCAAGTACTTTTTAAATGCGATGAGGGTTTCTGCCTCTACCACCCTTTCAGGCAGTGAGTTCCAGACCCCCACCACCCTTTGGGTGAAAAAAATTCTCCTCAACTCCCCTCTAATCTTCTACCAATTACTTTAAATCTGTGCCCCTCTGTTAAGGGAAATAGGTCCTTCCTATCCAGTCTATCTAGGCCCCTCATAATTTTATACACCTCAATTAGATGCCCCCCTCAGCCTCCTCTGTTCCAAAGAAAACAAACCCAGCCTGTCCAATCTTTCCTCATAGCTAAAATTCCCCAGCCCAGGCAACATCCTCGTAAATCTCCTTTGTAGCCTAACTAGTGCAATCACATTCTTCCTGTAATGTGGTGACCAGAACTGCACGCAGTATTCTAGCTGTGGCCCAACTAGTGTTTTATACAGTTCAAGCATAACCTTCCTGCTCTTATATTCTATGCCTCAGCTAATAAAGGCAAGTATCCCGTATGCCTTCTTGCCTACATGCGCATGCGCTTCGCCGCCATTACCCACTGCAAAATCCAGGCCCATGTTTACACTGTTGTACTCTATACCTCTATTCATGAAGCCCAGGATCCCGTAAGCCTTTTTAACTGCTTTCTCAACCTGCCCTGCCACCTTCAACAATTTGTGCACATATACCCAAAGGTCTCCCAGTTCGTGCACCCCCTTTAGGATTGTACCCTTTAGTTTATATTTCCTCTCCTCATTCTTTCTACCAAAATGTATCCCTTCACACTTTTCTGCGTTAAACTTCATCTGCCCCGTGTCCGCTCATTCTACCAGCCTGTCTATGTCCTCTTGAAGTCTATCACTATCCTCCTCACTGTTCACTATACTTCCAAGTTTTGTGTCATATGCAGATTTTGAAATTGTGCCCTGTACACCCACATCCAAGTCATTAATATATATCAAGAAAAGCAGTGGTTCTAGAACCAACCCCTGGGGAACACCACTGTATACCCTCCTCCAGTCTGAAAAACAACTTTTTAAACTTTCTTTTGAATCTTGCTCATGTTAATAGGTGGCACGCTGTCCCATGCAAATATGCACAGAGTTTCTGGGCCAGAGAGTGACATGGGGCTGATGGTGGAAATCAAGTCTGTTGATCACATTGCTGCAAGGTGCTTTTACATTTTAAAACACTGCAATTAATGGCAAATGCCATTAAGGGGCCAAATCCTTTGAAAGATATCCCGCTTTCCTCTTTGGCCTGTGCACTCCAGCGCTCTGCAAGTGATTGGACAGGCCCTGGCAACAAAAAAAAATCTTAGTCCCCTCCTCCATCGCCATGGCAACACGTCTGGCGCCCAGTGTTGCGAACGGTGGGGAATATGTCAGAGGATGTCGTTCCCTCACTTGTACCCACCCATATATCGTGCCCATTAGCGACCTCACTCTGGATCTGCCCTCCCACCCCCCAATCCATCTCCTGCTTCATGAGCCTGGTGGCTCCAGATTTAAATGTACGGATAATCATGCAGTGTGCCATTACCAATATGCGTCCCATCACGCGAAGCTCTGTGCAAGGAGTGCTAAATCAGAACATCTATCCCGTAGCATCTTATAAAGTATATAAAATTGTAACAAAAATCAAACGCTAACGTACATCATTGATCCAGTTGATGTAAGCTGAGACACGGGTCCAGACCGTTGGCTTCATGTAGGTGTCACATCCTGCTGCAGCGACAAAGCTGGTGGCTCCGTGGATATAGAATATCCCATCACGCTGACAATTTAGAGGCCCACCAGAATCTCCCTATGAGGAAAAACCGATAAAACCCAGTTATATTCGGTAAGATTTATTTAATTTAAAAAAATCTATCTGTAAATCAAAATGGGGACAGAAATCAAGGAGAAATAGAAAGGAAGAAAGAAAAACAGGAAGAGAAACAGATAAAGAGAAAAACATGGTTATGGGGCAATGAAGAGAAATATTGAAAAGAAAATAAGAGTGAAAAAAAGAGGAGTGATAAGAAATGGAGAAAGAGGTTGACAGGAAGAAAATGACAGAGAAAGTAAAAAGGAAGACTTGCATTTATATAGCCCCTGTCACGACCTCAAGATGTCCCAAAGCGCTTTACAGCCAATTTGCGCACAGCAAGGTCCCACAAACAGCAATGTGATAATGACCAGATAAACTGTTTTTGTTATGTTGATTGAGGGATAAATATTGGTCAGGACACCGGGGAGAACTCCCCTACTCTTCTTCGAAATAGTGCCGTGGTATCTTTTACGTCCACCTGAGAGAGCGGATTGGGCCTCGGTTTAACGTCTCAACTGAAAGGCGGCACCTCCGACAGTGCGGCACTCCCTCAGTACCGCACTGGAGTGCGTCAGCCTAGATTTTTGTGCTCAAGCCTCTGGAGTGGGACTTGAACCCACAACCTTCTGAGGCGAGAGCGCTACTACTGAGCCACGGCTGACACTATGAAGAAACAATGAGGCAGATGGTGTCAGTAAAAACAAGAGGGAGCTGGATGAATGATGGGGGAAGCGATTGAGGGTAATGAGAGATAGAGATATTTTCCAGACCCTGGGACCTGCTGGCTGGACCATAATGGTCTTTTCCAGTCCTGTACATCCCTATGTTCCTGTGCTGAGAGATGAAGAGAAAGAAAAATCAAAATTGAAAAAAAGGGTAAATGCGGCCTCAGGACAGAGGCTTCCCACTGCACTGATAGTCCTCAAGATTGTCAATATCTTCTTCAATCTGTCCATTGAAAGAGAGTATCCAAGATTATTACCTGACAACCAGCAACGATACCATCACCTCCAGCACACACCATGTTTGGTGTGACGTAATAATACCACCATGCGGGCTGGGAACATATTTCATAGGCAACAACCCTGATGGGAGCCTGTTGAAGAGTAGGACTAACTATCCCACCATCTGCATCAAGAAAAAAGATCTACTGTTACTATTGTATTTTTGTCAATCACTTATTATAGTCCACATTTTATTCTGGATAATAATATAGCACCATATTGTCTGTCTGTCTATGGGAACATCGACAATCAGATTGAAGACCATTTGATGGTTTCTAACCATTTGCTTTCCATGTGTACATTCCAGGTTAAGTATTTGTGACCAATGAAGCCAACTTTTTCCTCATTCGTGGAAGATCCTTAAAGGTGTCGGTGGTTTCATTATGCAGATTATTGAAAAATAACTTTCAGATGGGATAGGCTGGGGTTGTTTTCTTTGGAACAGAGGAGGCTGAGGGGAGATTTAATTGAGGTGTATAAAATGATGAGGGGCCGAGATAGAGTGGATAGGAAGGACCTATTTCCCTTAGCAGAGGGGTCAATAACCAGGGGGCATAGATTTAAAGTAATTGGTAGAAGGATTAGAGGGGAGTTGAGGAAAACCTTTTTTCACCCAGAGGGTGGTGGGGGTCTGGAACTCACTGCCTGAAAGGATGGGAGAGGCAGAAACCCTCACCACATTTAAAAAGTACTTGGATATGTACTTGGTGCCATAACCTACAGGGCTACGGACCGAGAGCTGGAAAGTGGGATTAGGCTGGATGGCTCTTTTTCGGCCGGCACGGACACAATGGGCTGAATGGCCTCCTTCTGTGCCGTAAATTTCCATGATTCTACAAGTTGCAAAATTCTATATCCCGATGCATTGCCTTATATGCTCCTACCTCAAACATTTCAAAGCTGTGAGGATTTGAGGAAGCAAACCATGAAGGTGGAGGAAGGACCAAGAAAGGAAAGAAATTAAGAAGAAAACATTCAAATGAAACAAAGGAACCCAGAGAAAAATAGCGCACTCAGGGCAAAAGGCAGCACTGATAATTGCCTAATGCATCTACAGTATGTGTTAACACCCACAGTGTGACAGGATAAGTAAGTGTGGTGAGCAGATTACTCTGAGTGAGAGTTTGTAGGTTTTGGTTTCTGTTTCTAATACCTGTAGGATGGTTGTAATTAAAAGGATGGGATTTTTAATGAGCATTTCTGTAGTTTTAGCAGTCCAGGAAACAGCTGAAAATGCTTTGTGATGTCTCTGTGTCCTTGTACCTCCTTCTCTGGTCAGAATGGCGAGAGAGCAGATTGCCGACTCCTCTATAACTGGCAGTGCCAGTATCATTCTAGTGTTAGAGATTGTGGCCCAAGCTGGGAGAGAGGGATGATATCTTTGGGATTTGTTTCTATCCTCGGACACTGGATGATGTCATTGCTATTTTAGTCCAGCTTTTTAACCCTTAAAGTGCCAGCAGTTTCAAGGAAACTCCAGCCTCCCTGGGCTGATCAGTGTGTTTTGTTTTCGGCTCATGCTAAAACAAGCAATACTTTTGTCAAATTGAAAAACCACAATGAAGAGTCAAGGTCCATAGAACAGGACACTAGCAAGGTTAAAAGAAGAATAAAAGTGAGGATGAAGGCTGCTGAGGAGTATACTGGTGGGTGGCCTAACAGCGCCTAGACAAGTAAACTCAAAGGCCTAGATTTTCTGCTCAAGTTACACTGGCCCTTTAGCTTAACTTGGACAGACGAAGGTGGCTCTCTCCTCATCCCTACTGCTTCTGGGATTTCCTGCCAGGAGTTATGGGGGATATAAAATACATCTGCCTATTTATGTGTGGGTATATTGTAATGATTTGCAAATGATGGAATTACATCATCTGACGCCCTTTTCGAAATTTGACATACTTGTTTCCGTGTCTCTATGTGAAAAGGAAGGCTCTGTTAAAATTTAAATAGCCACAAAGTCTACATTACAACACTCATTGTATAGCTATCAGTATGGAAGATGCTGGTCACTCTATGCCCCCAAGGCCCGTCACGGTCAGTCTCCGTGACCCCGCCAGACCGACTCCCTGGTGGAGGCTGGGGAGCCCAACTGAACAATGCGAAAGACCCCGAGGCCAGAAATCCTTGCAGCAAGCGGAATTCCTATCGTGCCGAAGATGCGGCGGGTGGAAAATCCTGGCCGTCATTTGCACGTGAAGGATTCATTTGTTTTCTGATAAAGCTTTATGATGAACAGGAGAAAAAGACACAAATGCACAGGAATCCCAAATTACCTACTTTGAGTGTAGCCCCAGCCAGTGACGTAACACAGGTAGTCGTTTGTTAAGATGGCACCTGCCTCGGGCAATGCTCCAAGCTGGACATATTGGTTCAGAACAGCATCGCTCTCCAGGTAAAGCACGGCAATGTCATTCCTTCAAAAAAATTATTTTTCTGTATAAATCTCTTTTTTGTGTTTTTTCATCAGTATGCTGCAGGTTCACTTTAAGACTTCGCCCAGTACAGTCAATGGTTTGCGAGTATCTACAGTTAAGCTGAATTATTGATCATGTACAGTTTTATATTCTTTTCTCATTTTTCTTCCCACCTCTCCTGAAGGTACTCAGCCCTGCTGGGGTACTGTTTCACGAGCAGCAGTCACCCTCTGCTACCTCTTGTTATGGCTCAGTGGGCAGGACTCTTGCCTCTGAATCAGAAGGTTGTGGGTTCAAGTCCCACTCCTTGACTTGACCATAAATATCTAGGCTGACACTCCAGTACAGTACTGCGGGAGTGCTGCACTGTTGAAGGTGCTGTCTTTCGGACGAGACGTTAAACCGAGGCCCTGTCTGAAAGCACCTTTCACGACCACCAGACGTCCCTAAGCGCCTTACAGCCAATGAAGTACTTTTTGAAGTGTAGTCACTGTTGTAATGTAGGAAACATGGCAGCCAATTTGCACACAGCAAGCTCCCACAAACAGCAATGTGATAATGACCAGATAATCTGTTTTTTAGTGATGTTGATTGAGGGATAAATATTGGCCAAGACACTGGGGAGAACTCCCCTGATGTTCTTCAAAATAGTGCCGTGGGATCTTTTACGTCCACCTGAGAGAGCAGACAGGGCCTCGGTTTAACGTCTCATGTCTGCTATGCTGTCCTTCCCCAACACACACACACTTTCCCGGGGTCACTAACGACACTGAGGCTAATTGTAGCGCCAGTGCAACTAATGCACGATATGCAATCAATGCAGGAGCACATATATTTCTTATTAGCCCACACAAAACCATGCCGACACTGAGTTACAACTTTTCTATGAGTTTGTAACCTTTTTTAAAGACTGCAGCAGGCAGCAAGGTAGCAGCCATGATGGACTAGATTTTAAAGTGACTGTGGTATCAACAGATTTCTCAGTTATCCAAAGTAGTAATATAGTTACATACCCAATTGCAAGGTCGCCATTCCAGCCTTCGTGGAGAATGATATTTTGAACATTAATGTACTGTTCGGTTCCATCATCCTCATAAATGTTGTGATCACCCAAGACTACACGGTATGACCTACCCGATCTGTTGATTGAAGGAAATAATAAGTCAGTCTAAACAAAAGGGGTGGAATAGATGGCTTCAAGTGCCAAAGTATCTTAATTGGACATTTCTTGCTGGTCAAAAAGAGGGACAAGATCATTAAAGGAACGCCATTATCTGATAGGGGTATGGTAGTATAGTAGTTATGTTATCCAGAGGCCTGGACTAATGATCCGGAGACGAGAGTTCAAACCCCACCACGGCAGCTGGGAATTTAAATCCAGTTAATTAAATAAATCTGGAATAAAAAGCAAGTATCAATCATGGTGACCATGTAACTACTGGATTGTCGTAAAAACCCATCTGGTTCACTAATGTCCTTTAGGGAAGGAAATCTGCCGCCCTTACCCGGTCTGGCCTATATGTGACTCCAGGCCCACAGCAATGTGGTTGACTCTGAAATAGCCTAGCGAGCCACTCAGTTGTATAAGGCCACCACCTTCTCAAGCACAATTAGGGATGGGCAATAAATGCTGGCTTTGCCAGCGATGCCCACATCCCGTGAATGAATAAAAAAATAGCTAGGGCGATACTTCTACTTCTGTTACTCTGCTGGTACACAGCTCCTCATTGGTAATGGTGAGCTGTGCTCATTTTCAGTTTTCTTTGGGATTTTAAAGAACTAATTTTATCCGGTGCTAAATGACAAAGGTTTTGCAGTCACTTTTATTGGCAAGTGGGAGAAACTGTTGATAAAAACTGTGCTAGAGATTGCAAATAAGGCTTGTTGTTTTATACGGTGAACTATTGAAAATCATGCACTGTCTTCTAAGGATCTGCTAGAAATCCTTCAGGACTTTTATTAGGTCACACACAGATTACCCAAAGGGTCTTAGGAGTTGTAAGGCTTTTTATTAAAGAGCTACAGTTTTAAAGCATAATCAGATATTACATGTGGTTAAGATAAGTATAATAGACATACAACCCGTGACAGTAGAGAGCGAACTACGACTCCCGAAACGGAATGCCACGACCGGACGGATAGATGCCCGATGAGACAGCGTTAAGGTCTTGGGTCAGCGGGTCTCTGCAGCCGGTAACAACAGTCACTTCTGTTGATTCGTCCCTCGAGCTGTTGGAGGTGTTAGGCATAAGCCGGCATTGGTTTCCACCTCAGAGGCTAAACTTGGTCAAGGTGTTAGGCCTGAGCCAGCATTGATTTCCACCTCAAAGAAGCCTTCGCCCCTCGCTGTCTGATTCCCTCTCTCGGTCGTCTATATTTATAGTTATTTCGGTGGGCTGGTGATTACCTGGTGTCAATCATTTGTTCCCCATCTATAATCAAATTGTGAAGCGGGAAGGCCTCCCTTGCCGTCCCTTCCCAGACTGATACCTGGGACCTGGGATGGCAGGAATGACGTATGAGGAGAGATTGGGTCGATTAGGCTTATATTCACTAGAGTTTAAAAGAATGAGAGGGGATCTCATTGAAACTTATAAAATTCTAACAGGACTAGACAGACTAGATGCAGGAAGGATGTTCCTGATGGCCGGGGAGTCCAGAACCAGGGGTCACAGTCTAAGGATAAGGGGTAAGCCATTTAGGACAGAGATGAGGAGGAATTTCTTCACCCAGAGAGTGGTGGACCTGTGGAATTCTCTACCACAGAAGGCAGTTGAGGCCAATTCATTAAATATATTCAAGAAGGAGTTAGATATATTTCTTAAGGCTGAAGGGATCAAGGGTTATGGGGAGAAAGCAGGGACAGGGTGTGGTAAACCACTGTCGTTCACTGTGTTCACTATTGTTGTTGTTGTTGTTGTTGTCGTTCACTCTTGTTTCACTGTTATACCTGACTATGCCTCAGCTGACTCCGCCCTTGGCTACCTGGTATAAGGACGGCTGCACGGCAGCTCTCTGCCATTCGGTCGTCCACTAGAGGCATAGTCCTGATCTGTTTGTAGTTGCATTCAGTAGTTAATAAAAGCCTGTCGTTCTGAACTCTACTCAGCCTTTTATTAGAATCGATAGCGCATCAATTTTATTAACTACTGACAAAAAAAAATAAAATAACGATGCTGCAGATACTTAAGATCAAGTGCCTGGAACTCGACCCGCAAGAACCGGACTTGCCTGCTAAGTTCTCACACTGGTTGAACTGTTTTGAGTCTTTTCTGGCTGCATCCGGCGAGACCGTCGCCACCGACGCCGACAAGCTCAGGGTGCTGAATTCGAAAGTAAACCACCGAGCTTTTGCCCTTATCCGGGACGCTACGAGCTACCAGGGGGCTATCGACATTTTAAAGGAACAATATGCACGCCCGGTCAACTATGTTTACGCAAGACATCTCCTGGGGTCCCGCAAACAACAGCCTGGGGAACCCACAGAAGCATACATACGGGCGCTGAAGGAACTCGGCCGAGCCTGCGAATGCAAGCAAGTATCAGCCACGGAACATACGGAGGAGCTCATCCGGGACGCCCTCGTTGCGGGCCTCAGGCCCACTCACACACGGCAGCGACTGCTGGAAAGTAGCGAGCTCGACCTGAAGAAGGCGATTTCACTCACCCTTTCGTTGGACGTAGCCCATCAGAACATGGAGGCCTACTCCCCGGACCGCGCGGCCGCCTCGTGGATGTCGCGGCCGCCGCCATCTTGGGACGTGGCACCGCCCCGGGCCCCAGCCCCAACTGCTGCAGCGATGTCCCGCCTGAGCCAGAAATGTTATTTCTGTGGCCAAACCAAACACCCCAGGGCGCGCTGCCCGGCGAAAAACGCTGTCTGCTCTGCCTGCGGTAAGAAGGGACACTACGCTGGCGTCTGCAGAAGTCAGAAGACCCCTACCTTCAGCAGCGCCACTTGCGATTCGTGGGAGCGGCCATCTTGCCTTCCTCCAGCCTCGTGGGGATCGGGATCGTCATGGGCGCCGCCATTTTGTCCTTCTTCTCCGACGCCGCCATTTTGTCCGCCATTTTGCCAACGGGCCCCCGACTCACCCACCGCCTCACCGGGGTTTTACAGCGACGCTCCCGACTCCACAGCGGCCTCCATTACACTGGATCAATCCAGACCCCATCAGCTAGCCAGGTCCACGATGGACATCCAGGTAAATGGCCGCGCCACAACTTGCCTTTTTGATTCCGGGAGCACGGAGAGCTTCATACACCCTGATACGGTACGGCATTATTCCCTCTCGGTCCTGCCAGCGCGCCATCGGATCTCCATGGCCTCAAAATCTCACTCAGCAGACGTCGGCGGCTACTGCGTAGTGACCCTTTCGGTGAGGGGCTCCGTTTATAAAAATGTAAAGCTCTTCGTCCTGCCACATCTCTGCGCTGCCGTTCTGCTGGGGTTGGACTTTCATTGTCACTTTAAGAGTGTCACCTTGACATACGGTGGACCTTTTCCCCCACTCACTGTCTGCAACCAGCAGTTTTTAAATTGCCCACCGCGCCCCACCTGTAGTCTCTCCACCCTCAAAATCACCCCCCCACCCCTGTTCACTAACCTCACCCGCGACTGCAAGCCTATCGCCACAAAGAGCAGGCGATACAGCACCGGGGACAGATCCTTTATAAGATCTGAGGTGACGCGGCTCCTGAAGGAGGGGATTATTGAGGGTAGTACCAGCCCCTGGCGAGCTCAGGTGGTAGTCGTTAAGACCGGCAACAAGCAGCGCCTGGTCATCGACTACAGCCAGACAATCAACAAGTACACCCAGTTGGACGCATACCCTCTCCCCCGCATAGCCGACATGGTTAATAAGATAGCGCAATATCGCGTTTTCTCGACCATTGACCTCAAGGCAGCATACCACCAAATCCCTATCCGCCCTGAGGACCGCCAGTACACAGCTTTCGAGGCAAACGGCCGTCTTTTTCACTTCCTCAGGGTTCCTTTCGGCGTCACCAACGGTGTCTCCGTCTTCCAGAGGGAGATGGACTGGATGGTCGACGAGAATGCGTTACAGGCCACGTTTCCCTACCTGGACAACGTGACCATCTGCGGCCATGACCTGCAGGACCATGACGCCAACCTTGATAAGTTCCTTCGCACGGCCCAACTCCTAAACCTCACGTACAACAAGGAAAAGTGCATATTCCGCACAACCCGCCTCGCTATCCTTGGCTGCGTGGTGGAACACGGAGTCATCGGTCCTGACCCTGACCGGATGCGCCCCCTGATGGAACTTCCCCTGCCCCACTGTCTCAAGGCCCTCAAAAGGTGCCTGGGCTTCTTTTCCTATTACGCCCAGTGGGTCCCTCATTATGCGGAGAAAGCCCGTCCACTTATCAAGTCCACTTCCTTTCCCCTGACGGCGGAGGCCCGCTCAGCCTTTCACCGTATAAAAGATGACATTGCCAAGGCCACCATGCACTCGGTGGACGAGTCCATCCCCTTCCAGGTGGAGTGCGATGCATCCGACTTTGCCCTGGCCGCTACCCTTAACCAGGCGGGAAGACCCGTGGCCTTCTTTTCACGAACCCTCCAGGGCTCCGAACTCAGACACTCCTCTGTGGAAAAGGAGGCCCAGGCCATTGTGGAGGCGGTGCGCCACTGGCGGCACTACCTGGCTGGAAAACGATTTACCCTGCTTACTGACCAGCGTTCAGTCGCTTTCATGTTCAATAATAAGCAGAGGGGCAAAATCAAAAATGACAAGATTTTGAGGTGGAGAATTGAACTTTCCACCTACAATTACGACATCTTGTACCGGCCCGGGAAACTCAACGAACCCTCAGATGCTCTATCGCGAGGCACATGCGCCAACGCACAGATCGATAGACTACGGGGCCTCCACAACGACCTCTGCCACCCGGGGGTCACCAGGTTCTTCCACTTCATCAAGGCCCGCAACCTGCCTTACTCCATCGAGGAGGTCAGGACCATGACCAGGAGCTGCCCAGTCTGTGCAGCGTGCAAGCCGCGCTTCTATATGCCTGACAGAGCAAACCTGATCAAGGCCACCCGCCCCTTTGAGCGCCTGAGTGTCGACTTTAAAGGGCCCCTCCCCTCCTCTGACCGTAATGTGTACTTCCTCAACATAGTTGATGAGTACTCCCGTTTCCCTTTCGCCATCCCCTGCCCGGACATGACCACCGCTACGGTCATTAAATGCCTGCACAACCTCTTTGCTTTGTTCGGTTTTCCCAGCTATATTCATAGCGACCGGGGCTCGTCCTTCATGAGCGATGAACTCCGTCAGTACCTGCTCATGAGAGGTATTGCCTCAAGCCGGACCACCAGCTACAACCCCCGGGGGAACGGACAGGTTGAAAGAGAGAACGCGACGGTCTGGAAGGCGGCCCTCCTAGCCTTAAAATCTAGGGGCCTTCCGACCTCCCGTTGGCAGGATGTCCTACCTGATGCGCTCCACTCCATCCGGTCACTGCTGTGTACTGCCACCAACGCCACCTCCCATGAGCGAATGTTCGTTTTTCCCCGGAGGTCCACATCCGGTACCTCACTACCACACTGGCTGACGTCCCCAGGGCCCGTCCTGCTGAGGAAGCATGTAAGGTCCCACAAAACGGCTCCCCTGGTAGAGAAGGTTCACCTCCTCCATGTCAACCCCCAGTACGCCTACGTGGCATACTTGGACGGGCGGGAGGATACAGTCTCCATTAGAGATCTGGCACCCTCGGGGTCCACTGACCCGTCACCATTGCCCTCCACCACGACCCCCTTCGACACGGCCCAAAATTCAGTAGACCCAATTCTCACCCCTGTCCATTCCACCCTAGTAGACGGCATGCCGCGACCCCAGGACCCGCCGGAGTCCACTCGCCCACCCAACACCAAAGGGGACGATACGCCGGTGCTCGATCCCGTTCAAGACGCGTCGTTGGAAGCTGTACCATCTCAACCGTCGCCACGAAGATCTTGACGGCAAACGAGGCCGCCCGACAGACTCACCTACTCGAACTTTTGATACACTTCACCCCGCCGGACTTAATTTTAAACGAGGGGTGAATGTGGTAAACCACTGTCGTTCACTGTGTTCACTATTGCTGTTGTTGTTGTTGTTGTCGTTCACTCTTGTTTCACTGTTATACCTGACTATGCCTCAGCTGACTCCGCCCTTGGCTACCTGGTATAAGGACGGCTGCACGGCAGCTCTCTGCCACTCGGTCGTCCACTAGAGGCATGGTCCTGATCTGTTTGTAATTGCATTCAGTAGTTAATAAAAGCCTGTTGTTCTGAACTCTACTCGGCCTTTTATTAGAATCGATAGCGCATCACGGGGTACTGAATTTGGATGATAGCCATGAGCTCATTGAATGGTGGAACAGGCTCGAGGGGCCGAATGGCCTACTCCTGCTCCTATCTTCTATGTTTCTGCATGGCTGATGAGGCCTCCCTCTTATCTTCCTGAGGAATGTTTTGTTATGTTTCTTGAAGAACATTTCATGACTTCTTGGCTCCATTTTGTCTAACTATTATTCCACCACCCTGTGTTGTCTTGCATTTTGCAATCCCCTTATCACTTCCATTTGTCTTTTGGTGCTTGTTATTTGACCTTTCTGGCATTCCAGCCATCTGTTCCCGGCTGCATTTCAGTTTGTTTTCAGTCTCCGTTCTAAGAATTAAAACCCCATCTTTGAATTTAACAGCTATTTCTGTCAATGTCCGTGGAAGGAATGGACTTGATGGGCCGAATGGCCTTTTCTGGTGCTGTAACCTCTTACAAAAGTGCACAATATAGACAGGTTGGAAAGAAAGTGAGCTGGAGAAAGGGAGGGAAGTGGGAAGAGAAAGAGACAAAACCTTCAGAAAAAGGAGAAAGCACACAGGTTTCTAAACCACAAAGGCAGAAAAGATTGAGAATGCTTCATAGAAACATAGAAGATAGGAGCAGGAGTAGGCCATTCGGCCCCTCTAGCCTGCTCCGCCATTCAATGAGATCATGGCTGATCATCCAAATTCAGTACCCTGTCCCTGCCTTCTCCCCATATCCCTTGATCCCTTTAGCCTCAAGAAATATATCCAACTCTTTCTTGAATATATTTAATGAACTGGCCTCCACCGCCCTCTGTGGCAGAGAATTCCACAGGTTCACCACTCTCTGGGTGAAGAAATTCCTCCTCATTTCAGTCCTAAATGGCTTACCCCTTATCCTTAGACTATGACCCCTGGTTCTGGACTCCCCGGCCATCAGAAACATCCTTTCTGCATCTAGTCTGTCCAGACCTGACAGAATTTTATAGGTTTCGATGAGATCCCCTGTGAATCTTCTAAACTCCAGTGAGTATAAGCCCAATCGACACAATCTCTCCTCAATCTCTCCTCATACGTTTCACACAATGCAGTGAGACTGGCACAGACATGGGACAGGTTGCACGTTCATAGTAATCCTGCTGTTAATCTGTCAAAGAGTGTCAATCAAAATCATTCACTTGTCAACACAATGAGCAGCAGTCAGCACCCATCGGTGGCGAATCAGGGTGCCTCCACAGGTGTGGTACCAGTAACCAGCGAAACCTTGAAGGGAAACCTGTAAAAAAAAAGGATTGGATTGGTCATACACTAATATTATGCATTCAAAACACACGGGGCTTCACATTTATGCAGAAAATATTGCTAACAAAGCTGTGTGAAAAATATTACAGTGTGGAAAATTATTGAATTGTGTTGGATCCTCAAATAAAGACCCAGGTTTGAATTAAAGGGGTAGAGATTCATTCTGGGTGGTAGCACAAAGCGTGTGGTATCAAATGGGCTGTTATACTCCCTGCCCGATATTCAGTTCCATCGACTTCATATCTGAATATCAAGCGGGCACATAACAGGCGGAAGAGGCGCTCCCACCCAAAACAAATTTCTACCTCCTAGTCTTTACAGACATTTTCCTACATAACACCTCTGTAAAATAATTCATTGTATGCGAATTGCATTTATGACGTTTCGGAGACTTGATGAGATGCAATGTAAATGCAATTTTATTTTGCTTGTACTTCTCTGGGGCTAACATTGCCATTCTCCCTGGAATGTTGATAGGAGGGAGTTTGTACTGAGGGCAACTTTATATCCAGTAGAACTTGCAGCTTCACCAAGGAGCAATATTGATACATAGAAACACAGAAACATAGAAGATAGGAGCAGGAGTAGGCCATTCGGCCCCTCGAGCCTGCTCCGCCATTCAATGAGATCATGGCTGATCATCCAAATTCAGTACCCTGTCCCTGCTTTCTCCCCATATCCCTTGATCCCTTTAGCCTCAAGAAATATATCCAACCCTTTCTTGAATATATTTAATGAACTGGCCTCCACCGCCCTCTGTGGCAGAGAATTCCACAGGTTCACCACTCTCTGGGTGAAGAAATTCCTCCTCATTTCAGTCCTAAATGGCTTACCCCTTATCCTTAGACTGTGACCCCTGGTTCTGGACTCACCGGCCATCAGAAACATCCTTTCTGCATCTAGTCTGTCCAGACCTGACAGAATTTTATAGGTTTCGATGAGATCCCCTCTCAATCTTCTAAACTCCAGTGAGTATAAGCCCAATTGACACAATCTCTCCTCGTACGCCATTCCTGCCATCCCAGGTATCAGCCTGGTGAATCTTCGCTGCACTCCCTCCATGGCAAGAACGTCCTTCCTCAGGTAAGGTGACCAAAACTGCACACAATACTCAAGGTGCGGTCTCACCAAGGCCCTGTACAACTGCAGCAAGACATCCTTGTTCTTGTACTCGAACCCTCTTGCTACGAAGGCCAACATACCATTTGCCGCCTTAACCGCCTGCTGCACCTGCATGCTTACCTTCAGCGACTGGTGCACAAGAACACCCAGGTCTCTTTGCACTTCCCCTTCTCCCAATCTATTGTCATTCAAATAATAACCTGCCGTCCTGTTTTTGCCACCAAAGTGGATAACCTCACATTTATCCACATTATAGTGCATTTGCCATGTTTCTGCCCAATCACCCAACCTGTCCAAATCGTACTGGAGTTTCATGACATCCTCCTCACAGCATACCCTCCCACCCAGCTTTGTGTCGTCTGCAAATTTGGAGATATTACATCCAATTCCCTCGTCCAGATCATTAATATATATTGTGAACAGCTGGGGTCCTAGGACCGATCCTTGCGGTACCCCACTCGTCACTGCCTGCCACTCGGAAAACGACCCGTTTATTCCAACTCTTTGCTTTCTGTCCGCCAACCAGTTCTCTATCCAAGTCAATACCTTGCCCCCAATCCCATGTGCCTTAATTTTGCACGCTAACCTCTTATGCGGGACCTTATCGAAAGCCTTCTGAAAGTCCAAATACACCACATCCACTGGTTCTCCCTTATCTATTTTACCAGTTGCATCCTCAAAAAATTCCAGTAGATTAGTCAAGCATGATTTACCTTTTGTAAATCCATGTTGACTTTGTCCGATCCTGTCACTGCTTTCCAAGTGCTCTGCTATTACATCTTTTATAATGGACTCTAGCATTTTCCCCACTACCGATGTCAGGCTTACCGGTCTATAATTCCCCGCTTTTTCTCTGCCACCTTTTTTGAATAGTGGGGTAACATTAGCTACCCTCCAATCCATGGGTACTGTTCCAGGGTCTATCGAGTTCTGGAAGATGACCAGCAATGCATCTACTATTTCTAGGGCCACTTCCTTAAGTACCCTGGGATGTAGATTATCAGGCCCTGGGGATTTATCGGCCTTCAGTCCCATCAATTTTCCTAACACCATTTCCCTACAAATACTGATTTCTTTCAGTTCCACCCTTTCATCAGACCCTATGTTCCGCGGTATTTCTGGGAGGTTATTTATGTCCTCCTTTGTGAAGACAGAACCAAAATATGTATTTAGTTGGTCTGCCATTTCTTTGCTCCCCATTATAAATTCCCCCGATTCTGACTGCAAGGGACCTACGCTTGACTTCACCAATCTTTTTCTCTTTACATATCTATAAAAGCTTTTACAGTCAGTTTTTATGTTCCCTGTCCATGTAGATAGCCAGGAATTCAACTACCCTGTCGTATTTTCCAAGGGGATATTGTGGACCCAAGAGAATATAGAGGGAAAAAAGGGACATAGAAAGATACTGAGCCGTGTAGACCAAGAAGGTCCCAGTTTTGTTCTGGTCTGTGCTGAGTTAGCTGGTTTCAGCTGAGACTGCGGTGAGGGAGCTGCAATTTGCCTCAGCGCCCCTGGGTTAGGGAGGGGGTGGGGGGTGGGGGGTAACCAGCCAGGGCTCCTGCTCCTGATTGCTGTCCAGTGATGGCCTACAGCATGTGTGACATGAATCAGTCATTCATGAAAGAAAGACTTATGAAATAATACTGAGCGGCCTGCGGGTGGCGCTGTCCAGGGAGAGTATAAATACTCGGGCACGGGCCCAGCTTGCGCAGGACATTCTTAACAGGAACTAGTGAAGGACACAACTAGACCTCCATGTTGTAAAACAGTTGATTAAAGCTTTGTTTAACGCTTAGACCAAGTGCCTAGTAGTTTTCTTACATCAATGTGCATGTCAGGTGGGCATGGGATCAGTGCCTTTTGGGGAGGGGGAGGGGGGATGTAAGGAGATAAGAGGTCACTGAAAATTGTATGAAAAGAATTTGGTCAAATATTGTTTGAAAGTCATTTCAATGTTCCTACTGCTTCCTAAGGCCTTAGTGTAAGACTGTTGTGGGAGCCTTTCAGAAGCACGGAAAGTTGGTGAAGGGGCTCATTAACTCAAATTCTTTCATTCGCTGTAAGTTTACTGAGTGCTGATGGTAATCCATGTTGGTGTCTAGGAACGGTTGTATTTTTCATACCTGCCATGGCCATGCGTTGCGACTTGCCTCGGTCCCTCCAATGACACGTTCGTCTTGAGAACAGAGCCCTGTATACATTGAGGGGATGAAATGTTTTCACTACAATCTCTACTGACAGACTTTTACTGACTTAAACTTTAATCTATGCAATCAGGAAGTCTGTAAAAGGCACTGTATCCCGCTAGCAATGTGGCAAATCAAACTTCAAGGACTCCCAGTCCAGGTCAGGTATGATAAAGCCCCTGTACTGCAGAATTGGCCAACTTTTTTTCTTCATGGATCAATGGATCACAAGAGCACTGGATAATTGTGGATGAGGAAGGCCAGTTGGTCCATCTTAGTTCATCCATTGAGAAAGACCCTAAAGTCTCTCGTTTGTAGCATGCAGTTTGTTCTTAAATGATTCCAGGGTTGTTGTCTCCTCTGCTCTATCCAAGGCACAAGTCAGGAGTGTGCTGAAATACTCTCCACTTGCCTGGATGAGCCCAGCTCCAAAAACACACAAGAAGCTCGACACCATCCAAGACGAAGCAGCCCGTTTGATTGTCAACCCATCCACCATCTTAAACATTCACTCCCTCCACCACTGGCGTACTGTGGCTGCAGTGTGTACCATCTCCAAGATGCACTGCAGCAACTCGCCAAGGCTTCTTCGGCAGCACCTCCCAAACCCGCGACCTCTCCCACCTAGAAGGACAAGGGCAGCAGGCCCTCCAAGTTCCCCTCCAAGTCACACACTATCCTGACTTGGAAATATATCGCCGATCCTTCATCGTCGCTGGGTCAAAATCCTGGAACACTCTCTCTAAAAAGCACTGTGGGAGCACCTTCACCACACGGACTGCAGCGGTTGAAGAAGGCGGCTCACCACCACCTTCTCAAGGGCAATTAGGGATGGGCAATAAATGCTGGCCTTGCCAGCGACAGCCACATCCCCTGAATGAATTGAAAAAAAGAGTCCATTCCGTGTATTGATCACTCTCTGTGTGAATAAGAACTCCCTTGTTATCGGTCCTAAATTTGCCTTTTACTAGTTTGAACCTGCATCCTCTTGTCCTACTCCTGCAATTTAATATCCAACAATGAGGCAACAGCGCTAAGAACAGCCCCTTTGCAAACCTCTAGTCCCAAGAAATTCAACCGAACCAAACTGGCAAATAGGGAAAATCAGCACAAATAGGATGGAGTTTACTGGGCTTTGAAACCTGCTTGCCAGGCTTCAGGGGCTCTGTGTGACCTTAAGGCCGAAAGCCGCAAGTTAAACACCCATACTGCACTCTACCCAGCCTCAGAAAAGCCGAATGCGACATTTCCATCTCCCATATTACCCATCGTTGTGGCCTGAGTGAGATTGTCAATTTATACTAATTATGGGCAGTTTTGTGCTGTGAACTTGTTTCCCCTCAGGAACTGAATTGAGACTGCCCCGAACACGTTTCACATATTAGAGCCTTGCAGCCAGCAGAGGGTGCACTTACACTTCAGTTACTGGCAGGAGGCTGAAAACTGCAGTTCATGGCCCTGAAAATCTGCAACGTTTTTTGGCAGATTCGGGGTGGCCAGGTACCAGTGGGGGTGGAAATTGGGGCAGGACTCGGTTATGCTGGGGCTCCACCCCGTTCTGTGATGTACTGGGGTTACCTGTTGGCGTGGGGGGCAAGCGGTTCTTGCGTTTACCCCTTTGCAGCCTGATGGAGGCAGGGCTGGCAGAATGACCTGCTCAAATTCCTGCTAATCCTGTCTCTGGTGCCACTGATTACATCGAGTTACATCGAGTCTGCAGCACAGAAACAGGCCATTCGGCCCAACTGGTCTGTGCCGGTGTTTATGCTCCACGCGAGCCTCCTCCCACCCTTCTTCATCTAACCCCATCAACATATCCTTTTATTCCTTTCTCCCTCATGTGTTTATCGAGCTTCTTCTTAACTGCATCTATGTTATTCGCCTCGACCACTCCTGCAAGAGACAGGCATCCAATACTTCACAGCTGCAGAGGTGGGGCCCACAGGATTGTTTCAAGACCTGGGAGAGTCAATCAAAGGAGCCCATGGCAAGGAGTAAGCAGCCTTCCTGCAAAGGGGGCCATTTTTATAATTTACTAATACTTTTCAGCCAGCTTTGCCTCCAAGCAACTGGCCATTGGACGACGAAGTCCAACACCGCCTTCAGTGTGCCAGTGCAGCCTTCAGTCACCTGAGGAAGAGAGTGTTTGAAGACCAGGACCTCAAACCTGGCACTAAGCTCATGGTCTACAGAGCAGCAGTGATACCCGCCCTGCTGTATGTCTCAGAGACATGGACCATGTACAGCAGGCACCTCAAAGCACTGGAGAGGTACCACCAACGCTGCCTCCGCAAGATCCTGCAAATCCATTGGCAGGATAGGCGCACCAACGTCAGTGTTCTTGCTCAGGCCAACATCCCCAGCATCGAAGCTTTGACCACGCTCAATCAGCTCTGATGGACGGGTCACATTGTCCGCATGCCCGATACGAGACTCCCAAAACAAGCGCTCTACTCGGAGCACCGGCACGGCAAGAGAGCCCCAGGTGGACAGAGGAAACGCTTCAAGGACACCCTCAAAGCCTCCTTGAAAAAGTGTAACATCCCCATCGACACCTGGGAATCCCTGGCCCAAGACCGCACAAAGTGGAGGAGAAGCATCTGGGAAGGCGCCGAACACCTCGAGTCTCTTCGCTGGGAGCAAGCGGAAGCCAAGCGCAGGCAGCGCAAGGAGCGCACGTCAACCCAAGCACCCCACCCACCCGCCCCTTCAACCACCGTCTGCCCCACCTCTGACAGAGACTGTAGGTCCCGCATTGGACTCATCAGTCACCTGAGAACTCATTCTTAATGTGGAAGCAAGTCATCCTCGGCTCCGAGGGACTGCCTAAGAAGAAGATTGCCGACATTTCCTGCCTCACCCTTTCACACCTAGCGGGCATCCAACCTGTGTCAATACTGGTGCGTGCACCCACTAACAGGTGAAAGAACAGGTAACCTCAAGCCCCAGAGGTAAAAAGTCAGTATTGTAACCTCTGCAGCGCCCAGTCTCCCAACTGTATTTCTCCAGTTACCAATCGGAGGGGGTCCAAATCAAACTGAAACAAACTGGATGGCTCCAAACTGAATACAAACCTCATAAGTACTTTATGGTTTGTTGTGTCATCTGACTCCTTTGCTTTGCTATTGCCTTGTAACACACCCTATCTGTGCACTATACATACATATTAACATTCACTAACTTTCAGGTCAGTCACAAGTATAGCTGCTTCTGACACGAGAAATGTGGTGGAAGAGCAACAATAATAGCAGGTGAAATAACTGAAGTTGTACATACCGAGCAGGGCAAGGCTTGCTAAAATCACCAGTCGCAACATCATGGCCGTTGTGCTGTGGGAGCTCTTGACTGCGCTGCGTGGCATTTATAGCCAGATTATATCAGACACCCTATGGAAACTGGATCAACTTCCAGTTCATTTACTAACTGTGATAAAGTCAGCAATGTTTAAATGTTCTGATTAATAGCAACCGAACAAGCATTGGACATGATTAGTGGCTGAAAGTATCTGATAATGTGAGAAAATCCACAGGTGACCTCAGTCTCCTTTCCAAACAATAAATGAGTAAATGTGCCTTGGTCAGGTAAACTAAGAACGTTACACCATTTTAATAATGCAGATATTGTTTATCTCTCCTACCCTTATCTGAGGAAGGATGTTCTTGCCATGGAGGGAGTGCAGCGAAGATTCACCAGACTGATACCTGGGATGGCAGGAATGACGTATGAGGAGAGATTGGGTCGATTGGGCTTATAGTCGCTGGAGTTTAGAAGAATGAGAGGGGATCTCATTGAAACTTTTAAAATTCTAACAGGACTAGACAGACTAGATGCAGGAAGGATGTTCCCGATGGCTGGGGAGTCCAGAACCAGGGGTCACAGTCTAAGGATAAGGGGTAAGCCAATTAGGACAGAAATGAGGAGGAATTTCTTCACCCAGAGAGTGGTGAACCTGTGGAATTCTCTACCACAGAAGGCAGTTGAGGCCAATTCATTAAATATATTCAAGAAGGAGTTGGATATATTTCTTAAGGCTAAAGGGATCAAGGGATATGGGGAGAAGGCAGGGACAGGGTACTGAGTTTAGATGATCAGCCATGATCTCATTGAATGGCGGAGCAGGCTCGAGGGGCCGAATGGCCTACTCCTGCTCCTATCTTCTATGTTTCTATGTTACCCATTTCTTGGTCTCCCCATGTGCCATCGTTGGTCAAGAGGACCTGCTCCCAGTCCTATGCCAATGCTACTCTAACCCCTTGGTAGGAAGTGTGTGAGTCAAAACCAGGATGGCTCTCCCACTGATCTGTCTTCCCCCTTGTGGGATGGTGCCTCTCTCTGTATGGTGTTTCTCTATAAAAGTATAGTGAAGAGTGGTAAGGTTATGGGGTATAGTAGTGTAGTGGTTGTGGTCTTGGATGAGCAACTTGGCGGTTCTGAGTTCTAATCTCGCATGGTAAGTTGTGAAATTGAATTCAATGATTCTTGTAATTTTGTGGGCAGGCACCAGAACTGAAATGACAATGAAAGCTGCCAGCTTGTCATTAAAAAAACTTAATGTCCTTCAGGGAACGGAACTTGCTACCCCGACCGGGTCTGGCCTACATGTGACTTCAATCCCACATGACCTGGTTAACTCTGAGGTAGCCTAGCAAGTCACTCAGTCATACCACAATTGCTTCAAGAAGGTCCACCACCTCCTTCTGAGGGCAATAAGTGTGGCCTTGCCAGCAACGCCCATATCTTGAGAACAAATATTTTAAAAAGTTGTGGGTGCCAACCAGTTTCTTACTAGTCTGTTATGCTGTGTGTAAGTATTCCTGTGTCACCCAGGTCACCTCTGATACAGGTATTACTGAGTGAGCAGTTCACCTCAAAATTGGATTCACTGCTCACAAGTGTTCACTAAAAGAATTGACTATCATTCAAGTGTCCTGCTCATTTAAATAATCACACACTAGAAAAAAGTAAAAGGGGCTTTTATAGAATTGAGCTTAGTCAGCACGCAGCACGCAGAGTGAACGGCACAGAGGGGGTGGGAAGGGCTACAAGTGGCTCAAGTTTCTCCAGGATAGAGATGGGAAAAAGTTGGCCATGACTCACTCTCTTGAACCCTTTGTTCGAAGTGCACGTGAGTGCGCACTGGAGAGGACAGGATTGGGTTCGGCTGTGGTGTTGCCTGCTGATACTTAGGGCTCGAATTTCCAAGCCCCGTGGAGGCGGGTTTGGAGGCAGGAGTGGTGGGAAAATTGCAGAATCGGGGGGCAGGAACCCATCCCGCCCCCAATCCGCCTCCGTGCCAATGTCCCAGGAGGCGGGTATCCGACCTGTGCTGGGAACCGCCACCCCGAGGCGGGAAGGGGATTAGTGCCAATTAACTGCCTGTTAACAGGTAGTTAACAGGCAGTTTTTTGCCTAATCCCTATTTTTAGCCCTAAAGTGTGGCCTTCCCGACGGCGCCGAACCACGCCAAGTTAGCGAGGCGGACCGTCGGTCTGAAGGGGTTGGAGGGGTCGCGATGTCCATTGTGCAGGTGAGTGATGGGTGCATGTGTGCAGAGGTAAGTGTGTGAGGTAAGTGTCAAGTGTTTTAATAAGTTTTACTTACCTTTACTTTCTCCTGCAGGCTTCCTTCCGTCAGTTCTCGGGAGTCCCTCAGTTCACCGTCACAGAAAGCAGAATGGCCGCTGAACTGTCAAAAGCTCGTGACAGATGAAATGTCAATCACTGACATCACCAGTAACCAGGTGTCCCTTAATTGGCCTGCTGAGCCCGCTGGGTCAATCACGGGAAAATCGCGTGGGTTGGCCACAAGTCGATGGAGGCGGGACTACAACCCAAAAAGTGGGAGTCCCGCCTCCATCACGTCCCCATTGACAAAATCCAGCCCTTACTGTTCAAAGTCACTGCTGGGGAATGAACACCTGGGTGAGATGCAGAAGAGCTGCCACAGCTAGTAGAATCACAAGTCAGCACTTTCAGGAGACAGACAACACTGTGATTGGATATTATAAAACAACAAGGTCTAATTAAAGGGGTATTGCCTTAGTAATGTGACTTTCAGTCCATTTTACCAAGTTTATAAACAGGGACATTGAATAGAGCAATTGGTGATGTGATTTAGCATCACATCACCGGTCATGTCTGTGCTGAAAAGCAAAATATATAGGCCTAGAAATTGGTTATAGCCCCGCGTGGGGCGGTAGAGATGGCGCGGCGCTCGTTTTTTCGCCAGGCGAGACTTAGCGCCACCTACCGCGATATTGGGTCGTAGCGCCCCTATGGTGATCACGCCGCTAAATCAGTCGTTGCGCGGTCGACTTAAGGCGCTAACATGGCGGCACAACCGAATATCGGGGCGGGCGAGTTCAGCGCATGTGCAATCACTCATTGCTGATCACGAGAGAGTCAGGAGGCGGCCAGCTCTTAAAGGGGTGGGTCCAGAGGGATCAGCAGCCATAGTGTGCGAGCAAATATCCTGAATTTCGGAGCAGACTCAAAGTGGGCGCTAAAACTAACATGACCATGGAGAGGCCACGACAACGGTCAGAGCGCTTCACCAACGAGGCCCTGGATGCATTGGTGGGGGCAGTGGACAGCCATCGAGCGGTCCTTTACGCCGACGATGGCAGGTGGCCCTCACAGCAGGATTACCGCAGGGCATGGAGGACCATCGCTCAGAGGGTCAACTCCAGCAGCCTGGTGCTGAGGACACCGCTGCAGTGTCGCAAGAAATTCAACGACCTCACTCGGGTCGTCAGGGTAAGTGATGGTTTTTATGTCCTGCTCATGCCGCCTTCTGCAGCTGACTTTATGGCCACTGGAAGCGCCATGCCCCACTGGCCATCTGTCAGCAGGCACCTATGCTCCTTTCTGGGAACACACTTGTGCATACAGCTGAGGCCATGATGTTAGGGCTATTCAACCAAGGGGGGCATGACATGACAGCTGAGGCCATGATGTTAGGGCTATTCAACCAAGGGGGGCATGACATGACAGCTGAGGCCATGATGTCTCATCATATCCCGTCCTTTCTCCTGCAGGCCAAAGTGGCAAGGAATCGCCGTCTGCAGCTCCAGACCGGTGGAGGACCTGCAGTCCTGCAGCCCCTGACTGATCTCGAGGAGCGCGTACAACAGATAGTTGGAGGTCGCCTTACGGGGCCTGTCACCGCTGCAGCAGCCGACCCCATTTTGCCCGGCAATGGTAAGGTTATGACCTTTTGCATCTGTCTCCTTCCACTTGTAACCACCCCCCTGGCAAGCCTTGTCACCCTGGACACATGTTATAGCATTGCACCATTCATGCTTCCCTTGCTGCCAACCTCCCCTCTCGCTAAAGCCACTCTTCAACCTCCCTGCTTTCAGATCCTGCTTCACCAGATGGGGAGGCGCGCCCTGATGCAAACACTTCCTCAGACTCCGGAGACGACCAGCTGGAGGAAGCCGGACCATCAGTCCCAGCCTCAGGGGAGGCAGCTCGCCATCACAGTGGTGATAGTTCCTCCCTGGAGGGGAGCGGGGGGGGGGGCCTCTGATGGGGAAGCAGCTCCAGGACCCAGCGGCCTGCACCAACGCAGGGGGGGAAGGGAAGCTCGGGGGCCGTCTCCCCGGAGGGCGAGTCAGGCCACCGTGACTGCTGGACAGAGCGCAGAGGAGGTTCGGCCCCTGGCTGAAATGAGCGCCCAGGCTCGGCTCAGGCACAATGAGCTGATCGCTGCAGTGGGAAGGCTGCCTGAAGCCATCGACAGAATGGCACGAAGTCTACAGGACTTCGCTGCAGCACAGGAATGGAGAGCGCAGGCCTTCTCCGAAGCACAGGAATGGAGAGCGCAGGCCTACTCCGAAGCACAGGAATGGAGAGCGCAGGCCTACTCCGAAGCGCAGGAACGAAGTGCCCAGGCCTTCTCCGAAACACAGGCAAGGAGTGCCCAGGCCTTCTCTGAAGCAGTGGAAAGGACTTTCCAGGGCTTCATCGAAGCACTGGCACCTGCCACGCAGTCACTCACTGGCCTCATGCAGGCACAGACTGAGGCCACGCGAGCACTGACTGCTGCGACAGTCGATGGATCAGGTAGGATTACCTGGGGCCCTTGCAGCACCACAGCAGGGCATCAGTCAGTGGTCCAGGCGAGTGGGTCGCATGCTGTGGTGCTGCCCCAACAGAGTGCCAGTGAGGCGCACGGCGACGGAGCAGGTGGCCGATCTCAGGATGTCGCCATTCCTGATGCTCCCACTGGCATCTCTCCACTGCAGCTGCCACCACCTGCAGGACAGACTGCATCCGCACACGAGGCACTGGAGCAGTCCGCACCCGGGCCCTCCAGGCCCAGAGGTCGTCCAGGCCGTTCCTCAGGGCCTTCTGCGCTTTCGGCCACTCAGCAGGCCTCCCCCAGCCTTGATGCAGCCACTGGGATCCCATTGAGGAGGAGCTGCAGGGAGGGAAGGGGACGTATCCGCAAGAGGAGCAGAAGCCCATCAAGGGGTAAGCAGTGGAGGCTGAGCTGGAAGGGCGAGGTGCAGCTTGTCCAGGCCCTCTGCAGCTGCTGGGAATGAAGGGGAACCGTTTGTAACTGTGGCGGATTGGGCAGAAATTTAAGTTTGGTGTACTTTCTCCTGTGTGGAATGTGTTTTTTTTTCAAGCCGTCAATTTTGTGTTAGAAAGTTATGTTGCAGCCGCTGCCTATGTGTTATCGTCAATTCAGCTTGATGCTGTTTTTTTTTTCAGGCTGAGTGGCTCCATTTTCTGTGACATTAAACAGAACTTTTATTTACCACTGGTCATGTGAAATCTTTACATCTAAGAATCTCTCCTTCACAGGCGTTGGGTGACCCGCACAGTCCTCCCCCAAACAGAGCAAGCAATCCCTCAGTTGGGCCTAGAAACGAGTCGTTATAAGCCTCTGACGAACGGCCCTTCCAGTGTCGGCATCCCTGACGTCCTCCTCCTCCTGCTCCTCCTCCTGCTCCTCCTCCTCCTCTTCCTCCTCCTCGTCTGCCTCCTCCTCCTCCTCCTCCTCCTCTGCTGGTCTTTCAAGGTCTGCTGGCATTGGCTGGGTGCGTTGGATGGCGAGGTTGTGTAGCATGCAGCAGACAATCACGATGTGACCGACTCGCTCCGGCGAGTACTGCAGGGCGCCCCCCGAATGGTCGAGACAGCGGAACCGCTGCTTGAGCACGCCGATTGCATGCTCCACAGTGTTCCGCGTCACCTGATGGGTGGAGTTGTAGTTCTCCTCTGCCTGGGTGCTGGGTGAGCGTAGCGGGGTCAGAAGCCATGGGCACAAAGGATATCCCTTGTCTCCGATAAGCCAGCCTCGTGGGTGAGCCGGGGCTTCGAAAAGGTCTGCCACTGTGGTCTGACGCAGGATGAAAGCGTCGTGACTGCTGCCAGGGAATTGAGCGTTGACCGCGAGGATCAGCAGCCGGTGGTCACACACCAGCTGTACATTAAGGGAGTGAAAACCCTTGCGGTTGCGGTAGTCCTCAGGATTGTTCACAGGCACCCGCAAAGCCACGTGTGTACAGTCAATCGCACCCTGCACCATGGGGAAGCCAGCTATTGCCGCGAAGCCTTCTGCGCGCTCCCGCTGCTTCTCTGGTGTCATAGGGAACGAGATCAATTGCCGCCTCCTCTTATATAGCGCATCTGTAACTTGGCGGATGCAGCAATGCACAGCAAACTGTGAGATGTTAGCAATGTCCCCAGTGGCGGCCTTGAAGGAGCCGCTGGTGAAGAAATTGAGGGCTACAGTTACCTTGACAGCCACCGACAGAGATGTCCTGCACCGTATGCGCGGCAGAAGATCATCGTGGAGCAGCTGGCACAGCTCAGTCACCACCTCCTTATGGAATCGCAGCCTTCTGACACACTGCTCCTCCGACATGTTGTGGTAGGAGAACTGCTGTCTGAAAACCCTCGCTGCGTAATGTCTGGTGTGGTGACGTCTGTTGGCCCTCCTCCGTCTGGCCAGTCCTGGCCCTCTCTCCCTCCGTCTCTGTGCCCTCTCAAGATGTTCCGGCAGAAGGATGTTCCCTTCCAAAGCAGCCCCCATCATAACAGTGAATAAGGGAAACTTTTTAATGTCTTACCAGCAGCTAGGTGCTGCTCACAGGGCTAAAGGTCCTCTGGCGCCGCTGGGTCAATGGCTGTAAGGCTCACCCACTGCAGAAGCGCCACAAAATGTAGCCACCCAACAGGTTGCGCTCACAGAAGGGCTAACCTTTTCACAGCAGTGGTGTCCCCTTTAAACAGCGCCCCCCTACTCCGAGAGTGCCTGGGGAACGTTCCCTTCAACTGTCACTAATAGCGCCAGGCGCAACAAGGTCGGGCGCGACTGAATTTCCGGAGGAGGGCGTTAAAGAGGCGGTGCACCATCAAATGACGTCATGGTCAGCGTGCGCCCGCGAGCGTGCGCTAACAGTTTGTGCTGGCGCTAAACCCATAGCCAATATGGGACGAGGCGCGAAACTCCCTGCGACCGGCCAGAAATTGCCTAGCGCCCCGATTCTCGGATTCTTTAGGCGCTAATCGGTGGCGCTAGCAAACGAATTTCTCCCCCATAATCTATTAAAATGTTAAAACGTGTGCGGAAACACACTGTCTAATTCAGATGTAATTGATGCTAGGTGGGCAATCTCACTCCAAGAGGCCACAGGATGGCTGATGTGGAAATGGAAACATGTTTTTCTGGTGGAGCAGGAGGCCCTCTTTTGAGGTTGAGGATGAGGCACATTGTTGGGACAGTGTCAAGGGAGCGTTACTCGGTATCTAACCAAGGCCCAAAATTTACAAAACAACCTTGTTACTGTGCAGATTTAACTGATGATTGTTCTTGGCTGTTGCATGACCTGAGCCTACCCTCAAACTCCTTGAAAGTGTTATGGTGCTTCTGTCAAATGTCTTGAACTTCCAGAGACAGAGTTTATTTGCTGTCTAGAATAAGGGTCAAAGGGCTGTACTCCAATCATATTTCCATAATAATAATGGATCATTGGATTAAGGGGCACAGATTGTGATTTGTATGAACCTTTAAAAGAAATCATCAACAAAAACACCTCAACACAGGCGAGTGAAAGCACTCTGCATAATGGGCACTAGGGGGAGCCAGTGTATTTTGATGCTTTGGCAACATAAGATGTAACTTATCATGCCAATAAAGCGATTTGAATTGTGAATTGTGAATTGTACTAATTTTAACTACATTTTTAAATGGTAGTTTTTCACGTTTTTTCTCCCTTCCACTTCTGCAAGTGCTGTCTCTTGCTGGGGTACATTTCCACGGGAGATTGCCCTCTGTTAACTCACCAAAGTGCCCATTTTTCATAGTGAGCCCAGTGAACGTCGCCACAGTATCTGACTGGGAACATCATTGACGAGGCTAATTTCTCCGCGTCTGATGCACATGCTTGTGTGCTATCCTGTGTATAATACACTCCAGTCTGTGTGCTATCCTGTATAATACACTCCAGTCTGTGTGCTATCCTGTGTATAATACACTCCAGTCTGTGTGCTATCCTGTGTGTAGTACAATCCAGTCTGTGTGCTATCCTGGAAAATACACTCCAGTCTGTGTGCTATCCTGTGTGTAATACAATCCAGTCTGTGTGCTATCCTGTATAATACACTCCAGTCTGTGTGCTATCCTGTGCATAATACAATCCAGTCTGTGTGCTATCCTGTATAATACACTCCAGTCTGTGTGCTATCCTGTATAACACACTCCAGTCTGTGTGCTATCCTGTGTGTAATACACTCCAGTCTGTGTGCTATCCTGTATAACACACTCCAGTCTGTGTGCTATCCTGTGTGTAATACAATCCAGTCTGTGTGCTATCCTGTATAACACACTCCAGTCTGTGTGCTATCCTGTGTGTAATACAATCCAGTCTGTGTGCTATCCTGTATAATACACTCCAGTCTGTGTGCTATCCTGTGTATTATACACTCCAGTCTGTGTGCTATCCTGTATAACACACTCCAGTCTGTGTGCTATCCTGTGTGTAATACAATCCAGTCTGTGTGCTATCCTGCATAACACACTCCAGTCTGTGTGCTATCCTGTGTGTAATACAATCCAGTCTGTGTGCTATCCTGTATAATACACTCCAGTCTGTGTGCTATCCTGTGTGTAATACACTCCAGTTTGTGTGCTATCCTGTGTATAATACACTCCAGTCTGTGTGCTATCCTGTATAATACACTCCAGTCTGTGTGCTATCCTGTGTATAATGCACTCTAGTCTGTGTGCTATCCTGTGTATAATACACTCCAGTTTGTGTGCTATCCTGTGTATAATACACTCCAGTCTGTGTGCTATCCTGTGCGTAATACACTCCAGCCTGTGTGCTATCCTGTGTATAATACACTCCAGTCTGTGTGCTATCCTGTATAATACACTCCAGTCTGTGTGCTATCCTGTGTATAATACACTCCAGTCTCTGTGCTGTCCTGTGTAATACACTGCAGTCTGTGTGCTATCCTGTGTATAATACACTCCAGTTTGTGTGCTATCCTGTGTATAATACACTCCAGTCTGTGTGCTATCCTGTGTATAATACACTCCAGCCTGAGTGCTATCCTATGTATAATACACTCCAGTCTGTGTGCTATCCTGTATAATACACTCCAGTCTGTGTGCTATCCTGTGTATAATACACTCCAGTCTGTGTGCTATCCTGTGTATAATACACTCCAGTCTGTGTGCTATCCTGTGTATAATACACTCCAGTCGGTGTGCTATCCTGTATAATACACTCCAGTGTGTGTGCTATCCTGTGTGTAATACAATCCAGTCTGTGTGCTATCCTGTGTATAATACACTCCAGTCTGTGTGCTATCCTGTGTATAATACACTCCAGTTTGTGTGCTATCCTGTGTATAATACACTCCAGTCTGTGTGCTATCCTATATAATACACTCCAGTCTGTGTGCTATCCTGTGTATAATACACTCCAGTCTGTGTGCTATCCTGTGTATAATACACCCAGCCTGTGTGCTATCCTGTGTATAATACACTCCAGTCTGTGTGCTATCCTGTGTGTAATACACTCCAGCCTGTGTGCTATCCTGTGTATAATACACTCCAGTCTGTGTGCTATCCTGTATAATACACTCCAGTCTGTGTGCTATCCTGTGTATAATACACTCCAGTCTGTGTGCTATCCTGTGTGTAATACACTCCAGTCAGTGTGCTATCCTGTGTGTAATACAATCCAGTCTGTGTGCTGATGAGAAAGGATTAATTAGCAATCTTGTTGTACGAGGCCCCTTGGGTCGGAGCGATCACAATATGATCGAATTCTTCATTAAGATGGAGAATGAAGTAGTTGACTCAGAGACAAGGGTCCTCAATTTAAATAAAGGAAACTACGTTGGTCTGAGGAGCGAGTTGGGTAGGATTGATTGGGGAATGGCACTCAAAGGGTTGACGGTGGATAGGCAATGGCAAACATTCAAAGACCGAATGGATGAGCTACAGAATTTGTTCATCCCAGTTTGACATAAAAATAAAACAAAAAGGGTGACTCAACTGTGGCTAACAAGGGAAATTAGGGATAGCATAAGATCCAAGGAGAGGACATATAAATTGGCCAGAAAAAGCAATAATCCTGACGATTGGGAGCAGTTTAGGAGTCAACAAAGGAGGACAAAGGGATTAATTAAGAAAGGGAAAATAGAATATGACAGTAAGCTAGCTGGGAACATAAAAACTGACTGTAAAAGCTTTAATAGATATGTGAAGAGAAAAAGATTGGTGAAGTCAAGCGTAGGTCCCTCGCAGTCAGAATCGGGGGAATTTATAATGGGAAACAAGGAAATGGAAGACCAACTAAATACATACTTTGGTTCTGTCTTCACAAAGGAGGACACAAATAACCTCCCAGAGATGCCGGGGAACATAGTGTCTGATGAAAGGGAGGAACTGAAATAAATCAATATTTGTAGGGAAATGGTGTTAGGAAAATTGATGGGACTGAAGGCCGATAAATCCCCAGGGCCTGATGGTCTACATCCCAGGGTACTTAAGGAAGTGGCCCTAGAGATAGTAGATGCATTGCTGGTCATCTTCCAGAACTCGATAGACTCTGGAACAGTACCCATGGATTGGAGGGTAGCTAATGTTACCCCACTATTCAAAAAAGGTGGTAGAGAAAAAGCAGGGAATTAATGACCAGTAAGCCTGACATCGGTAGTGGGGAAAATGCTAGAGTCCATTATAAAAGATGTAATAGCAGAGCACTTGGAAAGCAGTGACAGGATCGGACAAAGTCAACATGGATTTACAAAAGGTAAATCATGCTTGACTAATCTACTGGAATTTTTTGAGGATGTAACTGGTAAAATAGATAAGGGAGAACCAGTGGATGTGGTGTATTTGGACTTTCAGAAGGCTTTCGATAAGGTCCCACATAAGAGATTAGCGTGCAAAATTAAGGCACATGAGATTGGGGGCAAGGTATTCACTTGGATAGAGAACTGGTTGGCGGACAGAAAGCAAAGAGTTGGAATAAACGGGTCGTTTTCCGAGTGGCAGGCAGTGACTAGTGGGGTACCGCAAGGATCGGTCCTAGGACCCCAGCTGTTCACAATATATATTAATGATCTGGACGAGGGAATTGGATGTAATATCTCCAAATTTGCAGACGACACAAAGCTGGGTGGGAGGGTAAGCTCCAGTACGATTTGGACAGGTTGGGTGATTGGGCAGAAACATGGCAAATGCACTATAATGTGGATAAATGTGAGGGTATCCACTTTGGTGGCAAAAACAGGAAAGCAGATTATTATCTGAATGGCAATAGATTGGGAGAAGGGGAAGTGCAAAGAGACCTGGGTGTTATTGTGCACCAGTCGCTGAAGGTAAGCATGCAGGTGCAGCAGGCGGTTAAGAAGGCAAATGGTATGTTGGCCTTCGTAGCAAGAGGGCTCGAGTACAGGAACAAGGATGTCTTGCTACAGTTCTACAGGGCCTTGGTGAGGCCGCACCTTGAGTATTGTGTGCAGTTTTGGTCGCCTTACCTGAGGAAGGACGTTCTTGCCATGGAGGGAGTGCAGCGAAGATTCACCAGGCTGATACCTGGGATGGCAGGAATGACGTATGAGGAGAGATTGTGTCGATTGGGCTTATACTCATTGGAGTTTAGAAGATTGAGAGGGGACCTCATCGAAACCTATAAAATTCTGTCAGGCCTGGACAGACTAGATGCAGGAAGGATGTTTCTGATGGCCGGGGAGTCCAGAACCAGGGGTCATAGTCTAAGGATAAGGGGTAAGCCATTTAGGACTGAAATGAGGAGGAATTTCTTCACCCAGAGAGTGGTGAACCTGTGGAATTCTCTACCACAGAGGGCGGTGGAGGCCAGTTCATTAAATATATTCAAGAAAGAGTTGGATATATTTCTTGAGGCTAAAGGGATCAAGGGATATGGGGAGAAGGCAGGGACAGGGTACTGAATTTGGATGATCAGCCATGATCTCATTGAATGGCGGAGCAGGCTCGAGGGGCCGAATGGCCTACTCCTGCTCCTAACTTCTATGTTTCTATGTTTCTATCCTATATAATACACTCCAGTCTGTGTGCTATCCTGTGTAATACACTCCAGGCTGTGTGCTATCCTGTGTATAATACACTCCAGTCTGTGTGCTATCCTGTGTATAATACACGGCAGCCTGTGTGCTATCCTGTGTATAATACACTCCAGTCTGTGTGCTATCCTGTGTATAATACACTCCAGTCTGTGTGCTATCCTGTGTATTATACACTCCAGTCTGTGTGCTATCCTGTGTATAATACACTCCACTCTGTGTGCTATCCTGTGTATAATACACTCCAGTCTGCGTGCTATCCTGTGTATAATACACTCCAGTCTGTGTGCTATCCTGTGTATAATACACTCCAGTCTGTGTGCTATCCTGTGTATAATACACTCCAGTCTGTGTGCTATCCTGTGTAATACACTCCAGTCTGTGTGCTATCCTGTGTAATACACTCCAGTCTGTGTGCTATCCTGTGTGTAATACACTCCAGTCTGTGTGCTATCCTGTGTGTAATACACTCCAGTCTGTGTTCTATCCTGTGTAATACACTCCAGTCTGTGTGCTATCCTGTGTATAATACGCTCCAGTCTGTGTGCTATCCTTTGTATAATACACTGTCCATTGGCAGGATAGGTGCACCAACGTCAGTGTTCTTGCTCAGGCCAACATCCCCAGCATCGAAGCTCTGACCACGCTCAGTCAGCTCCGATGGACGGGTCACATTGTCCGCATGCCCGATACGAGACTCCCAAAAGAAGCGCTCTACTCGGAGCTCCGGCACGGCAAGAGAGCCCCAGGTGAGCAGAGGAAACGCTTCAAGGACACCCTCAAAGCCTCCTTGAAAAAGTGTAACATCCCCACCGACACCTGGGAATCACTGGCGCAAGACCGCACAAAGTGGAGGAGAAGCATCCGGGAAGGCGCCGAACACCTCGAGTCTCTTCGCCGGAGCAAGCGGAAGCCAAGCGCAGGCAGCACAAGGAGCGCACGTCAACCCAAGCACCCCACCCACCCGCTCCTTCAACCACCGTCTGCCCCACCTGTGACAGAGACTGTAGGTCCCGCATTGGACTAATCAGTCACCTGCGAGCTCATTTTTAATGTGGAAGCAAGTCATCCTCGGCTCCGAGGGACTGCCTAAGAAGAAGAAGTATAATACACTCCAGTCTGTGTGCTATCCTGTGTATAATACACTCCAGTCTGTGTGCTATCCTGTGTATAATACACTCCAGTCTGTGTGCTATCCTTTGTATAATACACTCTAGTCTGTGTGCTATCATAGAAGCATAGAAGATAGGAGCAGGAGTAGGCCATTTGGCCCCTCTAGCCTGCTCCGCCATTCAATGCGATCATGGCTGATCATCCAAGTTCAGTACCCGGTCCCTGCTTTCTCCCCATACCCCTTGATCCCTTTAACCTTAAGAAATATATCCAACTCCTTCTTGAATATATTTAATGAATTGGCCTCAACTGCCTTCTGTGGTAGAGAATTCCACAGGTTCACCACTCTCTGGGTGAAGAAATTCCTCCTCATCTCTGTCCTAAATGGCTTACCCCTTACCTTAGTGCTGGACTCCCCGGCCATCGGGAACATCCTTCCTGCATCTAGTCTGTCCAGTCCTGCCAGAATTTTATAAGTTTCAATGAGATCCCCTCTCATTCTTCTAAACTCCAGCGAGTACAAGCCCAATCGACCCAATCTCTCCTCATACGTCATTCCTGCCATCCCAGGTATCAGCCTGGTGAATCTTCGCTGCACTCCCTCCATGGCAAGAACATCCTTCCTCAGATAAGGCAACCAAAACTGCACACAATACTCAAGATGCGGTCTCACCAAGGCTTTGTACAACTGCAGCAAGACATCCTTGTTCCTGTACTCAAACCCTCTCGCAACGAAGGCCAACATACCATTTGCCGCCTTAACCGCCTGCTGCACCTGCATGCTTACCTTCAGCGACTGGTGCACAAGGACGCCCAGGTCTCGTTGCACTTCCCCTTCTCCCAATCTATTGCCATTCAGATAATAAGCTGCCTTCCTGTTTTTGACACCAAAGTGGATAACCTCACATTTATCCACGTTATATTGCATCCTGTGTATAATACACTCCAGTCTGTGTGCTATCCTGTGTATAATACACTCCAGTCTGTGTGCTATCCTGTGTATAATACACTCCAGCCTGTGTGCTATCCTGTTTATAATACACTCCAGCCTGTGTGCTATCCTGTGTATAATACACTCCAGCCTGTGTGCTATCCTGTGTATAATACACTCCAGTCTGTGTGCTATCCTGTGTATAATACACTCCAGCCTGTGTGCTATCCTGTGTATAATACACTCCAGCCTGTGTGCTACCCTGTGTGTAATACACTCCAGCCTGTGTGGTAACTATATGTAACACACTTTGATGAAGAAGGTTTGCACAGGAGGCCAGCGTCAGAGCTGGGGAGAGTTTGGTGGGGTGATTGTGGTTTGTCGGGCTGTGGGACGTTACATAGATAGGGAAAGGCAATGCCATGAATTAATTTAAGCACGAGATGGAGAATTTTAAATTTGAGGCCTCGGGGTCCAGAAGCCAATATAAGTCAGCAAGGACAAGGGTGATGGCCGAGCGGCCCAAGGAGTGGGATAGAATACGGGCAGTAGAGTTTGTGAGATTGTGGAGGTGGAAGTGGGCGGTCCTTGTGATGTAGAGGATATGGGGTCGGAAGCCTAGCTTGGGGTGGAATAGGACGTTGAGATGTGATTGCACTGGAGGGGGTACAGAGGAGATTTACGAGGATGTTGCCAGGACTGGGGAATTTTAGCTATGAGGAAAGATTGGACAGGCTGGGGTTGTTTTCTTTGGAACAGAGGAGGCTGAGGGGTGACTTAATTGAGGTGTATAAAATTATGAGGGGTCTAGATCGAGTGGATAGGAAGGACCTATTTCCCTTAGCAGAGAGGTCAATAACCAGGGGGCACAGATTTAAAGTAATTGGTAGAAGGATTAGAGGGGAGTTGAGGAGAACTTTTTTCACCCAGAGGATGTGGGGGTCTGGAACTCACTGCCTGAAAGGGTGGAAGAGGCAGAAACCCTCATCAACATTTAAAAAGTGCTTGGTTATGCACTTGAAGTGCCGTAACCTACAGGGTTATGGACCGAGAGCTGGAAAGTGGGATTAGGCTGGAGAGCTCTTTGTCGGCCAGCACAGACACGATGGGCCGAATGGCCTCCTTCTGTGCCGTAAATGTCTATGATTCTATGATTGCAAGCGTACAGATTTTGTGGTGTTGGCCAAAGATGATAGCTTTGGTCTTCCCAATGTTTAGCTGAAGGAAATCGTGGCTCACCTGACTGCATCTCGGAGGAGCACTGTGACAGCACAGGGGTACTGGAGGGATCGAAAGAGGCGTTGGAGAGGTAGAACTGGGTGTGGTTTTCGTATGCGTGGAAGCTAACCCCAGATGGTGTTAACAAGGGCACATGTTGATGAGGAAGAAGAGCGGGCCAAGGATAGATCTTTGGGGAAGTCTGGAGTTAATAGTGTGAGGGATGGAAGGGAAGCCATTGGTTGGGATGCTGTGGCCAAGATCGGATAAGTATGAGTGGAACCAAGCGAGGGTAGTCCTATGAAACTGGACAACGGAGGAGATGTGTATGGAGGAGGACGGTGAGGTCAACCGTGTCAAAGGCTGCAGAGAGGTTGAGGAGGACAAGGAGGAATAGTGCACCACAGTCACATAGACTGTTATTTGTAATTATGATTGGAGAGATTCAGGAAGGGAGTTGCAAGAGGTGGGTACAGATTTGGGAGACAACACATTCAAGGATTTTGGAGAGGGAAAGGAGGTTGGAGATGGGGGCGGTAATTTGTAAGGACAGATGGGTCGAGAGTGAGCTTTTTGAGGAGGTGGGTGATGATGATGGTTTTGAAAGGGAGGGGGACAGCACCTGAGGAGACCGAACCATTTACAATGTCAGCTAGCATGGGGGCCAGGAAGGGAATTTGAGTGGTCAGCAATTTAGTGGAAATGCGGTCAGAGGGAGCAGGAGGTGGGTCTCCTGGATGAGATGAGCTTGGAGAGAGAATGGGTGGAGATGGGAGAGAAACTAGAGAGATACAGGGGTTTAGGGCTTGGGCAAGGAGGAACTTGAGGGGAGGTTGGCTTGGTAAGCAAGGGGAACGGCAGAGGCAGCTAATACAGTAACATTTCTCAAACTACCTTAATCTGCCTCATAGCAACAGAACTCTCTGGACACAGTAGAGTATGAGTAATCCCAAATTGTATTCAGCGTAACTGTGTCCGGGGCAAGCGTGGTCAGAGTTTTTGCCCCAGTGCTTCCCTTTTGTGACAGTGTATGGTGTGTATCTTCCTAACTGTGTGTCTTCTACTTGCTAACTATGTGCTCCTTCTAAGTGTCTCACCAGCGGGAGGAGGGGTGGTGGATGGCTGCTGTGTGTGTCTGTGTCTACTGTTTCTAGGGTTAGAGGTGGGCCAGAATTCCTTGTGCTTGGTCCATTATTGGCCCTGCAACAACAAGTGCCATGGGTATTGATGTCGTGGCTGCCTGGCTTATATGCTGCATGACTTGTTTGAACAGGACGACTGGGTGTTCTGAACGTAGCATTGTCCTTAGAGATATCTTCATTATCCTGCCATTTCCCCAGCATTCCCAGAGATCTACATGGGAGCAAGTTTCTGAAGCCCTGTGTTACAGCTGTTTCAATCTAATTCCCCAACATGGTAAGTTCAGGCAAGACAGACTGCTGTGGATTGGAGCCCATAATCTTGAGATCCCCAATGTATTCATGAAGGAAGCTATTCCTGAGCTTAGGACCTTGCCCAAGGTGGGGCTCCATCACAGAGGGCTCTAGGACAGCCTTGCTTTATGAGTCTGCAGCTTGGTCAGTCGGTCACGCAGCACTGCACAGATGCAGGTGATGGAATTCTCCATTGATGTCCCCAACTGTACAGAGCTACCAAACTGCATTTGTGATGTCCAAATCCCTGGGCTCAGCAGCTGCAGGAGAACCTCAAGGTGACCCTCTGGCCAGTAGGTTACATTGCCTCCAATTCGACCTGCAGTTGCTCCTCCTCACTTTGGGACCCCAGTGCTATGAAGTGATGCCAAGTACTGTGAGGTGCTTGGTTGAGGTTGATCGTTCTGTTCTGTTCTGACACTACCTTCTTTTGGACACCTAGAGGAACAGAACAAGAGCATATTTTCGAGCGTTGGCAGTAAGGCACCTCTAGAATGCTAGCAGTAAGACACAGCTTTACATGGTAAGACATTGTCATGTTTTAGGATGCAGTGTATGCCTTTGTGTGAGGGAGTGAATGAGTGTGTTTATGTGAGAAATAATGAAAAGCAAATAATGATACAAGCCATGAACTTAGAGGGAAGCAACTGACTCGCAGTTGAACTCCTCCTGTCTGCATTGGGTGGTGCCGGTTATGTGCACCCTTCTCCTGCAAGCAGAGAGAACAGGGACAGATGTTGGAATAAGGAAAGAAAGAACTACCTGCATTTATATGGCACTTTATCATGTCCTCAGGATGGCTCAAAGCACTTCACAGCCAATGGATTGCTTTTCCAGTGCAGACACTGTTGTGTGGGCAGAAATGCAGATAGCAAGATCCCAGCTACAGCAAATGAGTGAATGACCAGTTAATCTGTTTCTGGTAGGTTTGGTTGAGGGAGGAATGTTGGTCAAGACACCGGGAGCATTCCCTGTGCTTCTTCACATAATGCTATGGGATCTTTTACAGCCCGCCGGAACAGGTAGACGTCTAACACCTCATCCGAAAGACAGGACTGCTGACAAATCAGCGCTCCCTCAGTGCTGCACTGAAGTGTTAGTCTACATTACATTCTCAAATCAAGGAATCCGTGAGATGTGTGTGACCCAAGTGTCCAGAAGCAGCCACCTTACGAGAGTGTGTAAACATGCAGCATGCAGGTACTGTGTATGGGCAGTGTGTTTGATGTTTGTTGCTTGGCACATTACATGGGCCACAGGGCAATTGCATTCAAATTGCAGCCTTGCAGAGTGCAGCCGTAAACATGGGGATTTGGAAAGCAGATGAGCAGTTGCTATAGCGATAGGAATTCTCCCTTTGTGATGCTTAGATTGAAATTTTATTAAGATGCTTGTACGACAACATTCTTATATTATGCAAAGTGTCAGCAACCTTTGGCAGCCTTGAATAGCCCAGCAAATTCTTCCTCACCTACCCCCAGTTTTGGGCCACAGGTCAGACATTGACTCACTTGGTCACCTCCATCCAAGCTGTCCTGGCAGTATTCTTGACCGGAGAGCACCCTTTTCCTCCAAAAAGACTCATGCTTCTACATAACACTTCCAAAGCACCATCTTGGAATGGTGCTGTTCTGCCTTTGTGCTTTGCTTCTGCCATGTTTTAACTTTGCAGCCAGTTCCCTTTTAAAGACGATCAGCAGTCTTTTAAGAGCTGCTGCTGAATAACCCGCCGCCTGACCCACGCACGCTTCCAGGGTTCCATGTGCTATGCGCCAGGAGTGCAGAACAATTACATTTAAATGAAGATTGCATTATAGCGAAAGGTCAGTGCAGCGTCTGAAGAGCAGCAGTCCCAGCCCTGCTGCGACTGGACCGCATTATCAGCCACACTACGCATTCATTTTAAGAGGCCAAAGGAAGAAAAGAGCATTTTGTTTTGATGAAATGTATTTTATTGATGATACTTTATTGACACATATAGTGAAGCTCCAGATCCCTGGTATGAATCACCATCCTTCAGCCATCAGCCTTTAGCGAGAACCTGAAAAATAAAACATGATTATTGGAGACACGTTGATTGGGGGGGATTTTCCCAGCCCTGGGGAGGCTTCAACCTTTGAGGATCCGGAGGTGCCTCATCTCAACGGCAGAGCTGACAGAATGGCTGCAGCATTCTCAGATGCAGCATCCATCTGCTTTCTGCTGAGGAGAGAGGTGTTGGTGTGCCTTCTGTGCAAGGGCTCACCTTAGAACAGAGATTGTCAAAGCTTCTCAAAGCTGTCAAACGCTGACAATTCATCTGTCAAAAAGTTTTCGACAGATGAAACGTCATACGCTGACGTCCTCTGTCACCGGCTTTCCCTTAATTGGCCAGTAAGCCCGCCGGGCTTACCCAGGGCAATCAAGGGAAAATAGCGTGGGTTGGTCAGACGTAGTTGGGAGCGGGACAGAAACCCGAAAACCAGCAGTCCCGCTCCCAACACGCCCCCATTGAGAAAATCCAGTCCATTATTTCTGAAACTTATGTTCTTCCAAGTGTGTTTGAGTCGATCAGCTGCCACTTATAACCCTACCTTGCTTTAACTTTAATGAGTACGGAGCAATACTAATTTAAATACAGGCCCCCATCTCATTTGGTTCTGACTTTCAGTCGTGAAGCATCAGGTCAGCTTCAGTTCTGGAAACAATCTCTATCCTGTGTATTTTATGTTATTTTCAGAAATTCACAGGATAGGTTTAGATGAAGAGGGCCCTTCAGTCCATTTGATCTCATTCTTCCAGAGTACCAGCCATTACAGCACCATTACCATCGCCCATTACAGCAGATGGTTCGAAAAGGATTCCATGGTCCTGGCCTCAACCACCCTTCCTGGTAACCCCATTCTAGCTGTTGGTTGATCTCTGTGTGATAATAAATATATTTTTTAACACAGTAATGTGACGTAGAGCTATTATGAGGACTGAACACTGTTACATGCTCCTCATTGTGTTGAATGAGCTGTTAGCCCCTTGAAATGAAGGATTGAGGTGACTCTAGCCTCCAGTAAATCGCCCCCGGTGCTAATTAATTTCTTCCCTGGCCATTGTCACTTGGTGCAAATAGTTTTAAAAACTAACTGAAGTTAAAGATTGGACTGATTTTATCTAAACAGATTTATTGGTGGTTTAAACCTAAAAATGATCTTTTCTTTTAAAGCAAATATATACATTTTATTTTAAAAAGTACTGTTGTATGTTGAAATATTGTTACCAGAATTAAAAATCTTGACTCACCTCATTGATCCAATCTCTCATAGCTGAGACACGGGTCCACACTGTTGGTTTCATGTAGAACCTGCATCCTCCTGCATAGATAAAGCTGGTCACTCCGTGGACATAGTATTTTCCACCCTGCTCACAGTTCAGAGGACCACCAGAATCTCCCTGTGGGGGAAAAAAGAGAGAGAAATCCCATTGCCATTCTGTTCCTCTCAATACTATTGTCTCTGTTAGAACACGTGGACATGGTACAGATTGGTCAATTGACCCATCAAGCTCATTCTTTCCACACAGCGTGTACAATCTACCCAATCATAAATTCTATCCCACCCATTTAATCTCCTGAGAGAAGGTCCTCTATTAATACTTCCTCATAATGAAGTGAAATTCTAAAATATCCACTTTGCAATCCTGCTCTACTGGGCTCCACTGCTTACCACAGCCAACATAGCTCTCCCTGGTAACAACAGAAAACGCTGGGAAAACTCAGCAGGCCAGGCAACATCCGTGGAGAGAGAAACACAGTCAACGTTTCAGGTCGAAACCCTTTGTCATAGCTCTCCCTGGCCTCAGTACCATGGGAACTATCATGTCCATGGATCATCCCAGTATATGCCTATCCATGTGAAACCAAAACAGTTGATTCTGTTAGAGATAATAGCCCTTTCAATAACGAATATATTAGACGTGGATAAGTTGCTCTCAACCCATTAGGCGTTTAGTGGAGCAAAATATATCAAAGCAATATTGAGTCAGGTATAACAGTCATACAGATTAGCGCTAGCGTTTCCTACAGACAAGTCAGCATTTCCAGGCTTCTGTTTGCTTGTCAGCTTTTGCTCGATGCAAAATTTAAAGTTCTTGTTCTGCTTAAATTGCGCCAGAATATTCCCAAAATATTTTCCGTAAGTTTAGCCGTGCGGAACTTGTGCGCATAAGCAGCTGTGCGACCAGCTGACTCTCGCACTGTATCTCTGACAGCTTGATACATCAGACAAGTATCGACAAAGAGGCGGGGGTTTGCGACAGCCGTCGCCCCAGTATTCTAGCAGCTACATCAGCTTTTGATCAAGGCAGAGTTGGCAGCAATTTTTATTTTAACAGCAAACTTCCATGCAGGCCGCCACAGCTTTTATTTGCATTCTGACACAAACAACCCATCCCGGCCACTTCCCATGAATGCTGCAGGAATATCACCGTGCATTGGTTCAATTCCAGCACATCTGCAGCCGTGTAAATTGTGCGCCTGCGTGCCTGCCCATTTGGCACTTGTGTGTGTACACAGCTCCCGCGTTGACACATGATGAAATGAGACCCAGAGGTGTGCAAGTGCTTCAACCCTTCAGGACCAGATAGACCTCCACCGCCACCCACACCAAAATTGTTCATGTAAATTGCACTCCAGAAACTAAACAATATAAAATCTAATAAAGCAGAGATATGTAGCAGACTGATGTAAAAGATACTGGAGGGCCTAATAAAAGAAAGACTTGCATTTCTATAGCGCCTTTCACAACCACTGGACATCCCAAAGCCTTTACAGCCAATGAAGTACTTTTTGAAGTGTAGTCACTGTTGTAATGTAGGAAACGCGGCAGCCAATTTGCGCACAGCAAGCTCCCACAACCAGCAATGTGATAATGACCAGATAATCTGTTTTTAGTGATGTTGATTGAGGGATAAATATTGGCCAGGACACCGGGGAGAACTCCCCTGCTCTTCTTCGAAATAGTGGCCGTGGGACCTTTTACGTCCACCTGAGAGAGCAGACGGGGTCTCGGTTTAACGTCTCATCCAAAAGACGGCACCTCCGACAGCGCAGCACTGGAGTGTCAGCCTAGATTATGTGCTCTGGAGTGAGGCTTGATCCCACAATCTTCTGACTCAGAGGCGAGAGTGCTACCCACTGAGCCACTGGCTGACACTAAAAATGTTATTAATATAAAAAGTACTGGAGAGAGTGATGCAAAAATATATTGGAGCGAGTTATGTAAAATGTACAATCAGGGAGGTGAGACATAGATACCAACCGTCAGTGTTTGACTGCTGCATTCGAGGGCGAGGTGGGGAATGGCAAGGAGAACAGTACCAGGAACCAGTGACTAGCATTGGAGCTGTTTTATTTTTAAGCTTCTCAACTTTTTTTAGTATTCTGTGTTGGCATATATGACATGGTTAGATCCAGATTCCTTGCTGATGTGGCTGAACCCAAACCTCAGAATAGCCACAATCGTACCAGTGAATTTTTGTGTTTGTCACATTTGTCTGAGTGAGAAAGGTAATTTGTTTCGGGCTACCCAAATGCATTTCACATTCACACTTATAAAATTGAGAGAGAGAGAGGAGAATTTCACCTCATAATTCTGGGCTAGATTTAAATCCAGGTTTCTGGTGTAGAAGGCCAGCCTACTGACTCATTGCACCACATAATCCCCTCATGATTTTTATTTTTGATGTATAAATTAATGCTGTTTAATCAAACCAAAGATGTTGGTTCACATTTTCACTACTGGATTCTCCGCTGGGATTTCACAACAAGCTCACAATAGATCTGTAAATTATGTGGGTCAGTTGGTGCCAATCAAGGAATTTATTTCACTCTTTACTGCAGTTTCTTCTGGCATTGCCAAGAAATGGCCACAGGATTTTGATTTTCTCAATATAAACTATAGATTATTACTTTGTTCCATTGAAGGAAAATATCTGAGACCATTACCTGACAGCCTGCGACAGAACCATCTCCGCCTGCACACACCATGATGTCTTTGACATAGTAACCCCAAAGGTCAGGTCTGGAACAGGTTTTGTAGTCAACAATCCTGATGGGAGCCTGCTGGAGAGTAGGACTAACTTGACCACCATCTACATCGAGGAAAAACATCCAATGAATGCGACTGTTACATTTTTTTCATTGATCTTAGTTCTGGTCCACATTTATTCCATTCCCATTGCACTCTGAATTTGTTGTTCATGTTTCCCTTGAGCTACATATACTTTCCTATGCTTTCTTGCCTGTCCCTGCAACTTCGTGGAGTTGAAACCAAGGGCCATTGCACTGCCTCCTACTTTAAGTCAATTCTTCCCCAAGAACTTGAAACTGCAGAATGTCTCGCCTCCCGCAGCCTTCAGACAGGGCTGACTGTCATCCCATTACTCTCAGGTAAATTTCAGGTAAGGTCGCAAAGGTGAAAGGAGGGTGTGTGAAGCTAGTGCAGCGACTATCCTGAGAATCATTCGTTTTAATCTTACTCTAGGCATTGATTCGACATGAACTCTCTTAAAAATGTGTCTGTCTGCTTTGTCGTCTTGCTTCTTCCCAATTCGCAGTGGTGGCTGATCTGACCCTTCCTTCAGCCAGAAGGGTAAGTGAATGAGGTACAGACACAATTGCAACATCCAATACCAATGGCACTGTGCCCAGCTGGCATAAGCTGCCCTTCTTGCTGGGTGAGATAAGCAATGTATTTGGGAACTTTTTCTAAGCTTGCTGTTCTTCAGTTGAGCGTTAGGTGGCTTTCATTATGAAGCTCATGTTTCACCTGCTAACTAACATGAACAGCTCAATTTGAAGAGCCAAAACAGATCTGATTGGCCGAATGGTCTCCTTATAATTATAATTTCTATAATACTATGAGAAGAATTTTCAAGTATCGATCCAAAAGCACCTACTAAATGTGTAACCCCATCCAGTGGCATAGCACAGGTAGTCGTTTGGCAGGACGTCTCCCTTTGCTGGCAATAATGCAAGCTGCACTGCTTCATTGAGAACTGCTTCTTGAGCGAGGTGAACCATTGCGATGTCATTCCTACATAACATAAATAGCTTTTCAATGCTCTATTTAAGAACAGAACGTGACATATCCTATAATATAATTATTCAGCTTATGATAAAAAAATAAATCTACACACCATCACATTGAAGGTTCTAGAAACTAAACCAAGAGCCGAGAATCCTTTGTTGTCTACCAGCAGCCAACAGTTCACATTGCTCTGGTGATTTACATCATTCAAGGTGTTGGCTGTTTGGGCTATTGAGAAACCCAAAATAGCAGCTTACTGGACTAGCAGGCAGGTTTGAATTTTTTTTGTGAATATTTAGTGAAGACAAAGAACCCACTTACAAATACTTGACCCTTAGGTTATCAGATAGATCGTAGGGTATTTCCTATCTCCCAAGCATACCTATCGATTATGTTCTCTATCCACATGAGAATTCTTAATTATTATTACATTGCTGATAGATTAGTAATTGGCCATATGTTGCACTTACCCAGCGGAAAGGTATCCACTCCACTTCCTATTCAGCACAACTCTATCGACATATATGTACTGTTCAGGACCTTCCGTCTCATAAATGTTGTGGTCACCCAGCGCAACACGGTATGTCAAACCTGGTCTGTTTACCAACGAAAGAAATTGTAAGCCATTTTAAAATAAAATAAGGTCAACTAGGGTGTATAGTGACCTTAAATTTCCAGATAGTTTTGAGGACTTTATATTGGTAAAACAAGACAAAACATACAACGAGATCTGCATGAAGGGTAATATAAAGGACTAAGCGTATATACAATGATTGATTTTACAAGCTGCAATATAAAAGCGAGCAGGAGGGAAGTATGATCCCTACCAGAGTGGGGAAAAGTAAGGAAGACACTCCTAGTGATTACTGCTTTTCTCTTATTCTTCATAACTGTACATCAGAAAGTGTTCATTTTCTGTTTCCTTGGATGATTTTTTTGGCTATACACAGTGCTCTATTATTTTCCAAGATATTTTTGCTGCTCTTTTCCTTTTCTGGTGTCCTGAGCCATACTCCAGCTGTGGATGAGTGGGTTCACAATCTATTTCTAGGTCTTTGTCAGTGCCACACACTCAGAGGTGCGTTAAAGTAACCCAGGGATGACTGGCCCTCCGATCGTTCCCCCTCATGGGGAAACAGCTGCCCTCAGCTTAGTGCATCTCCACAACATCACAAGGACGTCGTGCGTGTCCTTGGGCAATTCTTGAGTGGGATGGCCCACCTTACACCATTCCACGGCTTTGCACATCATTTTGCACACCAATCATCAGTTGCAAAGCTTTTGTTATTGCGAATTGAAATGATTTTTATGGACAGATTCTCGCTGAAGAGAAAACAATAAATGAGGCCTACAAAGCCCTAGAAGGAGATGTTACAAATCCGGTTTGAGTTTCATTCCGATTCCCCTGGATTTTTGGTGAAGGGTAGATATAGCAAGAGCTGCAGAAGGAGAAAGTATAGAAAATAAATGTGAGAGACTGAAAGTTATGGAAAAGAGAAAGAAAACAGGCCTCAAAAAAAGGATAGCAGGAAAAGGTTGGGAATTGTTCTATTGGAAATACTACAATAAGATTCACACAAGATGTGGGACAGACTACAAACAGTTATAAGAGTCAAAGAATAAAATGAAAATCATTTACAGGTCTACACAGTGACCAGCAGTCATCACCCATCTGGGATGAACCAGAGTGCCTCCACACGTATGATACCAGTAACTAGATAAGCCTTGAAGCGAAACCTGTTAAAAAAATATATATATATTTAATTGTCCAGAAAATTAATTTTCTTCTCACGTTCATTTAGAAAATATGAATATCAAATATATATGAAAATCTATTTCATACAATATATGAAATTGGATCTTAATTGATAGAAACCTCTGACCCAGAGGCTCCCATTTCTAAATCAGGTAATTGGTCATTTTCATTAATGCAGAAAGATAATAATAGGAAACGTTTCATACCTGCCATGGCCAAGCATTGCGTTGAGTTTCAGTTCCTCCAACGATACGTGGATTCTCGGAGCACTGCCCTGCATTGAACGAATTAAGACAACATTTTATGAATATATCTGTTGTGCATTTGTCAAGTCTTGCCACTTCACATACCGAGTGTACGTCAGTCATACAATGGCTGGTGCTGAACTATGTACTTGAGAAGTGTTCACTGTTTAGTGGCGTTTAGATTCACGTGCAACTGAATAAGCACACAGTGGATTGTTTAATCATGTGCTCTACAATATAGGATCTGATACCATTGGTCTTGACTGCAACACCTTGCTGCCTTCAGATGGCACATGTGCGCGTTTGAGCCACATTACAGTTGACAGCAGTTCTCGGTCCGCATTGTTTCCCTGTCCCAATGCAAAGGAAGAACTTGGCATTAATAGAATGCCTTTCATGTCCTCAGGACGTCCAAAGGCACTTCACAGTTAATGAAGTACTTCTGAAGTGTAGTACCGTGGGATCTTTAACACCCGTCTGAGAGGGCAGACAGGTCCTCGGTTTAACGTCTCATCCAAAAGACGGGCAACTTCGACAGTGCAGCACTCTCTCAGTACTGCACTGAAGGGTCAGCCTACATAACGTGCTCATACCTCTGGAGCAGCTCTACAGATCACTCTTCCCAAACAGATTCCTCTATCGGGGTGTGAGTAAAACTACCACCCTCTGGTGCGGCTGGGATCATCAGAGAAGCAATCCATACAGAAGGCAGACCTTCACTTGGAGTTACTTCACAAGACTTGCCTTTATGTTGAGTAGCCTCTATTATAAGTCTACATGAACGTAGAAGAGATTTTGAAGTTTATGTAAAATGAGCCAGAGGAGTTCAGATCATACTGAACCAGATTGGATCCATGGTGACCAAATTAATGCCTGCTCAACATCCAGTTATACTGTAAGATACAAACATTTCTACTCACCAAACAGGGCAAGGCTCACTAGGATTACCAGTCTCAACATTTTGATGGTTCTTCTGGTTGTGTGCAGTGACTGATCTAGCTTGTGGCTTCACTTTAATACACTGTTTTAATTTAAGGAATTATGGGAATTGGCGGTAACTTGCCAATTAATCTATTAAATGTGGGAAAGACACCAACTGTACAGTGAGATATGTGGAAATACACATCATTAGTTATTGTAATATCACCATTAATAGGGGAAGGTTTACAGCTGATTTCAATTCAAACAGCAAATAAATCAACAGTTTGAAATTTCTATCTCCACACCCACCCTTTCCCTCCCAAAGGTGCTGGCTCCTCGCTCGGGTATGGTTCCAATGCTACCTGTTGCCCTCTTGTACTTCGCTCAAGTGGCTGTTATTCATGTGTGAATCTGGACAGCGAGTGTCACAAGGTATTTGATTGCAGGGGGCATTACAGCCCTGTCCACACCTGCCATCCACACATGTTCTCTCTCAGCAGGGGGTGCTAGTTAGTTTTTTTTAAATTCGTTCCTGGGATGTGGGCTTCGCTGGCAAGGCCAAAATTTATTGCCCATCCTTAGTTGCCCTTGAGAAAGTGGTGGTGAGCCGCCTTCTTGAACCGCTGCAGTCCGTGCGGTGAAGGTACTCCCACAGTGCTGTTAGGGATGGAGTTCCAGGATTTTGACCCAACGACGATGAAGGAACGGCCGATCTATTTCCAAGTCAGGATGATGTGTGACTTGGAGGGTTAACTTGGAGGTGGTGGTGTTCCCATGCGCCTGCTGCCCTTGTCCTTCTAGGTGGTAGAGGTCGCGGGTTTGGGAGGTGCTGCCGAAGAAGCGTTGGCGAGTTGCTGCAGTGCATCTTGTAGATGGTACACACTGCAGCCACGGTACGCCGGTGGTGGAGGGAGTGAATGTTTAAGGTGGTGGATGAGGTGCCAATCAAGCAGGCTGCTTTGTCTTGGATGGTGTTGAGCTTCTTGAGTGTTGTTGGAGCTGCACTCATCCAGACAAATGGAGAGTATTCCATCACACTCCTGACTTATGCCTTGTAGGTGGTGGAAAGGCTTTGGGGAGTTAGGAGGTGAGGCACTCGCCACAGAATACCCAGCCTCTGACCTGCTCTTGTTGCCACAGTATTTATGTGGCTGGTCCAGTTAAGTTTCTGGTCAATGGTGACCCCCAGGATATTGATGGTGGGAGATTCGGCGACAGTAATACCGTTGAATGTCAAGGGGTGGTGGTTCGACGCTTGCTTGTTGGTGATAGTCATTGCCTGACTCTTGTGTGGTGCGAATGTTACCTGCCACTTATCAGCCCAAGCCTGAATGTCATCCAGGTCTTGCTGCATGCAGGCATGGACTGCTTCATTATCTGAGGAGTTGTGAATGGCAGTGAACACTGTGCAGTCATCAGTGAACATCCTGACTTCTGACCTTATGACGGAGGGAAGGTCATTGATGAAGCAGCTGAAGATGGTTGGACCTAGGACACTGCCCTGAGGAACTCCTGCAGCGATGTCCTGGGGCTGTGATGATTGACCTCTAACCACCACAACCATCTTCCTTTGTGCTAGATATGACTCCAGCCAGTGGAGAGTTTTCCCCCCGATTCCCATTGACCTCGGTTTTATCCGAGCTCCTTGATGCCACACTTGGGGACCTCAGGAGGAGGCCGAAATGGATCATCCACTCGGCACTTCTGGCTGAAGATAGTTGCAAACGCTTCAGCTTTGTCTTTTGCACTCACGTGCTGGGCTCCACCATCATTGAGGATGGGGATATTCATGGAGCCTCCTCCTCCCGTTAGTTGTTTAATGGTCCACCACCATTCACGACTGGATGTGGCAGGACTGCAGAGCTTTGATCTGATCCATTGATTGTGGGATCGCTTAGCCCTGTCTATAGCATGCTGCTTCTACTTTTTAGCATGCATGTAGTCCTGTGTTGCAGTTTCTCCAGGTTGGCACCGCATTTTTAGGTACGCCTGGTGCTGCTCCCGGCATGCTCTTCTACACTCCTTATTGAACCAGGGTTGGTCCTCTGGCTTGGTGGTAATGGTAGAGTGAGGGATATGCCGGGCCATGAGGCTACAGATTGTGGTAGAATACAATTCTGCTGCTGCTGATGGCCTACAGTGCCTCATGGATGCCCAATTTTGAGCTGCTAGATCTGTTCTGAATTTATTCCATTTAGCACGGCGGTAGTGCCACACAACCGATGGAGGGTGTCCTCAGTGTGAAGAGGGGACTTCGTCTCCACAATGACTACCGCACAATGTTTCATGGACAGATGCATCTGCGACAGGTAGATTGGTGAGGACAAGTAGGTTTTTCCCTCATGTTGGTTCTCTCACTACCTGTCGCAGGCCCAGACTCGCAACTATGTCCTTCCAGACTCGGCCACTAGTGCTGCTACCGAGCCACTCTTGGTGATGGACATTGAAGTCATCCACCCAGAGTACATTCTGTGCCCTTGCTACTCTCAGTGCTTCTTCCAAGTGGTGTTCAACATGGAGGAGTACTGATTCATCAGCTGAGGGAGGGCGGTAGGTGGCAATCAGCAGGAGGTTTCCTCGCCTATGCTTGACCTGAAGCCGTGAGACTTCATGGGGTCCGGAGTCAATGTTGCGGACTCCCAGGGCCACTCCTTCCCGACTGTATACCACTGTGCTGCCACCAGTGGTGGGTCTGTCCTGCCGGTGGGACAGGACATACCCAGGGATGGTGATGGAGGAGTTCGGGACATTGGCTGAAAGGTATGATTCTGTGAGTATGACTGTATCAGGCTGTTGCTTGACTAGTCTGTGGGGCAGCTCTCCCAATTTTGGCACAAGTTCCCAGATGTTGGTGAGGAGGACTTTGCAAGGTCGACTGGGCTGGGTGTGCCGTTGTCGTGTCCATAGCCGGTGCTGAGGTCGATGCCGGGTGGTCCATCCAGTTTTATTCTTCTTGTTCTTCGCAGCGTTTTTTTTTACAACTAAGTGGCTCACTAGGCCATTTCAGAGGGCAGTTAAGAGTCGACCACATTGCTGTGGGTCTGGAGTCACATATAGGCCAGACCGGGTAAGGACAGCAGATTTCCTTCCCTAAAGGACAGTAGTGAACCAGATGGGTTTTTACGACAATCCGATAGTTTCATGGTCACCATTACTGATACTAGCTTTTTATTCCAGATTTATTTAATTAACTGAATTTAAATTCCCCAGCTGCCGTGGTGGGATTTGAACTCACGCCTCTGGATCATTAGTCCAGGCCTCGGGATCACTAGCCCAGTAACATAACCACGATGCTACCGTTCCCGTGATCAGGAATGGGAATCCTGGACTTTCTCAAGGGCAATTAGGGATGGGCAATAAATGCTGGCCTTGCCAGTGACGCCCACATCCCATGAACAAAGTAAAAAAAAATTCCTCTCCCTAACTCAGGGACGTCAATTATAGCAGTGCTACTGTGGCTGAGGTCAGCCAATTAGGTGTCAGGATTGGCTCGGTGGGTAGCACTCTTACCCCGAGTCAGAAGGTTGTGGGTTGAAGCCCTGCTCCAGGACTTGAGCACATAATCTAAGCTGATAGTTCAGTGCAATACTGAGTTAGTGCGGCCCTGTCGGAGGTGGTACCTTTTGGGCCAGACATTGAATTAAGGCCCTGCCTTCTTGGGTGGAAATAAAAGATCCCATGCCACTATTCGAAGTGAGCAGGGTAATCCTCCCACTTTCCAGGGTAACATTTATCACCAACACCACCAAAAACAGATGATCTGGTTATTTATCTCATTACTGTTTGTGGGACCTTGCTGCGCACAAATTGGCTGTTGTGTTTGCCTGCAGGATGCGAAAAGTGCTATATAAAAGCACGTTCTTTCTCTCTAATTTATATCTTGTAAGAATGGCTAGATTCCTAACTAAAGGACTGAGGTCGAGTCAGTCTATCAAACAAACGATGTTTAATACTATTCAACAAAGTTAAACATGCAAGTGCAGGAGAACTTAGTTACAGGTCTGTACTCTTCGCTGGCTCCATGAGGACTGGCTAGGGCGGCTCCCTAGCCTGACGTCATGACGTCATGACGTTTTCCCGCCGCTGGAGGATCACGTGACCAACGTGATGACGTCATCGCGCTTGGTCTCATTCTTAAAGGGACCGCGCTATGTACATGCAATAACATAGACAAAGATACAGATTTAGTCTGTAGCTAACAATTTGTTCAAGATAATTATGTACATTGGATCAGAGTCCCTTGGTGGCTCTGCCACATGCGCCCCCCCACCTCCAGAATTGTCTTCAACAGCAAAAGTCAATCGACTAAGAGGTCTGACAAGCCTGTCAGAGCGACTCCTGTATTCCTGGAGTGGAAGTTGTTGAATGGTGGACGGGCTGGCGGGTGGAAACAGTTGATCAGGCGTAGATACAGCGGGCGGTCGACCACGTCGTGGTGGCTGTGCAGTCTCGACCGGACGGCCAAGGTCCAGGTGTGCCGGCTTGAGACGGTCAATGGAAATGTGGTCGGGTTTACCACCGATGTCGACAGAGAAACTCTTGTCGCCTGCCTCCAGTATGCGAAAAGGGCCTGTGTAAGGGGCCTTGAGTGGATCCCGATGGGCGTCATGGCGGATGAATACAAACTTAGCATTCTTTAGCTCCGCTGGTACGTGTGAAGATGTAAGGCCGTGATGCGATGTTGGGATAGGCGCAAAAGCCTTGGCTGTTTCCCGGTGGCTGCTGAGTTGGTCGGCTGCGGACCACGGCTCAGTTGGAAGCGGTAGGAAATCTCCTGGTACGCGGAGTGGCTGGCCGTACACGAGCTCAGCGGAAGACGATTGCAGGTCTTCCTTGGGTGCCGTGCGAAGACCCAACATGACCCACGGAAGCTTATCAACCCATCCGGCGCCTTGCAGGCTGGCCCTCAGTGATGCCTTTAACGACCTGTGGAAACGCTCGCACAAACCGTTTGCCTGAGGGTGATAGGCCGTGGTGCGGTGAAGCTTGGTGTCGAGACCCTGGGCCACAGCGTTCCAGAGCTCGGAAGAAAACTGTGGACCGCGGTCCGAAGAAATATCCGCCGGAATGCCGAAACGTGCGACCCACGAGGAGATGAACGCCCTGGCGACATCAGCGGAAGTAGTAGACGACAAAGGAACCGCCTCTGGCCATCTAGTAGTACGGTCGACCATGGTGAGGATATGTGTGAACCCCTGTGACGGTGGAAGCGGCCCAACGAGGTCCACGTTGACATGGTCGAATCGGCGTTCTGGTACTGCAAAAGTGGCCAATGAGGCCTTGACGTGACGTTGCACCTTAGATTTTTGACAGACAACACAGGTGTTAGCCCAGTCGCGGATATCCTTACGCATTCCTCGCCAGATGGACTTAGACGACATAAATTTTTGAGAGGTCTTCACGCCGGGATGCGAAAGCCCGTGTATGGTGCCAAAAACTTTGCGGCGCCAGGCAACCGGAACGATCGGGCGGGGATCTCCCATGGAGACGTCGCAGAGTAACGAGGTGCCTGCTGCGTGGAATTGCACATCGGCCAGTTGGAGGCTAGAGGTGTCGGTGCGGTACGCCTGTGTTTTAGGATTGGATGCTTGTTCAGTAGCCATGAGGGCATAGTCGATGCCCAGCTGGACCGCTTGTATGGTCGCGCAGGACAGGCAATCTGCTACCAAGTTGTCCTTGCCAGCAACGTGTTGGATGTCTGTCGTGAATTCTGAAATGAAGGTTAACTGTCGCTGTTGTCGAGCTGACCACGGTTCGGCGGTCTTGGCCATGGCGAAAGTCAGTGGTTTGTGATCCACAAACGCGGTGAAGGGATGTCCCTCTAACAAAAAACGAAAGTGGCAGATAGCCAGAAACAGTGCCAGCAACTCGCGGTCAAACGTGCTGTATTTGTGTTCGTTGCGCCGTAGTTGACGGCTGAAAAACGCCAGTGGTTGTCACGTCCCATTGACCCACTGTTCCTGTACGGCGCCTATGGCGTAGTCGGAAGCGTCGGTGGTAAGGGCGATGGTGGCACCTGGCAGTGGGTGCGCCAACATAGTCGCATTGGCTAGAGCAGTTTTTGTGTCGTCGAAGGCGTTGTCCATTTCAACCGTCCAGGCTATTGCATCCTTTCCAGACTTGCCTTTGAGGGCCTCGTAGAGGGGCTGCATGAGCTGTGCTGCCTTAGGTACAAAGCGGTGGTAGAAATTTACCATGCCAAGGAATTCCTGAAGAGCCTTGATGGACTGCAGCCGTGGGAATGCCGTAATTGCTTCTACCTTTGACTGCAGCGGAATTGCGCCCTCTGAAGTAATGCGATGGCCCAAGAAATCAATTTGCTGTAGGCCGAACTGACACTTGGCCGGGTTGATAATCAGGCCATGCTGGCTGAGGCGTCGAAAGAGGGTGCGTAAATGGCAGATGTGTTCCTCTTTGGTAGAGCTGGCGATAAGGATGTCATCGAGATAGACGAATATAAACTTAAGGTCCCGCAGCACCGAGTCCATTAGGCGCTGAAAAGCCTGTGCAGCGTTCTTGAGTCCAAATGGCATCCGTAGAAACTCGAACAGGCCAAAGGGACTAATGACTGCAGTTTTCTGGACATCCTGCGGGTATACGGGAACCTGGTGGTAGCCACGGACGAGGTCGACCTTGGAGAAGATTGAATTTCCCGCCAAATGGGCGGAGAAATCCTGAATATGCGGGATCGGGTACCGATCGGGAGTCGTGGCGTCATTAAGGCGTTGGTAGTCACTGCATGGCCGCTATCCGCCGCCGGGTTTCGGGACGATGTGGAGAGGCGAGGACCAGGGACTATTCGACCGGCGAATAATCCCCAGCCGCTCCATCGTGGCGAACTCTGCCTTCGCAGCCGCGAGTTTGCCGGGTTCCAGGCGCCGAGCCCGTGCGTAAACCGGAGAGCCAGTCGTAGTGATGTGGTGTTCGACACCATGCTTAGTGACCGAGGAGGAGAAAGTGGGCTTGGTCAGATCCGGGAATTCACTTAGAAGGCGAGTGAACTCATCCGGAGAGGGCAGCTTGAACCTGCTCGGGTAGTTGACTCAGGAATAACTCCCAGAAGAGAAAACATTGTGGTTCGGAGCCAAGGAGCGTGAGCATCTGGCTCATTAACTCAGATGGCTTAGAGTCGCCAAGCCCGGGCATCGCGAGCAGTCGGCGGGCGTGCTCCGCCTTCGTGAGCCCGAAGGCCTGTATTAACCGTGCTTTAAGAGTATTAACCGTGCTTTAAGAGTATCATACTTGCTGGCAGCCGGGGGGTTTTCGAGCAGGCTGATGATCTGTGAGGCCATGGAGCTGTCGAGTGCGGAGACCACGTAAAGGTAACGGGTCTGATCCGCAACGATGTTTCGGAGTTCGAATTGGGCTTCTGCTTGGATGAACCAGGAGGCCGCCTGCTGTTCCCAAAACTGTGGGAGCGTCAAAGCCACGGAGTTCGCTTCCATGTTTCGTTTCGCTTCGCTTCTTCCGCAAATATTGTTCATGAAAATTCGGGGTCACCACTGTAAGAATGGCTAGATTCCTAACTAAAGGACTGAGGTTGAGTCAGTCTATCAAACAAACGATGTTTAATACTATTCAACAAAGTTAAACATGCAAGTGCAGGAGAACTTAGTTACAGGTCTGTACTCTTCGCTGGCTCCACGAGGACTGGCTAGGGCGGCTCCCTAGCCTGACGTCATGACGTCATCACGTTTTCCCGCCGCTGGAGGATCACGTGACCAACGTGATGACGTCATCGCGCTTGGTCTCATTCTTAAAGGGACCGCGCTATGTACATGCAATAACATAGACAAAGATACAGATTTAGTGTGTAGCTAACAATTTGTTAAAGATAATTATGTACATTGGATCAGAGTGCCTTGGTGCCTCTGCCACAATATATATATATAGTTGCCCTGTTTTAGTTGATATAAGTGGAAATAGGAACGAGTTGCCTGGGCTTTTTGCAGGTCGGATTGCCCTCTGCTAAACTGTAAATTGGATATTTTAAACAATGAGAGAAAGTAACCCCAATAATAAAGCATGGAGCAGTTAACACTGCTGAACACACCTTACAAATAACAAGTACTCGAGACTGCTTTGTAATAATGGAGAAACACTGAACATGTCTGTGAAGTGTTTGAGCTTCCGTTAGTACCCTTTGATTGCATTACAGCCTGGAAATCGTTCTCCATTGTTCTGTGTACTTTCAGAGAAGCAATACCATTGCAACACGGTGGCCAAACCTATACTTCTGCTGTGTGTGTGGGTGTGCATGTGTAAATTTTAAAAAATCTACTCCTGCCTTACGGGTAATCAGTGCCCTGATATCTACAGGGATTCCTGTACTTTATAGGAAAAAATTCATATATGTTGGATATTGGAGGGAAAAATGGCAGCTGGTTTAGATCAACAGGGTTTCCAGCTGTTGTTTTCCACCAGACTTCAAAATGGCTGCCTCATTTCTGGAAGTGAAAATGAGAACGCAAGATGGGGCTGCAAATCAAGTGATGTGATTGGCAAAGCATAGGAGTCATAAACAGTGTTTTAATGCTTCAAAAGTCTAACAATGTCATTGTTTATCTGCACATTCCTTGATAGGTGCACACAGGAATAAAGATCAGCAATTTACAGGTGCACGATGTGGATTACACATAGTCCCTCTCTCCCCTATTTTCCATTTGTTTTGACTGACTGGTGATTGAGCTGGAGCTCATCAGGCTTATTGTTTTTGTCTCGGTAAGGTGCTGACTCTTGCTGGGGTACAGTTCCACAGGCACCTGCCACCTCCTGGGAGCTCACCCAAGTGACAATTCATGGTGAGGCTAGATAGCGAGTGTTGCCAGGTTACTGGAAACCTTGCGTCACAGCCCAATCTGCTATTTACTGGACCCATCCGCTTTGTGGCAGCAGTCACTGAATAATGATTAGAAAAGGGAACTGACTGATTTTCTCCTTGATCGTCGGACACAAAGACAGTTGTAGAGTTGAACCACAGTCCTCAGAGATTAGCACAGCTAAATTCTCAAACCTGGGATCTCCCTGCTCAAAGTAGCTTACCTACTAAACCATCTGGTGAGTTCCACTGGGACAGTCTAAATCCAACCTGTGCAACACTTCTGGAGAAATGAAACATCTGATTGCACAATCACCCCATAACCATAGTTACAGGTTTAAGAGCCAAGGACGTCTGTTCCTCAAACCTCCTTTCCCAAAGCATTTATTCCTCAACAAGGGTGAGGGGGTAACTAAGAGAAGCGTTTGGTAGAAGTAGAGCATTCAGCCTTTGGAAGAGGCCAGGAAGCTTAGAAGCGACCTTTTTGCTCCACATTCAAGCACGTTTGTTATCGCCAGCAGTCATTACACCATTTGTATCAAACTAATGGATTAGGGAAAGACGAGGAGGAAATAATCAACAGCGCTCCCGCAACTAGAACTTTGATTTTATTATCGCAGTAAGTCTCTTTCAAAATCAGATAAGGCAAAAACAATATTCAGCAGTGCTTGATAGTAGAAAACAGCATTTGCTAGAAACAGCTACAACCGATAGTTAAGAAAAAAAGCCTTTCGGGAAAGTTCAATTCCAGCTCTGTGCTTTATCCTCCTTCAATTTTCTCCCAAACCCAGTAATGACTCGTGCTGGAATATGGATCGACAGGTGTCAATGGGCACCTCACTCAAATAGTCATACTCGTGCGAGCTTACACAATAGATACCAGTGGGCTATTCGATCCCCACAATACGAATCCCATCCTCACTTCACTGGACCAAATACAATGTTAACAGCAGGGCTCACTGGACATAAGACCCAAAGAAAGAACTTGTATTCATATAGCACCTTGCACTATCTCAGAACGTCACAAAGCGCTTTAGAACCAATGAAGTACTTTTTGAAGCGTAGCCGCTGTTGTATTGTAGGAAATGCGGCAGCCAATCTGCGCACAGCAAGCTCCCACAAACAGCAACTTTGCACCACTTTCCTGTCTTGTCCATTTTGGGGTGCTGGGTGGCAAGTCGCTTTTTAACTTGTTTGATTATGAATGGGAAGACAAGAATTGATGGGGACCAATGCGGGATGTTCAAGGGGTGGTTAGTTGTTTGCAGGACTGCTTTGTGTCAGTGACATTGCGGGCTGGGCGGGAAGAGTGACCGTTGCGTGTGCTTGTGACATGGGCCCACTGGTGCGACCTAAGTGAACCTTGCAGCAATGTGAGCAGCTCGGGGTGCATTGCCATCATCACCTTCCTCCTCCACTTCTAACCTTCTTCTAGGAGGCTGCAGATGTCTGCCACCACCTGATGCAATAACCTGAGCCTCCTGAGACACTGCTGTTCAGACATGTCAAGGAAACTGAGCCTCTGCCTGTAGACCCTGTTTCATGGGTAAAGCCCCTTGCGAGCTGCTCCCCTCTGCTGCTGTCCTCGCTGCTGCTCCTCTGACTCCTGTGCAGGTACAGGTCTGTGTGCAGCATGCTGTTGCTGCTGGTCATATTGCTCCTCATCTGAGGTCCAATCTAAGGCAGCCAAAGTGCTACCCATCCTGCTGTAATAGAACAAACGTCCAAAGTGCAGAAAGTCAACTCTCCGCAAAAGTACTGTGAACACCCTTTCCCACTAGCAGGTAAGAAAGCAGCTGAGTACTGAGTATTTATTACCATATGTCCCTGAGATGGATTGACCCCCTCAATTGCCGCTGTGTTCTCACCTTGCTTTCACTGGCGAGTTTCAGGAAGCCCAGGAAACCCGTGGACTCAACGTTAAAGTCAAAAGCCTGTGTAAATATAGAAACATAGAAACATAGAAGATAGGAGCAGGAGTAGGCCATTCGGTCCCTCGAGCCTGCTCCGCCATTCAATGCGATCATGGCTGATCATCCAAATTCAGTACCCGGTCCCTGCCTTCTCCCCATATCCCTTGATCCCTTTAGCCTTAAGGAATATATCCAACTCCTTCTTGAATATATTTAATGTATTGGCCTCTACTGCCTTCTGTGGTAGCGAATTCCACAGGTTCACCACTCTCTGGGTGAAGAAATTCCTCCTCATCTCAGTCCTAAATGGCTTACCCCTTATCCTTAGACTGTGACCTCTGGTTCTGGACTCCCCAACCATCGGGAACATCCTTCCTGCATCTAGTCTGTCTAGTCCTGTTAGAATTTTATAAGTTTCAATGAGAAATATCGCTCTAATTGAGCGATTAACATATGTTAATCGCCAACCTACCTCTCCTGAGGGGATTGCATGCATGCAGCCTAATGTGCTGGAGTGAAATGCGGAAGTCGGCAGGTTGGAACTGGCTTCCCGACTGTTATGTTCATTAATAACTAGTCGTTTTTATTAAGAACAGCTAGCTTTTGCTAGACACTTTATTGAGCACATGTGGACTAGGTACAGTATCTGTAGAGGCCTCCATCTTGACTGCTGCCTTGTGGGTAGCCTAGTGCATCGTGGGTAGCCCACTCTTATATACATACAGCACCACCTAGTGTACCATTCCAGAATGACAGGTTACTGATCATTACATCCCCCTTTCTTTGAGGTTAAACAAAATCAGTATCAATCAATATCAATCAATAACAACATAAACATCTTCAACAGTCAATACATTTTCAATGTAGTTTTCTTTGTACTCAAAGATTAAGTCTATCAGGCTTTTTTACTTCACGTGTGGATCTTCTCAGCACAGGTAAGTCTGATGTGTTTTCATGAGAGCCTGTGTGTGTATTTGTGTTAGATTGTTCTGGTGGTGAGTGACAAGATTCAGTTGCGGCATTGTCATCGATTTGCTCTTCGATAGTCTCTTGTGTTTTTAGGAGGGAACGGCGGTTCCTCCTGAGAATCTGTCCTTCCTCAGTTCTAACAGTGTATGACCTTGGTCCTACTTCCTCAAGAACTGTAGCTTTCCTGTTCCATGCATCTGGATCCTCAATCCTGACAACATCATCCCTTGTCAATGGTTTCAGAGTTTTGGATGACTTGCCATAGTATGATTTCTGTTTCAGCTTTAACAGTTGAAGTCTCTGTCTCAGTTCCTTACTCTGCTTTTCTTTTGCACAGCAGGGTAGCGTGGTACGCAACTTGCGACCCATTAGGAGTTCAGCAGGTGAAGAACCAGAGTCTAAAGGTGAGGCTCGGTAGCTCAGCAGGGCGAGATAAGGATCAGACTTGCTTTCTGTCGCTTTCTTCAGTAGCTGCTTGAGAACTTGAACACCTTTCTCTGCCTTACCATTCGACTGAGCATACAAAGGACTGGATGTGATGTGTTGAAAGTCATAATGTGCTGCAAACTGTTGCCACTCCTTACAGTTGAAGCACGGACCATTGTCGCTAACGGCAATCCTGGGAATTCCATGTCTGGCGAAGATGGATTTCACATGCATTATGACACTGCTTGCTGTGGTGCTTGAGAGCAGCGCCATCTCAGGACAGTTAGAATAGTAGTCAATCACTATTAGATAGTCTTTACCATTTAAATGAAAAAGGTCCATACCAACCTTTTGCCATGGTGCTGTTGGTATGTCAGCTACTATCACTGATTCCTTTGCTTGTTTGTTTTGGTGTTTCTGATATGTCTCACATTTGCCTATCATGTTCTCAATGTCCTTATTTATGCCAGGCCAATAAACAGTGTCTCTTGCTCTCCTTTTGCATTTTTCAATTCCGAGGTGTCCCTCATGAATCCTTTTGAGCATGTCTTGACGTAGAGCCTGTGGAATGACTATTCTGTTCTGTTTTAGTAATAGTCCATTTGCGACACTCAATTCTGACCTTATGTGAAAATATTTTGGACAGGAACCTTTTGGCCAACCATGATGAATGTTCTCTATTACTGTTTGTAATACTGTATCTTTTACTGTTTCTTCTGCTATTTGCTTTGATTTTTGTGTCTGACACGGGCAGCGCAGCAGTGACCATACTCACATGAACACCCACGTCTTCTTCAGTAGAGCTCACATGACTCATTGTGGGTGCTCGGGATAGTGCATCTGCTAACACTATGTATTTGCCTGGTGTGTAGATCAGTTCAAAGTCATATCTTTGCAGCTTCATCATGAGTCGTTGAATCCTTGGAGACATCTCATTCAGGTTCTTTTTTATGATGGCAATCAGTGGGCTGTGGTCTGTCTCAACTGTGAAGGTGGGAAGTCCATATATGTAGCCATGAAACTTTTCTAGTCCAACTACCAAGCCTAGACATTCCTTTTCAATCTGGGCGTATCGACACTCAGTATCAATCATAGACCTGGAGGCATAGGCAACAGGCTTCCAATCTTCACCCTCTGCTTGTAGCAAGACCGCACCTAGGCCATCTTTTGATGCATCCGTTGACACTTTGATTCTTTTTGTTGGGTCAAAGAAGGTGAGTACAAGTGTGGTTGTCAGCACTGTTTTGAGGTTTATCCACTCTTGTTCATGTCTTTCTGTCCATGCAAACTCATTTGTTTTACGTAGCAGGTCTCGCAGACAGGCTGTCTTGGCTGACAAGTTAGGAATGAACTTTCCAATGAAGTTTATCATCCCCATGATGCATAGCACTCCTTTTTTGTCAGTGGGTCGGGGCATTTTGAGTATGGCGTTTACTTTTTCCATATCTGGCTCTATTCCTTTACCAGATAGATTATCTCCTAGGAAAGTGACTTCCTGGACGCCAAACTGACACTTGGCTTTGTTGAGCTTCAGTCCATTCCGGCGTATGCTCTGTAGCACTTTAGTCAGTCTCTCATTGTGTTCTTTCAGTGTGGAGCCCCAGATGATGATGTCATCAACATAGACCCGAACTCCTTCCAGACCTTCAATTATGTGTTCCATCGCTCTATGAAAGATTTCAGATGCAGATATTATCCCGAAAGGCATTCTGAGGAAACAATACCTGCCAAATGGTGTGTTGAAGGTACAGTATTTGGTGCTCTCTTCATCCAGTTTTAGTTGCCAAAAGCCTTGTGAGGCATCGAGCTTTGTAAAGTATCTGGCACCTGACATTTCACTGGTGATTTCTTCTCGCTTGGGAATCTGGTAGTGTTCACGTTTTATGTTTGCATTTAAGTCCTTTGGATCCATGCATATTCTTAGATCATTGTTCTTTTTCTTTACACATACCATGGAGTTAACCCAGTCTGTTGGCTCTTCGACTTTCCTGATGACTCCTAGTGTGGTCATTCTGTCGAGTTCATTCTTGAGCCGGTCATGCAGGGGTGCTGGAACTCTTCGTGGAGCATGTACCACTGGCTGAGCATCCTCCTTTAGCTGGATCTTGTAAGTGAATGGTAGAACTCCAAATCCTTTGAACACATCCTGGAAATTATTCACTACAGAATCCACCGAGTCATCTGGTCTGCTTATGGCACAGTTTATACGGTAGACTCTCTTGACCAGTTCTAAGTCCTCACAAGCTTTGTCACCCAGTAGTGAATCAAGTCCTTCAGCCACAACAGAAAACATGAGATGATGCACTTTGTCTTTGACTGTCACTTTAAGTCTGCATGCACCTAAGCTATCTATTTTCTGTCCATTATAGTCCTTCAGTAGTACTGACTTTTTCTGTATTTTGGGTTTTTCTTTCATATTGTTAATGTCACTCATACTGATTAAGTTTGCTTTTGCCCCAGTGTCTAGTTTCAATGTAACTAATGCTCCATTTACCTGCAGTGGAATCATCCATTTGTCCTCTTTTACTGCATTGACGTTATGTTCAGCATTGTTTATTCCTGAGGGCTGCACATTTTCTGTATCCTTTTCTATATTGTCACATGACACCATTCCTACAAAAAATGTCTCACTTAAATCAGTGTCCTCAATCACATTAACTCGTTGCCCTTTCTTTGTTTTTACTTTTGAAAAGCATTGTTTGGCAAAGTGATTCTTTCCATTACACTTTGTGCACATTTTTCCAAATGCTGGGCATTGCCTTAACTGGTGTTTGTAACCACAGCGTTTACAATGAAAAATTTCATCCTCCGATTGCTTTTCATTTCTGTTCTGCCCACGTTTCTTCCCCTTGTAGGACACAGCACCGACAGCAGCATTATCACTCATTACAATCACATCATTATTGATTTCACTGAAAGTCTTCGCGTGCTTTCGAGCTAGCTCGCTGGCTTGGCATATTTTCACAGCAATTTCCAATGTTAGTTCGGTTTCTCTCAGCAGACGTTCCCTGACTTTTTTTATCATGAATACCAAACACAATCTGGTCACGAATCATGGATGCTTTCAGCTCAGAGAAATTACATGTCTGTGCTTTCAGTTTCAGATCAGTCATAAAGCTATCAAAAGTCTCATTTTGCTGCTGTGTCCGAGAACGGAAGATGTACCTCTCATAGGTTTCATTCTTTTTGGGAGAACAATGTGTATCAAACTTCTTTAGCACATCGTCTAATTTTTCTCTGTACTCCTCTGGATTAAATACAAATGTATTAAATACCTCTATCGCCTGTGGGCCTGCAACCGTGAGCAGTAACGCTATTTTCCTTGTGTCTGGCTTCATGCCGTACCCGATGGCAGCAATGTAGAGTTCGAATTGTTGTTTAAAAGTCTGCCAATTGTAGTTGATATTTCCTGTGAGTTTCAAACGCTCTGGTGGCTTCAAATTCTCCATGTCGCATTGCACAATATTCAGCAGATCTTACCAATCCTGGTACCATGTTATGTTCATTAATAACTAGTCGTTTTTATTAAGAACAGCTAGCTTTTGCTAGACACTTTATTGAGCACATGTGGACTAGGTACAGTATCTGTAGAGGCCTCCATCTTGACTGCTGCCTTGTGGGTAGCCTAGTGCATCGTGGGTAGCCCACTCTTATATACATACAGCACCACCTAGTGTACCATTCCAGAATGACAGGTTACTGATCATTACAACGACCTGCTGTCAATTTCCCCGGTTTTAACCACCCCCATCCACTCCCAAACCCACGTGCTCCTCCACGTTAAAATCCCCCACACACACTGCCCCCGCCCCCGTAGAGTCTGAACCAGGATGTTTAAGTTAGAATAGTTAATTCAATGCCAAATCATGTATAAAAAGCAAAATAAAGAGAGGGAAAGAAAGATGGGATTAAGAGAGAGAGATGAAAGAGACAGAAAGAAAAAGTAAAACATTTTTTAATATTGTTTTAATTTTTTTAAATCTCCAACAATAATTAAAATCTGAAGGAATGAGACTCCACACTTGTTAAAGTTAATTTTCAGTGCTGGAGATGTTGTTTGGCGGTAATTAAGAACTTATCATGCCGTTAAAAATTCACTTACACTTGAATGTACAAGCCCTAATTATATAGCGAAGCTTGTGGAGGAGCAGGGCAATTCGGACAGCAAACTCCTGATTTCCGCATTAAACTACGCATGTGCAGTTGGCAAAAGCTGCTGTCCGATTTACTCTTTAATAACGATGAGCGCTGATAGCCTCACCATTATTTTTAATGCAAAATCAGGGCCAATGTTTCCAGCAGGGCTCACCGGACATAAAAGACACAAAGAAAGATCTTGCATTTATATAGCACCTTTCACAATCTCAGGATGTCTGAAGGCACTTTACAGCCAATGAAGCACTTTTTGAAGTGTAGTAATGTTGTAATGTAGGCAATGCGGCAGCTAATCTGTGCACACCAAGGTCCCACAAACGGCAATGTGATAAATGGCAAGATAGTGGGGGAGAAATTCGGTTGGTAGCGCCACCGATTAGCGCCTAAAGAGGCCGAGAGGTGGGGCGCTAACCAACTAGCGCCCGGGCGCAGCGAACCCAGCGCCTCGCCCCATATTGAGCATACATTTAGCGCCGGCGCTAAATCTTAGCGCCCGCTCACGGGCGCAGGCAGATCATGACGTCATTTGAGTGTGCAACGCCTTTTGGGTGCCCCGGACCGGAAATTCAGTGGCGCCCCCCTCCGTACCGCCTGGCGCTAATAAGGACAGCTTATCTGGAACCTTCCCCAGTCGCTCTCGGGCTGGAGGGGCGTTATTTAAAGGAGACTGGTGTGGTTTAAAAGCGGCAGCCATTTTTGGCTCACATCTTCTTCGAGAGTTACAGAGAGTTGCTGAGCTGCACACTGAGAGCCATTTCACCACTGAGCCAGCGCTGGCAGAGGAACTTCAGAACTTCAGCCTTCTGACCATCACCTTGCTGTTGGTGAGCATTTACAATGGGAAAACTTCCTGTGCGCACTTATTATGGGGGCTGCATTGGAGGGGAACGTCCTGCTGCTGAATCATCTGGAAAGGGCACAGAGATGCAGGGAGAGAGGGGTGGGCATGGCCAGATGGAGTAGGGCCAACAGACGTCGCCACACCAGACCTTACGCTGCCAGGGTTTTCCGACAGCAGTTTTCCTACATGAACATGTCGGAGGAGCAGTGTATCAGAAGGCTGCACTTTAGAAAGGAGGTGGTGACTGAGCTGTGCCACCTGCTTCAGCCAGATCTGCAGCCTCAGATAAGGTGCAGGACATCTCTGTCGGTGGCTGTGAGGATGACTGTTGCCCTAAACTTCTACGCAAGCGGCTCCTTTCAGGCCGCAACTGGGGACATAGCCAACATCTCACAGTTTGCGGTGCATTGCTGCATCTGTCAAGTGACTGATGCCCTGTTTAAAAGGAGGCGGCAGTACATCTCCTTCCCAATGACCCCGGACAAGCAGCAGGAGCGCGCAGAGGGCTTCGCTGCAATAGCGGACTTCCCCATGGTGCAGGGTGCCATTGACTGCACGCACGTGGCTTTGCGGGCGTCTGTAGAGAATCCGGAGGAGTTCCGCAACCACAAGGGGTTCCATTCCTTGAATGTCCAGCTGGTCTGTGACCACCGACAGCTGATCCTCGCAGTGAATGTGCAGTTCCCAGGCAGCAGCCACAACGCCTTCATCCTGCGCCAGACTTCTGTTGCAGACATTTTTGAGGCCCCGGCTGACCCAGGAGGCTGGCTTCTCGGGGACAAGGGCTATCCTCTGTGCCCGTGGCTGATGACCCGCCCCTTTAAGAGCTGGCCGGCGCCAGTGTGTCTCGGGGAAAGTGATTATTGACAGCACCTGCGCTGCACCCCGCAGCCGCGAAATTGGGTTGCGCCGCCGGGTTAGCGCCTTAAGAGTATTGTGCAGCGCCTGATTTAGCGCCGCAATCACCTTCAGGGGCGCTGCAACCCAATATCGCGCGAGGTGGCGCTAAATTGCGCCTGGCGCTAAACTTTGCGCATCGCCAGGACTAGCGCCCCAAACGGGGCGATACCGAATTTCTCCCCCAGTCTGTTTTATGTGTTGGTTGAATGATAAATATTGACCACGACACCGGGGACATCAATGAAGGTATGAATCAATGAGGGGAAAACAGCAGATACCCTGGCTGATTTTCCCCTCCTTTGTGCACTGAAAATAATTGTAGTGCTCTGACTGCTGCCCCAGTGAATGAAGCACAGACTGGGGATTGAACTCAGGCCCGAATTCCTGATCTTTATGACTCAGTACCACAGTGGGTGGAACATTTATTCACTGAGCCACCAGGGGAGGTGCTTGGTTGAGGTTGATCATTCTGTTCTGACACTACCTTCTCCTGAACACCTAGAGGAACAGAATAAGTACACATTTTTGAGTGTTGGCAGTAAGGTACCTCTAGGACGCTAGCAGTAAAACAATGGGCTGGATTTTCTCAATGGAGACGAGTTGGAGGCGGGACTGCTGCTTGTCGGGTCAATGTCCCGCCTCCATCATCTTCTGGTCAACCAGAGGGATTTTCCCCTGATTGACCTTGTTAAGCCCGCCCAGCGGGCTCAGCAGGCCAATTAGGGAGGAAGTCACTGACAGAGCACGCCAACATCTGACGTGCTATCTGTCAAGACTTCTTGACAGAAGAAATGTCAGCGTTTGACAGCTCTGTGACGCTGTCAAACACTGACATCCTAGAATCATAGGGGGAGAAATTGGGTGAGTAGTGCCACTTGTTAGCGCCTAAAGAGGCAGGCAGTGGCTGTAGCGCCACTGGCTGCGCCTCCCGCGATATTGAGTTGGGGCGATAATGGTGGCATTAGCCTTTTGCGCTGCGCCACCACCGATGACGTCATCGGTGTGCGCAGTGCACCATTCGCGCCCCGTTCACGATATTTGGTTGCGAACGGCGCAGTTGCGCCGTTCGCTACCCGCGCCTGGTTCACGGGGCCTTACTGTGCCAGCAGCAGCGCAAGTTAAGGTGGAAGTGCGGGGCGGCCGCCTTTTTCGGCGGCCGCCTGCCAGCACTTCCATCCCCGGCCTCCTGACCCCCCCCCCCCCGCTGTTTCCCGAGAGCCCGGCACTTCTCCTTGGTGCTGGGCTCTTTTGCTGGCATTCGCGATTGGGGATCGCGCTGTTGCAGGCCCCTCCCCCTTAACAGTGGGAGGAAGGCCTGCAGTACCGCAGCGTGCCGTGCCGCAGCATGTGGCGTGTGGCGCTGCGGCACGTTGCGCTGCGATATTCAGTTTCAGCGCCCTAAGAGGGACGCGGAGCGCCTCGAGCCTCGCCCCGTCTCCCTCTAGGGGCAATGAAACTGAATATCGGACGATCGCTGAAGACTCGAACGCTGCGCTAAATCCTGCGCTCAGGCGAACTTGGCGCCAGTTTGGCGCCTCAACCCAATTTCTAGGCCATAGAATCATAGAAAGTTACAGCACGGAAGGAGGCCATTTCGGCCCATCATGTCCACGCCGGCCAACAAAGAGCTATCCAGCCTAATCCCACTTCCCAGCTCTTGGTCCGTAGCCCTGCAGGTTACAGCATCCCAAGTGCATATCCAAGTACTTTTTAAATGTGGTGAGGGTTCCTGCCTCTACCACCCTTTCAGGCAGTGAGTTCCAGACCCCCACAACCCTCTGGGTGAAGAAATTTCCCCTCAAATCCCCTCTAAACCTTCCACCAATTACTTTAAATCTGTGCCCCCTGGTTTTTGACCCCTCTGCTAAGGGAAATGGGTCCTCTGTATCCACTTTATCTATGCCCCTCATAATTTTAAACACCTCAATAAGGTCTCTCCTCAGCCTCCTCTGTTCCAAGGAAAACAGACCCAGCCTATCCAGTCTTTCCTCATTGCTAAGATTCTCTACTCCTGGCAACATCCTTGTAAATCTCCTCTGTACCCTCTCTAGTGCAATCACATCTTTCCTGTAATGTGGTGACCAGAACTGCATGCAGTACTCTAGCTGAGGCCTAACTAGTGTTTTATACAGTTGAAGCATAACCCCCCTGCTCTTGTATTCTATGCCATGGCTAATAAAGGCAAGCATTCCGTATGCCTTCTTAACCACCTTATCTACTTGGCCTGCTACCTTCAGGGATCTGTGGACATGCACTCCAAGGTCCCTTTGTTCCTCTACACTACTCAGTGTCCTACCATTTAATGGGTATTCCCTTTCCTTGTTAGCCCTCCCCAAATGCATTACCTCACACTTCTCTGGATTGAATTCCATTTGCCACTGTTCTGCCCACCTGACCAATTTATTGATACCTTCCTGCAGTCTACAGCTTCCTTCTTCACTATCAACCACACAGCCGATTTTAGTATCATCTGCAAACTTCTTAATCATACTTCCTATATTCAAGTCTAGATCATTGATATATACCACAAAAAGCAAGGGACCCAATACCGAGCCCTGTGGAACCCCACTGGAAACAGCCTTCCAGTCACAAAAACACCCATCAACCATTACCCTCTGCTTCCTGTCTCCGAGCCAGTTTTGAATCCAACTTGACACTTTGCTCTGGATCCAATGGGCTTTTAACTTCGTGACCAGTCTGCCATGTGGAACCTTATCAAAAGCCTTGCTAAAGTCCATATACACTACATCAAACGCACTACCCTCATCTACCCTCCTTGTTACCTCCTCAAAAAATTCAATCAAGTTTGTCAGACACGACCTTCTCTTAACAAATCCATGCTGACTATCCTTGATTAATCCGTGTCTTTCTAAATGAAGATTTATCCTGTCCTTCAGAATTCTTTCCAATAATTTTCCCACCACCGAGGTTAGGCTGACTGGCTTGTAATTATTCAGTCTATCCTTTGCTCCCTTTTTAAGCAAGGGCACCATATTAGTAGTCCTCCAGTCCTCCGGCACCACACCTGAAGCCAGAGAGGATTGAAAAATGATGGTCAGGGTCTCTGCTATTTCCTCTTTTGCTTCGCTTAACAGCCTAGGATACATTTCATCTGGGCCTGGGGATTTATCCACTTTTAAAGCTGCTAAACCCCTTAATACTTCCTCTCTCGCTATGTTTATTTCATCTAATATTTCACACTCCTCCCCCCCCCCCGATAGCAATGTCTGCTTCGCCCCTCTCCTTTGTGAAAACAGATGCAAAGTATTCATTAAGAACCCTACCGACATCTCCCGCCTCCACACACAGATTACCCTCATGGTCTCTAATAGGCCCTACCCTTTCTTTAGTTATCCTTTTACTCTGAATATATTTATAAAACATCTTTGGGTTTTCCTTGATTTTACGTGCCAAGAATTTTTCATGCTCTCTCTTTGCTTTCCTAATATCCTTTTTAATTGCACCCCTGCACTTTCTGTACTTAAAGATTCTGGAGTATTTAGCCCTCGGTATCTATCATACGCCTCCCTTTTTTTCTTTATCCTACCTTGTATGTCTCTAGACATCCAGGGGGCTCTAGATTTGTTAGTCCCACCATTTTTCTTTAAGGGCACATATTTGGTCTGTACCCTCCGGATCTCCTCCTTGAATGCCTCCCACTGCTCTGACACTGATTTACCTTCAAGTAGCTGTTTCCAGTCCACTATGGCTAAAAGCCATAAATTTGCTTTTCCCCAATTTAGAATTTTTATTCCTGGTCTATCCTTGTCCTTTTCCATAACTACCTTAAATCTAACAGAATTATGGTCACTAGCACCAAAATGCTCCCCCACTGATACACCTTCTACCTGCCCAGCTTCCTTCCCTAAAACTAAGTCCAGAACCGCCCCCTCCCTTGTTGGGCTTGCTACATACTGGCTAAAAATGTTCTCCTGGATGCATTTTAGGAATTCCGCACCTTCTATACCCTTCACACTAATTTTATCCCAGTTAATATTGGGGCAGTTGAAATCCCCTACTATTACTGCCCTATAGTTTTTGCACTTCTCAGAAATTTGTCCACATATTTGTTCTTCTATCTCCCTCTCACTGTTTGGGGGTCTGTAGTACACTCCCAGCCGTGTGATTGCCCCTTTTTTGTTTTTCAATTCTACCCATATGGCCTTGTTTGATGATCCCTCCAACATATTGTCCCTTCTCACAGCTGTAATAGTTTATTTAATCAATACCGCGACCCCCCTCCCTTTTTACCTCCCTCTCTATCCCGTCTGAAAATCCTGTAACCAGGAATGTTGAGCTGCCATACCTGCCTCCTTTCAGCCACGTCTCTGTAATAGCTATAATATCAAAGTCCCAAGTATCTACCTGTGCCCTCAGCTCATCTGCCTTGTTCGCTATACTCCTTGCATTGAAGTATATGCCATTTAGTACAGGCAAACCTCCTTGTTGACTAATATCTAGCCCTTGATTCCTCTGTCCTTCCAATTTATTTTCTACATTTTTGTTTTCCAATTCCAGTTTTTCTTCCCTCCCTATTGACTCTATACTTAGGTTTCCATCCCCCTGCCAAGCTAGTTTAAACCCTCCCCAATAGCACTAGCAAACCCTCCCACGAGGATATTGCTCCCAGTCCCGTTGAGGTGCAGTCCGTCTGGCTTGTAGAGGTCCCACCTCCCCCAGAAATGGTTCCAATTCCTCAGGAATCTAAAGCCCTCCCTCCTACACCATCTCTCCAGCCACGCATTCATCTGCTCTATCTTCCTATTTCTGGACTCACTAGCACGTGGCACTGGTAGTATTCTGCAGATTACTACCTTTGAGGTCCTGCTTTTTAACCTCTTTCCTAGCTCCCCAAACTCTGCCTGCAGGACCTCATCCCTCTTCCTACCTATGTCATTGGTACCAATATGGCTCTCTGTAGTTTGATGAGTCCTTGTGTTCAGGACTCATCAAACGTTTCAATTTTGTAGATTTCAGATGGCTGTTGGGTCAGAGGATCCAACAGCCAGTCTGTGAAATCGACAAGGAAGATGTCGGGTCTCTCGATCCAGGATGGATGAAGGCTGTAGGAAGAAAACAAGGTAAGTGAACATTTTTTAACACTTATCACTCACCTTCCATACTTACCACTCCACACTTGCACCCATCACTCACCTCTACATCTTACTTTCAGGTGCGTCCGACCGCCGCAGACCTCCTTCACGTCTCCTCCAACCCGGCGGGGTTCTCCGAGGTTGGGAAGCCTTCACCTGAGAAGGCAAAATGGCACTAATACTTTTTTCTGCCTGTTAACGACCTGTTAACAGGCAGTTAAAAGGATTTAATCCCTTTCCTGTCTCCAGGAGACGGGACCCGAAGCAGCACATCTTCCCGCCTCCTGGCAAAAGGGCACGGAGGCGGGATGGGGGCAGGTTTGCCATCCGCCCCCACTTTCTGCTACTTTACCGGCAGTCCCGCCTCCTCGGGGCTGAGAAAATCCAGCCCATCAAGTGTGTTTATGTGAGAAATAATGAAAAGCAAATAATGATACTAGCCATGAACTTGGAGGGAAGCAGCTGACTCGCAGTTGAACTCCTCCTGTCTGCATTGGGTGGTGCCGGTTATGTGCACCCTTCTCCTGCAAGCAGAGAGAACAGGGACAGATGTTGGAATAAGGAAAGAAAGAACTACCTGCATTTATATGGCACTTTATCATGTCCTCAGGATGGTCCAAAGCACTTCACAGCCAATGGATTGCTTTTCCAGTGCAGACACTGTTGTGTGGGCAGAAATGCAGATAGCAAGATCCCAGCTACAGCAAATGAGTGAATGACCAGTTAATCTGTTTCTGGTAGGTTTGGTTGAGGGAGGAATGTTGGTCAAGACACCGGGAGCATTCCCTGTGCTTCTTCACATAATGCTATGGGATCTTTTACAGTCCACCGGAACAGGTAGACGTCTAACACCTCATCCAAAAGGCAGGATTTCTGACAAAGCAGCACTCCCTCAGTACTGCACTGAAGTGTTAGTCTAGATTACATTCTCAAATCAAGGAATCCGTGAGATGTGTGTGACCCAAGTGTCCAGAAGCAGCCACCTTACGAGAGTGTGTAAACATGCAGCATGCAGGTACTGTGTATGGGCAGTGTGTTTGATGTTTGTTGCTTGGCACATTACATGGGCCACAGGGCAATTGCATTCAAATTGCAGCCTTGCAGAGTGCAGCCATAAACATGGGGATTTGGAAAGCAGATGAGCAGTTGCTATAGCGATAGGAATTCTCCCTTTGTGATGCTTAGATTGAAATTTTATTAAGATGCTTGTACGACAACATTCTTATATTATGCAAAGTGTCAGCAACCTTTGGCAGCCTTGAATAGCCCAGCAAATTCTTCCTCACCTACCCCCAGTTTTGGGCCACAGGTCAGACATTGACTCACTTGGTCACCTCCATCCAAGCTGTCCTGGCAGTATTCTTGACCGGAGAGCACCCTTTTCCTCCAAAAAGACTCATGCTTCTACATAACACTTCCAAAGCACCATCTTGGAATGGTGCTGTTCTGCCTTTGTGCTTTGCTTCTGCCATGTTTTAACTTTGCAGCCAGTTCCCTTTTAAAGACGATCAGCAGTCTTTTAAGAGCTGCTGCTGAATAACCCGCCGCCTGACCCACGCACGCTTCCAGGGTTCCATGTGCTATGCGCCAGGAGTGCAGAACAATTACATTTAAATGAAGATTGCATTATAGCGAAAGGTCAGTGCAGCGTCTGACGAGCAGCAGTCCCAGCCCTGCTGCGACTGGACCGCATTATCAGCCACACTACGCATTCATTTTAAGAGGCAAAAGGAAGAAAAGAGCATTTTGTTTTGATGAAATGTATTTTATTGATGATACTTTATTGATACATATAGTGAACTCCAGATCCCTGGTATGAATCACCATCCTTCAGCCATCAGCCTTTAGCGAGAACCTGAAAAATAAAACATGATTATTGAAGACACAGTCAGTCATTGTTTCTGAAACTTATGTTCTTCCAAGTGTGTTTGAGTCGATCAGCTGCCACTTATAACCCCACCTCGCTTTAACTTTAATGAGTACGGAGCAATACTAATTTAAATACAGGCCCCCATCTCATTTGGTTCTGACTTTCAGTCGTGAAGCATCAGGTCAGCTTCAGTTCTGGAAACAATCTCTATCCTGTGTATTTTATGTTATTTTCAGAAATTCACAGGATAGGTTTAGATGAAGAGGGCCCTTCAGTCCATTTGATCTCATTCTTCCAGAGTACCAGCCATTACAGCACCATTACCATCACCCATTACAGCAGATGGTTCGAAAAGGATTCCATGGTCCTGGCCTCAACCACCCTTCCTGGTAACCCCATTCTAGCTGTTGGTTGATCTCTGTGTGATAATAAATATATTTTTTAACACAGTAATGTGACGTAGAGCTATTATGAGGACTGAACACTGTTACATGCTCCTCATTGTGTTGAATGAGCTGTTAGCCCCTTGAAATGAAGGATTGAGGTGACTCTAGCCTCCAGTAAATCGCCCCCGGTGCTAATTAATTTCTTCCCTGGCCATTGTCACTTGGTGCAAATAGTTTTAAAAACGAACTGAAGTTAAAGATTGGACTGATTTTATCTAAACAGATTTATTGGTGGTTTAAACCTAAAAATTATCTTTTCTTTTAAAGCAAATATATACATTTTATTTTAAAAAGTAGTGTTGTACGTTGAAATATTGTTACCAGAATTAAAAATCTTGACTCACCTCATTGATCCAATCTCTCATAGCTGAGACACGGGTCCACACTGTTGGTTTCATGTAGAACCTGCATCCTCCTGCATAGATAAAGCTGGTCACTCCGTGGACATAGTATTTTCCACCCTGCTCACAGTTCAGAGGACCACCAGAATCTCCCTGTGGGGGAAAAAAGAGAGAGAAATCCCATTGCCATTCTGTTCCTCTCAATACTATTGTCTCTGTTAGAACACGTGGACATGGTACAGATTGGTCAATTGACCCATCAAGCTCATTCTTTCCACAGAGCGTGTACAATCTACCCAATCATAAATTCTATCCCACCCATTTAATCTCCTGAGAGAAGGTCCTCTATTAATACTTCCTCATAATGAAGTGAAATTCTAAAATATCCACTTTGCAATCCTGCTCTACTGGGCTCCACTGCTTACCACAGCCAACATAGCTCTCCCTGGTAACAACAGAAAACGCTGGGAAAACTCAGCAGGCCAGAGCAACATCCGTGGAGAGAGAAACAGAGTCAACGTTTCAGGTCGAAACCCTTTGTCATAGCTCTCCCTGGCCTCAGTACCATGGGAACTATCATGTCCATGGATCATCCCAGTATATGCCTATCCATGTGAAACCAAAACAGTTGATTCTGTTAGAGATGCAAGCCCCTGACCTGCACTTACCGAGCGCGCCGGCCCTTGAGCTGTGGGCCCGCGTGGGATTCCGATCCTTGGCCTCCTCCAACTGCCGGCGCGCAGTGCTTGCGTATTCCAGGGCGCAGTTAGTTCGAAGCGTCCCCTGGGATCACGTGGGCCATGGAGAGCCAATGGTAGCAGGGAATGCTTCATTCATAAGTTTGACAGGAAGAGCTGTCAAACCTATAAATACTATAAGCCCCAAAACATCACTAAAACCTCAAATAAATTAAAATCATCACATTTTTAAAATAAACTATGAAATAACTTGTAAACAATAATTTAAATTTTTGAAAAAATTAATTACAGTTTTTCACGGGGCTAAAAATAAACTTACCTTTCTTTAAAGTATTTAAAAATAATAAACCTGTGTAAATTTTTTTTTAATTTTACTTAATTCACCACTTACCTTGTTAAAAGCAGGCCTTGCGACTGCTTTTTAAAAGTGTAACTGCTGGAGACTTACCCTCCCGGAGAAACCTGCAAAAAAGACGTAAGTTCGATGCGCACGCGCTGCCTCTCCGGCGCACGCGTTCGACCTCTGAACCCTTTCTTTCAGGGGAATGGAAGTGCCGGTTTCCCGCGCATGCGCAGTGCATGCACGAAACTGGTACTTCCATTGGCCCTACGGGTGAGTACACCGTGCGTACTCACGTGTTGGGACCCGAATTTCTGGGCCAATAGCCCTTTCAATAACGAATATATTAGACGTGGATAAGTTGCTCTCAACCCATTAGGCGTTTAGTGGAGCAAAATATATCAAAGCAATATTGAGTCAGGTATAACAGGCATACAGATTAGCGCTAGCGTTTCCTACAGACAAGTCAGCATTTCCAGGCTTCTGTTTGCTTGTCAGCTTTTGCTCGATGCAAAATTTAAAGTTCTTGCTCTGCTTAGATTGCGCCAGAATATTCCCAAAATATTTTCCGTAAGTTTAGCCGTGCGGAACTTGTGCGCATAAGCAGCTGTGCGACCAGCTGACTCTCGCACTGTATCTCTGACAGCTTGATACATCAGACAAGTATCGACAAAGAGGCGGGGGTTTGCGACAGCCGTCGCCCCAGTATTCTAGCAGCTACATCAGCTTTTGATCAAGGCAGAGTTGGCAACCATTTTTATTTTAACAGCAAACTTCCATACAGGCCGCCACAGCTTTTACTTGCATTCGGACACAAACAACCCATCCCGGCCACTTCCCATGAATGCTGCAGGAATATCACCGTGCATTGGTTCAATTCCAGCATATCTGCAGCCGTGTAAATTGTGCGCATGCGTGCCTGCCCATTTGGCACTTGTGTGTGTACACAGCTCCCGCGTTGACACATGATGAAATGAGACCCAGAGGTGTGCAAGTGCTTCAACCCTTCAGGACCAGATAGACCTCCACCGCCACCCACGCCAAAATTGTTCATGTAAATTGCACTCCAGAAACTAAACAATATAAAATCTAATAAAGCAGAGATATGATGTAAAAGGTACTGGATGGAGTGATGGCAAAAGTACTGGAGAGAGTGACGCAAAATATATTGGAGAGAGTCATATAAAATGTACAAACAGGGAGGCGATGCATAGATACCAACCGTCAGTGTTTGACTGCTGCATTCGAGGGCGAGGTGGGGAATGGCAAGGAGAACAGTGCCAGGAACCAGTGACTAGCATTGGAGCTGCCCTTTCTTAAGGTTGCTGAATAGGATTCGGTTTCAGGCACACAGACCCTCAGGGTTCCAGAGTGCAGTTGTGGTTTTTATCCACAGCAAGAGGGATCTGAGTGAGCCCCAAAGCTACTGGAATCTCAGTGGCTTTTAAATTTGTCATGACACATATATGAGAAGCTGTGGAGGTCCACAGAGTAATCAGAAGGGAAGTGTCTGCATTTTGTTCTCATGAGGAATGTTGTAGAACAGGTTGTAAGGCTTAGGGAAACCCTCATACTGCGTTCATTGATTTTCAGAAGCCTTTCATTCTGGTGCCTCCTGCAGCCTGCATGAAGAAGCTGGAAGCTGTGGGGAAAAATGGCCAAATCTTGGATATTATCTGGGATGTGTTCTCCAGCTCCACGATCCACCATCCACGTAGGATAGATGAGAGAGCCTACTTCCTTCAAAAGAGGAGTCAGACAAGGTTGTCCGCTGCCTTCCATCCCAGATGGTCCTTGAGTGTCTTTTCTGTGCATTTCATGGGCTAGATTCAAATCCAGGTTTCTGGTGTGGAAGGCCAGCCTACTGACTCGTTGCACCACATAATCCCCTCATGATTTTTATTTTTTGATGTATAAATTAATGCTGTTTAATCAAGCCAAAGATGTTGGTTCACATTTTCACTACTGGATTCTCCGCTGGGATTTCACAACAAGCTCACAATAGATCTGTAAATTATGTGGGTCAGTTGGTGCCAATCAAGGAATTTATTTCACTCTTTACTGCAGTGTCTTCTAGCATTGCCAAGAAATGGCCACAGGATTTTGATTTTCTCAATATAAACTATAGATTATTACTTTATTCCATTGAAGGAAAATGTCTGAGACCATTACCTGACAGCCTGCGACAGAACCATCTCCGCCTGCACACACCATGATGTCTTTGACATAGTAACCCCAAAGGTCAGGTCTGGAACAGGTTTTGTAGTCAACAATCCTGATGGGAGCCTGCTGGAGAGTAGGACTAACTTGACCACCATCTACATCGAGGAAAAACATCCAATGAATGCGACTGTTACATTTTTTTCATTGATCTTAGTTCTGGTCCACATTTATTCCATTCCCATTGCACTCTGAATTTGTTGTTCATGTTTCCCTTGAGCTACATATACTTTCCTATGACGATAGCAAAATACTGCAGATGCTGGAAATCTGAAATAACAACAGAAAATGCTGGAAAAACTCAGCAGGTCAGGCAACATCCGTGGAGAGAAATTTGAGTTGACGTTTCGGGTCGGAACCCTTCTTCAAAACGGTCTGTACACCAAACAACAACAGCACCACCCTTGTCAGTGGGTTTAATGACAATGTCAGGGTTGGATCTAAGAGAATGGAGTGCTGCAAGTTCAGAGGGAGGTAGGTTGGAGTGAGTGAGGGGAGCAGAGAAATGGAGACGGCCGATGTCACGGCGGCAGTTAGCGATGAAAAGATCTAGAGAGGGTAAGAGGCCAGGGGGAGGGGTCCAGGTAGAACGAGAATTCTGCAAGCAGGAGAAAGGGTCAGTCGTGCGGGGGGAAGACTCCTGGCCAAAGAAGTGGGCACGGAGCCGAAGGCGGCGGAAAAAGAGCTCAACATCATGCCGAGCTCGAAATTCATTGAGGTGGGGGCGTAAGGGGATGAAGCTCAGGCCTTTGCTGAGGACTGATCGTTCGGGGTCAGAGAGTGGAAGGTCAGAGGGGATGGTGAAAACGCGGCAGGGGGTGAGATTGGGAGAAGGGGGGTCAGAGGAAAGTGAAGGGGAAGAAGGTTCCGGAGGGGCGTTGGTGTCCAAGCATACTTTCCTATGCTTTCTTGCCTGTCCCTGCAACTTCATGGAGTTGAAACCAAGGGCCATTGCACTGCCTCCTACTCTCAGTCAATTCTTCCCCAAGAACTTGAAACTGCAGAAAGCCTCTCCTCCCGCAGCCTTCTTTCTGCATTTCTACCGACTTTTCAAACTCAAGCTTGATATCCCCTAACTACTAGTTCTTGATATATCTCATCTGTTTTCCAACTCTTTTCAGTCTTGGTAGTGTCTAACACCAATAAGCAGATTGACGAACGTTTGATGGGACCCAACTGTTAGGCTTACATGTGTGAATTTCTGAACTATGCTGATTCCCTTTGAATGTCAATTAGTGTGAACTAGGGCAGTTTTGTGCTGTGGCTTAGCGCCCACTAGGAACTGGGTTGAGACTGCTGCAACCTCATTCCATTTAGGACCCTTACAATCAGCAGACAGGGCTGACTGTCATCCCATTAATCTGGGCTAAATTTGAAGCTAGGTCGCAAATGTGAAGGGAGGGTGTGTGAAGCTAGTGCAGCGACTATCCTGAGAATCATTCGTTTTAATCTTACTCGAGGCATTGAGTCGAGATGAAGACTCTTAAAAATGTGTCTGTCTGTTTTGTCGTCTTGCTTCTTCCCAATTCGCAGTGGTGGCTGATCTGACCCTTCCTTCAGCCAGAAGGGTAAGTGAATGAGGTACAGACACAATTGCAACATCCAATACCAATGGCACTGTGCCCAGCTGGCATAAGCTGCCCTTTTTGCTGGGTGAGATAAGCAATGTATTTGGGAATAACAACAGAAAACGCTGGAAAAACTCAGCAGGCCAGGCAACATCCGTGGAGAGAGAAATAGAGTCAACGTTTCGGGTCTGGGACCCTTCGTCAGGACTGAGAAAAAAGGCAGGAAATGAAACAAAAGGCCAGTCTGGGGGCTGGGAAATGGGGGAGGGGATGAAAGAACAAAAGGGAAGTGAAGAGACATTAAGAGATATTCAAGGCGAGACGAGATGGTAATAGGACAGGTAAAGAGACAAAAGATGGCTCTAGATGAAGTGTGAAATGCGCCGGCAGAGTGAGAGACAGCTGCCATGTGGGAGAGAGAAAGGGAAAAGGCACAAACCAAAGGTGTGGATAAAAAATTATAAAAATGTAATGGGGCCGAGGTTATGATCTGAAATTGTTGAACTCGATAATATTTGGGAACTTTTTCTAGACAGATACTGCATAGCTTGCTGTTCTTCAGTTGAGCGTTAGGTGGCTTTCATTATGAAGCTCATGTTTCACCTGCTAACTAACATGAATAGCTCAATTTGAAGAGCCAAAACAGATCTGATTGGCCGAATGGTCTCCTTATAATTATAATTTCTATAATACTATGAGAAGAATTTTCAAGTATCGATCCAAAAGCACCTACTAAATGTGTAACCCCATCCAGTGGCATAGCACAGGTGGTCGTTTGGCAGGATGTCTCCCTTTGCTGGCAATAATGCAAGCTGCACTGCTTCATTGAGAACTGCTTCTTGAGCGAGGTGAACCATTGCGATGTCATTCCTACATAACATAAATAGCTTTTCAATGCTCTATTTAAGAACAGAACGTGACATATCCTATAATATAATTATTCAGCTTACGATAAAAAATAAATCTACACACCACTACTGTGATGAAATATTTCCATTCATCACTGCCTGTGACTGAGATCGGTTTCAGTGTCATTTCCCTTCCCCCAGACCTCATTGTATTGTGTACTGGAATGTGCTGTATTGTATACTGGAATGTGCTGGAATGTGCTGTGTGTAGGGCTCCGCCCATACCTGGCCCCGTTTGTAAGCTAGCTTCAGTCTAGCCCCAATCTCCAGAAGGACGACATCTCTCTCGCTTACGTGTTTCGTTCTAAGTTAATAAAAGCCTTGTTTTGTTCTGCTACCTTCGAGTCTCGGAATTATTGAGGCACATCAACTACATTGAAGGTTCTAGAAACTAAACCAAGAGCCGAGAATCCTTTGTTGCGTAGACGATTTCCTTTTTAAGGACATCATATGGGCAGGGGGTGGAGAACGCAGCCTAAAGGCCAAATCGCTTTGGGGATTTACATCATTCAAGGTGTTGAGAAACTACCAAATAGCAGCTTAATCGAATAGCAGGCAGGGTATTTTTTTTTTCAGTGAATATTTATGCTCATCAAGACAAGGGATCTCGGTGCTAGGCAATGGAACAGTTTCCCATTTTAGTTACAGCATGAAGCACTCTCAGGTTAGGAACAGCATAGCCAGTTGCAGCATGAAGTTCCCTTCACTGGTTCACATCAATGCACCTTTTAATTTTTAATTATTATTACATTGCTGATAGACTAGTAATTTGCCATACGTTGCACTTACCCAGCGGAAAGGTATCCACTCCACTTCCTATTCAGCACAACTCTATCGACATATATGTACTGTTCAGGACCTTCCGTCTCATAAATGTTGTGATCACCCAGCGCAACACGGTATGTCAAACCTGGTCTGTTTACCAACGAAAGAAATTGTAAGCCATTTTAAAATAAAATAAGGTCAACTAGGGTGTATAGTGACCTTAAATTTCCAGATAGTTTTGAGGACTTTATATTGGTAAAACAAGACAAAACATACAACGAGATCTGCATGAAGGGTAATATAAAGGACTAAGCGTATATACAATGATTGATTTTACAAGCTGCAATATAAAAGCGAGCAGGAGGGAAGTATGCTCCCTACCAGAGTGGGGAAAAGTAAGGAAGACACTCCTAGTGATTACTGCTTTTCTCTTATTCTTCATAACTGTACATCAGAAAGTGTTCATTTTCTGTTTCCTTGGATGATTTTTTTGGCTATACACAGTGCTCTATTATTTTCCAAGATATTTTTGCTGCTCTTTTCCTTTTCTGGTGTCCTGAGCCATACTCCAGCTGTGGATGAGTGGGTTCACAATCTATTTCTAGGTCTTTGTCAGTGCCACACACTCAGAGGTGCGTTAAAGTAACCCAGGGATGACTGGCCCTCCGATCGTTCCCCCTCATGGGGAAACAGCTGCCCTCAGCTTAGTGCATCTCCACAACATCACAAGGACGTCGTGCGTGTCCTTGGGCAATTCTTGAGTGGGATGGCCCACCTTACACCATTCCACGGCTTTGCACATCATTTTGCACACCAATCATCAGTTGCAAAGCTTTTGTTATTGCGAATTGAAATGATTTTTATGGACAGATTCTCTCTGAAGAGAAAACGATAAATGAGGCCTACAAAGCCCTAGAAGGAGATGTTACAAATCCGGTTTGAGTTTCATTCCGATTCCCCTGGATTTTTGGTGAAGGGTAGATATAGCAAGAGCTGCAGAAGGAGAAAGTAAATGTGAGAGACCGAAAGTTATTGAAAAGAGAAAGAAAACAGGCCTCAAAAAAAGGATAGCAGGAGAAGGTTGGGAATTGTTCTATTGGAAATACTACAATAAGATTCACACAAGATGTGGGACAGACTACAAACAGTTATAAGAGTCAAAGAATAAAATGAAAATCATTTACAGGTCTACACAGTGACCAGCAGTCATCACCCATCTGGGATGAACCAGAGTGCCTCCACACGTATGATACCAGTAACTAGATAAGCCTTGAAGCGAAACCTGTTAAAAAAATATATATATATTTAATTGTCCAGAAAATTAATTTTCTTCTCACGTTCATTTAGAAAATATGAATATCAAATATATATGAAAATCTATTTCATACAATATATGAAATTGGATCTTAATTGATAGAAACCTCTGACCCAGAGGCTCCCATTTCTAAATCAGGTAATTGGTCATTTTCATTAATGCAGAAAGATAATAATAGGAAACGTTTCATACCTGCCATGGCCAAGCATTGCGTTGAGTTTCAGTTCCTCCAACGATACGTGGATTCTCGGAGCACTGCCCTGCATTGAACGAATTAAGACAACATTTTATGAATATATCTGTTGTGCATTTGTCAAGTCTTGCCACTTCATATACAGAGTGTATGTCAGTCATACAATGGCTGGTGCTGAACTATGTACTTGAGAAGTGTTCACTGTTTAGTGGCGTTTAGATTCACGTGCAACTGAATAAGCACACAGTGGATTGTTTAATCATGTGCTCTACAATATAGGATCTGATACCATTGGTCTTGACTGCAACACCTTGCTGCCTTCAGATGGCACATGTGCGCGTTTGAGCCACATTACAGTTGACAGCAGTTCTCGGTCCGCATTGTTTCCCTGTCCCAATACAAAGGAAGAACTTGGCATTAATAGAATGCCTTTCATGTCCTCAGGACGTCCAAAGGCACTTCACAGTTAATGAAGTACTTCTGAAGTGTAGTACCGTGGGATCTTTACCGTCTGAGAGGGCAGACAGGTCCTCGGTTTAACGTCTCATCCAAAAGACGGGCAACTTTGACAGTGCAGCACTCTCTCAGTACTGCACTGAAGGGTCAGCCTACATAACGTGCTCATACCTCTGGAGCAGCTCTACAGATCACTCTTCCCAAACAGATTCCTCTATCAGGGTGTGAGTAAAGCTACCACCCTCTGGTGCGGCTGGGATCATCAGAGAAGCAATCCATACAGAAGGCAGACCTTCACTTGGAGTTACTTCACAAGACTTGCCTTTATGTTGAGTAGCCTCTATTATAAGTCTACATGAACGTAGAAGAGATTTTGAAGTTTATGTAAAATGAGCCAGAGGAGTTCAGATCATACTGAACCAGATTGGATCCATGGTGATCACATTAATGCCTGCTCAACATCCAGTTATACTGTAAGATACAAACATTTCTACTCACCAAACAGGGCAAGGCTCACTAGGATTACCAGTCTCAACATTTTGATGGTTCTTCTGGTTGTGTGCAGTGACTGATCTAGCTTGTGGCTTCACTTTAATACACTGTTTTAATCTAAGGAATTATGGGAATTGGCGGTAACTTGCCAATTAATCTATTAAATGTGGGAAAGACACCAACTGTACAGTGAGATATGTGGAAATACACATCATTAGTTATTGTAATATCACCATTAATAGGGGAAGGTTTACAGCTGATTTCAATTCAAACAGCAAATAAATCAACAGTTTGAAATTTCTATCTCCACACCCACCCTTTCCCTCCCAAAGGTGCTGGCTCCTCGCTCGGGTATGGTTCCAATGCTACCTGTTGCCCTCTTGTACTTCGCTCAAGTGGCTGTTATTCATGTGTGAATCTGGACAGCGAGTGTCACAAGCTATTTGATTGCAGGGGGCATTACAGCCCTGTCCACACCTGCCATCCACACATGTTCTCTCTCAGCAGAGGGTGCTAGTTAGTTTTTTTTAAATTCGTTCCTGGGATGTGGGCGTCGCTGGCAAGGCCAAAATGTATTGCCCATCCTTAGTTGCCCTTGAGAAAGTGGTGGTGAGCCGCCTTCTTGAACCGCTGCAGTCCGTGCGGTGAAGGTACTCCCACAGTGCTGTTAGGGATGGAGTTCCAGGATTTTGACCCAACGACGATGAAGGAACGGCCGATCTATTTCCAAGTCAGGATGGTGTGTGACTTGGAAGGGAACTTGAAGGTGGTCGTGTTCCCATGCGGCTGCTGCCCTTGTCCTTCTAGGCGGTAGAGGTCGCGGGTTTGGGAGGTGCTGCTGAAGAAGCGTTGGCGAGTTGCTGCAGTGCATCTTGTAGATGGTACACACTGCAGCCACGGTACGCCGGTGGTGGAGGGAGTGAATGTTTAAGGTGGTGGATGAGGTGCCAATCAAGCGGGCTGCTTTGTCTTGGATGGTGTTGAGCTTCTTGAGTGTTGTTGGAGTTGCACTCATCCAGGCAAGTGGAGAGTATTCCATCACACTCCTGACTTGTGCCTTGTAGATGATGGAAAGGCTTTGGGAAGTTAGGAGGTGAGACACTTGCCGCAGAATACCCAGCCTCTGACCTGCTCTTGTTGCCACAGTATTCATGTGGCTGGTCCAGTTAAGTTTCTGGTCAATGGTGACCCCCAGGATATTGATGGTGGGGGATTCGGCAATAGTAATACCGTTGAATGTCAAGGGGCGGTGGTTAGACGCTTGCTTGTTGGAGATAGTCATTGCCTAACACTTGTGTGGTGCGAATGTTACCTGCCACTTATCAGCCCAAGCCTGAATGTCATCCAGGTCTTGCTGCATGCGGGCATGGACTGCTTCATTATCTGAGGAGTTGTGAATGGCACTGAACACTGTGCAGTCATCAGTGAACATCTTGACTTCTGACCTTATGACGGAGGGAAGGTCATTGATGAAGCAGCTGAAGATGGTTGGACCTAGGACACTGCCCTGAGGAACTCCTGCAGTGATGTCCTGGGGCTGTGATGATTGACCTCTAACCACCACAACCATCTTCCTTTGTGCTAGATATGACTCCAGCCAGTGGAGAGTTTTCCCCCCGATTCCCATTGACCTCGGTTTTGTCCGAGCTCCTTGATGCCACACTTGGGGACCTCAGGAGGAGGCCGATATGGATCACCCACTCGGCACTTCTGGCTGAAGATGGTTGCAAACGCTTCAGCTTTGTCTTTTGCACTCACGTGCTGGGCTCCACCATCATTGAGGATGGGGATATTCATGGAGCCTCCTCCTCCCGTTAGTTGTTTAATGGTCCACCACCATTCACGACTGGATGTGGCAGGACTGCAGAGCTTTGATCTGATCCGTTGATTGTGGGATCGCTTAGCTCTGTCTATAGCATGCTGCTTCCGCTGTTTAGCATGCATGTAGTCCTGTGTTGCAGTTTCTCCAGGTTGGCACCTCATTTTTAGGTACGCCTGGTGCTGCTCCTGGCATGCTCTTCTACACTCCTTATTGAACCAGGGTTGGTCCCCTGGCTTGATGGTAATGGTAGAGTGAGGGATATGCCGGGCCATGAGGTTATAGATTGTGGTAGAATACAATTCTGCTGCTGCTGATGGCCCACAGTGCCTCATGGATGCCCAATTTTGAGCTGCTAGATTTGTTCTGAATCTATCCCATTTAGCACGCTGGTAGTGCCACAAACCCGATGGAGGGTGTCCTCAGTGTGAAGAGGGGACTTCATCTCCACAATGACTACCGCACAATGTGTCATGGACAGATGCATCTGCGACAGGTAGATTGGTGAGGACAAGTAGGTTTTTCCCTCATGTTGGTTCTCTCACCACCTGTCGCAGGCCCAGACTCGCAACTATGTCCTTCCGGACTCGGCCACTAGTGCTGCTACCGAGCCACTCTTGGTGATGGACATTGAAGTCTCCCACCCAGAGTACATTCTGTGCCCTTGCTACTCTCAGTGCTTCTTCCAAGTGGTGTTCAACATGGAGGAGTACTGATTCATCAGCTGAGGGAGGGCGGTAGGTGGCAATCAGCAGGAGGTTTCCTCGCCTATGCTTGACCTGAAGCCGTGAGACTTCATGGGGTCCGGAGTCAATGTTGCGGACTCCCAGGGCCACTCCTTCCCGACTGTATACCACTGTGCTGCCACCAGTGGTGGGTCTGTCCTGCCGGTGGGACAGGACATAACCAGGGATGGTGAGGGAGGAGTTTGGGACATTGGCTGAAAGGTATGATTCTGTGAGTATGACTATATCAGGCTGTTGCTTGACTAGTCTGTGGGGCAGCTCTCCCAATTTTGGCACAAGTTCCCAGATGTTGGTGAGGAGGACTTTGCAAGGTCGACTGGGCTGGGCGTGCCGTTGTCGTGTCCATAGCCGGTGGTGAGGTCGATGCTGGGTGGTCCATCCGGTTTTATTCTTCTTGTTTGTCGCAGCGTTTTTTTTTTACAACTGAGTGGCTCACTAGGCCATTTCAGAGGGCAGTTAAGAGTCGACCACATTGCTGTGGGTCTGGAGTCACATATAGGCCAGACCAGGTAAGGACAGCAGATTTCCTTCCCTAAAGGACAGTAGTGAACCAGATGGGTTTTTACGACAATCCGATAGTTTCATGGTCACCATTACTGATACTAGCTTTTTATTCCAGACTTATTTAATTAACTGAATTTAAATTCCCCAGCTGCCGTGGTGGGATTTGAACTCACGCCTCTGGATCATTAGTCCAGGCCTCGGGATCACTAGCCCAGTAACATAACCACGATGCTACCGTTCCCGTGATCAGGAATGGGAATCCTGGACTTTCTCAAGGGCAATTAGGGATGGGCAATAAATGCTGGCCTTGCCAGTGACGCCCACATCCCATGAACAAAGTAAAAAAAAATTCCTCTCCCTAACTCAGGGACGTCAATTATAGCAGTGCTACTGTGGCTGAGGTCAGCCAATTAGGTGTCAGGATTGGCTCGGTGGGTAGCACTCTTACCCCGAGTCAGAAGGTTGTGGGTTGAAGCCCTGCTCCAGGACTTGAGCACATAATCTAAGCTGATAGTTCAGTGCAATACTGAGTTAGTGCGGCCCTGTCGGAGGTGGTACCTTTTGGTCCAGACATTGAATTAAGGCCCTGCCTTCTTGGGTGGAAATAAAAGATCCCATGCCACTATTCGAAGTGAGCAGGGTAATCCTCCCACTTTCCAGGGTAACATTTATCACCAACACCACCAAAAACAGATGATCTGGTTATTTATCTCATTACTGTTTGTGGGACCTTGCTGCGCACAAATTGGCTGTTGTGTTTGCCTGCAGGATGCGAAAAGTGCTATATAAAAGCACATTCTTTCTCTCTCTCTCTCTATATAGTTGCCCTGTTTTAGTTGATATAAGTGGAAATAGGAACGAGTTGCCTGGGCTTTTTGCAGGTCGGATTGCCCTCTGTTTAAAATATCCAATTTACAATTTAGCAATGAGAGAAAGTAACCCCAATAATAAAGCATGGAGCAGTTAACACTGCTTAACACACCTTACAAATAACAAGTACTCGAGACTGCTTTGTAATAATGGAGAAACACTGAGCATGTCTGTGAAGTGTTTGAGCTTCCGTTAGTACCCTTTGATTGCATTACAGCCTGGAAATCGTTCTCCATTGTTCTGTGTACTTTCAGAGAAGCAATACCATTGCAACACAGTGGCCAAACCTATACTTTTGCTGTGTGGGTGGGTGGGTGTGCATGTGTAAATTTTAAAAAATGTACTCCTGCCTTACGCGTAATCAGTGCCCTGCTATCTACAGGGATTCCTGTACTTTATAGGAAAAAATTCATATATGTTGGATAGTGGAGGGAAAAATGGCAGCTGGCTTAGATCAACAGGGTTTCCAGCTGTTGTTTTCCACCAGACTTCAAAATGGCTGCCTCATTTCTGGAAGTGAAAATGAGAACGCAAGATGGGGCTGCAACTCAAGTGATGTGATTGGCAAAGCATAGGAGTCATAAACAGTGTTTTAATGCTTCAAAAGTCTAACAATGTCATTGTTTATCTGCACATTCCTTGATAGGTGCACACAGGAATAAAGATCAGCAATTTACAGGTGCACGATGTGGATTACACATAGTCCCTCTCTCCCCTATTTTCCATTTGTTTTGACTGACTGGTGATTGAGCTGGAGCTCATCAGGCTTATTGTTTTTGTCTCGGTAAGGTGCTGACTCTTGCTGGGGTACAGTTCCACAGGCACCTGCCACCTCCTGGGAGCTCACCCAAGTGACAATTCATGGTGAGGCTAGATAGCGAGTGTTGCCAGGTTACTGGAAACCTTGCGTCACAGCCCAATCTGCTATTTACTGGACCCATCCGCTTTGTGGCAGCAGTCACTGAATAATGATTAGAAAAGGGAACTGACTGATTTTCTCCTTGATCGTCGGACACAAAGACAGTTGTAGAGTTGAACCACAGTCCTCAGAGATTAGCACAGCTAAATTCTCAAACCTGGGATCTCCCTGCTCAAAGTAGCTTGGTAGCACAGCAGGTTACCTACTGACCCATCTCGTGAGTTCCACCGGGACAGTCTAAATCCAACCTGTGCAACACTTCTCTGGAGAAATGAAACATCTGATTGCACAATCACCCCATAACCATAGTTACAGGTTTAAGAGCTAAGGATGTCTGTTCCTCAAACCTCCTTTCCCAAAGCATTTATTCCTCAACAAGGGTGAGGGGGTAACTAAGAGAAGCGTTTGGTAGAAGTAGAGCATTCAGCCTTTGGAAGAGGCCAGGAAGCTCAGAAGCGACCTTTTTGCTCCACATTCAAGCACATTTGTTATCGCCAGCAGTTATTACACCATTTGTAGCAAGACGAGGAGGAAATAATCAACAGCACTCCCACAACTAGAACTTTGATTTTATTATCGCAGTATGTCTCTTTCAAAATCAGATAAGGCAAAAACAATATTCAGCTGTGCTCGATAGTAGAAAACAGCATTTACTAGAAACAGCTACAACCGATAGTTAAGAAAAAAAAGCCTTTCGGGAAAGTTCAATTCCAGCTCTGTGCTTTATCCTCCTTCAATTTTCTCCCGCACCCAGCAGACTCGTGCTGGAATATGGATCGACAGGTGTCAATGGGCACCTCACTCAAATAGCCCCCGCTAACGAAGCACAGGCCCTTCCTGATCTTTGTGACTCAGTACCACAGTGCGTGGTGCATTTATTCACCAAGCCTCGAGTCTTTAACAAAGGAATTTCTTAATACAGCAAGTTGAACAGGCAAGATTCATGAGCAATTTATTCAATTTTACAATTATTTAACCTCCTTTCCTCCATTTTTAAAAGACCAGCTTACACTTGGCTGTAGATAGCTGTCTGTACAGTAGGAAATGCATATACAACAGTTAGAGAGCTGCCCACAGTAAGTGTAGAATGGACTCTTCCGAACTACAGACCTTGGGGTTGACGTTCTACAGAGTTAGATCTTAGATTGAGGAATCAGAATTCCATCCAGTCGTCCAATTTTCAGAAAATAATATTCAATTCAAGAAATCTGTGTTGGGGGTGGAGGGGTTGTGGTGGAGTTTGGCGCAATAGCAGCATTTTGCCCTTTGGAGGTCTTTCACATCCTGTCTGAATAGGTCAGGCTCAACACCAATTATTTCACACAAGGCAGGCTGTCCAACTTGAAAGCCTTAAAATGTCCAATTGGAATATCAACAGCCCATTGGATAGATGATTCGATTAACCACCGATTGCAGTATTGTTGGGTGAATCATAAATCAGTCCAGGAAGAGTGACTAAGCTTACTGTAGTACAGGAGGATCATCTTCGCCACTTATTACTGGCAGGATACCGTGAGGTGAGGACAGAGGTTCTTTGGTGCTAGCTTAGTGGTGGGATAGGCATTGCCACAATGTGCACAAGTGCAACCACACTGCAGAGCATTCGACAGGTCAGAGAGTGTTCTCATAAATTTTTTAAAAAGCTTAGAAAAATAGACATTCAGTTTTTGTTACATCAATCCAAAATATGAAAAATTTTAATTGGGGAAATTCCTAACCCACAATCAAAATAGCCTCATGCAGTTAGATAGGCTCAGCCCAGCTCGTAAGCTGAAGCCCCAGTTATTCCAGCTTAGGGATTTTAGATATTCCAAAGTGAACCTGAAACCCATTTCAACTGTGCTGTTAACACCTATATACAGCTCAATGTGCAAAGTCCATTTTAAGCATGTTAAATTATCTTAAGTTACACAACTCCCATGTATAGAATCACTTTTGCGGAGCTCGCTCATCTGTGGAAATGCAGCTGGGTGCAATCAACGTACTTAAAGGAAGAGAGTCTCCTGTGTTTACCCGTAAAGTTGATTCATTTGCTGTTCCCAGACAGAACATTTTGACAATTCCAAAACTCTATAATCAATGACTGAGTGGGAATGACCTTGGCATCAGAGCAAGTACTGCACCTTGGAGAGGAGACTGCTCGTAATGTATTTACCATGATTTAATATTAAAGCTGCCTCACATCTGGTTATAGTCACGCTAAAGTGTCAATTGAGTTTAAGTACAAATCCAAACCCAACAACAGTGAATTAGTTTGCTCTCGTATTCCATCCTGCTCATTTGTTGGTCAGTGCATAGTTACTGGGCACAAATGTTAAATGCGGACTTCAATTTTAATTTTCCCTTTCCAATTTCCTCTCCTGCCCTTCTGTAGGTATGGACTCCTTGCTGGGGCATGGTTTCATAGGCACCAGTCATCCTCTGGCCTCTCACCAAGTGGCCATTATTCGTGCATAAGTCTGGATAGCAAGTTTCACCAATCCTGATTCTGCCCACACTTGCACACTTTCTAGCACAGATCATTTAGTAGGGATCAGAAGCGGGAATCATGGCCAAGTATTCCTCTCTTCAACCAGAGACGTTCAGCTCAATTGTAGTGCTCCTGCTGCCATCCTCACTGAGATCAGCTAATCCAGTGCAGACAGGGTACAAGCCTGGGTCTGCTCACTGGATATGTCTGCTGAATCAGTCATTGGTGGGGGGGGGGGGGGGGGCGCAGCAGTGGCAGGGAGAGCATGCAGCTGACATTTTACTGAGAACAATGCACAGTTGCATTGGTTTACCTTCCAGATGTGATGTAACCATGGGTAACAATCCTTTGTTACACACATTTCCTGCAGCCAACCAAAATGGAGGAAGCACTTGTGTAAAGTTGCTTCCCGGATTTACCGGCACCTAAATTAACCGGAAAGCTCTGTTAACCGGCAAAATTCAGGAGTAGGTTCAGGTCAGTTTTACTTCATATTAGTGGCCGTTCCTGAATCTGTGGCCACGTCACCGGGGTTCCTGCACCTGTTGCTATGCAACAGGGACGCCTGCATCTGTGGCCGTGCACAGGGCTCTCGTACCTTTTACTATACCTCTCTGTAATCCGGACTTTTTGATAAACCGGCACCACACCGGTCCCGGATAAAAAAAAAGTTTCCTGTACATCTAAAGATGATGACAATGCAGCTCCAACAGTTCAAGGCAGTACTGATCTTAAGGCAAATTCCAACACCAGCAACAGTGCCAGAGAGCTGCTCATTAACAAAACCTAGCCACAACAGCAAAAGCCCAACCATCATTGATTAGGGTTACACTTCCCCTTTGATATATTATCTTTTAGCAGATTCATAATTTGTACTATTTGAAAAAGTATCAAAAAACCAATCACACGTGTCACCAGATTTCTGCTGGTGGAGTTTTACCTGGATAAAGGTAATTCAAGGAACTTCAATGTTTCTTCTGGTCCCCTTTAACATGGCCCTTCTGCCTTCTACAACCCCTGTGCCAGCATCATTCCCTTGCTTACAATGTAGATTTTCTGAGGTGACACACTCCCCCTCAATCAGTCTCCTCTTTGGGGAAAAATGCCTTTCCTGCCCACATCTCTCCCTGGTGAACCGGCTGAGGGAGGGTGTTTACCTCACAGGGAAATAGCGGTCTCCTGCCTTCTTATAGGGCAGTGCTTTGGGACAGAAATATACTGTGTCAAACTACCAACTTCAAAATTTGGATTTGGACAAAATATACTGTGATTTGTACAAAATATACTGTGATTTGTATAAAGATGTTGATGCCTCCTCATCGTAGAGCTGCAAATTGAATAAACAAACTTGCATTTATATAGCACCTTTCACATCCTCATGACATCAAAAAGCCAATTAATTACTTTTGAAGTGCAGTCACTGCTGTTATGCAGATACATTTTGCAGCCAATTTGCAGATAGCAAGCTCCCACAGATAGCAAAGAGATAAGTGACCAAATCACGAGCTCTTTTACATCCACCCGAGAGGGCAGATGGGGGGCCTCGGTTTAACGTCCCATCCAAAAGACAGCAGCTTGGACAGTGCAGCATTCCCTCAGTACTGTCAAACTAGATTACGTACCAAAGGCTCTGGAGTAGGGTTGAACCCACAACCTTCTGATTCAGAGGTGAGAGTGCTACCAACTGAGCCAAGCCAATGCAAACTGGTTTTGTATTTACCACTTTCAATTCAAAAAAAGTGTACCATTTTAAACCAAGGGTACACAGACTGGACTAGGATCCAAACCCAAACCTCCAATGCTCTGTTCCAGCTGCCCTTCAAGATTACAACTTCAATAACATTGAAGGCAGATTTTCTGAATTGACTCCCCCTCCCATCCCCAATCTTTCTCCTCTTTGGGAGAAATACCTTCCCTGCATTCGTCTTTCTCAGATGGCCTGGCTGAAGTGGAGCATTCAGCACCCAGGGAACTAGCTGGCACACTTTCCCCATTTACTAACACATTCTATTTCATTTACACAGCATCTAGCACCAGGAATCCCACACAATTGTATTCCTGGTGCTGCACTCAGCATTTCATTGTGTTTAAGGAATTTGGAGAAGTGCCAGGTAACATGGAATGATTGAGACACTCCAAGGCTAGTGGACTTCGTCAAATTTGAATTGTACACATGATTCTGTTTTAAATAATTCCTTTCCCCACCCCAAAGTTTGAGGAATTTCAATCTTCAGCAGGAATTTTCAGCCACATTTGACTAAGCTCAAGGTATCAGTTCAGATAACAATCTCCCACCTCCCTTTCTTCCATTAACAGGTTCAGAAGTAAATGGATTGGACCACGTTGAGCTGACAGTCCAATTCATATTCCCGTTCACTTCTTGCCACACAATACATGACGTGCATCCATCAGATGGTATCAGAACTGGACACTGCCCTGCTTTGGGTCAAGCACAGAATAAAAACTGTAGATATATCGGCTTCAATTCATGTCAAAATCCAACTGAATCTGACACTTTTCCCAAGTCGTCCAGAATATGGGGAGGTTCCCGAAAACTATTCCATTCGCTTTCTCACTGCAAATGAATTTTTTTTTTTAATTAATGAAATATTCAATGATTAAGTGGGGAAGATAAATTTTAAACATACAAAATATTTAGAAGGGGATAACTGCTGCAATCCCAGAGTAAATTGGACAGAACTTTTCAAACTTTGAAAAATAGAGCAGAGATCCTTTCGATCCATTTGAGATTTCTTTAAAAGACTATGAATAAATGAGTAAGTCTGATTTGCTCTCGACACCAGAGCCCAAATCCGGTCACAAAAAGGTTTAATGGTGAAAGGCTGGCTTTTAAATCAGGCCGTTTCCGTGTTGTCCACTCAGAATGATTCAGATGCTTCCTCAGGAGGCAGCTCCCCCCTCGGCGGTGCTAGATGAAGGACCACTGCTGGTATGGGTCTGCAGAGTTGCATGGGACCATGGCTGGATTCTGCCCCGATGCAGTCAAGCACCGATTTGTGGCAGAATTTTTCATCAGTTCGTCCTTAAAAAATGAAAACAAAATTCACAAGTTAAAAATGTGTTTCCTCCCCCTGCAATTTCCCCATCTTCTCCGGACGTTGCTGACTCACACCTAGGTACGGTTCCATGGGTGCTGTCTGCCATCTCATCCAAGTGATCAATCTTATGATGTCTCGGAGCAAGAGCGCCAACTTAGTGCTCAATCCCAGAGATGAAATGACACCGTACTAATCCACCACACTCACGGGCTATATACATCACCTTTAAAAAGGAGCTTTTATTTGCCCGTAAACCAGCAATGAATCCTGGGAACACAACCGACAACTGGTCCCCAATATCTACCATTTTAAAGTGAACACATATGGCATCACAGATCTAGTATTAGTCATTTTACTGAGGAGCACAGGATGAAGGACTGCCCCTTTAACATATCAGAGTGCACATAACATACCAGAGTGATCTAATTAGCATTCGGTTTCCACATTTCTTTATTTGGAAATCAGATGCTCCTCCCCCAAATTTATTCCCCTAATTTCCAGAGGTCAGTGACACACAATAGAGTATGGGTCTACCTGCACTACTGCATCATCCAAGTGGTCATTTGTTGGGTATAATCAGAGACAGCGAGTCGGAGAATTCTATTCAACCAATTGAAAAGTTAGTCAAAGCAATGGCTTCTTGGTCAATGTTTACAAGTTTCCTTTCCCATTTGCAGCGCCTTATGCTCAACTTCCATCTCAGATGGATTCCAGATCAAACAATTAGAAAAACAGCTTCCTCGATGGGTTGGCAAGTTTTATCCAGCAAGTAGCACAGCCATCAGGGAAGGTCCTAGGTTCAGTTCCCTGTATGTGGCAAGTTAGCTGATCTTAAGCCTGGGCGACAGTGGGAGGCACTACAATTAGTCTCAGTGCCCCTGGGCTGGGGAAGGGAAAGTCAGCCCAGGTTCCCATTCCTGATTTCAATCAGTGACTCCTGCTCATGATGTGTTTGCAAAGGTTTGATAAGGACAGGGTCGGCTGTCCCTCCGGAATAGCCTGGCAATACTCTCAATCACGATTCACATGAAGAATGGCCACGAGTGAGATGATGGAAGGCAGCCATGGTATTGCAACCGAGAAATGAGTTAATACCTTTCGGAGGGGAAGAGGGAAAAAGTTGCCAAACCTCCACCCCCCCCCCACAAAACATTTTCTTACCCAGCTACAACACTTACATTTAAAAATTCCCAGCGTTCCTCTCCCGGCACTCTTGTGTCCTTCCCTTTGTATTTACATTGTTCTATTCGAACTGGGCCGTACACAGCATGAAGACACAGCTGCTTCCCGATGTTGTGGCGTATTTCAGACTGGGTTGTGTATTCAAAATACTGGAATTTTCAATAGAAAAAAGGGCATTATATCAAAACATCGTACATGTCAGACCCTCCTCCAAGCACTGGTCCCATAATAGTAACATTTACAAGCTAACCTATATGACTTTTGTTCTCCTTCCTCTATCAATTTTCTCCCCATCTCTCCTGAGTGCATTGACTCCTTGCTGATATATGGTTCCACAGGCACCAGGCACCCTCTAGTACCTCACCCAAGTAGCTGTTCTTCATGCATGAGCCTAAACAGCAAGTGTTGGCAGACTATTTGACCACCTTTGGGTGGGGGAGAAGAGGAGAAAGCATCACATCCAAACCCCATCCTGCTCACTCCCAACACCCTCACACATGTAATTCCAGTAGAGATCAGACAAGAGTCAGGAGCAGGAACTCTGTCTGATTTTCCCAATTCACCGGGGATTAAACCTAGGACTTTCCTGGTCTGTATGGCACATCTACTCACTGCCTTAACCAGGTGAGCCATAAAGGAAGCAGTCATTAAATTATTTCCTCCCCCCACTTTAAACAGTAATTTATTTCCTCTCTATCAGAGTTAGAAAGATAAAGTCGGTTGCAAGAAATCGGCCTCAAAAAGCTTCTCTGCACCACTTCCAGGGCTTGAATGTCATGTGTGTGTCTTGGTGACCACAATTGGACACAGCTCTCAAGGTCAAACCATAACTTCTTCCAACTTACACTCCACTATCTTGGCTATAAAAGTTCAGCATTCTATTTGCTTTGATGGCTGTTCTCAAACGTTAACCATCTAGTCTGCCAACACCCCCAAATCTCTCAACTTCATCCTTAGCTAACTCAACACATAGTATATCATCCACGTTCAACACGTTACACTGATCCATATTGAATGTCATCTGCCACTGGTTGGTCTATTTACATATTGGTATATAAATAGACCAACCAGTGGCAGATGAAGGCAAATGGTATGTTGGCCTTCGTAGCGAGGGGGTTTGAGTACAGGAACAAGGATGTCTTGCTCAAGTTGTACAGGGCCTTGGTGAGACCACATCTTGAGTAGTGTGTGCAGTTTTGGTCGCCTTATCTGAGGAAGGATGTTCTTGCCATGGAGGGAGTGCAGCGAAGATTCACCAGACTGATACTTGGGATGGCAGGAATGACGTATGAGGAGAGATTGGGCTTATACTCGCTGGAGTTTAGAAGAATGAGAGGGGATCTCATTGAAACTTACAAAATTCTAACAGGACTAGATGCAGGAAGGATGTTCCCGATGGCGGGAGAGTCCACAACCAGGGGTCACAGTCTAAGGATAAGGGGTAAGCCATTTAGGACTGAGATGAGGAGGAATTTCTTCACCCAGAGAGTGGTGAACCTGTGGAATTCTCTACCACAGAAGGCAGTTGAGGCCAATTCATTAAATATATTCAAGAAGGAGTTGGATATATTTCTTAAGGCTAAAGGGATCAAGGGGTATGGGGAGAAAGCGGGGACCGGGCACTGAATTTGGATGATCTAAATGGTGGAACAGGCTCAAGGGGCCGAATGGCCTACTCCTGCTCCTATCTTCTATGTTTCTATATTCTACCCAATTCTTGGGTTTTCCCCTGCCCCTTACATACAAGTTTGGTATTGTCTGTAAAGTTGACTAGTTTGTCCTCCATGGGCATGAACAGACAATATTGTTACTAATATGCCACACCGAAAAGGGACAGACAGGTGCACGATGAACACCGCTAGCATTTTCAAAAGTCCATTGCCTTGTACCTGGTTGCCTCCCATTCCATGGCATGGGTACATTATCAGAGGTTTCCCACCGTGATTGTCTTCCCCCATATCCAGGCAACTTCCTGTTTTCTTGTTTTTAATCTGTAAAACAACACGTAGCTCATCAAAAGTTCAGCAGTTGTTAATTTTTGTGGTCTGTGCGACAAAAATCAAACTGCAAAATCGTCGAATAGGAAGAAATGCACAGCAAAGAGTGATTGCAAGGCACTTATCTCATTGATAATGAAATAAAATCAACGTCGCCTGGGAGCGGGGTTCGAATACAGCCCATACTGATGGGATAAAGGTTTCCTCCGTCTGCAAGGATCCTCTACGTCATTAGTTTGGGTAGTCTGAACCCTGTGCCTATGGACCCACAGCACAAAACTGCTCCTAATTTAACAAAGGATGGATGGTCCGAAAATGGTGCAGTAGAAACTGAGACTGTAGCACACTTGGGAACAGGGAGGAGGCCATTCAGCCCCTCGAGCCTGTTCCGCCATTCAATTAGAGCGAGGCTGATCTGTACTTCAACTCCATTTGCCCACCTTAAGCTCCATATCCCTTGATGCCCTTACCCAACAAAAATCTATCAATCTCAGTCTTCAACGCTCCAATTGTCCAAGCAGCCACTATTTTTTTTTTTTTTTTTGAGGGGGGTGGGGGGGGGGGGGAGCACGGCGTGGGGAAGAGAATTCCAGATTTCCACAACGCTTTGTGGGAAAAGTAGAACCTTTCTGGCAGAGTAGAACTTTACTGTGCAACTAACTGCAATTCCGGATCTGGGTTTGTCCACTACTATCACGTACACAATCAGTTCTAAACTTGGATCTCAAGCTCACCAATTGAACTTGCATTTCTATAGCATTCATTATAGAGAGAGAGACATCTAGGGGGCAATTTTGCTGGTGCTCAGGGGTCGAGTTTGAAGGCGGGACTGCTGGCAAAATCAAAAAGATTGGTAACAGGTCCCGAACCCGCTTCCAACCCGCCTCCAATCAATCTTCCTGGGAGTCGGGTCCCCGATTTACACAGGGACCTGACTCCTAGTGAAGGGAAGCGGATTATAGCCACTTAACTGCTCGTTAACAGGTAGTTGAGAGGCTTTTTCCAATGTTGACACTTCTACTGCGGGCTTCCAGACGTCGGGAAACCCCGCCAGGGTAAGTGTGGCGTGCTGTGGGTCTACTGTAATGTTTGTGTATAGATGACAGCTGCAGAAGTGGTGTGAAGGATCCAATGGGACACTGGTGAGTTGCAGAGGTAAGAAAATGTTGGGGATGTCATTTTTAATGGGTTTAGAATTTTCTGTACATGACAAGCTTTGAAGTGTTTGTGTAGTCTCACCTCATTGGGAGAACCTCTCTCACCAGTGACGGATCGCTTCTGTCACCTCACCTGCAGTTGCCATCTGTTTTAGCCTAAGGAAAGAGTCACTAGAGAGCCTGGGTGCAAGGGCTCACCTTTGTACAGTGATTGTCAGTGTTTGCAGCACCTCAATGCTGTCAAACATTGAAAAAATCATCTGTCAAAAAGAAATGGTGGTGGCCCCTTTAAGAAAACCGGCAGATGACGCGTCATCAACTGACACCGGCTTTCTCTTAATTGGCGGGCTTAACGAGGCCAATTGACGCAAAATAGCGTCTGTGCGTCGGACGTCGCTGGGGGCGGGACTAGAACCCGAAAGGCAGCTGTCCCGCCCCCAACGCACCTCTTCAGGCAAGATCCCGGCCCTAGTGTTTTACAGGGCAGCAGTTAGTAAAGTGGGCACCAAGTAGGAGGGACAAAGTGACGAGAGTGGAGAGGGGGTAAAAGCAGTCGAAGAAAAGGGTATTGGGGAGATTTTAAGGCTGGAGAGAGGTGCTGAGGGAAGGAATTCTAGAGAGTGGGGTCTGAACAATTAGCCACCAATCACTGAGCAGAGTTGACCCCATATTATAATTAATTAGCATTAACTAAAATAAAAAGATTTAAAAAGAACAAATACAATTAAAAATAATTCAATGTTACAGTTAAAAAGGGTTCCGAGGGGAGCACAGTCAGTAACTATGGACCCGCATGCCTAACACTGGCAAATTTGTTTCATCGATTTTAAAAGTGCCAGTGGGGAAAATAAGAATTCGGTTCAGAAAATGACAATTTGAGAAGTGCACAGAACAGGCTCGTTAACCCTCCATTTGTTCTGTCAAAGGCAAACATTCAACCCGTTTGATGCTGTCGCTCTTCATATTATCCAAGGATTCATTAGGAACATGGTTAAAATGAGAGGGCTGCAGAATATTTAATGGGGTCTTGAAATCTTGCCATGGGTTACCAGCATACAAATGCTTATACCTCTCTCCAACTAGTTGAAAATAGATGAACATCTCTGCTAAAAAGAAAGGGGGAAATTTCAAGCCAATGCATTAAAGCATTCACATACTGGCATAATTTCAAGGCCTGTTAAGGTTTTCGAAAAATGAATTTCAAATCAGGTTAAAAAAAGGTCACTCAGAACTACAAGTCAATTTTGCTTTAAACAGACCAAAACTCGTTAGTCAACGCATCATTTTACTTACCGCCCCGTAACGCACTGGAGAGAAGTCTGGTATAAAGATTTCAGGGTAGACATTTTGCAGATACCAGGTGAAATTCTTGCATTTTAAACGCTCCTTCAGCTGAAACCTCTCTGAAAGATCGCCGTAAGTTTTCTAAAAAAAAGAGCAACGGATGAATCCATCTATTGCTACATTCCAAATCTACTGCAACGTTTTATACTGAAGTGAGTCAGCAATTCATTCAACTGGGATTGTGAGTGGGCAGAACATCTCATTTTAAAACTGCAGTTAAAATCAAGTCCAAAATAGGTTTCCGAGGGAGGCAAGGAGTTGCAAAGCAGGAAATTTCTCCACCCCCCCCCCCCCCACCCACTCCGCAAAACTTGGGAGGCTCAAGACTGAATCCTGGCCCCCACTGACAATTGAACTGAAGTTACCTCTGGAAGGCGAGTTTTGGTGGCTTGTTTGAGGAGGCGACTTTGAGAAAGGAGAAAGAAAACACACTTCACACATGATTTAAAAACTGGAATAACAACAGAAAATGCTGGAAAAACTCAGCAGGCCAGGCAACATCCGTGGAGAGAAATTAGAATGACGTTTCGGGTCTAACCCTTTTTCAAACTGGAAAGGAAATAAAATAGATCGAAGGCAGGGCTGCGATAGAACAAAAGAGAGACATTAAGAGGTATTCAAAACCAGACGAGATGGTAATAGGACAGTGGAGACAAAAGACAGCAAGATTAGGTGTGAAGTGTACTGGCAGGATGGGAGACAGCTGCCGTGTGGGAGAGAGAAGAAGAAAAAAAAGGGGGGGGGGGGGGAAAAAGGAAGATCCAAAACAAAGGGGTGGGGAAAAAAAAGTAAAAATGTAATAGGGGCCGAGGTTATGATCTGAAATTGTTGAACTCGATATTGAGTCCGGAAGGCTGCAAAGTGCCCAATCGGAAGATGAGGTGCTGTTCCTCGAGTTTACGTTGAGCTTCCGTGGAACAATACAAGAGGCCAAGGACGGTGAGGTCCGAGTGGGAATGGAGCGGTGAATTAAAATGACAGGCGACCGGAAGCTCGGGGTCACCCTTACGGACTGAACGGAGGTGTTCCGCAAAGCGGTCGCCCAATCTGCGTTTGGTCTCCCCAATGTAGAGGAGACCGCATCGTGAGCAGCAAATACAGTATACTAGATTGCAAGAAGTACAAGTAAATCGCTGTTTCACCTGGAAGGGGTGTTTGGGGCCCTGGACAGTGGGAAGGGGGGAGGGGGGAGGTATAGGGGCAGGTGTTACATCTCCTGCGCTTGCACGGGAAGGTGCCAGGCGAAGGGGAAGGGCTGTTGGGGGTGATAGAGTGGACTAGGGTGTCTCGGAGGGAGCGGTCCCTACGGAATGCTGAAAGGGGAGTGGAGGGGAAGATGCGTTTGGTGGTGGGATCACTTTGGAGGTAGCGGAAATGGCGGAGGATGATCCGTTGGATGTGGAGGCTGGTGGGGTGAAAGGCGAGGACAAGGGGAACCCTATCGTGGTTCCGGGAGGGAGGGGCAGGGGTGAGGGCAGAAGTGCGGGAGATAGAACGGACACGGTCAAGGGCCGTGTCAACCACGGTAGAGGGGAATCCACGGTTGCGGAAAAAGGAAGACATGTCGGAAGCACTGGTGTGGAAGGTGGCATCGTCGGAGCAGATACGGCGGAGACGGAGAAACTGGGAGAATGGAATAGAGTCCTTACAGGAGGCGGGGTGGGAGGAAGTGTAGTCCAGGTAGCTGTGGGAGTCAGTGGGCTTGTAGTGAATATTGGTCGATAACCTATCCCCAGAGATGGAGACGGAGAAGTCGAGGAAGGGAAGGGAAGAGCCAGAGATGGACCATGTGAAGGTGAGGGAAGGGTGGAAATTGGAGGCAAAGTGAATGAAATTGTCTAGTTCGGGGCGAGAGCAGGAAAACTGGGCTGGTCCAGGAAAACTATTTCTGCGAGAGGTGGTGTACTTGGTGATTGAGAGAGTATATTGTGCAGAGATTCCAACTGTATTTTTATTTTACCCACTTTACAGTACATTCTGATCACAATCCTATGGTTTGGCTAAATTCTACTCCCACACAGTGGTTACCTCAGTGTATTGCATGGGGCGGGTGACATAGTCATCATGGGAATGGAGAGCATCAAACCAGATGGGCAGTCATGGCAAGAATGACACAGGTTTAGTTCATGAGCTGAGTACGAGCAACCTCGGTGGGGGGGGGGGGGTGCGGAAAGAGGGCAGGGGAGAAGCAGAAGAGAAGAATGTGATAAGACAATGTAGACTTACTCATTGCCTTTGTAATTGAAGACAACAGTATCTTTTGATCCAAATATATCAAAGTTGTTTCATTGGTTGATCAATGGATTGATGTGGACTTGTGTATTTGGATCTTCACAAGACAAAATGTCTCTTTTCATACAAAATGTGGATCCTGTCCGTCTCCACACTTAACATATACAATTGTATGCTGCACTGTCAATTGTATATTTGAACATAATTACATTTTTTTTTTTTTAAATGAACAAAATCCTCAGTTTCAAACAGTTCAGGGGTTCTTTCAGAATTGTGTGATCAAGGGACCGTTTCTCACTCTGCTTTAACTGCTCTGTTGAACGCTACTGAAAGTGACCCCGGCTAAATTCGTTTTTCCTCAGGACTTTGATCAGTCAACCATCGCAGTTATATTTCTTCAGTAGTTATTCTTGCAATGGGTATTTGATGCATTATGGACTTTCTCGTATTTATGTTTAATATTGTAACTTAAGTGTTTGCTAAAGTTTGTGCTTCACATCTTTATTCATAGTGAGCAAATATATTAGTTGCTGAAGCCTGTCAAACCTTATCTGTGTTTAATATGTACTGTTCTGAAGGTGTCGAGTATTGCAATGCGAACCATGTTAAATTGCAGAAGTAACTTGCTGCACGTGAGGCAATGATTAACCCCTCGGGATACACAACTTCGCTAAAGTTAGATTATAAGAAGGAAGCAGTGTCTGGAATGCAGGGAATAGGGTCTGCTCACAGAAATCCCTGATAACCAAACATTTTGGGGGGGGGGGGGGGGGGGGGGGGGGAGAGAATTAAAAAACCAATTTATAAGGATTTAAAAAAAAGTGTAACTGCAGTTGCATCACCCACCTCCTGGGCCATCTTCTCTGCCTGCTGGTTCCTCCTGTAAAACAGCTCCTTGTAGTGATCCATCCAGACCTCAGCCAAGCGCACTTGGTTGCGGGCAATTACCTGCACACCTTTCGGGAAGCTGTGAGGGCTCTTGTTACGGAACACATGGCCCACCACAGAGCAGGGAATGATCTCCAACTGCCCACCACATTGCCAGACCTAAAACAAACAAAGTTAGGCAACATGGCAGTTAGCCAATGCTGAACTGTAAAAGGAGACGTAAAGGCTTTAATTTAAATATGGAATTTCCTCTATTAAACACATACACTAGTCAATTTCCAGCAATGTCTGTTTATTAACCCTTTGCATGCTGCAGTAAACAGTGGGAGGAAACATTTGAATTTTTTTTTCTGTATCCCTTCAAGAACAAAAATGGACAAGAAGATTGTAACCATCCAACATCCTGTTCAAATAGATGTTCTTGTTTGAATAGTGGTTGAAGACGGCACGATATGAGGCAACTAACTAAGGAGTTACAGATTCAGGCAATGTTAAGGATTGGAACCACCAGTACAGGTACAAATCGTTAATCCACAGTGCTGCAGCTATGTATCTTCAGCTTATTCATGCTGCTAGACTCATCCAAATCAGCTTCCCCAGTGATAGTGTTGAGTACTCAAAATGTCAACTTGTCTCCAATTGTACTGTCCTTTCTCCCCCCGGCCTACACTGTCCCTCCCTCCCAGGCCTATATTGTTTCACAGAAAACTGGTCTACGACTTTGGTGCCAGAATAAAAGGAGCCAAATTTAGTAGAACGGTCAGGAAACCTGTTCATCTCCTCTCATGCACCCTTCTCTCTTCGCCACCCCGCCCCCCAACAACAAATGTTGAACATCCAAAATGGCTTCTTCCTAATTTGATCCTGTTCTCACTGGAGATGATCTGGACATTTTAAAAACCTTTATTCTTCGGTTGTTTTCCGTTTACAAAATCAACAGATGAGCAAGGCCATTTAACATCCAGAAAGAACCTACAGTCTCTCTTCCACCACCACCCACCCAGCACAGTCTCGACTGTTTCTTAAATGATAGATAGAAAAAAAAAACAAGCTTGCATTTATATAGCGCCTTTCACAACCTCAGGACATCCCAAGTGCTTTACAGCCAATGAAGTACTTTTTGAAGTGTAGTCACTGTTGTAATGTAGGAAACGCAGCAGCCAGTTTGCGCACAGCAAGCTCCCACAAACAGCAATGTGACAATGACCAGATAATCCATTTTAGTGATGTTGGTTGAGGCATAAATATTGGCCAGGACACCGGGGAGAACTCTCCTACTCTTCGAATAAGTGCCATGGGATCTTTTACGTCCACCTGAGAGCAGATGGGGCCTCGGTTTAACATCTCATCTGAAAGACGGCACCTCTGACAGTACAGCACCCCCTCAGTACTGCACTGAAGTGTCAGCCCACATGCTCAAGTCTCTGGAGTGTCCTGAAAGGCTTGGATCCTTGCCTATTCGACAGAATAGACACTGATCCAGCCCATCAACAGCCAATATAGGTTTCAAAAGCTGAAATACAGCAATGCAGTAGAGTTCAAAAAAATATTCTTGAGTGAATCAGAATGACTTTAAATGACACTGCACTACTGCGCCACCTTCTGGTGGGTGTTACCTCAGCACCACAAGCTTCTAATCCTGAAGCACCAGTTCCGTCAATTAGTCCGGACATAAAACTACATGCTAAGTGCTTAGAAGCGCTGCTCCCCAAAATGAATTATTTTTAAACTACAAAAATATAAAAGAGTGCATGGAAGTGTCTACATAATACTTTACTAAATTAAAAATCACATTCCATATTCACAAGAAAGCTTGGAAAAAGAAAAAAAGTCAGGTAATCAAGCCTGGCTCTTCCACAATCCAAGCAATGCTGCAGCTAACGTGGACTCCTTCCCCTTCCCCTCCCAGCCAAGATCTCCATCTCCCTTCATAACCTCCATAAGTATCTGTGTAACTCTCAATCCTGATCTCAAAAGATATTGATCCAGTTCCTTTTCAGAATATCAATCGACACAGGATTAAATGACTCTTGCCTTATATTTCTCCTCTCTACATCTCCCCAAAAACAGAGCTCGTCCATTTAAATGACACTCCCCTTAGATTTCTGGAAGCAGCACTTATTGAAGTCACCATAATTACCAGCAAACATTCCTGCATCTCCCCAAAAATGGAGCTCGGGGCCACTCTCACTCAGTTAAATGACGTTTTGCTTGCTGGACTTAAAGTTGGATTCGGCGTGGTTGGTGGAGGGGTTGAAACTGGGATGTTTCAAGAACTGAAGGGGATAAGCTGACTCGGTGAAGAAACGGCTGGGATTGTGTTGCCAAAACATAACACACCTGAAAAGTGCCGAGAAACAGTGGGGGGTAAAGAATTATTTGGCATTTATATAGTGCCTTTAACACAGGAAAAGCATCCAGAAGGCACTTTTCAGAGGTGGAATCAGACAGAAATGGACACCAAGACAAAGAAGAAGATAGTAGGAAGGGTGACCATTAACTTGGTCAAACAGGTCGCTTTTAAAGAGGGCTTTCCAGAGTGTGGATCCTAGATGGCTGAAAGCATGCGTGCCAATGGTTGGGGGCGGGGCTGTGGGGTGCATACAAGAGGCCAGAGTCAGCGGAATGGAGATTGTGGGGAGCGGTATACAAAATGATAATTAGGTTGTACAGTATTCTGCTCACAAGCTAGCCTTCTGATCTGCCCAGATAACATCAGAGCGCTTTTATTTTAAAATTAGTAATGGTTACATTTCCTATGACAGGCATTTCTATAGCGCCTTTCACGACCTCAGGATGTCCCAAAGCGCTTTACAGCCAATTTAGTACTTTTGAAGTGTAGTCACTGTTGTAATGTAGGTAACGAAAGTCAATTTGCGCACAGCAAGCTCCCACAAACAGCAATGAAATAAATGACCGGATCACCTGATTTAGTGATGTTGATTGAGGGATAAATGTTGGCCCCAGGACACCGGGGAGAACTCCCCTGCTCTTCTTTGAAATAGTGCCATGGGATCTTTTACGTCCACCCGAGGAGGTAGACGGGGCCTCGGTTTAACGGCTCAGCGGAAAGATGGCACCTCCGGCAGTGCAGCGCTCCCTCAGTACTGCACTAGAGTGCCAGCGGAGATTAGGAGCTCAAGTCCTGAAGTGGAGCTTGAACCCACAACCTTCTGACTCCGAGGCGAGAGTGAAACTACTGAGCCAAGGCTGACACCTGCCAATTTTTGTCTTGATAATCTACCTGCATTCATTACAGACATTGAAAGCATGGTGAATACACCACTAAGTTTTAAAAAAAACCATGAGATTTAATTTGAATAGATTTATTGCTGGAGTCAAGATGCACCTTTTATAAACCAATAAAAGTCAATGCCAGTCGAGGCTTGTGGCCACATTTTTCAGCGTCAAATACAGCCACAGAATGGCAATTTTTTTTTTTTTTTTTTTTTTTTAAATGTACTTCTAAACTACACACTGAATTCCGAATAAGCACGGTGATATAGCCAGAGAATAAATTTGTGACTTATGAATTTATTATATAGAAGATTTACATCCTCCGTTTTTTTTTTATTTTTCAAAAAGAATTTTAGGTACTGGGTACGAGAGCCATTAGATGGCTGGCTTTTCAGCTTTGAGATCTGGGCTCGAATCCAACCCAGGTTGATCAGAGAAGTCTCCAAGAGCCATATACTAAAATGAGTTTGACTCGAGGTCAAAAAGGACATCCAGTTCAATCAGCTGCTAAATGGTAATATCAAGATTAGTCAGTAATTATAGTCTGCCAGTGCACTGCAAATATTTTTAATGCAAAAAAGATCCAGAACACTAAATTTGACAAGGCAAAAACACGTAGTTCTTCTCCTGAAGACGCAAGCTTATGATGGGGTACATTTCCCTTTGGTACCTCATCCTAGCCATTCTTCATGGAGGGCATCAGACCCAAGTCTGATCCTGCTCTCACCAAACATCCACACACTTTCCAGCAGAGCTCACTGGATAGTGATCAAGAGTGGGAACATTGGCTGATTTCCACCCACCCCGCCCCCCCGCCCGCTCAGAAGCACAGAGGCCAATTGAGGGGTCTCAACTGGTGCCCTGGTGGAGATCAGCTAACTGAGCACATACCAGGAATTAATCCAGGGGCCTCCCTGGCCTAGGTCACTTACTACAACAGGCCACAAGGCCTCATTCATATTTAAATCCATCAACATACACAACCAAGGCATTATAAACAGAAGCATTTGCGTTTACCCTGAATGACATTTCCACATTCTCTCCTCCCCATATTTCCATCTGGTTGTCGTATGTTCCAATCAGTTCAAAGTAAGCTTTGGAGATCGCAAAGAGGCCACCAGCAAACGTGGGAGTCCTGAAAATAAACTAAAAATCAAATGTATTGGCCGTAGAGAGATTGCATAGTTTCATTTTGTGCTGAATTGAAGCTCACCATCATGACCAGTGAGACATTCTCTAAAAAAGAGAAGACCCACAATATTGGTATTGTTTTCAAACAGCTGATAAATTTTACTTCATATGGAGCAAATTCACCACATTTATTGAGCAATGCAGGACTTGGGTGGCCACCAAATGCCTTAATACATGTGGTGGGCCTGGTCCTTGAACCTCTGCAGTCCTTGTGGTGATGGTGTTCCCACAATGGATACTGTGGTGTTTTTGGAATTCCTATTGGTGCAGTACAATTATTTTTGGTTGTCAGCTACACTATTGGGTATAGAATTTTGAAGTGTATGAAACCAGTTGTACGTTACCTTAAGTAATATAACACCTTGGGGGTCCACGGACACAGGTGGCAGGAAGTTAAGACGGGCACATCTCCAGGACCTCAAAGTCCTGTACACCCTGCCATGTCCCATGAAGTAGTAGTGTCGGCAGCTCAAGACACGTGCCCATCATAACTTAATGCCTTCCCATGAGCCGAGTCCTGAAGCAATACTCGGATTTATACAGGAATGTCCATTGCTCAGGTGTCCAATTCTTCAGCCCTGACTGGAGCAAGGTGCCAGAACTGAGCAGCTGTAATATGGGTAGAAATCCAGTGGGAGAATCTCCAGACAGTTCGGAGCACAAAAGAAAACAAACCTCCCTCAGCTATTTATCCACTTTGGCAGAAGCAGCTGGAGAGAACATGGTCATCTTAAGACGGCCTCCATTTTATTTCTAAGCTGCTTTCCTAAACCGGTGATGCTGCATTCAAATTCCAGATAAAAATCCCTTTGCATTGGAATAGGACAAATGGATGTCCTTGACTTGAAACGAGAGACACCATTTTCTGTCACAACAGGGTCGGCTTTGTGAAAACATTCAGCATACCGGTTCCCTCCATTGGTTTTTGTTACACGTGGGCCTCAGTTTTCAAAAAGATACGGTCATGAAAATAATGATATTCAGCCCGTAAACTCAGGCTGACCCCCCCCCCCATCCTTGAACACATTTATATCTAAATGTAACAAATAACTGTTTTCACTGTAATTCAAACGAGCCTGTTGATGGACTCTCTCACCAGTGTTACAGATTTGTTGAATGGTCAGAGACCATTATAGATTAATCTCTTGTTTATATAGAAACCAAAAGTGCTGTGCATCTCAACATTCATCCAACTGATCTGGGTTTGGTTTTAAAAATGTACTTTTGTCTCAGCGAGAGTGATCCGGTTCCTCTCTTGCATGCAGTGACATCCTCAAGCACATCAGAGTCAGGTATAGACTGGAGCTCCCTCTGACCTACCTCAACTGTGCAACTCGTCTCTAGCCTCAGAACAGCATCCATTACTGCATCAGCCCTAATATTTCCAATCCCCATTACTACAATCCCTGCCCGTAGACAAAGGGTGCCCATTAGTAGCCACTGGGATCTGCCGAGACTCACTTCTGGGTTGGATTTCAGTTCAGGTTTCAGAGCTGTATGGAGTGTGACATGAATCAACTGAGCGGCCTGCGGGTTGCGCTGTCCAGGGAGAGTATAAATACTCGGGCACGGGCCCAGCTTGCACAGGACATTCTTAACAGGAACTAGTGAAGGACACAACTAGACCTCCATGTTGTAAAACAGTTGATTAAAGCTTTGTTTAACGCTTAGACCAAGTGCCTGGTAGTTTTCTTACGTCAGAGTGTTCTACCCAGTGTTAGATCCAGCCAGGTCTCTAATGGCAAGTTGACATGCCAATCATACATCACAGAGGGGATCGAAACATTGTCCAAAATCGAACAGCCCATCAAAACAATCTTAAAATAGATAGGCGCAGTACTGATGTTTGACAATTGATGTCACTAGTGCATTCGGTAAATCACACCACGTCTGGGGCAGACCAGTGGGCTAACTGGTTTCTTCACTTTGACTCTCCAAATTCAAAACTGGACTCCTGACACTTGCACGTGGGAGTCTGACTGGGCTTTAGATGCAGAAGCTTAGATTTAAATGGTCACTAATTGCTGTAATCCCCAGCCATCTGGATTTTCAAACTCAAAAAAGGAAAAGGACTCACGAGGAAAGAACTGCAGTCAAATAAAAACTTTTAGCGTCATGTTCTCGGACAGGAAGCGATATTGGGCCTGGACTTGCTGCAATGCCGCGTTTGACGGCGCCCGCCGTTATCAGACATTTGCGCTCTCCGGTCATATCGCACTATACTTACGCCGTAATTTGCTGGAATGTCGATTTGTCTACAGCATGGCGAGGTCAGTGATGCATCAGGGACCTTGTGCCACTGCAGCCAATGGCTTACCCTTCAGACCAACTGCATGGCACTTTAAAAAGCAGAGAACAGACACCGTAACGCAGATTGAGGGACAGCACTGAGAGGTAAGCGAGCTGCAACTTCTGAAATCAACTTTAAAAAGTTAACAATTAAAAAAAAAATTTTACAAAAGGCTGTAAAACGTCATCTTTAGCGTCTGCCCTTTCCTTTTTCCGCAGAATGGTCGCAGGAAGATTTAAAGAAAAGATCGCAAAACTTTTGTCCCCCAGGATCCATCCACCTTGCCCCTCCCTGCTGAATAAGTCGTGGATGGTGGAATGGCAAAGGACAAAGGCGTCGTGAGCACTTCCCCGATGCTCTGAGTTAACGTGCAGGAGCCTCAGTTGGGCATCGCCAACCATCAGCACATTTAGTGAGTGTTAACCCTTCCTGTTGATGAAAGGGACAGGCTCAAGTTGACATGCCCATCATACACCAGAGAGGGGATCAAAATGGTGTCCAAATCGAAAAGCCCATCAAAACAATCTTAAAATAGATGGGCACAGTACCTGTACTGATGTTTGACGATTGGCATCACTAGTGCATTTGGTAAATAACACCATGTCTAGGGACAGATCATCAGTGTGCGAACTGGCTCCTCAGTAGCATGTGGGTCCCAGCGATAGCCCCCTACACCCTGGGGAAGCCAGCAATCCTGTGGAAATTGATCGACCAGTCTCTTTGCTGCGCAGGGAATATTTTGCATTTAATAAAAAGTCTGATGCGCTGTGGTAGAGGGCATCTGTCAGCCGTTGAATGCAGGTCCTCGCAGCTCCTTGGCTGATGTTAGAGGGCTCCAGTGTCGGACTGGAAGGAACGAGAGCCATAGAAATTGAGGGCTATCACCACCTTCATTGCCACTGACAAGGCCCTGTGGGAGTTAGACCGCGGTTTCAGGTCTTGCTCCCTTGATGAAGCGCAGTGTGTGCATGCACAGCTCCTCCGGCAGTGCCTGAAGTAGCATTTGTTCCCTGTACACACTCTGGGGGGTGGGGGGCAAGGGTAGAGTAGCGAGATTGGTACAGGCTCTGGCGCCTCAAGTGTCGTGCCCACTTCCCCTCCAGGTTGCCCATGAATGGGCGGAACGCCCAGTGGATAGGCCATTGCAATGCTTTCACCTTCCTAGCATGTAGAAAGAGATGGCGGTTCTGCAAATAATTGCCTTTAGAAACTAACAGGACTCTGGATGGCAAAACTGGCAAGAAAAGACTGTTCAAACTGAAAAAGGAAACTCTCAGAACAATTTCCAGACGGCTGGGGTGAGACTCCACAGCCTTCTGTTAGCCTCCCAGGCTGAGTCATGCGAGGGCCATAATTCACGCCAATACCAGGTCATTCGCGCCATTATTTTTCCGTCAGCTGCAGCACATAATAATTGGCGATTGCCTTTGACTGCAGTGATGGGCTGAGCGATAAGTACAAACTTTTATCAGCTTAGGCGAGGCTATCAGCGGAGCAGCGCAAATATCCCATCAAATGATGGTGCAACGCAACTCATGGCATAACTCACCTACTCCATTATTTCCAGGAACTTTCACGTATTAATAATAGCGCATGCCGTTAAAGCGTCATTACTATGGTGCAATTTCCTGGCACATTCAAGCCCAGTGTGAAAATCTTAACGAATGAAAAGTGTTATTCCTGAAAACAAAACTTTAGGAAAAAACACCAACATAGTGTGTCACTTTTGGTTGGCCTTCCAGACACAGGAAATGATAGGAAGCAGAGGTGCATCTTGGTCCTCGGAAACACAGGCAGGTTCTGTGCCGGTCCCAGTATCAAGGCTTCTGGTTGATTGACAGTCATCGTAGCCAAGCTTGCCATAGATGTCACAAGGCCTCACCAACATGCTTGCCTCTCTGCCAGCTCCTGCAGTTGTCTGCTGGTCATTTTCCCCAATTCAGGTCTTCCAATACACTGTCCCACCAGGTCAGCTTTGACCTTCCCAACTGGCACCCACTCCATCGACACTTCCCAGTCAAATATCCTCCTTGCACATCCCATTCCAAAACCACCCAGCCTCTGCTTTTGTGCCTTCAGCTCGAATATGTTCAATTGGAATCAAACTAAAAATCAACTATTACGGGGAAGGCATCCTTTTTGGATTATATACAATTACACTAAAGACAGTTGTCTCATAGCCAAGAGAGGAAAAATAAGTTATACACAAAAATATATAATTAAAATATTTAATACAAGGAAGAAACTGTACTAGGGTGTAATTTCACCCTAGCAACGTCACAGCTGCACTTCTTCGGTACAGTAATGATTCTGATAATTATAGTCTGTAACCTATGGGTGGGAAGAAGTGTCAATACTCCATCCATTTAGTTAGAAACCATGAAAAATCTGTGGAGGTTAAAAGTCAAGCAAGCTTCAATCACTGTAGGGGTCAAATTCTTGGCTACCTCAGCTGCCATATTGAAGTGTGTATAGTGTAGATTCCCCACAATTTACAGTACAAGAGGTTAGGAGTATTTATGACCTTTCCCCTCCTCCTTATTTTTTGCCAGTTTTCTCCCGTTTTGCTCTTTGGAAGGCACTGGCTCTTTCCTGGGCTATGGTTCGATGTGCCTGGGTGCCCCCGCCACCAGTACCATGCCAAAAATAGCCATTCTTCATGCACGAGTCCAGACACAGTGTTGACAGGCTATTCCACTATGGAGGCTATCACAGCAAAGCTTGACACCATCATTACTTCACCATCCTGCTTAAGCTCAGTAAATTCAGCTAAGACCAGGGATCGAAGGCAAGACTTTCTGGTCTACCACGCTCAGCTGCTGACTGCCCTAACTAACCAAGACATTTGGAGATTGGGGGCAGGGGAAGAAGAAAGAGCTTCTGAATACATATGAGGTTATATTTGCAAATGTAGTTTTGTATTAAATGGGTGTTAAGGAATGGATAGCGATTGATGTAAAACGCTCGGTGCACATTTGCAGGACTAGAATAAACTGGACATTCATAAAATACACTTGCTATTTGCAGGAGCTGTGGTGACTGGATAACTCCCAAGCACCGGTGCAGAGTGGGATTAGCCAGCACCATTACCCTTGTGAGTGAGGGGATTAAGATGGAGGAGCTTTACCCAGAGGACAGCATAGGGCCTGTGGTTTAGAAACACACAGGAAGTCAAAAAGGTGAGAAAACTGTTAAAAGATGCCAGCTGAAAATGGTGCAACGGTTAGGAAAAGAGCTGCAAGGACCCAAAAACAGTTGTGAAAGCAAGAGCTATTATTTCAAGAGGAAGTATGCGGAGCTGGCAAATCACAAATCGTGAGACACTTGGGTTGTCAAAAAACATAGAAATGACCTCATCCTGGCTGGTCAGGGAAGGGGAATTTTTGTCGTCACTGGGTGAAACAAAAGGGCATTGACTCCACTAAGCTAGCCACTGAAGTGTGGTTTCCGGTGTAGCTGAAACATGCTTGCACAGGAACATCTCAATATTTTATACATAAAAGTGCTTTTTTATGTATAAAAGCATCAATGGACTCTCGGTGGTACAATGGGTTAAGCACACTTCTTTCACCTCTGGGACCTGGGTTTGAATTCTGCTCAGTTACTAATCCCACTAATGCAAAACTGCGGCCCCCCCCGCCTGCCAATTCAGCACTGATTGGCACTCTCAAGCCCAAGGAATTGCTAGGGTAGGAATGCAAACAATTGGGCCAATCTTCCGATTTGGGGATTTTACTACACAGCTGAATGTGCTACAACTGGCCTGGGAATGCTTCATGCAAGTAGTCAATTCTTAGACGTCCCATTCCATTTCTCAGCCCTAGTCTTATTGAGCACAAAAATTCAATTAAACACACTCACTTGACGGGATAGGTTTCATCTTTTCTTCTTTCTAGCTCATGAGGTGGAATGGCCTCCCAGCCAAATGACAAACTCCAGTCAAAGTTACCCCGGTTGTGCTGCCTTCCATACTGGACAGGTTTGGATACCTCAAAGGTATTGAGGTCAATGGTAGTGATGTCCGGGCTCACCACGGCAGTGTAATTTTCAGCTATTCTTCCCAGCAAAGGTTCCAGCCAGCCATTGAAACACTCGCCTAAATATTTGAGAGATGTAAAAAAAAGTGTTTCTGCTAAATCTTAGCCAAAAAAAATTCCCTTCTCCCAATTTTTTCCCTTCCCTTGGGCAGTGGTTCAGCTTGTTGGAAAGCCATCAAGCCAAGCCATGGAGTAGTACAGCAACAGAAACAGACGATTTACCCCATCCAGCCCACTTGTTAGCCACGGGAACTCTATCTCCGTAACCCTAATCCCCTGCCTTTTCTCCAGAACCTCCCATACGCTTACTTCCTAGGTAAGTTTACAGCTTCCTTTTAAACACCTCAATAGTTTCTGCCTTTCTCAGGCAGTTAGTTCCACATTTTTCACCGCCTGTCATCTTCAGTTCTTCAGCCCCGGGTGACCCGATCAGTGTCCAGTCCTCTATTTGGTTTCTGTGCAGCTAGACCCGACTCCTTCATGATGACATTACCACACCAACCATTCCTTATTCAACTCCCATCATATTCTGCTATTTGTACTATGACCCACATTGGTAGCTACGCCCTAGATTGGAGATTAAAATAGAGACGTGGCTCGGAGCACTTCTTGTTAAGTGTGAAATGAATTAACGACCATTGAAACACAGCAATTGTTTGGTAAAGTAAAATCATTCACTTTTATATAAAAAGAGGGAAAATCCCTCGAAGGCTCAGTGGGTAAATGCACTGTGTACGGTGCTGCTGAGCAGTACATGACAGGAAGTTCCCCAGCTTTGATTCTTTAATCTGTGCTGAGTTACTAAAGGGTGGGTACAATTGGTCTCAGCAATTCCTAGATTTTTGGCCGGGGTGGAGGAAACAAAAACAAAGTCAGGCAGGGTCCCCATTCAAGCTCGCTAGCTACTGGAAAGCCGAGAGGATCCGGTGAAACCGGGATCAGGCTCAGCTGTAAACGCACCAAGTGATGCCACACACGGTTGAAAGGCCTGCCGACGGTCGCTGTTGAGGCTTGTGTGTGAAGACTGGCCACTTGGGTGAGGTAATGGAGGGCTGCCAGCTATCATGGAACTGTACCCCAGTACAGCTCACCACCTTTAGGAGAAGGAGGGAGAAAATTCGGAGGGAAGTTAGAGCTACGGAACAAAAACCAACTGCAGCAAGGACATTCCCAGAATGCATGGCATGGAGAAAGCAACTGTGGCTCACCTGAAGGGAAAAAACAAACTGGATTTCTCCACAAGACAGCAGCATGCAGCTCAGGTGTTTGAATAAATAGTGTAGCTTTAAAAGAGGGCGCTAAATACTATATTGATGCATGTATAGATCGTCACACCTCAAATTTAAGACCTCCCCAGGAAAGAAAAAGCAAACTTGCACATAGGCCGGACCCCCGACCCAAATCAATTATTTTTAAACTTCAAAGAAAAGTGCGCGCGCGCCAATTCAGTATCAGTCGTTCCTGTTAACAAGTGTTCATCTGTTCAGCTTCAAAATACCAGCTGCCATTTATTTAAACAAATTCAGAATTCAATTTCTATTTAAGAAACAGAACAGGCCATACTTCAGAGTAATTTTAGAATTAACTAAATTAAATTGGAATCTGGTTACATTTTCTCCCTCATTTGAAGAGGTTTTCTCACCTCCTTTAGGCCTTCCTGTGGCACGAATCAGTCCCTAACCAGCAGGGTAGGCAGGCAACCTACTCCCAGGCCTAGGTGAATTGCTAAATAACAACAGAAAATGCTGGAAAAACTCAGCAGGCCAGGCAACATCTGTGGAGAGAAAATAGAGTCAACGTTTCAGGTCAAACCCTATTTTCTCTCCACGGATGTTGCCTGGCCTGCTGAGTTTTTCCAGCATTTGCTGCTGTTATTTCGGATTTCCAGCATCTGCAGTATTTTGCTATCGTACTAGGTGAATTGCTGCTTGGGAACTGGACAACCCTCCACCCCCCTCATTGACATCCCACGGAGATTAGGAATTTACCACATGGTTTAAGATCGGGACCAACACCCCACCACACAATTAAACTCAGCCTTCAGGGGAAAGTCTTGTCGGCACTGCTGATTTTGGGGGAGGGAGGCAAGAAAGAAGAAAATGAATGAATTTACATAGCACCTTTCCACAACCTCAAGATGTCCTAAAGTGCTCCACAAGAGGTCTCCAACCTGTTGCCTTATCCTGAAGGATATGCAAGGCGTGGTCTTTTTTGGGCCGGGGCGAAAATATAGTTAGACGCTGAAAATCATCATCCTACAGTCCTCCTCCTTACATCTTCATGTTGAAAAATCAAGAACTCAGTCGCACAGACTGCACCTCTAACTTGCTTTCCCAGGACTCAAATCAGTGGAACTCCTCGTCTCACCTTCCTCCTACAATCTATAGACTTTCAAAACCCCCAAAAAAACAAGCTTGGCATCACCTCATTTTTTTTTCTCTTACTCTTTCCAACCTTGGTCGTGTCCTGCACCACCAGCCTTGACCCTGCACCTTGGTTTCTCCATAAAAAAGCCTGGGTTGTATCACATGAATAGATTTCAATCTTTATTTAAAGATAGCACCTGGAAAAAGTAGCAGGATATTAGGTTTCTAACTATCATTACTCGCTCCACTCACCAGTTCTGGCAAGAAAGCCCTCGGCTTTTGCCAGTTGGCTCCTGTAGTTACAGGGATTTATCCGGCATTAGCTGATTTGCAATTGTGGAATGGCTTTCATATAAATCTGGTAACAAACAGCTGATTCCAGACCTAGTGGGACCACGGCATTGTATCTTTCTTGCCCTCCCTTCCGTTTCCCATTGACTGCTGGCTTGTGCGCCATCTTCAGTTGTCCTGACTGACAGCTTGTGCTTCCTGCCCTCCACAATGTTCCTTTGCTTCTACCTAAAATTTACTTTCCAGCTTTTTGCCTTTAAAACACAAATGTGCAGAACTGACACCAGTTTTATTCAAACTTGGATATGAAAATATTTCTCACTGATATTTAATTTTGTCACTTCCCGAACGCTATTCTTCTTTGCCTCATATTCCTGCCTAGCTTGATGAAGATCGGAAGAGTCATTTCAAGCTTTACGGGAATCATTTGACAAGTTAGGGCAGGAAAGGGATGAGCTTCGATGGGCCAAATGGCCTGTCTTCATCCTTAACTTTTCTCATGAGCCCTGGCCTAATCTGCTAATATGAAAGTGTCAACTTGGCTCAGTTGGTAGCACTCACTTCCAAGTCAGAAGTTGGTGGATTCAAGGCCCACTACTCCAGGACTCCCATATATAACCTAGGTGGACAATTTAGTGTAGTATTGAGGGAGTGCTGCTTTCTTGAAGGTGCCGTCTTTCAGATGAGACATTAACCCTATTCAGGAGACGCTGAAGATCCTGGGGCGCTATTCAAACAGCAGCAAGAGTTTTGCCTGGTGTCCTGGGGCCCAATATTGACTCCTCAACCAACACCACCAAAACAGCACGGTGGCATAGTGGTTAGCACTGTTGCCTCAACGCCAGGGACCCAGGTTCGAATCCAGCCTCAGGTGACTGTCTGTGTGGAGTTTGCACATTCTCCCCGTGTTTGCGTGGGTTTCCTCCGGGTGCTCCGGTTTCCTCCCACAGTCCAAAGATGTGCGGGTTAGGTTGATTGGCTATGATAAATTGACCCTTAGTGTTAGGGGGATTAAATGCGTGGGGTTACAGGGATAGGGTGGGATATGTGTTGGTGTAGGGGTTACGGGGATCGGGTGGGATATGTGTCGGTGCAGGTTCGATGGGCCGAAATGGCCTCTATCCGCACTGTGGGGTTTCTGTGATTCTGTGATTCATCTCATGGCTGTTTGTGGGACCTTGCTGCGTGCAACTTGGATACCACGTTTGCCTACAACACAAGCAGTAACTACACTTCAAACAGTAGCTATTGGCTGTGAAGCACTTTGGGTCATCCTCTGGATGTGACTGGTGCAATATAAATAAAAGTTCTTAAAAAAACACACACACACAAAAACAGGGTGCAACTGGATTCAACTGTATCAAAGACAGATTTTTTTTAATTTTAATTTTTTATTTTTTATAAAGAATGGCATAACTTTCAGCCGTAAAGCAATTTCCAAAGGGTTTCCATTCATTTTGTAGTTTCTCTGGGCAGAATACCCTGGTTGTGTGTAGTTGCGCGATTGCCCATTTGACATTTGGGAGGAACGTGTGACTATACTTACAGTGAGCATCAAGAAAGGTCAGCACTTCGCCAGTGGCCATACGAGCACCCAGGAGCCTTGCAGTTATTAACCCTGTCCTCTCCAGCTGTCGGACAACCTTCACTATCCGGAACTGCTTTACATATTCATCCAATTGTTCTTTTAAATAATCTGGGGGGAAAAAAATCAGAATTAATTACGTTTGAATGATTTAAGACAAGACAATTTTATTCACCTTACAAAGCTGTAGCTTACGACATTGCCTAGTTTTGGGGCGGGTGTAAGCATCCCAATTAAAATAAAGAGTGGCTAGCAGATCATTACATGTTTACACAGCCACCGTTTGATTGCGGATACTTCGAGGTACAATGGTGATCAGGCACATATGGAGATGAGAGAGAAAGAGGGTGTCAATTGTTACTACGACGTCATAACCAAGCAATGCAAAACATTGAAATGATTTAAAATAAGTCCTCTATGTTTGCAACCAAAAGATGCTTTGCCCACTGCAGTACTGAACCATACAGACCAGAAGTTCCCAGATCCAAGCCTTGCTCTGTGCTATTAGCTGATCTTAGCCCAGCGCAATAGTTGGGGTGCAGCAATTGGCCTCAGCATCCTTGAGCTAGGTGGGGAAGGGGAAGAGAAAATAAATTCCTGCTCCTGCTCACTATACAACGACCCTTATTGGAAAGTGCACTTCTCCTGACGTTGGGAGAGAACAGCCTCGGCTGTGATGCTGTCCACGATGGAATAGCCCATCAACACACATCATCTAGCCACACATATGAAGAATAGCCACTTGGACAAGATACCAGAGGGAACCCAGGGCCTGTTAAACTGTAGCCCAATAATAGTCAGCACTTTCAGCGGAGGGGGGTTGAAGTTTGTTAGACATTTTAATTAAGACTACTCCGTTACGTATATTTTTGCTATGAAAATAGTGACGATTAAATGCAATCTGGTCAAAATGTGCAAGTAATTTATAAATTAGCCACTTATAAAAACTTAATAGGCATTGAAAACAGCTAATCTTGCAAGTGGCGCTATCATTCTTCCAGTGCACCATATTGTGACAACACATTCAATGTCCATTGCCGATCGTTAAGAGGACTGTGGTCTTGTTGAAATCTTTCTTCATACAGGAAGGGGTAGTGACTGCACCTCATCTAAGCACTCAGTGTAGGCCTCCTCTTGCCCAACAACCAAGCTGCCTTAGAGATCTCAACAGGAAATATAAAAAAGGTAGTTTAACTAAACTCTATCTGTGCAATTGGATTAATGAAGCATGACGTAATAAAACTCACTACGCACTTGGTTCGAGTATAAAGCAAGGCTTTAATCAACTTGTTTCAAAACATGGAGGTCTAGTTATCTTTCACTAGTTCAATTCAATTCAATTCAAATGCTTTATTGGCATGAAAGTTTACAGGGAACCATATTGCCAAAGCTTACATAACAAAAAGTACAGTTTTCCAACATTCTGTAGGTGTCAAACAATTTTGACCTTCGTTGGGTACATACAATATTACTTTAAACAATATTAATTTAAACAGTCGTTGAACATCGTTGGATACATTCAGTATTAATTTTAAACAGTCCTCAGGTTGTGACATGTTGTTACATATTTGGCACCAAGGTATGGTCTGTCTCCTTCTCCCAGGACTAATCTTAATTTTGACAGGTCATCCAATTCTTTGAAATCAGGGGTTGTTTGGCTGAGCTTGTCAAATAATATGTTTCTTGTTGTGTTGAATTTTTCACATTTTAGGAGGAAATGCATCTCTGTCTCAACCTCGCCGGCCAGACATTGATCACATATTCTATTCTCTCTAGGCTGCCAGGATTTCTTGTATCTTCCTTTTTCAACTGCCAGTTGGTGGTCGCTTAGTCTGTACCTGGTGAGGGTCTGTCTCTGTTTTGTGTCTCTGATGGTCGAGAGATAGTCTGCCAGTTTATATTCTCTTTTTAGGGCCCGGTAACATTCTAATCTGCTTTGGCTTTTGGTTATTTTGTTCCAGTGTTCCAGGTAGGTTTCTTTGCATTGTTTAATGATTTGGTTCACTCGGATTGGTGTTTGGACGGCAGTGTTGGTCTGGGACTGGTCAGGGTCCGGCTGAGTAGGAGTACTTTGTGTTTCAGTAGCAGCTGACTCAGGGGACTCTTTTCTGGGTTTAGCTCTTGGGTCTGGAAGGCTTTAAAATGAAGGGTGTCTGGGGAGCTAGATTTGAGGTGATTTAGGAAGTTTAGTGCTCGTTTTTGGATGTTTATTATCAGTGGGTATCTGCCTAGTTCGGCTCTGCATGCATTTGTTGGTGTTTTCCTTTGGGTGCGAAGAATGCTTCGGCAAAATTCTGCATGTAGGGCTTCTATTGTGTGTTTTTCCCATTTAGTGTAGCTATGGTGATTGAGCGGGCCCCATACTTCACTACCGTACAGCGCAATGGGCAGGATTATGCTGTCAAATATTTTGAGCCAGATTTTGATTGGGATTTGGATGTTGTAGAATTTTCTTTTTATTGCATATAGGGCTCTTCGGGCTTTTTCTTTTAGTGCATTCCCTGTCTTACAAAATGTCCCTGGATAGCTGGGCCACGCCCGAGTATTTATACTCCTTGGACGGCGCCACTAGCTGGCCGTCCAGTGTTAATTCATGAGTCGTTTCTTCATGAGATTTATAACAAAGCATATAAAAGAGAAATATTTTCAACTCCCTCTGGATCAGTTTGTTCTATCAATAGAAATCAGCTCGATAATCAATAAAACTGAACTTGTTCAGCGGTTTAAAAATTCAGATTAACGGTCACAAGATTTTAAAACGAATGGAAAGTTTCTTTATACACTGGTGCTGCATCACTCCAGTCGTTTGATAAGGGTGCACCCCTGTTACACCCCCGGCCCCGCCCCCCCCCCACCGTTCTAGATTTTGGCTGGGCTGTGGAGGAGGTATACCACATAGAGCTGGAGGGTGTGGGGGCAGGGGGAGGAGAGAAGGAAAGTGATATGGTCAAAATTGGCAGGGGATCACTCGGATGATAAAAGGGTTCAATTAGGAGGACAGTTTATGCATGAACTTGGCTTGTATTCCCTTGAGTTTAAGAGGGTTGAGGGATAATCTAATTGAGGTGTTTAACATGATAAAAGGAATTCGAAAGGGTAGATACCCTCTGGTAGGGTAATCCAGAACAAAGGTGCATAATCTTAAACTTAAAGCTGGACCATTTAGGAGTGAAATCAGGAAGTACATTTTTTCCCCACACAAAGGGTAGTGAAAGTCTGGAACTCGCTCCCCCAAAAGGCTGGGTCAATTGAAATTTTCAAGACCAAGACTGATAGATTTTCGTTAGGTAAGAGTATCAAGGAATATGGTGCAAAGGCAGGTACGTAAATGGAGTGGAGGTACAGATCAGCCGGGATATAACTGAATGGCGGAACAGGCTCAAGGGGCCGAAAGGTGTTCAAAATTACGATGGTTTATGAAAAGGTAAATTGATAAAAACTATTCCCACTGATTGGTGGCTAGAGGGCATAAATTAAAAATAACAAAGGGGGAGGTTAGGAGAATTTTTTTTTTTTTTTTATAAATGCAGAGGGTTCTTGGCACATGGGATGCTCTATCAGAAACATGGCGTAAGCAGATTCCAGAATAGCTTTTAAAAGAAAAAGGCATAATGAGCTGAATGGCCTTCTTTTGTTACCTGTACGTACCCTGGGAGTGTTTGATGGGACAGTGTAGAGGGAGCTTTACTCTGTATCTAACCCGTGCTGTACATGCCCTGGGAGTGTTTGATGGGGACAGTGTAGAGGGAGCTTTACTCTGTATCTAACCTGTGCTGTACCTGCCCTGGGAGTGTTTGATGGGGACAGTGTAGAGGGAGCTTTACTCTGTATCTAACCTGTGCTGTACCTGCCCTGGGAGTGTTTGATGGGGACAGTGTAGAGGGAGCTTTACTCTGTATCTAACCCGTGCTGTACCTGCTCTGGGAGTGTTTGATGGGACAGTGTAGAGGGAGCTTTACTCTGTATCTAACCCCGTGCCGTACATGCCCTGCGAGTGTTTGATGGGACAGTGTAGAGGGAGCTTTACTCTGTATCTAACCCCGTGCCGTACATGCCCTGCGAGTGTTTGATGCAGATTCTGGTTGCCTGAAACAGAAAATGTTCCATTCCCCAGCACAAATATCCTTTGGCATTCACCGATTGCAGCTCATGGCACATAAATGGTAGGCTTGCAATATGACTCCCAAGAACTTTGAAATCTCTCCACCCTCCTTCATCACCCGACCGGGAGTGGGGCACATTTACACCACGGACTGAGCAAGATCATCTGGGCACAGCAACAGGTGTCAACCGACCACAGTAGTTTGTGTTACTATAATTGGAACCCAGACAGACTTAACTGGCAAGAGGTGACGTTATTTCGACAAGTGAACAGGAAAGCAGCTGGGCCGGGGGAGGAGCAGGAGATCAGTGGAACGTTAACGAACCAACAGCAGTCACTTCCCCTATTCACTCCAGAGATCAAAGTGCAGCTTGAAGAGGGAGCCAGAACTCCAGCTTCATCTGAACTCTGAAGGGGGGGGGGGGTTGGGGAGGAGGGGGATCTGGCCTTTATTGCTTACACCGTGAAATTACCCGAGCTTTTCTGGCTGCCCACAATATTTGCATAACGGCTAAGGATGTGAGAGGCACAACTGAGGTCCAAGTACTTTGTTTGCCGAGAGGTGGGAGGGGGTGGGGGGGTGGGGAAGGGAGGTTCAGTTCTTCCCTCTTGCTTCTGTATAACTGCTATTCTCCATCTGCTACTAATAGAATGCAAAGCCCATAAGTCTCTCGGCTGTTCCGAGCTTCGGTGACACACGACTCCCAGCACCAGATCAGTCTTTTACCAAAATGTTCGTGCATACCTTTAAACATTTTATATACACTCTTAAAACAGAATCCATCTCAAAACCACATGGAAACATTGCAACTATGGTGCCAGAGTGGAAGTGCGTGTATCGGGGAAGGGAAGGTGGTCACAGTTTGTGCTCGAAGGGGCAGGAACATTATGCAGAGCGAGTCTGAAGCAGAGTTTTCCTGTGCTCATTGGGAATTCCTCTGGTATCTGGGACTCTGGCAGGAAACATGACCCCACTGCAGTGCCAACGACATGGAAAATTCTGTGCCCGTCAAGGACAGTGATGTCAATGATGTGGGGAACAGAACGCTGTTCCACTTTTTGCAGCTACTGTCAGCATCGACGGGAACTCAGGAAAGTAAGAGCAGAATTTAAAAAGGCCTTTTGGCCCAAATAGCCTTTTTGATTAGTCTGAAGTATTCCCTCGTACGATGAAGAGTGAAAGTCCAAAGATATTTGGGAAGCAAGAATAAGGGAAGGAAGTAGACCTTAAATGTTGAGATTTTAAATGGAATAGAGGAGCAGATGCACAGATCATTAATGAGGAGTCAGCAGAAGTAGATACAGCCTCCTTGGTTTTCTGCATAGAAGGAAAGAACATACAAACATATGAACAATGACTGACAGGAAGAGACCCACTGGTCCAGCCAGCCTGTCCCAGATAGAAAAGAAAAAGGGAGAGGATGTTGAACTTGTACAAGACCTTAGTCAGGCTGCAATTGGAGTATTGGGCGTAGTTTTGCACACTCCATTATAGGAAAGGATATAAAAGCAATGGAAAAGGTAGAGTGTAGATTCACTGGGATGTTACCAGAGATGAGGGGTTACAGGTATGAAGAGAGACTTGAGAAATTAGGGATTTCCCCCCCCCCGCACCATAACTGGGAAAGTTGAGAGGAGACCCGATTTTAAATGGGGTGCAAGAACAGAGAGACCTGGGGGTGTTTGTGCACAAATCTTTGAAAGTGGCAGGACCGGTTCACAAAGCAGTTAATAAAGCAATGTGGGATCCTGGGCTTTGTAAATAGAGGTGTGGAGTACAAAAGCCAGGAAGTTATGCTAAACCTATGTAAAACATCAGCTGGAGTATTGTGTCCTAGTCTGGGCACCACACTTTAGGAAAGACGTGAAGGTTTTGGAGCAGGTACAGAAGAGATTTACTAGAATGGTTCCAGGGATGAGGGAATACAGTTATGTGGAGAGACTGGAGAAGCTGGGATTGTTCTCCTTGGAGCAAAGAAGGCTAAGAGGAGATTTGATAGAGGTGTTCAAAATCACGAAGGGCTTAGATAGAGTAAATAAAGAGAAACTGTTTCCAATGGCTGAAGGGTCGATAACCAGAGGACACAGATTTAAGGTGATTGGCAAAAGAACCAGAGGCGACATGAGGAAAAACCTTTTTACGCAGCGAGTGGTTAGGATGTAGAATGCGCTGCCTGATAGGGCGGTGGAAACAGATTCAATAGTAGCCTTCAAAAGAGAATTGGAGAAATACATGAAAGAGAAAAAATTGCAGGGATATGGGGAAAGAGTAGGACTAACTGGATTGCACTTCGAAAGAGCCAGCGCAGACTCGATGGGCCGAATGGCCTCCTTCTGTGCTGTACTATTCTATGATTCTATAAGATCTCATATTATAAGATCAGCCAACAACACAGACCAAGGATCATTGATGAGACCTTCCTGGCTTGTATGGCTCAGTCCCACCCCATATGCTGCATTTACCCACTGACCCATTGGGGAAGCTGCTGGTGCCATGATCCGATAAGGGGAGGCTTTAAGTGTCTGGCATTCATTTTAGCCACAGGACTATGATAGACCAGATATGAGCAACTGAACCCAGTAAGATTAACATTCCAGTTTAAAAAAAAAAAATCTGATCTCGAACACAAGTCACTTTAAATGCAGTGTTCTTGAATTGCTAAATACTCACCATCTGTGCTGGCATCATCCACTAATAGGATTTCCTTTAGGAGTATGGCCGGAGAGGCATGCATCACACTGTACACGGTCCTCAGCAAGGTGGACCAGGCCTCGTTGTGGAACACTATAATCACACTGGTCGACGGTAGAGGAGGGCAACGCTTGAACCTTTGTTCAATGCACCTGCACAAGACAATCCAAAGAGTTGAGAGATCCCGTCAATATTTCACAAGTGATTCTTGTTTTCCTTTGTGAATTTTACACTCCAGGGTGAGAGATATTAATGCTGGGAAATGGAGCACTTTCCCATCACGTGCACCAAAATCTCGATTTTCCAGTATGTTAGCTCCAGTGTTAACCCTTTAATTTAAAACAGGCCAACGCCAGCATTAAAACGACACCAATTGGAAAATCTAGGTTCGAGGGTCAACATCACAGTCAGGCACAGTCCATTTAGAAGCAGAACTCTGCTTTCAAATAGTGCCATTGGGTCTTGAACACACATCAAGAGACAGATGGGGCCTTGGTTTAATGCCTCAGCCAAGGGATGGTACCTCACTCCAGTACTACACTTGAGTCATCAGCGTAGATCAAGTGCTCCAGTCCTGGAGTGGGGCTTAAACCCACAATCTTCTGATCCCGAGACGAGTGCACTACCAATGGACCAAAGCTGGATATGCAGTCGTAGCCAGCAGCAGTGTTTTCCTGGGGTTGGGCAGATTGGCTTTTAGACCAGACTGAATGCGAGACCGCCATTGGGACACAGATCCTTCTCGTCAGCAATGTCACCAGAGGGGCTCTGAAGATAAGGAAACCCAAATGGTAGAACAGTAAATCTGGAGTTTATTTATTTAATTTTTTTTTTTTTTTTTTTAAGCCCCCCCCCCGAAAAGGACTCGTGGACTTTAAGGACCAATGGGAAATGAACAGTGAACAATTTAAGTGGGAACTCCCATTGTGACCGAGTGCAATACAATGCAAAGCATTGAATGAAATGATCACAAACCCATTTTGATAAGCGGAGTGTTTTTTTTTTGCCTGCCCCAGTACTACATGGATTGAAAGAAACCGCTCGTCTCTTGCTTTGAAATGGTGGCGGTGTGACACAATCTGCAAGAATTTAAAAACAAACAAACACCAAAAGAGGTGGGAGATTTAAAAACAGAGCACTGGGAGGCATTCTAGCTTCACAGCTATGGTCGGAAACAGGCCACCTCCTAGGAGGTGTGCTGCCCAGCCACTTCCCTGCAGGAAAAGGAGAATCACCTGGGCTCTTCCTACAGAAGCTCCTACTGGTCATGTATAGGGACAGCCCAGCCTGATGGGCGAAAGTCTACTCTATCTGCTGTCTGCAAGGGTCCTACACAAGAGCTTGGGCCGTCTTAAACCCATTCTTGATCGACAGCGGTAAACCATCCCCATTTGACACTGAAGTGGAAATCTCACTCAGACGCTGCGGATAGTTCATGTGGGAAATGTATTGTTGCATTAGGGGCTACTTGGAGAGCTGAGGCAGTCTAGAGGGAGCTTTTTGTATCTCGCTGTACAATACCAGAATGTTTAAAGTTGACACGGTGTGCCTGAAATAGGAACATTTTCCATTTCCCAGCACAGATATTCTTCACGTTGATAAGCACAAAGTTACCAACATAAACCGCCCCCCCCGAAACTCAATCAAATGGAAATATTAAATCTCCTACTCTGGAGGCCGCGTGTCTGGCCCAAGGGTTCTGTGTAAGGAGATGCGGTCACTGGCGAAGGCGTTGAAACAATGTTTGTCAAAGCCGTGCTGTTTCTCCTGCTGTTGTTCTGGCGAGAGATTGTCTGTATGGAATGCCTTCGCATCAGCACCAGGCGCGCTGGGATCCTCAAGGGGGCGAGGAAGGAAGGTCTTCAGCTCCGCCGCGGTGTAAGACCCCGGTAAACACGACTTGCTGTCGTCAACTCGCTCTTGGCCTCGATCTGGAGCAATGATCTGAAACTTAGGCATCGAGTCTCGAATATTGTTGACTGCTCCAAACATCATTCCCAGCATTCGGTCTTTCCCGCCTGCCAAGTCTTTAAACCAAGATTCATCCTTTGGGCTTCGTTTGACAACATCTCTTTGCAGTATGAATAAAAAGATCACAAATATTATACCGACCATGGCAAGTTTCAATGGACCAAAGCGTTTCCAAAAAAACAGCCTCATGGTTGCTGGTTAAATGTTACTGAAAGCAGTAGTAGTACGGAGATTTCCTTTAAAGCGGATTCGTTTTATTCACAGTGAAGCTTGCACAGCAGAAGGCCACTCCATTATTTTGTTTTCAAAGCTCTGATGCAGGGACCTGGAATAATAATAATATTTAAAATGCTAATGTGCTTCAAGCTAAAATGAGTCGTCACTAACCTTCCCAACCCGCAATCTTCTCCCCTCCTCCCTCGACGGTATGGACACTTGGTGGAATACAGTTCCCCAAGAGTCAGCTGTCCGCCAGTGAATCACAGAATAGTGCAGCACAGAAGGAGGCCATTCGGCCCAGCGAGTCTGCAGCGGGAGTGTATCCATGTGCTCTTTGCTCATACGTAAACAGCAACAGTGAGTATCGACACTCTATATTCCATTACGTGGGTGTCACAGCCAAGTCTATCCCATCCTCATTCAGTGTCTGGACATGTACTATTGAACAGCTTTTACTGGCAGATTGCTTTTCCCCTTTCACAGCACAGACACACCAAGGACAATTGGAGTACCTTTACTGCTGCTCCGGCTGAGATATTCGGGTGGCTCAGTGCCACACTGGGCAGCACCTCTACCAACTGATTCAACAGGGACTGGTCACTAATTAAACAGTATCTTCAGGACAGACGGAGTCCTGCCTCAGATGAAATATACACCAAGGGGTAGAAATCGGCTATGGCCAGTTTTCAGGTGCAGCAGAGGCATGCCCCAACCGCAAGGCCCGAGGCTCGCCTGAAATCGGGCCTTGTTTCAATCATTCATGCGAGCTGCCGGCGCCAGTCACTCCTCAAGAGGTAACTCGCCCATTTCAACAAGATCAATTTCGGGCTGCTTGCCTCGCCGGCAGAAGCCCTCAGGCACGCCCCGTGGGGGAGGTGGATGAAAGACCAACAGGAGGAGGGCTGATTGCAGCCCTCGTGAGCGAGACGGAGCTGGGAAGAGCTCCCCTGCTCCTCCTGGCTCCACATCAAGCCGCGAAAAATAAAAATGACTTACCTTTCTGGTGGTGGCTGCTTGCTAGGCCGCATCCGCAACAGGAAATAAACGATTGTATTTGCTTTGCATACAGCACTCCTTACCTAGAATGATGGCAGATTACAGAAAATAATTAACTCTACAGATAGAAGCGGTGGTGACAGCAGCTGCAGCTGAGGCCCTGGTTAATAGATTAGCAACAATCTTAAACCTGGGGCATTACAGGGTGTATGACATAACAGACAGGATGCGTGCACTCTTCAACGCAGAGGCCTACTGCTGCAGTCGTACTTGTGGTTTAAATTAGTTCTCAGCTAAAAAAGGAAGATAGACTTGCATTTCTATAGCGCCTTTCACAACCACCGGACATCCCAAAAGCACTTCACAGCCAATGAAGTACTTTTTGAAGTGCTGTCACTGTTGTAATGTAGGAAACGCAGCAGACAATTTGCACACAGCAAGCTCCCATAAACAGCAATGTGATAATGACCAGATAATCTGTTTTAGTGATGTTGATTGAGGGATAAATATTGGCCAGGACACCAGGGTTAACTCCTCTGCTCTTCTTCCAAATAGTACCACGGGGATCTTTGACGTCCACTTGAGACACAAGACGGGGCCTCGGTTTACTGTCTCATCCGAAAGACAGCACCTCTGACAGTGCAGCACTCCCTCAGCACTGCCCTGGAGTGTCAGCCTAGATTTTTGTGCTCAAGTCTCTGGAGTGGGACTTGAACCCACAACCTTCTGACTCAGGTGAGAGTGCTGCCCACTGAGCCACAGCTGACGCATCACAATCATTTCATATTTTTCTCTTATTGTGCGCAGTTTTGTTCCTTCCGAGAGTCTCCGATGACTTGAAACTTACACCCTTACGAATGCAATAGCATCTCACAGAACTAAGTTCTCCCTCTATCACAATATTACGCTTCATAAACCACAGGGGGCTGTCCACCAAGGTCTCTTGTCCACTCCAAATAGGCAGTAAATATCACAGTTGGACCATTGCATTAAAGCTAAAACCAAAAGTCCAATTCATTTTCAAGATAATTAGACACAAACGGAATACAGCAAAGACTAGTAGTATCATACTTGACTTGTACAATACAAAATGGTTTCAAAACAACAAAAAATCCAAAATCTTCGCTTTTCACCATGAGCCTCTGATGAAGCATTATGTGGTTACTAACTTCAGGCAGTCACTTTAGCCATCTCCGGCATTATGAAGCAGAAAACTAAAGATTACAGGAAAATCCCACAACTCAAATTTTTTTTTTTTTTTTTTTTTTTTGAAGGATTCCCAAGACCAGATTCATCACCCAAGATCAAAGCCACTACACAAAGGAATTGCAGGGCATACTAGTCTGCAGTTTGATGCACATCACCCCTGTCGAGGCCTAAGACAATGCATATTTGAACTGCACCTAGAGCGACACTCCTTTGATAGTTCAGCCATCAGCGATATACATTTTCTCTACTTCCATCAGTCTGCAAACTTGCAGACATTAGCATTTCAAAAGACATCAAATAATCTTCCGGACACAATTAACCTCCGAATACAGGCAACATCAAACAATAGAAACCAGCTAGGCTAGAAGATCCCTGTGGAAACGTGAATATCTGCAGGCAGATTTGAGTATTAGCTACTCCAGTTACAAAGACCAAGAAACACTCAAAGCCAAGTTTAATCCACATTACTCAATCTATTTAAAGTCATTTTAAAAAACAACTTTTCCCTGCTTGACACACAATAAAGCAGTCGTTCTGTAATAGGCTTTTCTCTGCTGGCCCCCGTCCCCCCCAGGGTTGTAAGACACTTCTGCATGAAGACACCGTCCCTGTAAAACACCCACCCACAAAAAAAGTACCTCTTATGGTGCATTTAATTTAGTGGTTATGCGTCTAGAAGGGGTTTCCAGCTGCCCTTTAAATCTCACAGATTCGTTTATTTAATTCAACTCAGAACTTTTACAAAGAATTGTGAAGTACGGGCATTGATCAAAAGCTCATGACTATGAAAAAAACCTTTTTAAGTTACATTTCTGATTTAAAGGTCCCCTTGGTGGTTCAGTTGTTAAATGAACTGCCGACTGAACTGAGCCACAGACCAGCGCTGCCGCTCCTGATCGCTATCCAAAGACTCCTGCTCGCTATCCAATGACTCCTGCTGGAAAGGGCACATGTTTGGATGTCAGGTAAGGGTGAGCCTCAACTGTGATGCCCCTTTGGGTTGAATAGTCTGCTGACACTGCCCAAGTTCACACATGAAGAATGGTCATTGGATACTAGAGGGCTGTTGGCATCTGTATAACTGTACAGCAGCAAGTGTCAGTGCCTTCAGGAGAGAAGGGGGAAGAAATTCGGTTCAGAAATGTACATCACCTAGAAGGACAAGGGCAACAGGTGCATGGGAACACATCACATCCAAGTCACACACCATCACGACTTGGCCATATATCGCCGTTCCTTCATCGTCTCTCGGTCAAAATCCTGGAACACTCTACCCTACAGTACCATCACCACACGAATTGCAGCAATTCAAGAAGAAAGCCCACCGCCACCTTCTTAGGGATAGGCAATATATGCTGATCTTGCAAGTGACGCCCACATCCCGTGAATGAATTTTTTTTTAAACCTTGAACAGTTTACTCTAAATTAAATGCACCATAAGGAGGTACTTTTTTTTGTGACCAACACCCTCAAACAGTGGCGATAATCAGCACAGGCTCGTAAAACCTGGATTATACTTCTGCAATAAACAGATGAAGAGGAACAGATAAAATACCGCCATACTGAAGGTCAGTGCCCCTCCCTCACCCCAGAGCAGGTTACAAATACATCAGCTCCTACATTACACACATGCATTGCTGTAGACTCACATTATCTGCCTCTGCTCATGCAACCAGTTCAGTGCCAGGACGGTCACCCCTCTCTACTTCCCGTTACTCTATTCCGCCCCCACCCCACTCCCTCCCTTCCGTCCTTTTCAGGATTGGACGGAGAGCGAGGCATTTATATGGGTTTTCTAGGCGTGGGGTTTTATGCAAGCTGAATGTAACACTGACAAGGCTCCGGACGCTGGTCGCAGGGCAGACCAGTTTTTAAGCTGGGCAAGACCCACACTTTGGGAACCCAGTGGCATTTGCAGAATATTGAAACACCTTTTACACTGTGCAAGGTACAAACACAGGCCAATCATGCACAAAATGGGTCTGCTCACATGCGAACTGTGTCCCTTTAATGCAGCAATCAGAAACTGCACTTCTATCTAGTTTTTGCCGGGTTAACATTACAGCAGAAGAGTTACTGTTGGCGATATTAAAGAATAAACACTCAGTGTGCTTGTATGACATTCCTCTGCTACTTAGAGGCGTTGACCGGTTTTGTGCTAAAGCCTCCAGTTAAAATAGACAGAGGAATGCCAACGGTCTGCAAGTTGGCATTTTGGAGTCAGTGCCCTCTTTTGTGGATGATGATCAGCGCCACACCTTGCTCCGCCCCTCCCCGATACTGCTGCTGCTCTGCGGGGGAAGGGGCACACAGAGATGAATTCTATCGATAGCAAAATACTGCGGATGCTGGAAATCCGAAATAACAACAGAAAACGCTGGAAAAACTCAGCATGGCCAGGCAACATCTGTGGAGAGAGAAACAGAGTTAACGTTTCAGGTCGAAACCCTTCGTCAGAACTGAGAATAAAGCAGGAAATGAAACAGATTAAAAGGCCAGTTTGAGGGCTGGGAAATGGGGGAGGGGATGAAAGAACAAAAGGGAAGGTCTGAGAGGTGAAGAGACATTAAGAGATACTCAAGGTGAGACGAGATGGTAATAGGACAGGTAAAGAGACAAAAGATGGCTCTAGATGAAGTGTGAAATGCGCTGGCAGAATGAGAGACAGCTGCCGTGTGGGAGAGAGAAAAAGGGGGAAGGGCACAAACCAAAGGTGCGGATAAAAAATATAATAGGGGCCGAGGTTATGATCTGAAATTGTTGAACTCGATATCGAGTCCGGAAGGCTGTAAAGTGCCTAATTGGAAGATGAGGTGCTGTTCCTCGAGCTTACGCCGAGCTTCCGTGGAACAATGCAAGAGGCCGCCCGCCGTGGGCTGGAACTCAATAGCTTTGCGGGATCAGCAGTTTCCATCTATAATGGGGAAGCGGGAACGAAAGGGAGAAGACCACCAGCATGAACTGAGGGGATGAAAAGTACCCCAGTGAATTTTTTGAGAGTGGGGGTTGGGGGCGAGTGCCTTTGTCACAATCTTCCACTATACATCTGATGGCCTGTTGCGTTTACCTGCGGATTATGTTTATGACAGGCCTGTGCCCCAACGCACTCGCTGGGTGGCTACATCATAGGCTCATTTCTGGGTTATTTTTGAGCTGCCAGCTCTTTTCTTTGAAGCCGTTGGTCAGCTGTTGCTAGTTTTCTAAATTGGCCTGAATGGAACACCACAGACCGAGTCCTGGGAGCACATCACCCATATTGCATGCAGCCGACCCCAAGGAATGGTTTACCCTCAAAGAGCGGGGGGGGGGGGGGGAACAGGAGGACTGCATAAATCATGAATTTGCCACACTTCTCTCAGAAGAGACTCTCGGACCGAAAAGGAAGAGATGGGAAGGATTGGCACATTTTTTCTTGATGTGTTTGTATTTCTAGGTATATTAGGAACATACAGGGAACTGGTGCTCAGGAAAAGTCTAATAATTGTGATCTGCAAGCTTTAAAGTGAAAGGAAGCGAGCCATTTAATGAAAAATGAATATCACTTCTGTCTACCTCAGAGGTAAAGAGGGTTAGAGTCACTGATGAACAAGTTACAGGGCTGCAATCCAAGTTCAGTTGAACCACAAAAGCAAACCTCAAGCAGTTTGGGATTAGTGAGCCCCAGGATGGGATCGTGAGTGTGCAATAGAGACCAGTCATCTCCCACTTGTGAGAGTGAAGCTCAGTGACGTGTTAAGTAGAACAGAAGTGAAGAGAATTCTTAACTGCAGCAACACAGCCCTTCCTCTTGCTTTCCCACACTGCAGCCAAGAAGATTCAGAATGGGAACCATTATGACATCATTCGCTGATCCACAATGAATAACCCATTACAGCACCATTTTAGCAAAAGGCTGCATTGAGTATCCACAAGAACAGCTCTCATTTTTTGGCAACAGGACTGCCTGGAATCAAGACAAGAGCAGGCCCAATAATATTGACTGAAGGACATTACCATAAAAAGAGCTGGAGATTGGGGCCTAGTACAGGGTCGAACCAAAACAGCTAACTGAGTGGCAGGGGGCGTTAAGCAATCGGAGGATTAACGTCTGTAGTACTTGTAAGCAACCAGGATAATTCCAGGACTTGGGGGGTTGAAGTTACGAGAAGACACTCAGGGTCCCAACTTGGTTTTCATTTAAGATGGAATCACTTAACATAATCCAGGTTTTTAAAATGCCAAGCAGGCAGCTTATGTAGCTTGGAATACAAGTGCAGAGCTGGAGGGCAGTGCATTCTAAGTGACAACAGTCAAGCAAGATTCAAGCTTGGAGAGGGATAATAATATATTTATCTGCCCATCCCTAGTTGCCCCCGACAACGAAGTGGCTTGCCAGGCCACCTGGGAAGGCATCAAGAGTCAACCACATAGTCTGGGACTAGAGAGACATGTAGGTCAGACTGGGTAGGAGGGGCAGGTTCCCTTCGCAAACCGGTTTGGTTTTTATGACAATCCAACAGCTGCATGGTGAGGCGCCAGCCCACAAATTACTAATTCAATTTCACAATTTACCACGGTGGAAGTTTAACTCTCAACCTCTGGGTTGCTAGTCCAGTACCATAACTACTACATTACCATACCTGCATGGTATAGAATTTTCCCCCCCACCGCCCGCACTGTTAGGTCCGTGTATCTTAATGTTGTGTCCTTCAATAATCAGACAACAGACTGCAGGGAACGATTCAACAGGTGTTTACTGAATGAGGGTTACTCTAGAACTAACTGTACAGATCACTACTCAGGGTTTATATACAGGTGTGGTCACTGCCGGTACTACAGTATACAGGAGCTGTAAAAAGTAGTTCTCTCCCTTAAAGGTATAGATACACATTACACGCACCCCCCCCCCCCCCCCCGCAACCACAACCCAGCACTTCTAACAGAATAGTGGATATGTGGATTCCCAGCGAAAGCAGTTAATGTGATGCTTAAAACGGAGCTGGATGATTATCTGGCAGAATAAGCACAGACAGAGGCGATTGACTGCTGCGGGGAACACAATGATTCCGGAGCTACTCATATGTAGATGTCTGTAAAGGAAGCCCACTAGCCTAGGACGTATAACGTAGCAAAGAATACTAGATAGGTAAGGTAGTCTGGTGTTTCTAGGGGACAGGCGGAAACTTGGGAGAATCTTTTCTCAGTAGATGAAAAGATTGGCCACAGTCCATCACACAGCGATCGACTGTGGAAGCAGCAGGCCAACTGATCTCTCTCTCTCTCTCATACATTCCTCTGGATACTCATCTTTATATTTCACACATCATTTATACTCTGATGCCTTGGCTTACTACCTCCAAGGGAGTAGCAGTTATACAATGGATTTTAAAAAAAAACTAGAACTTCACCATGAACAATAGGACACATCATTGTAACCGGTTCCTTTGACTTAAGGCAAACAGAAACCTGCCGTCACCAACTGCAAAGCCTTTTCCACTTTCCAGAACACTTCAGTGAACTACTTTGGGTGGGAAGATGTGTCATTCAACCCGAGACTTTGAATTTAAACAGTATGATATCTTTCACCAGGTGCAAAACACCCAGCACTTCAAGACTCTGGCTAATGGCTCTCTCCCAGGCTTGGCACAAGCGCCACTGTGCCCTACGTTTCGGTACTGAAGATCACACCCTTTATAGTGGCAAATTCAAGACATGTGGTAACACAATACTGATCTGCTGGAGAGCAGTAACAGCAGATGAATTGAATTCCAAAGGAGCAGTATGTGTACCAATAATTCACATCACCCTTACTGTCCGTTAACTTTTTACCTTTTCACCTATCCTGGAGTTGCCACCTTGTGCTGTGGTACAGTTCCATGGGTGCTGGCAATCCATTGGTACCTTACCCGAGTGGTCAATCTTCACATGAGCCGAGAGTGGGGGCAGTTGATCGACGGGCTATTCTACTGCGAAAGGCAACACACCAAAGCCTGATCCTGTCCACACCTGATGTGCACCTTCCAGGAGGAGTTACGAGATCGCGATCAGGAGTGGGAAACCTGACTGATTTTTCTCCCCTTCTTAGCCACTGACATGACGACTAATTATAGCATCGTTGCCGCCATACTGGATGAAGTCCAGCAGCTCAGCACAGAATGGGGGGACCAAAATGGAGACCTACTTGGTGTTTATGGTTCAGTGCCAATTCACATGGTATATATTGGTGTGGAAGGGATGTGGTGGACATTCCTGTTCCAAGTTAGGAACACTTACAGCACCAACAAGGGAACAAGTACAACGGAGTCCAGGGATCCTGTTCCGAAGTACGAGCAACACTTGACTTGGGACTCAATGAGCTGCACTCAACTACAATGAACAGAGGCCGGAGGCACCACACTTCTGCGTCAGAAATTAAACACTTCAACTCACTCGAAACAGTTACATTGAAACCTAGCAGAGTGCTAAAGGCTTGAGCCAGCAAATGAGAACATTGGGGAAGAATTTCTACACAATGCTGATGAAGAAGGCAGAGACTTATTTCTTTCTGATCAATTCCTGCTGCCAATCAAAGCACTGATTGTATACAAGATGGAATATACAGTACTCGTCTCAGTAGAAACGCTTCTGCTGTGCCCCTACGCAAATGGAAGATAAAATAATCCCTTTTATCCTGCTTGGCAACGGTACAGCGTGCAGGGAATGGCCTGAACTGCACTAGGGAACCAAGCATTTTACACAAAACACTTGACCTTGCAAGGTGCAATAAAGTTTCCACACAGAATGAAGTAACTTGGTGTAATCCACTTAATGACTCAGCCTGGCATATAACTAACCAGACATTAAAGGGGCATGATCATCAGCTTCAAATATTGAAATAACCAGTCCATAACAACTGGCACAGAGAATGCAAGTTGAGGAATTGCCCCTTCGTGGGCTTCCACTACAATAGTTCAGGTACGATACCCGTACAAGATGGCATGATGCCAACATGGTGCAATACTCTGACGAGTTGCATCCAGATTACACTGCAATACGATGGCGAGTTCCCTTTAAGTATCTCTTCCTTCGCAGAACATCGTCAAAGGGGACAATTAATCATGCAACTGATCACATTAACATGAGGGCGTGGCGGCATTTGAAAATTTTAGTTAAAGATATTTACAAATACAGCAGGAAGAGAGGATAAAAAGTGTTATCTGGTTTAACTGGACTGTTGGTCAGTTTCTCAAAGGCTGCAGGCAGCCACCAGATCTGTAATTTCATTACAAAACACATAAAAATGTAAATCAAAGGATTCTTACCAGGTCCAATTTGCAGGTTTGTGAGGTAGTCGTTAGATTTATCAGCATATGCAAACTGCCATGGACCTCATGTAGACTGAACTCTGGCCCCAAACTGACATCCTTTTCCCTTTCTAAAAAAAAAATTAAAAATCCTCAGTTTCAGCAACGTACATTCACCTTTTCCCATTAGTAAGGTCTGTATCCTTGGGCAAGGACTGGAATCTTTTCTGTTGCAGGATGCAAAGGCTGGAACACATCCCTGCCAGAAATTTCTCAGAACATTAACTCTTTGAAGGCAGCAGCAGCATCTCTGCATCAATATACAAAGATACATAATCAGGAATCGGTTGATGTAGTGGGCTAGTACACGGTGCTTTCTCTCTGGGATGTAGGCTTAAATTCAGCCCAGACTGATGGGATAAAAGTCTCCGCTCTCTGCTGGCTGAGTTTGGGCAGTCCCACTAGTTCCTAACGAGCAAGTCCACATCAAAAAGCTGCCACTACCCGATATTAAATTGACAATCTCATTCAGAGAAGTCACAAGAATGGGCTGGTGTGGGAAATGGAAGCATCACACTTGCAACAACAACTTGCATTTATAGAGTGCCTTTAACATAGTGAAACGTCCCAAAACCCTTCACAGGGACATTATCAGGAGAAAATTTGACACCGAGCCACGTTAGGAGATATTCGGACACTTGGTGAAAGAGGTAGGTTTTAAGAAGTGTCTTAAAGGAGGAGAGGTAGAAAGGTTTAAGGAGGGAATTCCAGAACTTAAGGCCGAGAAGGGAGTGGGGCATGCACAGAAGCCAGAATTGGAGGAAAGCAGAGTTAAGCAGAGTTCTTGGAGAGTTGTAGGAGGTTAGAGAGATATGGAAGGGCAAAGCTATGGAGATTGAACACAAGGATGAGAATTTTAAACTTGTAGGGGTCGGTTCTACTCCTCTGAAGTTATGAGTTGGGATAGATTCATCTTTATTCTCGATTGAAAAGGTGCTTTTTTTTTTAATGGTGCTGGGCTCAGAGTCTGGATCTTGGAGTTATACGCACTACCCTCCTGTATTTCTACACCGATAACAGAGGCAGCCATGGTGAAGGTCAGCTTCTAAATGTAACCCTCCCCCACCCGATGAGAACATTCTGCCTGTGCGGTACTTTGGAGCATCAATCAGCCATATAGAGCTTTAGGGACCCCACAGAACACATTCCATGTAAAACATACAGCCCTAATTATTGTGCTCAGTTCCAAGTCATGATTTTTTTTTTTTTTTATATACAAAAGATAAAAGCTTAACTGTTATAACTGAGCACCTATGAGGCCTCGTGTGGCTTTAATGGCCATCAGACAATCTGTTATAAATCTCATCAACAAGAAGCTACTTATGAAATAACGCTGGACGGCCAGCTGGTGGCGCCGTCCAAGGAGTATAAATACTCGGGCGTCGGCCCCAGCTTTCCAGGGACATTTTGTAAGACAAGGAACTAGTGGAATACAATTAGACCTCCATGTTCTGAAACAAGTTGATTAAAGCCTTGCTTTATACTCGAACCAAGTGCCCAGTGAGTTTTATTACGTCACAATCTGCTTTGAAACTTTTTAAAATTTAAAACAGCGTACACAAAATGATAAGGCAGTGGTGGGAACTAAAATTATTCGTTAAGTGTTCAGGAGGTTGGGAAGTATTGACAAAAGGCTACACCCTACTTTACTCCTATTTAAGGTGGAATGGTTCCTTTGAATCACCGCATTATAGGCTTGCTGTCCACATACTATGGTTTCTCCATTTTATACCTGGGAACAGGAATCTTATTCCCTTTTCCCACCCCACCCCACAACAAAATCAAGATTAGTGCAAGTGATTTGTTGCATCTTAGAAGCAGATACTTTCACTGCTTCCAGAAAATTGCAAACAAAATGACACTACACAGAGTTAGTGTAGACATTTGGGGATTGGTCTAGAAATGTTGCATTACACCAAGTCACTTGACCTGGTGAGCTGTCCAGAGCCATCTATCCCGATTTATGAACCTACTGAAGGTCGGGCTGTACCCAGAAGGCCCATTTACCAGGTTGCCTCAGACGAGCAGTTTTAAAGCGTATAAATACAGGGATGAAAGGCAGATGGATGCTGTGCTTATGTTGTACAATTGCTTCTATTTATTTCAGCTCTTGATTCTGCCCCGTTTACACTGTCGGGTGGAATTCACAGACACAATTGGACATTAGAAGCTTGCACGTGCTGAGTTTTTGAATTTGTGACGCTCACTTTCTAGTTGTGGACCTTCCCCGATGTCAGAGGAAAGACTACACAGGCCATCACAATCCTGGTCTGTACAGGGCCAGCTATCCTGATTCACAGTGTTGGACTGTGCATCTAGCAGGGGAGTGAAAAATTAATCTTCTGAGATAGCGTCCTGTGCTACTGGGGCCACTGGCACAGGAGTACAGGCCACCTCTCGTCACAGCACTGTAATTTAAAGGTGCTAGATCTGAACTCATTGATCAGTGCAGTGGTCTCTTGTATTATAACTATGTGGAAATGGAGATGGACAGCAGTTCCCTTACACAGAAGGCTCCAGTATCTAAAAATCAGCATTAGGAATTAATCAATCAATCATTCAGTTGAGAAAAAAAATGTAGGTTTTCCCCACATACTTGTATCACCTGAAGACAAAAAAAGGTAGTCAGCATGCAAGCAGCTGTTATACGTGGCAGTTTTGCGCATTGAAGTTTAGCAGATGAGTGATCGGTTTACCAAGTAGAAGGCATGTCAGAGCAACAGGAATATTAGCTTGTCAGAACAAGCATGTCCCACTTCTAAATGCTTCAAGCACGTCCCTGTTATAATAGGGCAATGTTACTCAATGCTCTGCTCAAGGGACACGTTCTAAACCAGTACTGTCCAATAGAAATTGCTGACTAGCCACAGGTGTGGCTATGACAACCCCATTTTAGTCACATGCACTCATTTTAGTAGAAAACATCTTCCATTCACTCATACAATACTCAATGCACTTCACATGTGTAAATCTTCTCTTAAACATCTACTACCATTCAGTAACCAGGGAATGAAAGCACCAAACGATCAAAAAAAACTCACTCCACTTTTCATCTTGCCATTTTACCAACAACTGCATTTAGTAAAACGACCCAAGGCGCTTAAACAAACGCACAAAAAGATTAAAGTTCACATGCAGACACCATATGAGTATTGAGATCAGAGGAAGAGTGTGTTTGAAGACCAGGACCTCAAACCCAGCACTAAGCTCATGGTCTACAGAGCAGCAGTGATACCCGCCCTGCTGTATGCCTCAGAGACATGGACCATGTACAGCAAGCACCTCAAAGCACTGGAGAGGTACCACCAACGCTGCCTCCGCAAGATCCTGCAAATCCATTGGCAGGATAGGCGCACCAACATCAGTGTTCTCGCTCAGGCCAACATCCCCAGCATCGAAGCTCTGACCACGCTCGATCAGCACCGATGGACGGGTCACATCGTCCGCATGCCTGATACAAGACTCCCAAAACAAGCGCGCTACTCGGAGCTCCAGCACAGCAAGAGAGTCCAGGTGGGCAGAGGAAATGCTTCAAGGACACCCTCAAAGCCTCCTTGAAAAAGAGTGTAACATCCCCACTGACACCTGGGAATCCCTGGCCCAAGACTGCACAATGTAGAGGAGAAGCATCCGGGAAGGCGCCGAACACCTCGAGTCTCTTCGCCGGAAGCAAGCGGAAGCCAAGCGCAGGCAGCGCAAGGAGCGCACGTCAACCCAAGGACCCCACCCACCCGCCCCTTCAACCACCGTCTGCCCCACCTGTGACAGAGACTGTAGGTCCCGCATTGGACTCATCAGTCACCCGAGAACTCATTTTTAATGTGGAAGCAAGTCATCCTCGGTTCCGAGGGACTACCTAAGGAGGAGGAGAAGATTGAGATCATGGTGTCTATTACTACATTTTTATTTCCTAATCAGAAATGCAATTAGTCACGTGGCTAGTGGCAAATGTATTGGACAACACTGCTGTAAGTCACTGTCTTACCCGAGAGCCACTCTCAGGGACACTGCAGCACTGAGCGAGGGGGCATGGGTCTGTGGCTTGTGATTCCCCACAGAGTAAGCTCCTGATTTCCATCATTCCACCGTGGGCAGTAGCCAAGTGGAGGTCGGGCTCTTCCCCACCGGAAGAGGGAAAAGCTGCTGGAGCAACAGGTCTATTTTAATAGGGTCCTTTCCCCTGCTGTACAGAAGCTGGGATAACCCTTGCCTTTTGCTGGAGGGCAAGATGAAACACTAAACCCCAGCTCAAGCCAACACACAGAGCAGCAAGTCTGCAAAGTGTCACAGGTGGAGGAGAGGCAGGCTGCAAAGGGCTCTCAGGCCATATCAGGACTCCCACTGTTATTGAGCGAAACAATTATAGGGACATTTCATTCCTCCTCTCCACCAACAGCTCGCCCCAAAAACGAAAACAGAACTTGGAAGCATGGGAGTGGGAGATCAGCAGAAAATGAAATCTGTGCCAAAATCGGGTCTGTGGAGGGCCAATACACATGGCTGGCTGCAGTTACCCCTCATCAATGTATTCACGGTGCACATATTACCGAAATATAATTTTCATATTTGTGTGTGGTTACCCAAAACACAGCCAGTTGTTTGTTTCCACAAGATCCTCTGCATGGGCTCTTACATGCAAATTCATCTTGGTGACTCGGTGTTAATAGCAGGATAATGGAAAATGTGTAAACACGACTCCTGCACCGTTTGCTGTGACATTTGTCTTTAATAAACAGGATCCGAGCAGACTATCTTCAATTGCTTCTATCAAAGTGATCCAATGTAGAAACGGCAGGGCTTGTAGGTACCTACTCTTCGGTTACCAGAACTTAAACACATGATCTAGACGGATATTTTCAGTGCTGTACTGAAGGATTGCTACATTATCGGAGGGGGTCGTTCTTCGGTCATTTGTCTATTCTGACGATTCAGATGAACATTATAGATCCCGTGGCACTATTTGAAGAGAAGCAAAGAGTTCTCCTTGCATCTGGTCCAACATTTCTTCCTCAACAACCAACGCCAAAAGCAGGTTAACTGGGCCATCACCTCAATACTGTTTGTGGGACCTTTTGGGGCCCAAAATGGCTGTTGAATTTGCCGAAATAACGGTAACAGTTCATGCTTCCTTCCACATTTTTAATGCACACTCACAGTAAAAAGGCAGTTCAAATCGAAGAACCAAAACCATTGTCCATTCTAGGCATCAATAATGGCACACTGTGCCAAGGAACTAAATTACCCATCAACAATGCGACGGGCTGGAGGCAAAAGTAGACGGTCTTGGTGATGGACTAGATGGGAGACACCAAGCTTTCACAGCGTGGGATTGAGCTCCAGCGAACATCAGGGGAGCAGGGATTAGACCAGGGGCTAGGCACAGAGGATGGCGTTGGTCTTGCCAACATAGAGCTGCAAACAAATCTGGCTCATCCACATCATGATGCCAGACAGGTAGTCCTACAGTACAGCAAAAGTCATAGAACGAAGGGTGGTTGTGGCGAGTTAAATCTGGGTATTGTCAGTGTACATATGCGGGTCAGTTGGTAGCACACTCGCCTCCGAGTCAGAAGGTTGTGGGTTCAAATCTCACTCCAGGGACTTGAGCACAAATCCAGGCTGACACTCCAGTGCAGCGCTGAGGGAGTGCTGCACTGTTGGAGGTGCCGTCTTTCAGATGAGACGTTAAACAGAGGCCCCATCTGCCCTCTCAGGTGGACATAAAAGACCCCAAGGCACTATTTGAAGAGGAGGGGAGTTCTCCCCCGGTGTCCTGGCTGTTGAATCCGTTACTCTTAAGGTATGGTGTTCTTCAATAACTAGACGGAGGCTGTAGATTAACAATCAACAGGTGTTTACTGGAGGAGGGTAGTCTAAAGACTAACAGTACAGATGCCTGCTCAAGGCTTATATACAGGTGTGGTCACTGCCGGTACTACAGTATACAGGAGCTGTAAAAGTAGTTCTCTCTTAAAGGTACATACACTACACTGGCCAATACTTATCCCTCAACCAACTTAACAAAAACAGATTATCTGGTCATTATCACACTGCTGTTTGTGGGAGCTTGCTGTGCGCAAATTGGCTGCCGTGTTTCCCACATTATAACAGTGACTACACTTCAAAAAGTACTTCATTAGCTGTAAAGCACTTTGAGACGTCCAGTGGTCGTGAAAGGCGCTATAGAAATGCAAGTCGTCGACTACATATGTGGGTCAACATATCGATAAGGAATAGGAGGGGCCAAGGATGGAACCTTGGGGCACACTGGAGGTGACCATGCAAGTACAGGAGGAGAAGCCATTGCAAGAAGTGCACTGGCGACACTGGGGCAGGTAGGAGTGGAACCGAGAGAGGGCGGTACTACAGTGAAGAGGTTCACTTTATTGCACTGTAAAACCACTATTAATCTAGCCCCCATCCTACACCAGTCCCCTATCCTTCTCCCACTTGCAAAATTATTTACTCTCTCCATTCAGGCTGAATTCACTGCTGTACAAGGTTTTTTAATAAATACATCTAGTTAGTGAAGTTGTTGTATACACTGACAACAGATTGACATAATGGGATTATTGGTGTAATTAAGTGCGCCAGGAACCTGACACAAGTTTGGGGTATCATAGGAGCATCTCTCGGGCCTGGCTTCATCAAAGAAGGTCCAACCTGCATAGAAAGGGGCCTCACAATGTTGCATTTCCATTAAAACTAAGTGCAAAATGTATGCAAAATGTTCTCTCCCAGCCTGGCCTTTCAATCTATTTCATTTCCTGTGCCTTTCCAGTCTTGACAAAGGGTTTGACCTGAAACGTTGACTCTATTTTCTCTCCACGGATGTTGCCTGGCCTGCTGAGTTTTTCCAGCATTTTCTGTTGTTATTTTAGTGCAAAATGTATGAAGGTTTTCAAGCAAACTTTTCCTGACACCTGTGGATGCGATCTTGATTATCCTGCATCATTCAACTATCTCCAATGGAGTGAAATCACAATGTATGATATTAGTGTCTAATGCTCAACATGTTCGGTTAAAATTCTTTTGCCCCCCCCGATGCTAATTAACTCATTCAGTTAATTAACATCAGGTTCAGAGGAAGTTGCAGACAAAGAAATGTCATACCAGCACATTGAGCATTTATACGCCAATATTGCACAGTGTGATTTCACAACGTGTCTTTCGAGAACTTTGCCACTCAAAAGAAGCTGCCTGCATGATAAGAGATAGTTGGCAGCAAGATACGTGGCAGGAAATGACTTCATCAAACCACAAGAGTAACACGTGAGCAGCTTTCAGGGTCATGGCCTCAGAATGCAACCACTACCCAAGGCTCAGTGTCAGGCCAATTTTACTCCCGAATTTGTTGCCTTTGCTCAGCGTTTGTACTTTGCATCCCCTTCAACTGCCCCACTCAAACGCCAATGTCCTGACATTAAACAATGGTGTTGGTGAAAAGCAGGAGCAGCACCAAAAACTTCCAATTTCCCAGTTCTCCAGAAAACTGCATTTCCACCCCAAGCACTGATCCAAAATCCACCCTCTAAATGCACTGCAGGTTGAGGGGTTTGGAACTTGCGTTGTCGGGGAGTGAAGGAGAGAGAAATCAGAGTAACACAGATAAGAGTGGCAGGCCTGAATGACTGGTACTTTGGTCACACCAACAGATAAAGCAATATACGGTGTTTTCCAGAAATAAAATGTTACGGAGCTAGAAAAATGAAAAATAGCCTAGACGCCCAGCACATAATATCCGTTTACTTGAGGCTGTGAGGCAGAGGTTATGTCGGAATAGGTGGAATGACACTTGTGCATTATTCCGAGCACGCAAAGCTGAACTTTGAGACAATACCTAATTCTGGTACAACTTGCAGTATCAGAATGGTAAATCACAGACTGATGCCAATTCTCCTACACAAGATCCCCATCTTGCCTGTGCTGTTGAGGAAGGGAAGTGCAGACAGGAGACTGATTAGGTCTTCCCTTGCAGTGGGCAAAACAAGAGGCTGGTTATTGAGCTACGGAATCTTGGGAGCAGTTCATCTATGCCCTTGCCCCAAAATTTGAGAAGTGTGTTCTGGATCAGACCTGCGACAGATCCTAGTGCCTATCCAGTTTAAATTCATTGTTGGGGGGGGGGGGGGGGCGGGCAGTGGTAAGCAGCTTTTGTTGAGATGAATTTGTAACTAGGCCAAGTAGCATGACAAATATTAAACTGGGATTGTCTTTGTGTAGAGACAGGTGAGATATACAGGTATACACAAAGCTTGTTTTGAGTGCAGGCACCTACTTCAAAAGGGAAATGACGCTCATTTATTTATATTGATGGCATGTAGATAGTCCCATCAGGACAAATGGAAACGCCAAATTGAATTTGATACGGAGAGTCAGAGTTGTTATCTGTAATGGCTGTCCCACTGGAGGAATCCAGACCGAATCGAGTCAAATTCATTTTGGTTAGGGCAACGTTTTTGACATTGTTTCCATCTGCAGTTTCTTTTGTCTCTGGTCTGTCGCTACAAAAGGTAATTGGAACTAGAACAGTTTGATTAATTGGAGAGGATATAATTTTTATTTTTTAAATGTCATTGTGCCAGCTTGGACATTCAGAGAATGTAACGTATAACCAGGCTGGTGCCTCATGGGTCTCAGATTTTCTACTCCAATGTGCCACTGGGTGGAAGAGCCAAATTAAGGGTTCTTTGGACCCTGAGAACCAAAGGTATTCGGGGCCCCTTTTCACCCCCCTCATGACCCCTCCAATCCATTAAAACACAAACTCTGCTTCGCCCCCTTCAGACAGCATTTTTAAATGCTAGCATATTTTGATCCAGCAGATGTATGCAGTTTTTCTATGTTGTGGCGAGTTTTAACAGGGGTCCCATATTTGGCTGGGGCCCCTGGCATAGGCCTGTGCATTAATCCATCCCGATCGGGGTAAATAAAGGCTCCACGAGATTATTTTTCAAATGAAAAGATTTTCATCACGGACTCATTGAAAAGCTACCGAAAGGGACCGCTATGAATTTTGAAACTTTTGTCTTGGAACAGATGATGTAAAGTTAGGTACTGTATGTTATGTTAATCTGCAGATTTATTCTTGCCTCTGCATGGTTTTACTTCTTGTAATAAATTTCAGTTAGTAGTTTAGCCTGAGCTACATGATCTGTCAGCATGGTGTTTTTCTGCCAATTTGTCGAGATCAGGAGTACATGGTGGTATCCTATTCTATTTGCGGTACATACCCCAATAGTATAAAAGGTTCATCGTTCACCCTGTGGCACAATATTTCAGTTATTTGGCACATTGGGTCAAGTTTCAGTTCAGAGGAAGCATGGGATTGTCATGGAGAAGCTGACTTTCATAGAGACCACAAAGAGTACTGGGAAGTAGCCTGAATTGCTGCATCAACCCCATACTAGCCCTGTACCTGATTAAAGTCTACCTACCTCATAGGGTATAAAGAGAATGGTTACTGCACACGAGTATTCTGATTGAGAGAAATATTCAGGAGACAACACTGGAATCTTGCCAAAATAGAACTGTGCGCAGTGTGCTGTGCCTGCATACATTATACTGTAGTGTGACAAGAAATAAATTCTGACCCATGTTTCTCCACACAATGAGCTCTCACCCAGGAGATTGTTGAGGACGCGGGGTAATATCACACAGATACTACTGCAAGGGTAGTGGCAGGGCCTACATATAGATGCAGCATCCTATCAAGGCTTTATAACAAATTACTTGAACTTCTTCAGTGGCAAATACATTTACTGAAAGGCTTTTAGGACAACACAAAGTCCTTGTTCTGGTGCAACAGCTGCAATTTGGGTCATTTGTAGTTGAATCAGTTTGGCCTAACTTGATGCAGCACACAACACATTTCTCAAAAGTAAAAAACATACCAGGAATTAGTTAGAATGTTGCAGCCAGACATCTCATTTTCCAGTTTGTTCAGATAATCTTTCTCAACTAATCCAAACGTTCTTTGCCCACTTAGTAAAATAATGACTTCAGTGTTTACCAACGGGCTAACGCCACACCTGTTTTGAACAAACAAGACTAACTGTTTAGCTTGCGTCACACCCACACTGGCCACTCCTAGTACTGTAATAAAGGAACCATTCTCTGTACATTGAAATGTCCGATTAAAATGGAAAATGCTACACATTCCAGTATAAAGCTTTGCAACTTGTTTTTAATAAAAGTTCTAGATTTCAGTTAAAGAATGGCACTGAATGACACAGATCAAGGAGGTTCCAGGACTGATCCCTGGTATCAGCAGAGCGAGCCGATCTCAGCCGGTGTAGCAATAGAGGTGCTACAATTGCCTTCAGTTTTGTTGGGGGGGGGGGGGGGGGGGGGCGGGCAATAGAGGTGCTACAATTGCCTTCAGTTTTGTTGGGGGGGGGCGGGGGGGGTGGCGGGCAGGGTGCAAAAAGGAAAAATCAGCTCAGGTTCCTAGTCATTACCTAGTACTCTTGCTGCACAGCATGTGTGTAGCCCCCCCCCCCCACCAAAGATCATCTTGCTGATGATCGCTGCCCAAGCTCACATGAAGAATTGGACCCATGGACAATCAAAGGAGTTCACTTTCAGCAGCATATGGCCCGAGACAGGGGTGGAGATGGGCAAAGTGACAAAGGTGGAAGTAGCCGGTCTTTGTGATGATTGACATGAATCAGTCATTCATGAAAGAAAGACATATGAAATAATACTGAGCGGCCTGCGGGTGGCGCTGTCCAGGGAGAGTATAAATACTCGGGCACAGGCCCAGCTTGCTCAGGACATTCTTAACAGGAACTAGTGAAGGACACAACTAGACCTCCATGCTGTAAAACAGTTGATTAAAGCTTTGTTTAACGCTTAGACCAAGTGCCTAGTAGTTTTCTTACGTCAATGAGGATATGGGGTGCAATACAACAGAGGTTGTGAACAGCCTGTTTCATTAGTAGCAGGAGAAGAGATGGAATCAGTGGCAAGGACCAAAGACAATGACTTCGGTCTTCCCAATATAACCGGAGGAAATTGCAGCTCATCCAAGACTGAATGTCGGACGAGCAGTCCTACAACACGCCAGCAATGGAGGGGTCAAGAGAGGTGGTGGAGAGATCGAACTGGGTGCTGTCAGCACACATGTGGAAGCTTAGCCCATGGCTTCGGATGATGTCGCCAAAGGGCAGCAGGTAAATGAGGAAGAGGAGAAGACCAGAGATAAATCTTTGGGGGATTCCAGAGGTAACGGTGCGGGGGGCGGGGGGCAGGAAGAGAAACCATTGCTGATGGTGCTCTGGCTATGACGCCAGGGCAGTCATACTGAGCTGAACAACGCATTTTATTCAGTTCAAAATAACTGTGTCTTCCCGCGAACATAAAAAGGTGCAGTGCAATTCAATAAACTCACTGAACTGACAGTGAGTGTTGGCCGCCCAACTGGGGGAGATAGTTTGACACGGCTGTGGTATAACGGGAACCAGTGCAAGGTGAAGTTTAAAAGAATATTGAAAGCGAATTAAGGATGAGAGAGCCAAGTATCCCATCAGCTCTTGGCCAAGTTTAAAATTAAACCAGCATTTTACAGCATAGAAACAGGCCATTCAGCCCAACAGGTCTATGCCAGTGTTTATGCTCCACACAAGCCACCTCCCACCCATTTGGACACCTTTTCTGACTAGAAAGCAACTTGGAGCTGGCGGTATATTTCAGGTCTGCCAGCTCGATCATTCTAAGCTGGTTCCAGTACTCATTATGTAACTGCATTGTTCCATCAAATTTTATATTTCATTTCCTCTGATCAGTCGTTAGAATTATCACCAGTTTAACAAGATCAAGACATTTGTATTACTGACAAATGCCGAGGACATAAATCTCACTAAAACATTGTCCTGGCCCATCGCTTCTCCCTTGTGGCAAATGACATATGGCTTTTCTCCTTCCCCAAAGAATCATCAAACATCGTACCACTTGGAAAAAAAAGTTTAAAGCAAATGATTGGGTTTATTGAAAAGCGGAGTTGACTGCCGAAAATCGAGGAAACTGACTGGGAAGGAGATACTGACACCAACATCACAACAGTTGAGCAAACATCAGTCATTAACCTCAAGGCACTTCAGTGAGATGTTAATTTCAATGGCATATGTCAGTTCACCTCCTGTACATCAATGGACTCCCACTTAGTCCCTGACTATATGTGTTCAAAAATATTTGACAAAAAAAAGGCACTAACCTGGCACAAATTTCACTCCGCCCACAGGATAGCTGGTGTGGGCAACAGAAAATGCCACCGTGCTGCAATAGGAGACACTCGAGGTGGAAACAGACAACATTTTGGGGCAGTGTAGAGGGAGCTTTACTCTGTATCTAACCCCGTGCTGTACCCGCCCTGGGAGTGTTTGATGGGGACAGTGTAGAGGGAGCTTTACTCTGTATCTAACCCGTGCTGTACCCGCCCTGGGAGTGTTTGATGGGGACAGTGTAGAGGGAGCATTACTCTGTATCTAACCCGTGCTGTACCTGCCCTGGGAGTGTTTGATGGGACAGTGTAGAGGGAGATTTACTCTGTATCTAACCCGTGCTGTACCTGCCCTGGGAGTGTTTGATGGGTATGTGTAGAGGGAGCTTTACTCTGTATCTAACCCGTGCTGTACCTGCTCTGGGAGTGTTTGATGGGACAGTGTAGAGGGAGCTTTACTCTGTATCTAACCTGCGCTGAACCTGCCCTGGGAGTGTTTGATGGGACAGTGTAGAGGGAGCTTTGTTCTGTATTTAACTATTGAACCTGTACTGGGAGTGTTTCCATTTCCCAGAAATAACACCCTTCATCTTGAGCAAAATATTCAACTATAAAAAAAGTTTTTCCCTTCATTTAAAAAAAAAAGCTTTAAAATGACTCAGAACTGGCTTGGAGTGTGTCTTTTGAGAAGACATACGGTGTCATATTTTAGCATTAGTGGGAACGCAGTGGGTGTTGTGAAGGCTTAACTGAAGAATGAGATCATGGACTGAATCCTACAATCAAGCTGCCTCTCAATTACAACCCACTATATAACCACACAGCCATTACAGCTACATAATTCCACCATGAGGAGTTGAGGTTTACACTCCAAATTGTTTTTTTTTTTTTTAATTAAAAACCCAAGTTCTTAGAATTGTCGCTGCTCCACTTTCACTTCCAGCAGTTGAATCCAACGTGACATCAGGTTCAAGCTAACCTTCAGTTTTAACACATGACCCCAATGTTTTGCCATGTTAGACAGTCGCCTTCATGCTACCTTCAAGGGGAGAACAGTCTCCACACCTCTTGGCGACCAATTCCAGAAAACAGTTACTTCCATCCAGTGGCGGCATCACTTAACTGGTCACAAACTCTGATCAGCGATTACTGGCCTTTCAATTCAGTTATGGTCAAAGGGAACCTATCCTTTAAGGAAATGTCGCAGATAGATCAGGAGACCAGCCTTCAGCATGTGAATAAGACTGATGGAAATTAGTGCAATGCACATCCACTTTGAAGTTCTAACTGTTGTCGCTTGATGCACCTGAACATACATGACAGTACAACTGGCTCCTTTCTGTCTGCTGGACGATCACTGCTCATCAGTGAGCTTCCTTGTCATTTAATAAGGCTAAAGAGTCGCTTCCAATCCCATTGAACTTGAACATTCTCAAGTCTGATTGGTTGCACCCTATTTTGATTAATACAGTCACTCTCCATAATTCACCCGAGAGCAAGGAACTGCTTTTTAAAATAACATTGCCCCCATCTTTTTTCACTTTGATCATCGACTCTAATCTGCATCCTACTGCCTTGACATAATTCACTTGGTGCAGTATACTGAAGCCCCCCGCCCCCCAATCTCACTGTCTTGTCACCCAGCTTTCTTAAAATCCAGTGGCCACCAACTGTTGACCGACAGGGGAAATGTCACCTGTCAGTTAACCTGCACAAAGTGGTCTCGTATTGTTGAGTTTGCAGCCTTCGAGACAGACAGGAGACACAGTGGGCATCCTACATGTTCCCCATGAAGCAATTTACCAGGATTGGTGCTATTAATTAGCCCTGGCCTAGCGACGAGTAAAAGGCACTAGTTTCAGTGTGAAGGAGGTGTGGTCAGTTTACAGGAACTGTCGACATGCCTTTTACACCAGTAAAAGGTGTTGGAGAAAGCCTGAAACGTTAACAGACATATTAAACCAAAACCTTGCCTGCTTGTGCCGGTAGATATTAAAGGCCCCATGGCACTATTTGAAGATCAGGGAGTTCCCCACGTTAACATTCCTCGATTATCAAAAATAGATTCACTAATCATTCACCTCATGACCATTTGTGGAATGTTCCTTTGCACAGAATGGCCGCCACATCTGGCTACAACGGTCATTGTACTCCCAACAAGCAATTAATTGTGTGATTGGTGACGTTTGAATGCTGTGATAAGCAATGTTCCCTGTAAGCTGGGCTTTGTTCGGCGCGGTCCCTTTAAATCTCTGCGCATGCGCGGTATTTACAGCGGAAAAGCTGGCGAGCGGCCTGCGCGGGACCCAGCAGATTACTGCGCGGTCGCTCACACGCGCAGCTTAGGAGGGAACGTTGGTGGTCAAGCATTCTACAAATGCATTGGAAGACAACAATTATTCCATAAGTGAGTAGCACCTCATGATTCATGGACTCTACTGTTGTGTAAGCTTTTTTGGGGGAAGTTTTCTGAAAGCTCAATTCGTAAACCAGAAACCACCTGCGCAGAAAACTCAATTTAAACACTTGTGTGTCAGTTGCTCGGGAAAGTCCACACCGTAGAAGATACATCAGCTATACTGGGACATTTTTTTAATTTTTTTTTTAATAAAGTGTTTGAATTACTATTACACTATGATTTATATTGACTTGTTTCTGTTGGTTTTCATGCCTGTAAAATTGTAATTCTAGTGTTGTACTTGCTAAGTGATGACTTGGAATCCCCACCGTCTCCTCTCTGATTGCAATGACCTATGTATCCCTATTTTGTTACACTTCTTATATTTCTGCCGACCGGTTTGGTTGGACGGGTTTTCTGCTCATCAAGGTGAAGTTCTGGGGGTTACAACACATTTTCCACTCTATTGATCCAGTATCTAAGGCAAGTCAGGCACAACCAGCTGCCTAGTAACACTCCTTGAACAATGTTTCAGCAGAGCACCCTGGATCAGTGGGAACTGGAGAGACACAAACACACACACCAGCCACCCATACAGATTCTCCAGAGTAAAATTCACAATTTACTGCCAAATTGCAGGCAGTTACGTGCTGCGGGCACGTGGCCACAAGAAGCTGGCTGGACACTGCTGAACTTGATGCCAGTAAAGTCCATCATTTAAAAAAAAAAATTAAAAGTGATTTTAAAAACAAATTAAACACAATTAGTAACACAATCACAATAAATTGCCTTGTATGGTGAAATACCAATAGACCATACATGAAAATGATATCTTCAGGTTTAAAAAAAAATGAATTCCTTTTTAAAAATCAAGGTCCCATACAAGTCTTAAGAAAAATCACTAGTTACTTCTGAAAATAAGTAACTTTGATAAAGTCAAAGAACTAACTTTGTAACACCTTTCTATTGTGTCACCGGATTGACAAGCAAATGTAGGATTGGGTCGTGATGTTTTTTAAATCTTCACTTACTGTTGTCCTCCTTTGTAAGGTGCAGAGGATGAGGGAAACTCTGATCCAGTTCCCCTTGCACAAATACAAAAACAGTTTATAGAAGATGTGTAGCTAGTAACAATGGATAATGGGTGACAGGAATGACGTATGAGGAGAGATTGGGTCGATTAGGCTTACATTCACTAGAGTTTAGAAGAATGAGAGGGGATCTCATTGAAACTTATACAATTCTAACAGGACTAGACAGACTAGATGCAGGAAGGATGTTCCCGATGGCAGGGGAGTCCAGAACCAGGGGTCACAGTCTAAGGATAAGGGGTAAGTCATTTAGGACTGAGATGAGGAATTTCTTCACCCAGAGAGAGTGGTGAACCGGTGGAATTCTCTGCCACACAGGGTAGTTGAGACCAATTCATTAAATATATTCAAGAAGGAGTTGGATATATTTCTCGAGGCTAAAGGGATCAAGGGATATGGGGAGAAGGCAGGGACAGGGTACTGAATTTGGATGATCAGCCATGATCGCATTAAATGGCGGAGCAGGCTCGAGGGGCCGAATGGCCGACTCCTGCTCCTATCTTCTATGTTTCTAGGTTTCTATAAGTCTCGTGCATGTAGGATATGGAATTTGTTCCACATACCCAAGATAGCAGCCTGGCTGGGCCAAGAGTTTATACCATCAGCAAGCATATAGGTGTAACCACAACAAACTAATTACGGGCGTACTTCATAATACTTTGTGCAAGGAAAGAAACCTCCGACAATAACTAACTTCAGTTGGTAGCAACCTCACTTCTGGGTTAGAAGGTTGTTGAATCAGATCCACTTTGGGATTCGACAACATAACCTAGACTGAGACACCCGTGCTGGACTACACGAGTGCTGCACTGTCAAAGGTGATGTCCTTCGGACGAGACATTAAAACAAGGTTTCGCCTGCTTGTTCAGGTGGATGTTAAAGATCCCTTGACCAGGTTTGAAGAGCAGGGCGTTGTCCTGGCCAACATTCCCCCTTCAACTAATGCCATTAAAAATAGACTTTCATCCTATTTGTGGAATCTTGCTCGGCACAAAATGGTTGCCGACATACTTTAGTATGTGAAATACATTGATACGTTTGAGTGGCATGATAAAGTGTTATATAAATGCAAGTTGATAAAATATTTACTCAAATCATTTTTAAAAAGGTGTTATTGCTGGTTATGCCCATGTCTATTTCTGCACATGTGCTATATGTAGCTCATACATCATGAAACTTAGTTGACAAGTGAAATAATGTCTATAATGCACCATCAATGACAGCACTTTATTGAATGGATAGCTATGCCCAGAAACACTTCAAATACATTCCAGATCGCAACACAATGCAGGCTGTTAAGTGAAAGCCAGTGTGTTATTTAGTGCAGACCTGTGCCATTATCCAACATCATGCAACTCTGGATAAATTGCCACTTTCACCTGTAGTCCCGAGAGTATAAATAAGCAACAGGAATCAGATTCCAATGATAGAAATTTCAGATTTTAAAGCTCTTAACATGTGCAAAAAAAAAAGACTAATTATTTGATTTAAAAAAAAGTTTTTCCTTCAAATTTTCCCCTGCAGAAGACACAGACTGCCTTTTGGAACCTCACCCAAGTGGCATTTTTCAGGTGTGCCAAGACGGTGAGTGTTCATAGGCTATTTACCACAAGGGGCATTCACTCCCACACCTGACCCTATCCTCACCTGATGTCCACACAGGCATTTTCTAACAGTAGTCATCAGGAGTCAGAATTCTGCCTAATTTTCCTTCTTCTTAGCCCAGGGGCAGTAGCGACTACTACACCAGGGTGCCCACTACTGCTCCAGCTAACACAACACAGAGACTGGGGAAATCAAATCAGAGACCTTCCCGTTCTGCATGGCCCAGCTCCACAGTAGCCATTGCATGTACCAATTCAGCCATCAAATGAGTCCTACATTTAATCATTTCTGGACATCTACCTACTAAATCTATCTTTTTTTAGTCTAGGCGAGTTTGGAAGCCAGATCTCAGAGCTTCCAAGACAGTACCCTCATCAGTTTTAATGATCTCATTGAACATACAAAATACTACATTTTTAGAAGGAGAGCCGAGAATTCACAGCAGAACTTGGGTGAATGAAACTAATTTTCTTTAAACATCAAACTGTCCTTAATTTTTCCAACTTACTCACCTGAAAATCATCTCAACTGGTTTAACAAAACACTTTACATAGCAAACATTAAATTATTCAAAAGGAGCAGCCATCTTAACCCTTTGAGAGCCTCAAGTCAATTCCACACACCCAATAAAACACTACGAACATTTCATTCCCATTGTATCAAACGTGTTCTACACCCACAAGTATGGAATCGTCATCGACAAAGCCACGGGAAACAAAATTAACATTTCGATAGCAGCTCCAAGACAGTAACTTTTTCTCAGTCAGTATGTTGGAAGGTTCTAGAAAAATATGTCACACAGGAAACTTCATGAAAAGGACTTACCGAAGAGAATGAAGTGTCACCCGTCACGGAAAGCACTCGGGCATTTCCCCTTTAAATGTCAATTTCTCCTTCCTTAAAATAAAACTTGAAAAAAAAGTTTCGTAATCAATAATTATTTATCCAAGCACAAGGCGATTTCTCGAGTCAGTTACAATTCAGTTTCACTTTACTCCCGGGTGAGAACTTTAATAACATATAATTTGTTATGAATTCAGTCTGATTTGCTTAATGATCCCATAGAGAATTGAAAGCCAGCCCATAGTTAACCTTAACGAAAAGGATAAGTTGCAGAACACAAGACAAGCAGCTGAAGTACCTTAAGATCGAGCGGAAGGAAGGACAAATAGCAAGTGTAGGAACAGCAGAAAACTTCAGACTGTCCTAGTGCTGCAGCCGTGTAAGCAACAATTCACCCGATCTGCATTTAGCGGGCAGCTAAAAGTAACCCTGAAAATGAATTTTCAGAGTGATGGGAATGGGGAACCGCCACTGACTGTTAATATACAGAGAGAAAGAGCAACACACAGCCTGACTGCAATGTCCCGAACTGTTGCAGCAGGTGTCGAGCTACTCCAAGGGCTCGCGGATTCCGCCGGGTCCTAGCGCCCCGACGATCTTCATTCTCCACTTCCCTCGGAGGATGGCACTGTCACGATTTGAAATTCATTTATTTTCACAAAGGCACCTCTCTTTCTTAAGCCAACTGTGAAATAATGAAGAATTCACACGCGTGTAAAAGAATAACGTTTGTCTGCGATAAGGTCCAATTCATCATTGGGTGGCAGAACTGCCAAAATTGGGGACAGATCAGGAGTGAGACAAAAGTGAATCGTCACCCCATTGGGCCTTGTCAAAGAAATACATTGAATTTATATAGCGCCTTCTGACGTCTCTCAGGAGGTCCCAAGGTGCTTTCCATTAATTGGATTTCTTTGAAGGGTAGTTACTGTTGCCACAGAGCTGAATGTCACGGCCATTTTGCACACAGAAAGATCCCACAAATAGCAATGAGATGAAGAACTAGCTCATCTGTTTTTGGTGATAGATATTGAGGGGGGAATATTGGCCAGGACACCAGGAGAACTCCTTCCTCTTCTTTGAATAGTGTTGGGATACAGATGCTAAACGTTGGGTGATCTAGGAATTGGCGCGATCGATGCTATCGTTTCATAGTCGATGCTCTCAATGTTTCCCAAAAGAGTGAATGTTGAACTTGGGATTATTTGTGAGTTCCAGCAGTTGTAGGTTTTCTTTTTAAACTCTGGATTGTTTTGTTAGAAACCGTTCTGTTGATTCCCCTATGGAGAACAAATATTGCAACCACTTAAAAAAGCAACATTGATTATTTTAAGCAATGGTCAGCCCTTTGAGTATCGTGGAGCAAGATTTCCTCAGTACAGTTTGTGAACCTGGAGGTTTTGGATTTTCGTGCATGTAGCACACTGAGGAAATCTTCAACAAGTGTCATCTGTGTTCGCCGGCTATACTTGGTATGCATTAGGACCCTGTGGTTGCCAGAGTTTGCTAGCAGTTGATACAGGTGTGTGATCTTTCAGGCACTGCTTTCACAAGCGTCACAATAAAGCTCAGGTCCTACGCACTGGTAATCACGTCCTACCCTCGGAATCAAATGGGTGTACTCTTCTGATTTAAACAAATAAACTGTAACTTAAAAAACAAAGGAAACTTAACTTAAATTAACATTTGGTTTCCGGGAGTGATGATGCACTCCAGTATCAAATGGGTGTACTCTTTTTGAGCAACCCATAACAAAAATAGACTGTAACTAATAAAACATTAAATGAAACTTAACAAATTAAATTGAAATTTGGTTCCCGGGGTGATGATGTACTCCAGTCCCCGCGGCGCCCACCAGTCGCGGAAGGCCTCGAGCGTGCCGGCGGACACCGCGTGCTCCATCTCCAGGGCCACCCGGGTGCGAACATAGCCGCGGAAGAGAGGCAGGCAATCGGGCCGAACGACCCCCTCGACCGCCCGCTGCCTGGACCAGTTGATGGCCACTTTGGCCAGGCCCAGGAGCAGTCCTACGAGGTGGTCCTCCGACCCGCCCGCTCCCCTCCACACCGGGTGACCGAAGATCAGGAGCATGGGGCTGAAGTGCAGCCAAAAATCGAGGAGCAGCCCCTTCAGATAATGGAAGAGGGGCTGCAACCTCTCACACTCCATGTAAACGTGGAACACGGATTCCTCCAGGCTGCAGAAAAGGCAGGCAGCCTGGGAGATCAAATGGGTGTAGAAAATTTCTGAAGGTAAAGTGATGGATGTGACGTAGAGAATTGCTAAACAGGAAAGACTTGTATTACTAATGCTGTTAATGAATTGCCTCTTGCAGTTGTAGCTCTGCCGAGATTCAGAATGTATGTGAATGTTGGAAGTCAAATATAGTTTACATACAGTAGTGCTACTTGTGAAAGAAGGAACTTGCATTTATATAGCACCTTTCATGACCTCAGGACGTCCCAAAGCACTTCACAGCCACTTTTGAAGTGTAGTCACTGCTGTAATGTAGGAAACGCAGCAGCCAATTTGCGCACAGCAAGCTCCCACAAATAGCAGTGTGATATCGACCAGATCATATGTTTTAGCGATGTTGGTTGAGGGATAAATATTGTTCAGGACACCAGGAGATCTCCCCTGTTGTTCTTCAAAATAGTGCCATGAGATCTTTTACATCTTCCTGAGAGAGCAGACGGGGCCTCGGTTTAATGTCTCATCCGAAGACCGATACCTCCGACAGTGCAGCACTCCCTCAGCACTGCAGTGTCAGCCTGGATTTTACTCTCAAGTCTCTGGAGTGGGACTTGAATCCACAACCTTCTCGCTCAGAGGCAAGAGTGCTACCCACTGAGCCACGGCTTAGTTATCCACTTTGGTAGAAAAAACAGAAAGGCAGAGTATTTCCTAAATGGTGAAAGATTGGGGAATGCAGATGCTCAAAGGGACCCGGGTGTCCTTGTACATGAGTCACTGAAAGTGAATGTGCAGGTGCAGCAAGCCATTAGGAAGGCAAATAGTATGCTGGCCTTCATTACAAGAGGATTTGAGTACAGGAGTAAAGAAGTCTTACTCCAATTATATAGGGCCTTGGTGAGACCACACCTGGAGTAGTGTGTACAATTTTGGTCTCCTTACCTAAGGAAGGATATACTTGTGATAGAGGGAGTGCAACGAAAGTTCATGAGATTGTTTCCTGGGATGGCGGGACTGTCGTATGAGAAGAGCTTGAGTAACTTAGGCCTGTATTCTCTTGAATTCAGAAGAATGAAAGGGGATCTCATTGAAGCATACAAAATTATTACAGGGCTTGATAGGGTGGATGCTGGGAGAATGTTTCCCTTGGCTGGGGAGTCTAGAACCAGGGGCCACAGTCTCAGGATAAAGGGTCGGCCATTCAGGACTGAGATGAGAAGAAATTTCTTCACACAGAGGGTGGTGAATCTTTGGAATTCTCTACCCCAGAGGGCTGTGGAGGCTCAGTCGTTGGGTATATTCAAAACAGAAGTCGATAGATTTCTGACTAGTAAGGGCATCAAGGGATATGGCGATAGGGCCGGTGAATGGAGTTGAGGCAGAAGATCAGCCATGATCTCATTGAATAGCGAAGCAGGCTCGAAGGGCCGAATGGCCGACTCCTTCTCCTATTTCTTATGTTCTTAAGGCTGACACCGCTACTCTAATGAGTCACTTGAAAACTCCACTGCCTAGTCTGAAGCTGAGCCTTATAGACCAGGAAGGTTCTAGATTTCATACTTGGCTGGTGTTGTATTAATTTCTCTCAGGTGGTATGGCAGTAGGTCGGGGTGCTACAATTGACCTCAGTGTTTCTGGGCAAGAGAGTTTTAAGACCAGCCAGGGTTCTCACTCCTGATCATTATCTGGTGGCCCCTTCTGAGAAGTGGGCATTTGTAGATGTTGAGTGTGGACAAGAATAGGATTGGTTGTGATGCTCTCCATGATGGAATAGTTTGCTGATAGTGCCTGGACTCACACATGAAGAATAGTTACTTGGGTGAGGTACCAAAGAGTTTTTTTTTAATTTGTTCATGGGATGTAGACGGCGCTGGCAAGGCCAGCATTTATTGCCCATTCCTAGTTGCCCTTGAGAAGGTGGTGGTGAACTGCCTTCTTGAACCGCTGCAGTCCGTGTGGTGAAGTTACTCCCACAGTGCTGTTAGGGAGGGAGTTCCAGGATTTTGACCCAGCGACGATGAAGGATCGGCTGATATATTTCCAAGTCAGGATGGTGTGTGACTTGGAGGGGAACTTGGAGGTGATGATGTTCCCATGCGCCTGCTGCCCTTGTCCTTCTAGGTGGAAGAGGTCGCAGGTTTGGGAGGTGCTGTCGAAGACGCCTTGGCGAGTTGCTGCAGTGCATCTTGTAGATGGTACACACTGCAGCCACGGTACGCCGGTGGTGGAGGGAGTGAATGTTTAAGGTGGTGGATGGGGTGCCAATCAAGTGGGCTGCTTTGTCCTGGATGGTGTCGAGCTTCTTGAGTGTTGTTGGAGCTGCACTCAGTGCCTGGTACCCATTGAGTTGTACCCCGGCACCGGTAAAGGCCATTAAAAGAAGAGGCGGAAAAAACTTGGAGGGAGAAAGACTATTCCATTGAAGAACATTATTCACTAGTCACACTCAGTGTAAGAATTTTCTGTCAAATCTTTTCTTCCTGAGAGCTGACCCCATTACACTCCAGGCCTAACTTTAGTGAATACTGTTCCATATTTTGTAGCTGAACCATTTGACATTTATTGATAGATGCAGTCAGACAAGTAGGAGTGCAGGGAGAGGAGTAGCAAGGGACACATAACTGAAGAAGATGCACAATATGCTGTATTTGAAATAGCTGCCAATCCCCAACATAGGTTGTTTTGGCTTCAGATACAATAAGGAGGCCTATGACCAAGAGTGCTGTGACATACTTTCAAATGTTTTGTTAATTTGAGAGTAAAATCCCTCTATTTTAACTCCCTGATCTCTATGGACTATACACCAATTAAAGCTGAAGGTATCTAGGCAACCAGCTGGCATGTATCTGCTCATTCTGCTCTTAACTGGGCAATAAGAGGTTCCTGCATGAACTTCCCTCCCACAGTAACATGACTGAATGGTCTCCAGTATTGGACTTGCCACACTCCCATCTTTACAGCGGCTCCAATGCTGCACCTTGCTGTGCTGTTGTTCACTTTTCATTTGAGAAAATGTGCTCTTGTGAGAATGCTAGTCTTGCCACTGCCCAAAGATAGGCTTATTGAGACCCTAGCGGGCAGTCCTTGAACTGTCCTGTGATGAATGCTGACGTGATAAAACTCAGTACGCACTTGGTCCGAGTATAAAGCAAGGCTTTAATCAACTTGTTTCAGAACATGGAGGTCTAGTTGTATTTCACTAGTTCCCTGTCTTACAAAATGTCCCTGGCAAGCTGGGCCCACGCCCGAGTATTTATACTCCTTGGACGGCGCCACCAGCTGGCCGTCCTGCGTTATTTCATGAGTAGTTTCTTTATGATGATGAGATTGATAACAAATGCTTTACATCATAGTTTTTGAGAGGAGACTTGAATTTAATTAAAATCTCAATTCATCTTGAGGAGTTTGCTGGAAATGTAGAATTTGCAATGAAATAAAATATTTGTGTTTTGTATTGGGGTTCTGATTACTATAACATGAGCCCTATACCTTCATATAGCTGCTTTTGAATGAAAAATATTTGTTATGGTTCCACAGGAGCTTGGTAAATACAGGCGTAAGGGAGATATGCAGCTGGGCACAGCCCTGGGCTGTTGCAACATTTTACATCTAAAAATTAATTTACTGCCCCCTCCAATTTTCAATGCTTGGCCAAGAGCATGGGCAATGAGTGGCTCATGGTTCTACCCTCTCTACCTTCTCCCTCTGTCAATGGCACCCTTTAACCAGCTGCATTGTTTCTAATGTTAGTTTTACTGCAAAGAGTTTGTTGGTTGGTTTGAGGTGCTGTCCTTCAGATAAGATACCAGACTGAGGTGCATTCTGTCTGTTCAGACGGATGTTCAAGATCCCAGGGCATTACTTGGTGAAGAGCAGGGAGTTCTCCCGGTGTCCTGGCCAACATTTATCCTTCAACCAATACCACCTAAAACAGATTCACTGGCCATTCAGCTGCTCGCTGCTGTGTGTAAAATGGCTCCCACATTTACCTGCATAACATAGGGGTACGGTGGCATTGTGGTTATATTACTGGACTAGTAATCCAGAGGCCTGGGCTAATGATCCAGAGACATGAGTTCTAAATCCCACCATAGCAGCTGGGGAATTTAAATTCAGTTAATTAAATAAATCTGGAATAAAAAAGCTAGTATCAATCTAGTGTCAATCGCAGATAAGGCCATCTCTGACCACTTCCTCGTATCACTCTCCACCCACATCCCCCTTCCACCCCCTACCAACCCTACTTCCTTCTGTGTCCGCCCCTGGAAAAAACTCTCTCCCAACTCTCTTACAACTGCACTTATGAAATCCCAACTGTCCAGCCTTTGGCCCTCCGTTCACCACGACATTTCTGCAGCTACCGATCTGCTCAACCACACCCTCACCACCACCTTTGATGCCCTAGTCCCTATTAAAACAATTACCCTCTCTCACCCTGGCCATTCCCCCTGGTACGGCCCTCATCTTCGCTCCCTTAAGTCCAAGGGGCGCAGATTTGAACGGATATGGCGGACAACTGGTTTAGCCATTCAATGCTAGATCTGGCTGGACCACATAAAGCACCATCAGGCCCTGCTCTCGTCTGCCAAAACTGCTCACTATTCCAGAATCATTCTGGAATGTAAAGATAAACCCCGGCTCCTATTCTCTACTGCTAACCGTCATCTTAAACCCCTCTCCCCTGTCTCCTCCACCCTCACCTCCGATAACAAGTGTGAGGAGCTCATGGACTTCTTTGTCTCTAAGATTGAGACCATCCGTTCAGCTGCCTCTGCCACTTCCCTTACTTCTCCTAGCCCACCGGGCCAAACTTCCTCTAAGGTTCCCCCCTGCCCTAGCCCTGAACTCACATCTTTCTCCAGTTTCTCTCCAATCTCCCCTCATGTCCTCTCTGCGCTCATCTTGTCCATGAGACCCACCTCCTGCTCCCTCGACCCTATTCCCACCAAACTGCTGACCACCCAACTTCCTTTTCTGGCTCCCAAGTTAGCTGACATTGTTAATGGTTCTCTCCCCTCAGGTACTGTCCCCCTCTCCCTCAAATCTGCCGTCATCACCCCTCTCCTCAAAAAAAAACCCTTGACCCCTCCGTCCTTGCAAACTACCGCCCCATCTCCAACCTCCCTTTCCTCTCTCAAATCCTTGAACACATTGTCGCCTCCCAAATCCGTGCCCATTTTCCCCTCAATTCCATGTTTGAATCCCTCCAATCAGGTTTCCGCCCCTGGCACAGTATCGAAACGGGTCTCATCAAAGTCACAAATGACATCCCTCCTCGTCCTTCTCGACTTGTCTGCAGCCTTTGACACAGTTGACCACTCCATCCTTCTCCAACGCCTCTCCACCGTCGTCCAGCTGGGTGGGACTGCACTCGCCTGGTTCCATTCTTATCTATCTAATCGTAGACAGAGAATCACCTGCAACAGCTTCTCTTCCTGCTCCCGCATCGTTACCTCTGGTGTCCCCCAAGGATCTATCCTTGGCCGCCTCCTATTTCTCATCTACATGTTGCCCCTTGGCGACATCATCTGAAAACACAGCGTCAGTTTCCACATGTACGCTGATGTCACCCAGCTCTACCTCGCCACCACTTCTCTCGACCCCTCCACAGTCTCTAAATTGTCAGACTGTTTGTCCGATATCCAGTTCTGGATGAGCAGAAATGTTCTCCAATTAAATATTGGGAAGACCGAAGCCATTGTTTTCGGTGCCCGCCACAAACTCTGTTCCCTAGCCACTGACTCCATCCCTCTCCCTAACATCTGTCTGAGGCTGAACCACACTGTTCGCAACCTTGGTGTCATATTTGACCCTGAAATGAGCTTCCGACCGCATATCCGCAGCATAACTAAGACCGCCTATTTCCACCTCTGTAACATCGCCCGTCTCCGCCCTTGCCTCAGCTCATTTGCTGCTGAAACCCTCATCCATGTCTTTGTTACCTCTAGACTTGACTATTCCAACGCACTCCTGGCTGGCCTCCCACATTCCACCCTACGTAAACTTGAGCTCATCCAAAGCTCTGCTGCCCGTGTCCTAACTCGCACCAAGTCCCGTTCACCCATCACCCCCTGTGCTCGCTGACCTACATTGGCTCCCGGTTAAGCAGCGCCTCGATTTCAAAATTCTCACCCTTGTTTTCAAATCCCTCCATGGCCTCGCCCCTCCCTATCTCTGTAATCTTCTCCAGCCCCCCCCCCCCCCGAGATATCTGCGCTCCTCTAATTCTGCCCTCTTGAGCATCCCCGATTTTAATCGCTCCACCATTGGTGGCTGTGCCTTCTGTTGCCGAGGCCCTAAGCTCTGGAATTCCCTCCCTAAACCTCTCCGCCTCGCTACCTCTCTCTCCTCCTTTAAGATGCTCCTTAAAACCTACCTCTTTGACCAAGCTTTTGGCCACCTGCCCTAATTTCTCCTTATGCGGCTCGCTGTCAAATTTTTTGTCTTATAACACTCCTGTGAAGCACCTTGGGACGTTTTACTACGTTAAAGGCGCTATATAAATACAAGTTATTGTATCAGTAATGGTGGAATGAAACCACTGGATTGTCGTAAAAACCCATCTGGTTCACTATTGTCCTTTAGGGAAGGAAATCTGCCGCCCTTACCCGGTCTGGCCGATATGTGACTCCAGGCCCACAGCAATGTGATTGACTCTTAACTGCCCTCTGAAATGACCCAGCAAGCCATTCAATTGTACCAAACCGCTACAAAGAAGCATACTACCTTCAGCACACAGACACGGATTGCAGCGGTTTAAGAAGGTGACTCACCACCACCTTCTCAAGGTCAACTAGGGATGGGCAATAAATACTGGCCTCGCCAGCGACGCCCACATCCCAGGAACGAATTTAATAAAAACAAAGACTTGGAAAAATTGGGGCTGTTCTTGTTACATAAGAGGAGATTATGGGGTAATTTGATAGAGGTATTTAAAATTATAAAGGGGTGGGACAGAGTATCATACTGTTGATTGAGGGGTCTAGAACAAGGGGGCATAGATATAAAATTAAATAATTTAAGCACAGAGAGCAGGCAAAACTTTTTTATACAGAGGATTCTGAAGCTGTGGAATGAATTTGCCAAAGTTAGTGATTGAAGCAGAGACCATGTCAACATTTAAGAATAGGTTAGAGAGGTGGTTGAAGGAAAGGGGAATAAAGGGATGGAAGAGGGTCGATACATGGGATTAGGATTACTGTTCATGTGGAGGATAAACACGGACATGGAGTGATTGGGCCGAACGCCCTGTTTCCATGCTGTCATTGCTACGTAACGGTCGCTGCACTTTGAAGCAATTCACTGTATGTGAAGTGCACTCTCTGAGAGTTGTGATAAGGTGACATGTAAATGCAAGTGTTTCTTGAAACACATAAGACACTGAGGGGGCTCGACAGGGTAGATGCAGAGAGGATGTTTTCCCATGTGGGGGAATCTAGAACTAGGGGGCATAGTTTCAGAATAAGGGGTCGCCCATTTAAAACTGAGATGAGGAGGAATTTCTTCTCTGAGGGTCATATTTAAGAAGGAGATAGATAGATTTCTGGACACAAAAGGCATCAAGGGGTATGGGGAGAGAGCGGGAATATGGTAGAGATAGAGGACCAGCCATGATCATATTGAATGGCGGAGCAGGCTCGAAGGGCCAAATGGCCTACTCCTGCTCCTATTTTTCTATGTTTCTATGTAAATCTATGGAATTCTCTTCCCCAGAGAGCTGTGGAGACTGGGTCATTGAATATATTTAAGGTGGAGACAGACAGTGATGTAATAAGACTACAGAGTGCTTGGTTTGAGTATAAAACAAGGCTTTAATCAACTGTTTCAAAACCATGAGATTTCTAGTTACAATCACTAGTTCCTGGTTACAGAAACATCCTGAGCAAGCTGGGCCCACGCCCGAGTATTTATACTCCTTGGACGGCGCCACCAGCTGGCCGCCCAGTGTTACTTCATGAGTCATGATAAGATTCCTGACAGACAGATTTTTGAACAATAAGGGAGTGATGGGTTCACAGAATCACAGAAACCCCACAGTGCAGATAGAGGCCATTTCGGCCCATCAAGCCTGCACCGACACATATCCCACTCGATCCCTGTAACCCCTACACCAACACATATCCCACCCTATCCCCGTAACCCCACGTATTTAATCCCCCTAACACTAAGGGTCAATTTTTTATCATAGCCAATCAACCTAACCCGCACATCTTTGGACTGTGGGAGGAAACCGGAGCACCCGGAGGAAACCCACGCAAACACGGGGAGAATGTGCAAACTCCACACAGACAGTCACCCAAGGCCGGATTCGAACCCGGGTCTCTGGTGCTGTGAGGCAACAGTGCTAACCACTATGCCACCGTGCTGCCCCTTATGGTGAACAGGCAGGGAAATGGAGCTGAGCCCAAGATCAGATCAGCCATGATCTCATGAAATAGCAGAGCAGGCTCGAGGGGCCAAATGGCCTACTCCTGCTCCTATTTCTTATGTTCTTATGTTCTTAAATGCAAGTATTAAAAAAATTTGAAAAAGGGTTCACCCGAAACGTCGACTCTAATTTCTCTCCACGGATGTTGCCTGGCCTGCTGAGTTTTTCCAGCATTTTCTGTTGTTATTAAAAAAATACTGTGTGCTGTGACAATTTAGACCTGTAAATCTCACTGATTCTCAGCACCAATTTGTTAAAGAGACTGCAGCTCAGGATGGGACTGTCACAGAAAGACAAGAGGCAGGTTGGCGGTCACAATACCTCACAGACTGAGGTTCTGGCACTGATTTTGCTGTTGGGCGTGGCAGAAAGCAAAGGTCAGAGGGCCTTTCAGGAAGAAATAGCTAATAATTAGGGCAAGTAATTGTTTTGCTCTAATCTGCTCAGAAACCGGCATTTCCATCTCCTCCAGGACTTTTTATGCAGAATTGCTGTACGTGGCATCAACTTGTGCTACTCACAGTGTAGAAATTTGTGGGATGTTGGGCTGCAACACATCATTTGGCCTATTAATAATTCTGAAAACATAATGGGCCAACTCTTCCTGGAAAAACAACAGCGTGTTAACGACGCACATCGTTATTAATGCGCAAATCAGCCAGCAAGTTCAGGGGGTGAATAGATACGCCATGAGTTGTAAATCTCCAGAACTTGCTGCTCGATTTGTGTCACTCTGCCATTTTACTTTGTACAAATGGCATCTCGCCCTTAGCCGCCCCGCTATTTTTAAGAGCTTGCTGGATTTGCACATTATTGCCCATTAAACTTGCTGCAAAAAGTTGGTGCTCGTAATTAATCATCTAAGTACCCTTTTAATGACGTGATAATTGTTAATGCAATGCCAATCAATCTCTCCGGCCCAGAAAGGGAACAATTTAAATTGTTGAGTCTCATTGCTGCATGTAGTAAATTGTTGTTGGAGATTTTAAAAATGTCAAATTTTACATTTTTGAATTTTTTCCCTTACTTTTCCTTGCTGTCTCTTTTTTTTCTCTCTTTCTTAATCCAATCTTTTTTCCCCTCTCTTTATTGCTCTTTCTGTACCTGATTTGACTCTAATTCACTCGCTTTCTCCGTCATTCCTCCGTTTCTTTCTCAATCCTTACATCTCATTGGTTAAGGAGAATAGACTGTTGGTCCCGTCATTCACCAAGGTCCCAGATGCCCCGTTATAAGCTCGCACTTCCAACAATTTGCGGCATAAAAACATTTCAAGCTGAAGGGTGCAGGAAAAAGTCTAACTAACGCCGCACACCACGAGTCGCCCCACTCCAGCAAGATTTGGCCCAATGTGCTTCTGCCTGGCTGACTGCAAAAGAAATAAACACAGCATTTCAACGGGTTTGCAATCTGTTTCTGTGTAAGAAATAACCACTCATCTATTTATTTCAATGGCTTTCAATCTGTTGAACTGTTCTTGCCATCAAATGTCACTGTTGGCAATGGTCTGACCTTGGTGATATTGGAACCATATCTTGTGCAAACACTTTACCTGGTTTCTGGGATGACGCTGCTATCTTTCGTGTGTTATGTTCAAGGTTAAAACAGATTTTGTTTTTCAAATTTAAGACCCAAGACATTACAGGCTCTGAATTTATGAAATTTCTCAACTTAGTCAACTGTTGGAGCTCCAGTTAGCGTTTCTTGCACTAAATGCCAACCATATGGACTCTCAGTTTATTTATATTCAGCCCTAGTAGACCTGTTGTTAAGAATAATGAAATGTAGACAATTCTCTCACTGCTAGAACTTGCTAGGGTTTCATTTCCTTTGCTCTGACACTGGCTAATGATTTGTTAAAAATAAATAAATGATGTGCTGTTTTAAAACAGTTGTTAATCCAACGGATTAAAACAGTATGTAAGGGAACTGGGTGGTGCAGTGGGTTAAACATTGGCCTTTCATCTCAAACCCAAATCCAGCCCAGACTGCTGGGATGCAAGTCTCTTCTGTCTGCTGACTGTAAGGGTCCCATGTGAAATGTGTGTTGTGCATCTGAATCCAGTTTCTAGTAGACTTGGGCCTACAGTTCAAAACTGCCCTTAATTCAGTACCAATTGGCAAGCTGACTTGTTGGGCTGGATTTTATCAATGGGGACGCGTTGGGGGGGCGGGACTGCTGGTTGTCGGGTTTCAGTCCCGCCCCCAACAACGTCCGGCCAACCCGCAGTATTTTCCCTTGATTGACCTTGTTAAGCCACCCTGCGGGCTTAGCAGGTCAATTAAGGGAAAGCCGGTGCCAGAACGTCAGCGTATGACGTTTCATCTGTCAATTTTTTGACAAATGAATTGTCATCGTTTGACAGCTTAGAGAAGCTGTCAAACACTGACATTCTCTATTCTTTGGTGAGTCCTTGTACTCGAGACTCACCAAACCTCTTTCCTGAGCAGAAATCAGATGGCTGTTGTATCGGAGAATGCAGCAGCCATTCTGTCATCTCTGCCGTGGAGATGAGGCACCTCCGGATCCCCAACGGTTGCAGCCTGCAGGAAGAAGCAAAGGTAAGTAAACTTTTTCTAACACTTTACACTCACCTCCCATACTTACCTCTCCCCACTTGCACCCATCACTCATCTCCACAGCGCACTTTTAGACCCCTCTCACCCCCGCAGACCCACTGCTCGCCTCGCTGACCCTGGTGAGGTTTCTCGATGTCGGGAAGCCCGCACTTGTGTGGGTAAAATGGGGATAAGCTTCTTAATCGCCCGTTAACTACCTGTTAACAGGCAGTTAATTGGCTGTAATCCCCTTCCCGCCTCGAGGAGACGGGTCCCAGCGCGAGTCGGGGACCCGCCTCCTGGGAAGATGACACGGAGGCGGGTTGGGAGCGGGGTTGGTCCCCGCTCCCAGTTTCTGCCATTTTCCCGGCAGTCCTGCCTCCATACCTACCTCCCCAGGGCTGGCAAAATTCCCCCCCAGAGAGGTCAAAGGATGGAGAAATGTCCCACTAGTGCAGTCGGGGGGCTCTTCTGAGGCACAATGGGGCTGAAGACACGCTGTCGTTGCAGAATGGAAAGTTGTTTTACTCTGCATCTAGCTGCACTGTACCTGACAACTGGGAAGCGATTTTGAGGTGGTCAGCGAAAGAGATTGTGATGAAATATTCCATTCATCACTGCCTGTGACTGTGGTTGGTTTCAGGTTTCTCCTCACCATTGTATTGTGCATTGGAATGTATGGAATGTGTTGTGTGTAGGGCTCCGCCCATACCTGGCCTCTATGTAAGCCAGCTCAGTCTGGCCTCACAGCCAGTACTGCAGACCTCCAGGGAAGATACCTCTCTCCACTGCGTGTTATCTTCTAAGTTAATAAAAGCCTTGTTCTGTTTCGCAAACATCGAGTCTCGGGATTATTGAGGCACATCAATTTTATTAACTTATTTTTCAACACAATGGATCACCTCCTGAAACCCGAATGTTTGGATTTGGACCAGCATGCTCCGGACGCATCAGCACGCTTCGGACACTGGTTTATGTGTATGGAATTCTTCCTGGACAATTCCGCAGCCGTCAAAGACGCTACGGACGCTGCGAGTATGAAACTCGGAATTCTGCGGAATTGGGTAAGCCACCGGGTTTACCCCCTCATCCAAGACGCCGACACGTACCTGGCCGCCTGCGACATCTTAAAGGCGCATTACCAGCAGCCTACGAATGAGGTGTGTGCTAGGCATCTGCTCGCCACTCGCGCACAGCGACCTGGGGAATCGGTGGAGGAGTTCCTAGGCACCCTGAAAATGCTTGGCAAAGACTGCAAGTGCCGAGATGTAAAAGCCGCAGTGTACACCGACGAGTTTGTTCGCGATGCCTTTATCACAGGCCTCAGCTCCACTTACATCCGGCAAAGACTGCTGGAAAAAACAGGATTGGACCTGAAACAGGCTGCGGACACCGCGCGATCCCTGGATGTGGCCCAGAGAAACTCGGACGCCTACTCTTCAGCCCGCGCCATCCACGCCGCCACGTGTGCACCAAGGGCGCCGCCATCTTGGAAGGCATCTTCCCCGCCCGGCAGCCCGACACCGTCGGGGCCCCGCTCTCCCCCCAGAAGAACATCGACCAACGGCACCCCCACCAACTACCCCTTCAACAACCCTGGCGGCACCCCCGGCAGAGACCCAGGAGGCCACCGGGGACACCCAGCCGACACCCGCGACACCACAACAGCCACGTCGGTCGCAGAGGACTACCAAACCCACGAACAGACTAAATCTATAGAAGGGGTGAATGTGATGAAATATTCCATTCATCACTGCCTGTGACTGTGGTTGGTTTCAGGTTCCCCCTTACCATTGTATTGCCTGTGACTGTGGTTGGTTTCAGGTTTCTCCTCACCATTGTATTGTGCATTGGAATGTATGGAATGTGTTGTGTGTAGGGCTCCGCCCATACCTGGCCTCTATGTAAGCCAGCTCAGTCTGGCCTCACAGCCAGTACTGCAGACCTCCAGGGAAGATACCTCTCTCCACTGCGTGTTATCTTCTAAGTTAATAAAAGCCTTGTTCTGTTTCGCAAACATCGAGTCTCGGGATTATTGAGGCACATCAGAGATATAAAGACTGCTTAAAAGCGACCCTGAAACTGGGCCAAATTGACGTCCGTAAGTAGGAACAACTTGCTCAAGATGAGAAAGCATAGTGAAAAAGCATCCATGAAGGCACCTCCTACCATGAGGCCCGTCGCATTGCTGATGCTCAATGTGAGTGCCAGCTTAGGAAGCCGTGTCAGAAAAATCAAGATCTCCAACCTGTTCAATCTGTAGATGCTCATTCCCAGCAATAATAGGTCTCGTTGGTCATCAAAGAACTCCCTGCAAAAACGGAGCTGATATTCTGGCTGTCTTTTTCGATATCATGGAAATTTATGGCACAGAAGGAGGCCATTCGGCCCATCGTGTCTGTGCCGGCTGAAAAAGAGCTCTCCAGCCTAATCCCACTTTCCAGCTCTCGGTCCGTAGCCCTGTCGGTGACGGCACTTCAAGTGTATATCCAAGTACTTTTTAAATGTGATGAGGGTTTCTGCCTCTACCGCCCTTTCAGGCAGTGAGTTCCAGACCCCCACCACCCTCTGGGTGAAAAAAGTTCTCCTCAACTCCCCTCTAAACCTCCGGCCAGTTACTTTAAATCTATGCCTCCTGGTTATCGAAGGAGGAACAACGACAACCTGACCTGGGACTGCTTGACGCCGCCATTAGATGCGTGAAATGGGGAGACTGATGTTGGAGTCAATAATCCACTTAGAATAAACAGTTTACTGTCTGAACGGTTTAATGCCTGAACGATCGCGGGGTCCCGATGATTTGTATCAGTTACTTGAACTTTACTTTAATGGGTAATAACATCAGTTGCACTCCTTGATTACGATGCCGCCTCGTCACTCCTTCTCTGGGATTTGTGATTCCGTGCATTATTCTGGTGCGAGCACTCCGCTGAGAGTTAGTTTGGGAAGAATAAAGGGAAATTGGCTGCTGGCACTGCCTGAGGTCCTGCCTGAGCCAGAAGGGATTACTCACAGCAGAACAGTGTTATTTTCCTCATCACCTTGGCAATCAGCCAATTCCTTTTACATATATATGAAGCAAAAGTCAGGGATTTGGTTTCAGCTGCTGTGCAGCGGCACTATGAAAATCAAGATGCAAAAGATTTTGGAGCTCCAAGTGGTTCATTTACATGTTATCAGATCATCGACCCTGGTTTGAGAAATGAACTCAGATACGATATGTAGCCATGCTAAAAATGGGATTGAAATACCATGCGATTAGATAGCTCCTTTCATTCGATTACTCACACTTTTCAATTTAATGACTATAAGGGGGTGATTTTGTCAATGGGGGCACGTTGGGTTTCAGTCCCGCCTCCAACTGGGAAGCGCAGAATCGGAATTGCTACCCTCACGAGTCCAACAAGGAAAGACACAAGCCAAGAGGAAGTTGCCACTCAAAATAAGGGTTATGAAACCAAGACAGGTAAATGGAGTTAAGATACAGATCAGCCATGATCTAATTGAATAGCGGAACAGGCTCAAGGGGCTGATTGGCCTCCTCATGTTCCTAAAATATGGTTTGGCAACTTGAGCGCAGGTCATTCCTGGGATGGCTTCAGTCTGGGATCTGATTCAGTCAGTCGGCTCCTTCAATTGAGTGCTGCATGTGAGGTAACAGTGCCACACATACTGTGTTTGGTAATCATCTTTCAATTGGTCTTAGAACATAAGAACATAAGAAATAGTAGCAGGAGTCGGCCATTCGGCCCCTCGAGCCTGCTCTGCCATTAATAAGACCATGGCTGATTTTCTACCTCAACTCCACTTTCCCGTCCTATCCCCATATCCCTTGATTCCCTTAATATTCAAAAATCTATCGCTCTCTGTCTTGAATATACTCAACGACTGAGCCTCCACAGCCCTCTGGGGTAGAGAATTCCAAAGATTCACAACCCTCTGAGTGAAGAAATTCCTCCTCATCTCAGTCCTAAATGGCCGACCCCTTATTCTGAGACTGTGACCCCTGGTTCTAGACTCCCCAGCCAGGGGAAAGACGCTCCCAGCATCTACCCTGTCAAGCCCTGTAAGAATTTTGTATGTTTCAATGAGATCATCTCTCATTCTTCTAAACTCTAGAGAATATAGGCCTAGTTTACTCAATCTGTCCTTATAGGACAATCCCCCCATCCCAGGAATCAGTCTGGTGAACCTTTGTTGCACTCCCTCTATGGCAAGTATATCCTTCCTTAGGTCGTCGTCGTACGTGTCTTCACACTGTTCCCTTTGGGGAACTGTATGAAGTGGTGGAAGGATTTCTGGACGCGATTAACGCTCCTTCCATGACCGTAACCATCTTCGTACCAGCCATTAGGGTGGTTAGTCCTATGGCGGGAGGGTTTTATGGGCTCCCACAACCCATACGAGGGGGGGGCCACCCACGCCCATGGACGCAAGTATCCCGCTGGATGTCAACCCAGAATTTAGAGCTGGAGCTCCGACTCCACTTGCCGGGACTGTCTGGAGTGGGGTTCGAAACCCTACGCCTTCTGGCCCAGCGGTGGGGATGCTACCGCTACGCCAAAGGCCCACTCCCTTCCTAAGGTAAGGAGACCAAAACTGTACACAATACTCCAGCTGTGGTCTCACCAGGGCCCTATATAATTGCAGTAAGACGCCTCTACTCTTATACTCAAATCCTCTTGTAATAAAGGCCAACATACCATTTGCTTTCCTAATTGCTTGCTGTACCTGCATGTTAACTTTCAGTGATTCGTGTACAAGGACACGCAGGTCCCTCTGAACACCAACATTTCCCAATCTCTCACCATTTAAAAAATACTCTGCTTTTCTATTTTTCCGACCAAAGTGGATAACTTCACATTTCTCCACATTATATTCCATTTGCCATGTTGTTGCCCACTCGCTTAGCCTGTCTATATCCCCTTGAAGCCTCCTTGCATCCTCCTCACAACTTACATTCCCACCCAGCTTTGTATCATCAGCAAACTTGGATATATTACACTTGGTCTCCTCATCCAAATCATTGATGTAGATTGTGAATAGCTGAGGCCCAAGCACTGATCCTTGTGGCACCCCACTAGTTACAGCCTGCCAACCCGAAAATGACCCGTTTATTCCTACTCTCTGTTTTCTGTCCGTTAACCAATCCTCAATCCATGCTAGTATATTACCCCCAATCCCATGAGCCCTAATTTTGTTTAATAACCTCTTATCGAATGCCATCTGAAAATCCAAATACACCACAGCCACTGGTTCCCCCTTATCTATTCTGCCAGTTACAACCTCAAAAAACACTCTAACAGATTTGTCAAACACTATTTCCCTTTCATAAATCTGTGTTGACTCTGCCCAATCCAATTATTATTTTCTAAGTGTCCTGTTACCACGTCCTTAATAATAGATTCTAGCATTTTCTCTACTACTGGTGTCAGGCTAACTGGTCTGTAGTTCCCCGTTTTCTCTCTCCCTCCTTTCTTAAATAGTGGAGTTACATTTGCTACCTTCCAATCCACGGGAACCGTTCTAGAATCTATGGAATTTTGGAAAATGACAACCAATGCATCCACTATCTCTACAGCTGCCTTTAACCGTGGGACGTTTCACTACGTTAAAGGCGCTATATAAATGCAAGTTGTTTTTGGTCCTGTATGCTCGGGCCTGGAAATGGGACATGGTGCTGAAACTTTGTGCCCAAAATAGAACAAGGTACTTCCAGGTCAGTTATAGCATAGATTGGAAGCAGAACAAAGCTCCATGTTCCTCCACTCCAATCTCCAAATGTACGAGTGTGAACACTTTTTCTATTTGCTACACCAACTGTCTTGTGGCCTCTTGGAGTGAGATTGTTAATCTACAACTTACATTCCCACCCAGCTTTGTATCATCAACAAACTTGGATATATTGGGGGTGAAAGGTTATGGGGGTAGGCGGGAATGTGGAGTAATCAGATCAGCCATGATCTTACTGAATGGCGGAGCAGGCTCGAGGGACCGAGGGACCGAGTGGCTACTCCTGCTCCTAATTCGTATGTACAACTATTACTACAACATATATAGCACCTTTTTAATGTGGAGAAACGTTCCAAGGTGCAGAATTAGTGCTAAATTAGGGGCAATTCAATGCCATAGAAACATAGAGGATAGGAGCAGGAGTAGGCCATTCGGCCCCTCAAGCCTGTTCCGCTATTTAATGAGATCATGGCTGATCATCCAAATTCAGTACCCTGTCCCTGCTTTCTCCCCATAGCCCTTGATCCCTTTATCCTTAAGAAATATATCTAACTCCTTCTTGAATATATTTAATGAATTGGCCTCCACTGCCTTCTGTGGTAGAGAATTCCACAGGTTCACCACACTCTCTGGGTGAAGAAATTCCTCCTCATCTCTGTCGTAAATGGCTTACCCCTTATCCTTAGACTGTGACCCCTGGTTCTGGACTCCCCGACCATCAGGAACATCCTTCCAGCATCTAGTCTGTCTAGTCCTGTTAGAATTTTATAAGTTTCAATGAGATCCCCTCTCATTCTTCTAAACTCCAGCAAGTATAAGCCCAATCGACCCAATCTCTCCTCATACGTCATTCCTGCCATGAGTCCACGCAAACTAGGAACTGGATTGAGACAGTCCAAATCTCATAGGAGCCTTACAGCCACCAAGATAGAAGAGAATTTTATCCCATCATTTCATCCTAGGCCAGCATGAGATTGTGAGACTGAGTGTGATAACTGGAGAAGTCCAAGAAGGCATTATTTTAGTCCATTACCTGGAAAGACTTTCAGAAAGAAAACGTGGACTTTTCTTAGGGGTATATTTATTTCTGTTCATTATTTTTTGTGTTCCCTACCCCCACCCTGCATGTTCCCTGCTTTTATACCCGCTTTTTTACCTTTTCACTCAAAATAGTAAAGGGGTTACTCGGTAAGTAACAATGCACTTCGACCAGGAGCTCCAACACGGAGGTTCCACTGTTACTTTGCAAACCTCACATCGTCAAGCATCCAAAGTTTGTTGCTTTTTTAAAAAAAAAGTTGAACAAACCGATCACGTGGCCGTAGAAGACTTTCAATTTCCTATAGTTGTGGCTGGGCGCTAAGGTCAAGTTCGAAGGCTAGGCCCACACACTCTCAGTTGGATCACAGCGTTCTTTTTGTGAGTAACACTGTTGTTTTTTTGCTTTACTTCTGCATTTGCTCACCATTTCCTCCCCTGAATGTGCTGAGTCATGCTGGGGGACAGAACCCCGCCAGCTGCCCCAATAATCCATTCCCCAGCATAGATATCCCTCACTGCAATCAGCACAGATTCACCAAGTAAAGGGAGATCTCTCAATTACATAGAATTACATAGTATTAACAGCACAGAAACAGGCCATTCGGCCCATGCCGGTGTTTATGCTCCACACGAGCCTCCTCCCACCCCCTCTTCACCTCACCCTATCAGCATATCCTTCTATTCCTTTCTCCCTCATGTGTTTACCTAGCTTCCCCTTAAATGCATCGATATTAATTTAATTTAGCACTGAAGCTCACATTTTATGATGCCGCTATTCAGATGTTATCCGGATTAAATGGGACTGAAACGTGCAAGCATTTCAACCGTTGACATGAAATAACATGCCTTTAACAAAAAGGAAAAGAAATGCTGGAAATCTGAAGCAAAGGCGGAAGATGGTTGAAATAGAAAGCTGGCCTGTCAGCATCTGAAAGCAAGAGATAGATTAATGTTCAGGGTGAGATCATGCACCTGAACATTGCATGAGGTATGGACCTCAAATGTTAAGCAGTCTTTTTCTTTTCAGGTGCTGACCGCCTCGCTGTGTATTTCCAGCATATTCTGTTTGTATTTTATGTTTAATAGTTCAATAAGCAGCTAGATTCAATGATGATTGGACAGAACAAGGACAGCTTTGTAAACTTACAGTGCACGGAACAAATCACCAGTCTGGGTAGTCTCATCATTTCTTTTGTTCAGCAGTAGTTCATCCATGAAGGCTTTATACATAACATGATTAATAAACAATGCTGATACATGGGACGCCATTAAGTTAATACTGTAATTAGTGCGAATTAGTGTCATTCCAGAACCAGTGTCTTGTTATGGACATTTTCAATTAGATGCAGATGTAATCCTTTGGAAAATTAATTAATCATTACGATCCTATAGCACTGAACACAGTGCGCTTTACCGTGCAACGTGTTCCAAGGGTCAGAGAAAGAGACCTCCTTTCTTGGAATTTTTCTTATTTTTCCTTCTATGAAATGCCTTGGGAATTACTTGTACAGTAAAGGCGCTATAAATGCAAGTTGCACTAAAAAATAGTCACAAGTGACTTTCCGATACGTGGATACAAAGGACAGCTTTGCAGCTTAAAGGATTGTTGCCTCCTCCACTCATGGTTTTGTTACTTTCTCCTATGCTAGCACAGATACTGCTTTGTTTTGTTCTGCCCAAATTTTCTTCCCTTCTTTCTTGAATGTTCTGACTCACATTAGGGTGCAGTTCAGTGGGTGCCATCGGGCCTCCAGTAACTCACCCAGAGCAGCCGTTCTTCAAGTATGAGCCTACATGGTGAGTGTCAGTGGGTTGTTCTGCCCCAAGGGGGTTTCCCTGCCAAACCCAATCCAGTCCTCACCAAAACCTTTCCACCATCTACAAGGCACAAGTCAGGAGTGTGATGGAATACTCTCCACTTGCCTGGATGAGTGCAGCTCCAACAACACTCGAGAAGCTCGACACCATCCAGGACAAAGCAGCCTGTTTGATTGGCACCCCATCCACCACCTTCAACATTCACTCCCTCCACCACCGGCGTACTGTGGCTGCAGTGTGTACCATCTACAAGATGCACTGCAGCAACTCGCCAAGGCTTCTTCGGCAGCACGTCCCAAACCCACGACCTCTACCGCCTAGAAGGACAAGGGCAGCAGGCGCATGGGAATACCACCACCTCTAAGTTCACCTCCAAGTCACACATCATCCTGACTTGGAAATATATCGCCGATCCTTCATCGTCGTTGGGTCAAAATCCTGGAACTCCCTCCCTAACAGCACTGTGGGAGTACCTTCACCACACGGACTGCAGCGGTTCAAGAAGGAGGCTCACCACCACCTTCTCAAGGGTGATTAGGGGATGGGCAATAAATGCTGGCCTTGCCAGCGACGCCCACATCCCATAAACAAATTTAAAAAAAATGTCCACACACAGGGATCACTGGATCGCAATCGGGACGGAACCCTGGCTGATTTTTTTCCCCCCCCTCTCTCTGGCCTAAAGTTATTAATCGTGCCACTAACACTACCCAGACTGTGAACAACTAACTCAGCACAGACTGTGGATGGAATCTGGGAACCTCCTGGTCTATACATGGCTCCGTACCACACTGGGCAAAGCTCACCAATAATGGTTTTATTTGTGGGGCATTTTACTGTTGCTTTAACATACTTAAGCTGCATGTGTATTTGTGCATCTCAACCAGTTGAGTAAAGGTAGCTGGATGGTTATCTTAATCTGTGCCTTATAAATTATAAGGTGGCACGGTAACATAATCTGACCTTGTTGCCCAGGAGAGCTTGGACATTCTCAGTTACTTTATCTGCAAAAACTCTGATGTGCCTCAATAATTCCGAGACTCGAAGTTAGCAGAACAAAAACAAGGCTTTTATTAACTTAGAAAGTAACACGTAAGAGAGAGAGATGTCTTCCTTCTGGAGACTGAGGCCAGACTGAAGCTAGCTTACAAACGGGGCCAGGTATGGGCGGAGCCCTACACACAGCACATTCCAGCACATTCCAGTATACAATACAGCACATTCCAGTACACAATACAATGAGGTCTGGGGGAAGGGAAATGACACTGAAACCGATCTCAGTCACAGGCAGTGGTGAATGGAATATTTCATCACATTCACCCCTTCTATAGATTTAGTCTGTTCGGGGGTTTGATAGTCCTCTGCGACCAACGTGGCTGTTGCGGTGCCGCGGGTGTCGCGGGTGTCCCCGGTAGCCTCCTGGGTCTCTGCCGGGGGTGCCGCCAGGGTTGTTGGAGGGGTAGTTGGTGGGGGTGCCGTTGGTCGGTGTTCTTCCGGGGGTGATGAAGGAGTAGTGGGTGGGTAAGAGTTGCTGTGATCGTCGTTGCCGCTATTGCCGTGGTTGTTGTCGATGCCGGCTGGGGCGACGTCTTTTATGGACACGGTGTCCTCCCTTCCGTCGGCGTGCCGGACATATGCGTATTGGGGGTTGGCGTGGAGTAGGTGTACTGGCTCCACGAGAGGGTCCGTCTTGTGGCCCCTCACATGCCTTCGCACGAGTACCGGACCTGGGGTGGAGAGCCATGACGGCATGGATACGCCTGAGGTGGATTTCCGGGGAAAGACAAACATTCGTTCATGAGGCGTGGTATTAGTGGCCGTACACAATAGCGACCGTATCGAATGGAGCACATCGGAGAGGACTTCCTGCCAGCGGGAGATAGGGAGGCCCTTGGTCCTTAGAGCTAGAGTGACTGCTTTCCATACTGTCCCGTTCTCTCGCTCCACTTGGCCGTTACCCCGGGGGTTGTAGCTGGTGGTACGGCTCGTGGCGATCCCCTTGGACAGCATGTACTGGCGTAGCTCTTCACTCATGAAGGACGCCCCCCTATCCGTATGGATGTAGCTCGGCATACCGAACAGGCAGAACAGGCTGTTGAGGCATTTAATGACCGTGGCGCTGGTCATGTCTGGGCAGGGGAAGGCGAATGGGAACCGGGAGTATTCGTCCACAATGTTCAGGAAGTAAACATTGCGGTTGACGGACGGGAGGGGGCCCTTGAAATCTAAGCTGAGCCGCTCAAAGGGCCGTGTAGCTTTGATTAAGTGGGCTCTATCTGGGCGGTAGAACCGAGGCTTGCACTCAGCGCAAGTGCGGCAGTTCCTGGTCAGGGACCGAACTTCCTCAATCGAGTAGGGTAAGTTACGGGACTTTATGAAGTGGAACAGCCGCGTGACCCCTGGGTGGCAGAGGTCGTTGTGGAGGGTCTGTAGCCGATCCCCGGTGGCGCTGGCACACATCCCTCGTGAGAGGGCGTCAGGGGATTCGTTAAGGGCCCCTGGCCGGTAAATGATGTCGTACTCGAAGGTGGAGAGCTCGATCCGCCACCTAAGAATCTTATCATTTTAAATCTTCCCCCTCTGTTTATTATTGAACATAAACGCTACCGACCGCTGGTCGGTAAGTAGGGTGAAGCGTTTGCCGGCTAGGTAGTGGCGCCAGTGGCGCACTGCCTCCACGAAGGCTTGGGCCTCCTTTTCCACGGAGGAGTGTCTGATCTCGGGCCCTTGGAGGGTCCTCGAGAAGAAAGCTACGGGCCGCCCCGCCTGGTTGAGGGTGGCCGCCAAGGCGAAGTCAGACGCATCACTTTCCACTTGAAATGGAGTGTTCTCGTCCACTGCCTGCAGCGTGGCCCACTCAATATCCTGCTTAATGCTTTTGAAGGCGGCGTGGGCCTCAGCAGAGAGCGGGAAAGAGGATGCTTTCAAGAGGGGGCGGGCTTTGTCGGAGTAGTTGGGGACCCATTGGGAATAATAAGAAAATAACCCCAGGCACCTTTTCAGGGCTTTGGGAGTGTTGGGCAGGGGCAGCTCCCGTAGGGGGCGCAATCGGTCGGGGTCTGGCCCGATTTCCCCATTCTCCACCACGCTGCCTAGTATGCAGAGGCGCGTGGTGTTGTAAACGCACTTGTCCTCGTTGTAGGTGAGGTTGAGTTTTTGTGCGGTTTTCAGGAACCTCTCGAGGTTCGAGTCGTGATCCTGCTGGTTGTGACCGCAGATGGTGACGTTGTCGAGGTAGGGGAAGGTTGCCTGCAAGTGGTGGTCATCGACCATGCGATCCATCTCCCTCTGGAAGACCGAGACCCCATTCGTCACCCCAAAGGGGACTCTGAGGAATTGGTAGAGGCGTCCGTTCGCCTCGAAGGCGGTGTACGGGCGGTCCTCTGGTCTGATAGGGAGCTGGTGGTACGCTGACTTGAGGTCGATGGTGGAGAACACCCGGTATTGGGCGATTTGGTTCACCATTTCTGATATGCGGGGTAGCGGGTAGGCGTCTAGTAGGGTGTACCTGTTGATCGTTTGACTATAGTCGATCACCATCCGTTTCTTCTCGCTACCCCTTACCACTACCACTTGGGCGCGCCACGGGCTGTTGCTGCGTTCAATAATGCGCTCTTTCAGGAGCCTGTCTACCTCGGTCGCGATAAACCGCCTGTCCTCCCAGCTGTACCTCCTGCTTTTGGTCGCTATTGGCCGGCAGTTAGGGGTAAGGTTCGCGAATAGCGAAGGCGGCTTTACCTTCAGGGTAGCCAGACCGCACACTGTGAGGGGCGGCTGGGACCCACCGTACTTGAGCGTGATGCTTTGGTGGTTGCACTGGAAATCCAGGCCCAAGATCACGCTCGCACATAGGTTCTTCATGATTAATACTTTAAAATTATCATATACAGTTCCGTTAACGCACAATTGTACCGTGCAGTAACCCAGAATGGTCGATGTCTGGGTTTTATCAGCCATAGAGATGGTACCCTGAGTAGGGACCACCTTTAGGGAGAGTTGTTGTGCCAGTTCTGGGTGGATAAAGCTCTCCGTGCTTCCACTGTCAATTAAGCATTTAACCCAGCACCCGTTTACCTCGATGTCCACCATTGATCTGGATAGTGGGTGCGGCCTGGTCTGGTCCACTGTGACCGATGCCACTGTAGGGCCCTGATCGATACAAGATGGCGTCCACGCTGTCTGCTCACAAGATGGCGGACCCCACGAGGTCGGGCAAGATGGCGTCCAAGATGGCCGCTCCCACGGCGCACACGCGGCGGTGGCGGGTTTTCCGGCGGTTGGTTTTCCGGCGGGGTTCCCTCTGCACACCTTCCCGGAGTGCCCCTTCTTACCGCACTTAAAGCAGGTGGTGCCTTTCGCCGGGCACAGGTTTCTGGTGTGCTTTGGCTGCCCGCAGAAGTAGCAGTTGGGTCCCTGACGCGTCGCGGCTGTCGTAGGGCTTCTGGGGGGAGAGCGGGGCCCAGCCGGTGTCGGGCTGTCGGGCGGGGAAGATGCCTTCCAAGATGGCGGCGCCCTCGGTGCACACGTGGCGGCGTGGACGGCGCGGGCTGAAGAGTAGGCGTCCGAGTTTCTCTGGGCCACATCCAGGGATCGCGCGGTGTCCGCAGCCTGTTTCAGGTCCAACCCCGTTTTTTCCAGCAGTCTTTGCCGGATGTAAGTGGAGCTGAGGCCTGTGATGAAGGCATCGCGAACAAGCTCGTCAGTGTACACTGCGGCTTTTACATCTCGGCACTTGCAGTCTTTGCCAAGCAATTTCAGGGTGCTTAGGAACTCCTCCACCGATTCCCCAGGTCGCTGTGCGCGGGTAGCGAGCAGGTGCCTAGCATACACCTCATTCGTAGGCTGCTGGTAATGCGCCTTTAAGATGTCGCAGGCGGCCAGGTACGTCTCGGCGTCTTGGATGAGGGGGTAAACCCGGTGGCTTACCCAATTCCGCAGAATTCCGAGTCTCATCCTCGCAGCGTCCGTAGTGTCTTTGACGGCTGCGGAATTGTCCAGGAAGAATTCCATACACTCAAACCAGTGTCCGAAGCGTGCCGATGCGTCCGGAGCATGTTGATCCAAATCCAAACGTTCGGGTTTCAGGAGTTGATCCATAGTGTTGAAAAATAAGTTAATAAAATTGATGTGCCTCAATAATTCCGAGGCTCGAAGTTAGCAGAACAAAAACAAGGCTTTTATTAACTTAGAAAGTAACACGTAAGAGAGAGAGATGTCTTCCTTCTGGAGACTGAGGCCAGACTGAAGCTAGCTTACAAACGGGGCCAGGTATGGGCGGAGCCCTACACACAGCACATTCCAGCACATTCCAGTATACAATACAGCACATTCCAGTACACAATACAATGAGGTCTGGGGGAAGGGAAATGACACTGAAACCGATCTCAGTCACAGGCAGTGGTGAATGGAATATTTCATCACAAACTCCATTTCAAGATGACATCTAGACTTCGAACATCTTTAGGTTACATGAGTTTCTCCAATAGCTGGTTTCTAGCGGTGATAATTTAAAGTGGTCTGTCACTTCTCTTTATCCAGGAGTAAAATAAACCCCAATATTACTGCAGTCCAAATCTCTAACCCCGTTCTTCCCTTCCTTACGTTTACTGCCGCTGTCACGTGAAAAGATGGCCCTCAGCAAGTTAACAGCTGTGGTAACACAGGCAGTGGGAGGCACGTTAAAGTAAGACAACAGACAGTAAATCACGTCAGAGATAGTGTTTCCCCACAAAAATAGCGATAAAGTATTCATATGTTCCTATTTTACGATGCGCTCATCCTCTGTCTGATAACAGTTTATTTGTATTTAAAGGGAGAAAAATATAATTAATAATTGAGATAACATCAACCAACTACTAAAAAATTCCATCTATTGATTCAAAATGAATGTGTAACGCAATATTTATTTACAGAAGGCACTTGCTGTTTGTTCCCATAGTTACATTTATACTGATTTACATTCCTGATGAAGGGTGCCAGACCTGAAACGTTAACTCTTTCTCTCTCCACGGATGCTGCCTGGCCTGCTGAGTTTTTCCAGCGTTTTCTGTTGTTATTTCAGATTTCCAGCATCCGCAGTATTTCGCTATTGTGTTACATTTATACCATCTGGGTTAGCAAGAACAACAACAACTCCCATTTATTCTCAAACAAAATTTGACACCGAGCCACATAAGGAGATATTAGGGCAGGTGACCTAAAGCTTGGTCAAAGAGGGAGGTTTTAAGGAGCGTCTTAAAGGAGGAGAGAGAGGTAGAGAGGTTTAGGGAGGGAATTCCAGAGCTCGGGGCCCAGGCGGCTGAAGGCACGGCTGCCAATGGTGGAGCGATTCAAATCGAGGATGCTCAAAAGGCCAGAATTAGAGGAGCGCAAAGATCTTGTTGGGTTGTAGGGCTGGAGGAGATTACAGAGATAGGGAGGGGCGAGGCCCTGGAGGGATTTGAACACGAGGATGAGAATTTTGAAATCGAGATGTTGGCGGACCGGGAGCTAATGTAGGTCAGTGAGCACAGGAGGTGATGGGTGAACGGGACTTGGTGCGAGTTAGGACACGGGGGCAGCAGAGTTTTGGATGAGCTCAAGTTTATGCAGGGTGGAAGATGCGAGGCTGGCACTGTTCCCTCTAAGATGCGCGGTTGTGCATATGTTCCAGACCTCGCGCGCACTTCAAATTAAATGTTGCGCAGAGAACTGGACTGCCGGACAGCTGGAGCGGGGGAGGGGCCCAATACACCACGGCCTGGAATGCAGACAGAGGCGTTAACGAGTCTTTGCGACCTCAGAGCCGATCCCAATTGGAAAGTAACAAAACAGTTGGGGCAGCGGCCACATGATAAGGGAGTGGGTGCGGGGTTGGTTGCGTCGGCCTCTGGGAAGTTCCACATGTTGTAGGCAGAAGCTGTAGAGGAGCCGCGCTCTGCCGGTTGCCATGGTGATGAGGGCAGCAACTCCCTCATTCTCTTTTGGCACCACGGTTCCGGGAGCTTGTGTTGCACAAATTCCGCGGTCCCCGCAGGGCCTTTCCTGAGCCGGGCCATTTCTGAGCCAGGCCTTTCCTGAACCGGGCCATTCCTGAGCCAGGCCTTTCCTGAATGGACCTTTCCTGAGCCGGGCCTTTCTTGAGCCGGGCCTTTCCTGAGCCTGGCCATTCCTGAGCCGGGCCTTTCCTGAGCTGGGCCTTTCCTGAGCCGGGCCATTCCTGAGCCGGGCCTTTCCTGAGCCGGGCCATTCCTGAGCCGGGCCTTTCCTGAGCCGGGCCATTTGGGAGCAGTGCCATTCCAGAGCGGGGCAGCTCAGTGCAGCCAGCCACCACTATGGGGCTGGACGAAGCATTAAAAAATCGGTGGGAGAGATCGGTAGATAACCAGGTGTACCTCATCTTATTAAACCCGTTACAGGTTTACCTGCAACAAGTGAGCAAGAAGGGACTTTGTTGCTGTCAGATGGCAGTGACATGTTTTAGGAGAGGAAATGAGAAAAGAGTTTGTGCGAATTTTGAGCTGTACGTCTATCCGCTTTTTAAAATAAAATGATCATACTGCAGATGTGTTTGTAAGATCAGCCTGTCAATCTTAAGATGAAGCAAGGAAGCATTTTAGCAGAAGGAAGAAGAGTGATTAACAGAAGTTTAACTTATTTTTATTTGCTACTTTTTAATAAATCCAATACTGCACCAGGGGAGGATTAATGGTTTTAGTCTTGTTGCTGATGAAAGTTAATAAAAACTTTAATAACATAAAAAGTGGGGAAAGTTGGAGCTTACTTTTGAAAATCAGAATTCTGGCGTCAGGTTTATATTTTTAGAAATGTTGAGGCATCTCACTTTCTGCAGGCCAACCCAATTAGCACATCTGTCTGTTGAAGGATTCAAACCGCCTGGAGGCAACAAAGGTTGCCTTTGTCAAAAACAAAAATATGAGAATTTTTTTAAAAATTCGGAACGTTATTTAAAGCCAGAAACAAATACGGGAAAGTGCAGAATGGGCATGTAAATGACAAATGAATTTCCATATAGGTAAGTGTGAGGTGGTGCATTTTGGTAGGAGGAATAAGGAGACCACTTACTCCTTGGAAAATAAGGGGGGAAAATTGGGTATCGGCCATTTTGGGGCGCTAATATCGGTCGGGCGCAAAGTTTAGCGCCCGGTGCTAATTATCGCCTCCGACTGCAAAATTCACCTCTATCGCCCCCGGAGGTGATTTGAGCGCTAAATCAGGCGCTACACACCTCTCTTAAGGCGCAAACGTCGGGGGGCGAGGCGCTACCTCAGAACGCTACCGAAGCTCAGGCGATGTCCGTTACCATGGAAGCCAGACAGACTGGCGCCGTCCAGTTCTTAAAGGGGAGGGGCCATCTTGCTGGCCAGCCACTCCCTGCTCATTGCAGCCTTGAATCTCGGCCTGGAGAGACCTCAAAAGCAATTGTGTTGGAAGCACTAATGGATCGGCCCAGGGAAAGAGCTCGGCGCTTAGGAACCTCAAAAGTGGTGCTGAGGGCCAAAACTCCTCAGGACAACGTTAAAACCAAAATTTTGCCGACAAGAAAAGGCAGGAAGCGCCCGCCTTTAAATAGCGCTCCCCCAGCCCCTTCCTGACTTGAAAACATTCCCCTCTACCTGTCGTTCCTAGCGGCAGGCGCTAAGGCGGGGGCGTGACTCAATACCCGGTCTGGGGCGCTACCGGGGTGTTGCATGCTCGACTGACGTCACGATCTGCGGGCGCAGGAGATCGTGGCGGTAGTGTTTAGCGCCGCCGCTAAACGACTGGTCAATTTCGCGAGTGGCACTAAAATCGTCGCACTCGGACGCAAAGTACCTAGCGCCCTGTTAGCGCCCCCCGGAGGCGCTAACGGGAGGCGCTAACCAACCGACTTTTTCCTCCTAAGAGTCTAAATGGAGTAGAGGTGCAAAGGGATCCAGGGCTATAGATTTACAAATCATTAAAAGTAGCAACGCAAGTTAAAAAAGACATAAAACTGTAAACAAAGCACTGGGGCTCATTTCTCGAGGAATAAAATTCAAAAGCAGAGAAGTTATGCTAAACTTGTATCGAACCTTGTCTGATTTGAGACGGTGGTGTGGCAATATGGCATTACTGTATATATGTTTTTAAGTGCTTGCTATTGCTGTCGTTGATGTAAAATTTGCCCAGGGACGGAAAGGTTACGCTCAAAGGAGTTCGTGGCCCGCTCAGTACAAAAAAAATTAGAGGGAACATTGGAGGCCGGCCAGGAGTGCGTTGGAATAGTCAAGTCTAGAGGTAACAAAGGCATGGATGAGGGTTTCAGCAGCAGATGAGCTGAGGCAGGGGCGGAGACGGGCAATGTTACGGAGGTAAAAGTAGGCGGTCTTGGTGATGGAGAAGATTTGGGGTCAGAAGCTTAGCTCGGGGTTAAATAGGGTGACGAGGTTATGAACAGTATCATAGGGAAGAAATAACTTGCATTTATATAGCGCCTTATCGCTCCTCAAAGTGCTTCACAAACAATGAACTATGTTGAAGTGCAGTGATTGCTGTTATGTTGGCAAATTCAGCACTTATTTTGCACACAGCAAGATACCACAATCTTGTAATGAGATGAATGAATTGTTAACCTGTTTTTTGGTGGTGTGAGTTGAGGGAAGAATGTTGGCCAGGACACCAGGAGATCTTGGAAATACTCAGCAGGTCAGGCAGCATCTGTGGAGAGAGAAACAGAGTTAACGTTTCAGGTCGATGACCCTGATGTGCCTCAATAAATCTGAGACTCGATGTTAGCGAAACAAAACAAGGCTTTTATTGACTTAGAAGGTAACACACAGAGGAGAATGTATCTTCCATCCAGAGGTCTGCCGTACTGGATGTGCTGCAGGCTGGGCCAGCTTACATAGGAGCCAGGTATGGGCGGAGCCCTACACACAGTACAATACAATGGAAATGAAACTGAAACCAACCACAGTCACAGGCAGAGAAATACTGATGAGTGATGAATGGAATATTTCATCACAGACCCTTCGTCAGACGAAGGGTCATCGACCTGAAACGTTAACTCTGTTTCTCTCTCCACAGATGCTGCCTGACCTGCTGAGTATTTCCAGCATTTTCTGTTCTTATTTCAGATTTCCAGCATCTGCAGTATTTTGCTTTTGCACCAGGAGACCTTCATGCTCTTCAAATTGTACAATGGGATCTTTGACATCCACCTGAACCACTGAATGGGATTTAAGGCCAATGTCTTTCAGATGCCATGTGATGTAATAAGACTACAGAGTGCTTGGTTTGAGTATAAAACAAGGCTCTAATCAACTGTTTCCCAACCATGAGATTTCTAGTTACATCACTAGTTCCTGGTTACAGAAACATCCTGAGCAAGCTGGGCCCACGCCCGAGTATTTATACTCCTTGGACGGCGCCACCAGCTGGCCGCCCAGTGTTACTTCATGAGTCATGATAAGATTCATGACAGCATGTTTAAACAGGGGTCCCATCTACCTGTTCAGGTGACACTAATCAAAGAGGAGCAGGGAGTTCTCCCGGTGTCCAGCCAAATTCCTCCTTCAAGCAATACCATCAAAAAAATCAGATTAAGTGATCATTCATCTTATTGCTGTTTGTGGGATGTTACTGGCGTGGACTGGCTATCATGCTTGCCTCCATAACAGTCATCTCAAACAAAAATCATCGTGCAAAAATACTTTAAAATGTTTTGATGTGATGAGGTGCTCCGTAAGTGCAAGCAGCTTACCTTAATCTACAGAGAGGTAGCTGGAGACTGAGCTTCTTCTTCTGAGGCAGTCCCTCGGAACCGAGGATGATGTGCTTCCACACTAAAAATGAGTTCGCAGGTGACTGATGAGTCCAATGCGGGACCTACAGTCTCTGTCACAGGTGGGGCAGACAGTGGTTGAAGGGGCGGGTGGGTGGGGTGCTTGGGTTGACGTGCGCTCCTTGCGCTGCTTGCGCTTGGCTTCCGCTTGCTCCCGGCGAAGAGACTCAAGGTGTTTGGCGCCTTCCCGGATGCTTCTCCTCCACTTTGTGCGGTCTTGGGCCAGGGATTCCCAGGTGTCGGTGGGGGATGTTGCACTTTTTCAAGGAAGCTTTGAGGGTGGCCTTGAAGCGTTTCCTCTGCCCACCTGGGGCTCTCTCGCCGTGTCGGAGTTCCGAGTAGAGCGCTTGTTTTGGGAGTCTCGTATCGGGCATGCGGACAATGTGACCCATCCATCGGAGCTGATCGAGCGTGGTCAAAGCTTCGATGCTGGGGATGTTGACCTGAGCAAGAACATTGACGTTGGTGCGTGTAGTGTATGTGCCTTTAATACAGAACTACTTTTACAGCTCCTGTATACTGTAGTACCGGCAGTGACCACACCTGTATATAAGCTTTGCGCGTGCTTCTGTACCCCCAGTCTTGAGACTACCCTCCTCCAGTAAATACCTGTTTGTTGTTAAGTTACAGCATCCGTGTGGTTATTGAATAACAGCATACCCTCAGAATCACGGATCTAACAGTGGCGACGAGTGTCGATTCGAATCTACCTGCAACAAAAAAAAAAGTCGAGGCCAGGAACACGGGCGTCGACCACGAGCAACCGCTCAGTCGTCAGGCAGAGAGTGAACATCGCAGGGGAGGCTGTGGAGAGCCGGGCTTGGTTCCCCAGCCACGACGATCAGCAAGAGACTGACGACAGGTCCAGCGCAGACCCTTCCCGGGCAGCGGCGGCTGGAGCCGACCGACGGCGGAGAGAAAGCCGAGCAGCGTCGACGGGGTAAGACAGAGGGTGAAGCGCACAGGGCGCAGCCGGGGGTTGAAAACTGAGCGGCGTCGAGAGAAAAAAACAAAAACAAACCGGAGAGAGAGAGAGGGTAAAGAAACAGCCGGGTTCAAGACCGAGCGGCGTCGAGAAAAAAATTAAAATAAAATAAAAAGAAGAACGCGCAGAGCACAGCCAGGGCTCACGGGCTGAACAGGGTCTGCGGGGAGAAGAAGGAAGAGCGCGGGAGACGCCATTGAGCCACGGAGAAGAAGGAAGAGCGCGGGAGACGCCATTTTTAGAAGCCGCAGCGGAGAAGGGCGAGCGCGGGAAGGAAGGAAAGCGCGGGAGACGCCATTTTGTGCCAGCGGAGAAGAAGGGGAAGCGCGGGAGACGCCATTTTTGACAGTTAAATCACACCCAGGGATGCCGAAGAGTGGCAGTATCTCTACGTTCGACAATGAAGTCGAAGATTGGGCGACATATGTGGAACGTATTGAGGTGTACTGCAGGGCGAATGAAGTGCCCGATGCTAATAAAGCACTGGTTTTGTTAAATTCCATGGGTGCAAAAACTTATGGGTTACTGCGAAATCTAATAACCCCAGAGAAGCCGGTGAACAAGAATTTCGAAAGCATAGTAGAAATCCTACAGGACCACTTAAACCCCACACCGCTGCTGATAGCAGAACGATTTAAGTTCCATAAAAGGAACCAACACACAGACGAAAGCAATGCTGAGTACCTAACGGAACTGCGCAAGCTATCGAAACACTGCCAGTTTGGAGCGGGACTAGCAGATACGTTAAGGGACAAGTTTGTGTGTGGGCTACAAAGTGAAGGAACCCAGAAACGGCTTCTATCAGAAAAGGATCTTACGCTGGACAAGGCTTTCAGTATGGCAGTATCACACGAAGCAGCCGCAAGGGGCGCTGCAGAGATACAACGGAGACCGCAAGAATATGGCACCAATGAAATGTCCTATGGAACAGGGAAGTGCTATCGCTGCGGCAGAACAACACATGACCAGAAGGATTGTTGGTTCAAGGACCAAGTGTGCAGACAGTGTGGGAAAGCAGGACACATAGCAAGAGTCTGCAGGTCTGGGAAGAAAACCAACAGTAAGAAATCTCCACAGGAGAAGTACAAAAAGGTACACCAGGTGATGGACAGTGGTTCAGACGAACAGAAAAGTGACACAGACTCTGGAAGCAAGGAGCTGGGTTGTCTGAAACTACATAAGGTAACCGAAATGGAGGATCACCAGACTATCTGGGTTACACTCAAGATAGACGGAGTCCAAGTGAAAATGGAATTGGACACAGGATCAGCCCTAACAGTCATCAACCAAAGGGACTACAAGCGGCTATTTTCACATATACCCTTGAAAGCTACAGAGATTGTCTTGAAGATGTATACGGGGCAAAAAGTCTACCCCAAAGGAAAAATAAGGGTGAAAGTGATATATAAAGGCCAGGAAATACCTAAAATGGATATATATGTATTGCCAGATGGAGGACCACCACTGCTAGGACGTGAATGGATCCGGAAGATACAATTAGATTGGCATTCCATACAGGCACTGAAGGTTGAGGCCAAAAAGGATGACGACGTCACACCTGGCCGACTGTCAAAAATGCTAACTGACGCAAAAGAAGTGTTCCAGGAGGGACTAGGAACACTAAAAGGCATAACAGCAACGATTAAAATAGAGGAAAATGCAAGCCCAAAGTTTCTGAAGGCCAGACCAGTGCCTTATGCGATCAGACTAGCTGTCGAAGCAGAGCTGGAAGGGTTGGAACGTTCAGGAGCACTGTCCAAAGTGGACTGGAGCGAGTGGGCTACACCCATCGTTCCTGTAATGAAGAGGTCGTTGAATAATATGCCTGGGGAACCAAAGAAGGTCCGCATCTGTGGGGATTTTAAGGTGACAGTGAACCCAGTCCTTCACACGGTACAATATCCGCTTCCACGAATTGAGGATATTTTCGCCTCGCTATCTGGAGGTAAACGCTTCACCAAAATTGATCTAGCCCAGGCGTACTTGCAAATGGAGGTAGAAGAAGCTTCGAAACAATACCTTACGATTAACACTCATAAAGGTCTCTATCAATACAACCGGCTGGTGTTCGGAGTAGCCTCGGCTCTGGCTATCTGGCAAAGGGCAATGGATCAGGTCCTGCAAGGGATTCCAGGGACCCAGTGTTATTTGGACGACATCTTGGTCACGGGCGAAAATGACAGTGATCACCTCGCCAACTTGGAGAAGGTGCTCACCAGATTAAAGGAGTATGGGCTACGAGCTTATCGCCACAAGTGCGAGTTTTTCCAGAAACAGATCTCGTATTGTGGCCACGTCATTGATGAAGAGGGGTTACATAAGTCCCCTGAAAAGATTGAGGCAGTAGTCAAGGCTGCAGCACCGGAAAATGTGTCACAACTGAGTTCGTTCCTCGGGCTGGTAAACTACTACCACAAGTTCTTACCAAATTTGTCCACGGTATTACACCCACTGAACACCCTACTGCAAACAGGGGTACCATGGAAGTGGGATGACGAACGTAGACGAGCTTTCCAGAAGTGTAAAGAATTTATCACATCAAAAGAGGTGTTGGCCCATTTCAACCCAGCACTACCAATTTGTTTGGCTTGCGATGCATCACCCTATGGTATTGGAGCGGTGCTGTCGCACAAATTCCCAGACGGGTTGGAGAGGCCAGTAGTCTTTGCGTCTCGGTCACTAAACTCAGCCGAGCGCAACTACGCCCAGATTGACAGGGAGGCCCTCAGCCTAGTATGGGGAGTAAAAAAATTCAACCACTATCTGCATGGGCAGAAGTTCACCTTGCTGACTGACCACCAACCACTTGTCTCCATCTTTAATCCTAAGAAGGGCGTTCCAGTGATGACTGCACAACGGTTACAAAGATGGTCCCTGTTTCTAGGGGCGAATCAATATGAAATAGAATATAAAGGCACGAAACAGCATGGGAACGCTGATGGGCTATCGCGCCTGCCACTGCCTACTGTGGAGGAAGCACCAGCAGTGGACCCTATCGAGATATTTTATTCGTCAATAATTGAACGATTGCCAGTAACGAACGCGGATATAGAGAAGGAGACCCGCAATGATCCGACGCTGTCTCGGGTATATGATTTGACGGTGAGGGGATGGCCAACACATGGCGACTCACTGTTGCCAGCATTCTCATCCAGAAGAGAACAGCTGTCAGTATGCCAGGGGACAGTGATGTGTGGATCCAGAGTGGTGATTCCACCCAAGTTAAGGGAGAGAGTGCTAAATGAGCTACATGAAGGTCATCTGGGGGGAGTGAAAATGAAAAGCCTTGCTAGGGCTTATGTGTGGTGGCCGGGAATCGATCAACAAATCGAAGACCTAACTAAGAGCTGCTTAGGATGCCAGAAGGTCCAAAATGCACCACCACGTGCCCCTCTACACCCATGGGAGTGGCCCTCCTCTCCATGGCAACGGGTGCATATTGATTTCGCTGGTCCATTCATGGACTCAATGTTCTTAATAGCAGTGGATGCTCATTCAAAGTGGCCTGAGGTGATAAAAATGTCTTCAACCACTACAGAGAAAACGATTGCAGTCCTACGGACCATATTTGCCAGAAACGGTTTGCCAGAGCAGATTTGCTCTGATAATGGACCACAGTTTGTGTCCGAAGAGTTTCAAAAATTTATGAGAAGGAATGGGGTAAGGCATTACACATCCGCCCCGTATCATCCAGCCACAAATGGATTGGCTGAGAGGTTCATACAAACCTTTAAGAAGGCGATAAAGGCCATGTGCGACGATGAAATTCCACTACAGCATAAGATGGACAATTTCTCATTAGCCTACCGAAACGCGACACATGCAGTTACCAACCAGACCCCGGCCATGATGTTCTTTAACCGAAGGTTGCGATCTCGTCTGGACTTGCTCAGACCAAATGTGTGAAGAAATGTTGAGGACAAACAATTTCAGCACATCAATGAGAAGCCGACAAGGAGCTTCAATGTAGGGCAACCAGTCTTGGCCCGTGACTATCGAACAGAGAAATGGCAACCCGGAACGCTATGCACAAGGCAGGGGCCATTAATGTACACAGTGGATGTCGGGGAGAACATTGTGAGACGCCACGTCGATCAGATCTTAGCGTCACAGGAACGCGTCAACCCCATGTCTCGAGTACCTGGGGATGAACCCAACATACCGGTAGCATCTACCTCAGAACCAGTAGCAGTGGAACCCGATGAACTACCCGATGAAAAGGGGTCAGAATCGCCTCTGCACCAAGAACAAGAACCTCCGGAAAGGCGCTATCCCGAAAGGGTCAGGAAGCCGCCCCAAAGACTGAATCTATAAATGGACTATTGTTGTTTAATGTACATGTTAAAGTGTTAATTGTTATTTGAATATTAGGGGTACCACTAATCTAAAAGGGGAGGAATTGTAGTGTATGTGCCTTTAAGACAGAACGACTTTTACAGCTCCTGTATACTGTAGTACCAGCAGTGACCACACCTGTATATAAGCTTTGCGCATGCCTCTGTACCCACAGTCTTGAGACTACCCTCCTCCAGTAAATACCTGTTTGTTGTTAAGTTACAGCATCCGTGTGGTTATTGAATAACAGCATACCCTCAGAATCACGGATCTAACAGTGCGCCTATCCTGCCAATGGATTTGCAGGATCTTGCGGAGGCAGCGTTGGTGGTACCTCTCCAGTGCTTTGAGCTGCCTGCTGTACATGGTCCATGTCTCTGAGGCATACAGCAGGGCGGATATCACTGCTGCTCTGGAGACCATGAGCCTCTTTGCCTGATGGGTGACACACTGTGTAAACTAACCAGTTTGTAAAGTAGCCAACACCAGGATAAGTCAGTGGCAAGGTGGAGCAATTACCTCGTAATGACAAAGGTTGAATTAGAAAGGAAGAAAGCAGGTGTTAAGTCAAACAATAATGGGCGAGTGTGCAATGGGGCTGCCTGACATGAGATATAAATTATATTAGAAAGGTGACATGTACCATTGTATGTAAAGTTACCTCATTTGCTTAACGCAGGCAGCCGAAGAAAATATTGATAGTCGACTGATTATTTAAAACATACATTTCTCTGTGTACCTATAGTTAGTACAGCAGCTAAGCTCTTAAATTGTATACCTTGTGTAAAAAGCAGGAGACCTTGCCAGCTATTATTTTCCAATCTGGAGAAGTGTTTGGTTCACAGACTTTATCTCCTCGTGACAGCACAGTTAAGAATACAAGCTGACTATATGAAAAGAAAGACTTAGAACATAAGAATTAGGAGCAGGAGGAGGCCATTTGGCCCCTCGAGCCTGCTCCGCCATTCAATAAGATCATGGCTGATCTACTACCTCACCTCCACTTTCCTGCACTATCCCCATATCCCTTGATTCCCTTAACATCCAAAAATCTATCGACCTCTGTCTTGAATATACCCAATGACTGAGCCTCCACAGCTCTCTGGGGTAGAGAATTCCAAAGATTCACCACCCTCTGTGTGAAGAAATTTCTCCTCATCTCAGTCCTAAATGGCCGACCCCTTATTCTGAGACTGTGACCCCTGGTTCTGGTTGCCCCAGCCAGGGGAAACATCCTCCCTACATCTACCCTGTCAAGTCCTGTAAGAATTTTGTATGTTTCAATGAGATCACCTTTCATTCTTCTAAACTCCACAGAATATAGACCCAGTCTACTCAATCTCTCCTCATAGGACAATCCCCCCATCCCAGGAACCAGTCTGGTGAACCTTCGTTGCACTCCCTCTATGGCAAGTATATCCTTCCTTCGGTAAGGAGACCAAAACTGTACACAATACTCCAGGTGTGGTCTCACCGGGGCCCTATATAATTGCAGTAAGACGTCTTTACTCTTGTACTCAAATCCTCTTGTAATAAAGGCCAACATACCATTTGCTTTCCTAATTGCTTACTGTACCTGTAACTTTCAGTGATTCGTGTACAAGGACATCCAGGTCCCTCTGAACACCAACTCCGTTTTCTGTCCGTTAACCAATCCTCAATCCATGCTAGTATATTACCCGCAATCCCATGAGCCCTAATTTTGTTTAATAACCTCTTGTGTGGCACCTTATCGAATGCCTTCTGAAAATCCAAATACACCACATCCACTGGTCCCCCCTTATCTATTCTGCTAGTTACAACCTCAAAAAACTCTTAACAGATTCGTCAAACACAATTTCCCTTTCATAAATCCATGTTGACTCTGCCCAATCCTGTTATCATAGTGCCCTGTTACCACGTCATTAATATTTACATTTATATAGCGCCTTTCATGACCATAGGACGTTCCAAAGCGCTTTACAGCCAATGAAGTATAGTCACTGTTGTAATGTAGGAAACGCAGCAGCCAATTTGCGCACAGCAAGCTCCCACAAACAGCCATGTGATAATGACCAGATAATCTGTTTTTGTTATGTTGATTGAGAAATAAATATTGGCCAGGACACCGGGATAACTCCCCTGCTCTTCTTCGAAATAGTGACCGTGGGATCTTTCACGTACACCTGAGAGAGCAGACGGAGTTTAACGTCTCATCCGAAAGATGGCACCTCTGACAGTGCAGCACTCCCTCAGCACTGCCCTGGAGTGTCAGCTGAGATTTTTGTGCTCAAGTCTGTGGAGTGGGATTTGAATCTACAATCTTCTGACTCAGAGGCAAGAGTGCGACCCATTGAGCCACTGGCTGACACACATGGCTGACATATGGGCAATGGGAGGTACTTAAAGGTACTTTCAGCACACTGATTTTTTTTTGATAAGGCGATGTCACACAATGTTTTGTGTCTGTAATGTCCCATTTCTTCTTTCTGATTGGCTGCTGCTTGACCAATCACGTTCCAGTGGGGAAAAAATTCTCCAAGATACAGCTGATCTGACTGCGATGGAAACAGGATTGCGTCCTCTTTTGCCCCATCATTGGCATCTGCGCCTTTAAAGTAAATGGTCTGCATTAGTCGTTACTACTTGCTTTGCATTCAAAATATATTTTCATAGGAACAATGGTTTAGGAAGTGCCATTTTACATACAAGACAGCAATGTGTATCTCCATCAACACGTGGAAGCAAGATAGTCGAGAGAGACACAAGCAACTGAGAGATTGTCTCCCAGCAAGCAGTAACCAAATTTAAAGTGACCAGCCACATCACATAAATTATTATTTAAAATATATCGTTTCCCATGATTTGAATTGTGCCAGAACCCCAATCCATTATAGTCTGATTTAGTTTATGCCTTTCTGCAAGCAGCCTTTCATCAGAAAAGATAAAGAAAGACTTGCATTTCTATAGCGCCTTTCATGACCTCAGGATGTCCCAAAGCGCTTTACAGCCAATGAAGTACTTTAGGAGTGTGGTCACTGTTGTAATGTAAGAAACGCGGCAGCCAATTCCGCACAGCAAGCTCCCACAAACAGCAATGTGATAATGAGCAGATAATCTGTTTTTAATAATGTTGATTGAGGGATCAATGTTGGCCAGAACGCCGGGGAGAACTCCCTTGCACTTACTCGAAATAGTGGCCGTGGGATCTTTTACGTCCACCTGAGAGGGCAGACGGGGCCTCGGTTTAACGACTCATCCGAAAGACGGCACCTCCGACAGTGCAGCACTCCCTCAGTACTGCCCCTCCAACAGTGAAGCACTCCCTCAGCCTAGATTTCTGTGCTCAAGTCTCTGGAGTGGGGCTTAAACCCACAACCTTCTGACTCTGAGGCGAGAGCGCTGCCCACTGAGCCACGGCTGACACTCATAGATATAGATAGACTTGCATTTCTATAGCGCCTTTCACGACCACCGGACGTCTCAAAGCGCTTTACAGCCAACGAAGTACTTTTTGAAGTGGAGTCACTGTTGTGATGTGGGAAAGATTGGTTAGTGCCAGCTATTTGTAATATAAGAACACTCAATAACCCATCTAGAGGTCAAAAGGTGACAGTTCATGCTCGATCTGTTTGAAGATATAATTGGTTGAAAACTTGTCGGAGCACAGTGGCATACATTTACATAAAAAGATCATCAAAAGACTGAGTTTAAGTGAATTTGAAATGCTTTATCATGTCGGTTTCAGAAAATGGTTTAAATGATTAGAAACTTAAATATTGTGCTCTTTTATCTAGCCGACTGATATTTCTTTCTTGCAGTAAACTAGGTTAATAGTTTTAGCCTGAACTATATGGTCAAGTCAGTGCGGTGTTTTTCCACCTTTCAGTATGGTCAGGGGTGTACTATGTCTTGTGCTTATCTCAGCAGTACAAGAGCGGATTGTTAACCATGAGGCATTCTATCTCGGTCACCACGCAGAAGGTTAGGTTTTGACTCATGGAAGGTGTGACCCTGCCGATGGAAGCTTCCTATTGCTGTAAGTGCAAATAGAGTGCTGGGATTGAGCCTTCGTAGCACCATTGTGTGCTGAATCATTTAGCCTCAATGCACTTTATAATTCAAAAGCAAAAAAACAGTGCGGATGCTGGAAATCTGAAATAAGAACAGAAAATGCTGGAGATACTCAGCAGGTCAGGCAACATCTGTGGAGAGAAACAGAGCTAACGTTTCAGGTCGATGACCTTTCGTCAACACTTGATAATTCCTTGGGTAATCTGGGCCATTATCCAATCAGGATAATTTAAGTCGTCTGCGATACAGTTAATTGCTGGAGTCAACCTGTTGTTGCCTTTGACAGGCCATGCGTGAAATGAAAAGTGTTCAACCAGAGGTGATCCTACCTATAATTATAATGATGGGCTACTATGATAATACTTTTCAGGACGCTGTAGCCTCCTGGATTGCTGTAGGACTCTGTTACCACTCAATACATCATAAAAAGGTATATGGTTTTATTTTTCCCCTATTCTCCCTGTCCAGGTTCCCTGTGTCACACACTATACGCTGAACTGAGAGGACCCCCTCCCAGGTATCTGCCAGTATGCAGATAACCACTCAGGAGGATGTGTGCAAAATTAGTCCCAGTGTTATTCTTCCTCCTTGCAGGGCACGGGTGAGATCAGCAACTCAGCCTGTGGTGAACTTCATCGCTACCCGTCTGATGCACATTGTGTTCAGGTTCCATCTGCCACTCACAGGGCTGTCAGTGCACAATTGTAATTATCAGGATACATCCTGTTCCTCATGAATCACTGTCACAGAAAAAAAGAAACTGCTTGTAACAGTGGGAGCAGAAGAACATTTTACTTTCCCTTTAAGATAGTATTTTAACTGCAAACAAGGAAGCAACGCATGGCAGCAAATTAATTGTGTGTACTTGCAGAGAAATTTATTCACCCAGAGGGTGGTGGGGGTCTGGAACTCACTGCCTGAAAGGGTGGGAGAGGCAGAGACCCTCATCACATTTAAAAAGTACTTGGATATGTGCTTGAAGTGCCGTAACCTACAGGGCTGCGGACCAAGAGCTAGAAAGTGGGATTAGGTGGGATCGCTCTTTTCCGGCCGGCGCAGATACAATGGGCTGAATGGCCTCCTTCTGTGCCGTAACTTTCTATGATCAACACTGATGAGTCGGTGCCAGTCCTCACCATTGTCCTGGCTGGTATTTGGGAGTGTCATCCCATTTCCAGTTGAACAGCTGAGAGAACGAGCAAACACAGTGAAAGAGGAACTAAACTCAGAACGGGAACTCGACTGAAGAAAAGGCAACTAGAGAACCAGTAACAGCGAGAAAACAGACACAATGTGCAGCAAATAGATCTCGTTGTTCATTCTTTTTCCCTCCCCAATCTTTTTTTCAATTTTCCCCTCTTGTGAAAGCTCCCTCACTGAGGTATGGTTTCATGCCCTCCAGTACCTCACCTAAGTGACCATTATTTATATGGGAGTGTCAAAAGGCTATTTGACTACAGGGTGCGGAGTGGGACTTCTCAACCAAGCCTGATTCTGTACCTGGTGTCCACACAGAGGCACATCCAGCAAGGGTTCACTGTACTGCAATCATAAGTGGGAACTTTGGCTGGGTTTTCCCTCCCTAATCCAGAAGCACTCAGGCAATTGTGATTCCCCAATTGACCAGCTAACTCCACACAGATCAGGAGATACCCTGGGACCTTCCTGGTCTGTATAGCTTAGAGAGGCACTTACCTCTGAACCACCAGGATGGCTTGTAAACAGGTCTTTAAAACAAGTGCAGACTTGCAAAGAAATAAGGCCTTCTCCATATAGGGACCCTTGTTGGCTCCTGAAGGCGCCACTGAATGAATTTTATTTTTGCTGAGTGAGACTCCATCTTTTTGTTTTCTTCAATTTTCCAACTCCAATTTCCCCGCTTCTGGCCTTCTTAAGATGCAGGCTTGCACTGTGGGTTCCATGGGTTCTAATTGCCCTCTCGTACCATGGCCAAATGGCTATTCTTCAAGGGTGATCTTAGACAGTCCGGCTATTGAACTGTGGGAGGCATCACAGCCGAGCTGACCCCTGTAATCGCTGACATTCACACTCATACTTTCCAACAGGACTCACTGGATAGTGATTGACGTAAGAAAACTACTAAGCACTTGGTTTGAGTATAAAACAAGGCTCGGGCAGCACGGTGGCATAGTGGTTAGCACTGTTGCCTCACAGCGCCAGGGACCCGGGTTCGAATCCGGCCTCGGGTGACTGTCTGTGTGGAGTTTGCACATTCTCCCCGTGTTTGCGTGGGTTTCCTCCGGGTGCTCCGGTTTCCTCCCACAGTCCAAAGATGTGCGGGTTAGGTTGATTGGCTATGATAAATTGACCCTTAGTGTTAGGGGGATTAAATACATGGGGTTACGGGGATAGGGTGGGATATGTGTTGGTGTAGGGGTTACAGGGATCGGGTGGGATATGTGTCGGTGCAGGCTCGATGGGCCGAAATGGCCTCTATCTGCACTGTGGGGTTTCTGTGGTTTCTGTGATTAATCAACTGTTTCACAACCATGAGATTCTAGTTACATCACTAGTTCCTGGTTACAAAAACGTCCTGAGCAAGCTGGGCCCACGCCCGAGTATTTATACTTTCCTTGGGCGGCGCCACCAGCTGGCCGCCCAGTGTTATCTCATGAGTCATTTCTACATGAATGGTAAGATTCATGACAGTGATCAAGGCTAATTATTCCCCCCCGCCCCAGCCATCCCTGGCCCAGGGACGCTAAGGGCAATTGTAGTTCAGTGATATGGGTAAGCATGGCCGCAAGGTTTCACAAACGGCAGTGAGATGAACAACCAGATAATCTGTTTTTGGTGGTGTTGGTTGAGGGAGGAATGATGGCCAAGACACCAGGAGAACTCCCTGCTCTTCTTCCAATAGATCTTTTACATCCACCTGAACAGGTAGTTGGGGCCTCGGTTTAATGTTTCATCCAAAGGGTGGCACCTCTGACAATGCAGCACTCCCTTAATACTGCACTGGACTGTCGGCCTGGTTTATGTGTTCAAGCCCTGATACGGGGTTTGAACCAACAACCTTCTGACCTGGAAGAGCTCTCAACTGGTAGCACTTAACATCTGAGATTGGTGAAACTCATCCTGCTGGGGAAGCTTCAGTGTGAATGCCAGTTGAGGCTGGCACACTTGCAGTCTAGATCGAAACCACAAGCCGACACACTGTCACTTTGCGCCATGTGCTCATTGCCATTTTACTTCCTCTATTTCCCTCAGACATTCTGCAGAAACTTCGGAAAAATTTCTATAATGTGCTGCATAAATATATGTACCATGAGTCACTGGTAGTAACAGTAATGGGCCAGATGGTATGACTTGCTGCACATTTACTGTATGCAAGAGGAGGGAGGAAGATTAGAAAAGGAATGAAGGAAAGGACTTGCATTTATATAGCGCCTTTCATGATCTCAGGATGTCATAGAGTCATAGAGTTATACAGCACAGAAAGAGGCCCTTCGGCCCATCGTGTCTGCGCCGTCCATCAAGCCCTGTCCAATCTAATCCCATTTTCCAGCATTTGGTCCATAGCCTTGTATGCAATGGCATTTCAAGTGCTCATCCAAATGCTTCTTGAATGTTGTGAGGGTTCCTGCCTCTACCACCCTTTCAGGCAGTGAGTTCCAAACTCCAACCACCCTCTGGGTGAAAAAGTTCCTCCTCAAATCCCCTCTAAACCTCCTGCCCCTTACCTTGAACCTATGCCCCCTTGTTATTGACCCCCCTACTAAGGGGAAAAGTTCCTCTTTATCTACCCTATCTATGCCCCTCATCATTTTGTACACCTCAATCAGGTCCCCCCTCAGCCTTCTTTGCTCCAAGGAAAACAACCCCAGCCTGTTTAGTCTTTCTTCATAGCTGAGGCGCTCCATCCCAGGTAACATCCTGGTGAATCTTCTCTGCACCCTCTCCAAAGCAATCACATCCTTCCTATAGTGAGGCGACCAGAACTGCACACAGTACTCCAGCTGTGGCCTTACCAGCGTTTTGTACAGCTCCATCATAACCTCCCTGCTCTTATATTCTATGCCTCGGCTAATGAAGGCAAGTATCCCATATGCCTTTTTAACCACCTTATCTACCTGTTCCGCTGCCTTCAGGGATCTATGTACATGTACACCAAGGTTCCTCTGACCCTCTGTACTTCCTAGGGTCCTACCACTCATTGTGTATTCCCTTGCCTTATTTGTCCATCCAAAATGCATCACCTCGCACTTTTCAGGGTTAAATTCCATTTGCCACTTTTCCGCCCATCTGACCAACCCGTTTATATCGTCCTGTAGCCTGAGGCTTTCCTCCTCGCAATTTACCACCCCACCAATTTTCGCGTCATCTGCGAACTTACTGATCATACCTTTTACATTCTCATCCAAATCATTTATGTAGATCACAAACAGCAAGGGACCCAGCACCGATCCCTGAGGTACCCCACTGGACACAGGCTTCCAGTCACAAAAGCAACCTTCGACCATCACCCTCTGCCTCCTGCCACTCAGCCAGTTTAGGATCCAACGTGCCAAGGCACCCTGGATCCCATGGGCTCTTACCTTCTTGACCAGTCTCCTATGCGGGACTTTGTCAAAAGCCTTACTGAAGTCCGTGTATACCACATCCACAGCATTTCCCTCATCCACACACCTAGTCACCTCCTCGAAAAATTCAATCAGATTGGTCAGACATGATTTACCCTTGACAAAGCCATGCTGACTATCCCCGATTAATCCTTGCCTCTCCAAGTGGAGACTAATTTTGTCCCTCAGAATTTTTTCCAATAATTTCCCTACCACAGATGTTAGGCTCACTGGCCTGTAATTCCCTGGTTTATCCCTGCTACCCTTCTTGAATAATGGTACTACGTTAGCTGTTCTCCAGTCCTCTGGTACATCCCCTGTGGCCAGAGAGGTTCTGAAAATTTGTGTCAGAGCCCCTGCAATCTCCTCCTTTGCCTCACACAGCAGCCTGGGATACATCTCGTCCGGGCCTGGGGATTTATCCACTTTTTGGCCTGCTAAAACCGCTAGTACCTCCTCCCTCTCGATGCTAATATGTTCAAGTATATCACAGTCCCCTTGCCCGATTTCTATGTCCACATCGTCTTTCTCCATAGTGAACACAGATGCAAAAAATTCATTTAAAACCCCGCCTACATCATCTGGCTCTACACACAGATTGCTACTTTGGTCCCTAATGGGCCCTACCCTTTCCCTGGTTATCCTCTTGCCCTTAATATACTTATAAAACATCTTAGGATTTTCCTTTATTTTGCTCGCCAGTGTTATTTCATGGCCCCTCCTCGCTCTCCTAATTTCTTTTTTAAGTATGCCCCTGCACTTTTTATACTCCTCTAGGGCTTCCTCCGTCTTTAGTCTTTTGTAACTGCCAAAAGCCCCCCTTTTTTTCCTAATGCATTTTTGTATATCCCTTGTCATCCAAGGTTCCCTTTGCTTGTTGGTCCCACCCTTGACCTTTACGGGAACATGTTGGCGTTGTACTCTCTCTATTTCCCTTCTGAAAGTCTCCCACTGCTTTGATGTGGATTTTCCTATAAGTAGCTGCTCCCAGTCCACTTTGGCCAGATCCTGCCTTATCATATTAAAATCGGCCTTCCCCCAATTTAGAACCCTTATTTCCGGGCCGTCTTTGTCTTTTTCCATGACCACCTTAAATCTCACTGAATTATGGTCACTGTCGCCAAAATGCTCTCCTACTGACACTTCCACCACTTGCCCGGCTACATGCCCTGGAATTAGGTCCAGTACCGCCCCCTCTCTTGTAGGACTTTTTACATGTTGGCTCAAAAAGCTCTCCTGGATGCACTTTAAGAATTCTGCACCCTCTAAGCCTTTCACACTCTGACTATCCCAATTAATATTGGGGAAGTTGAAATCCCCCACTATTATTACCCTATTATTTTCGCACTTCTCTGAGATTTGCCTACATATCTGTTCCTCTATCTCCCCCTGACTGTTTGGGGGCCTATAGTACACTCCCAGCAAAGTGCTTGCCCCCTTTTTGTTTTTAAGTTCTACCCATATGGCCTCATTAGAGGAACCCGCTAATATATCATCCCTCCTTACAGCAGTAATTGACTCCTTAATTAATATTGCAACACCCCCTCCCCTTTTACACCCCCCTCTGTCTCGCCTGAAGATTCTATACCCCGGAATATTGAGCTGCCAGTCCTGACCCTCCCTCAACCATGTCTCCGTGATAGCAACAATATCGTACTCCCATGTGTTCAACAACAACTTCAGTTCATCCACCTTATTTGCAAGACTCCTTGCATTAAAATAAATGCCTTCCAGCCTTGCCATATTCCCTTTTGCCTTCACATATTTGCTCTGCCTTCCCAGCTGACTTGTTTTTTCCTCCGTATTTGGCTGTAAATCACCCCCTACTATAGCTCCACTCTGTATCCCATCCCCCTGCCAAGTTAGTTTAAACGCCCCCCAACAGTGCTAGCAAACCTCCCCGCAAGGATATTGGTCCCCCTCTGGTTCAGGTGTAAACCGTCCGACTTGTACAAGTCCCACCTTTCCCAGAAGCAGACCCAGTGATCCAGGAAACTAAAGCCCTCCCTCCTGCACCATCCCTGTCTCAAAGCGTTTACAGCCAACAAAGTACTTTTCAAGTTAGTCACTATTGTAATGTAGGGAAACGTGATAGCCAATTTGCGCACAGCAAGGTCCCACAATGAGATAATGTCAGATAATCTGTTTTAGTGATGCTGATTGAGGGATAAATATTGGCCAGGACACCGGGGAGAACTCCCCTGCTCTGCTTTGAAATAATGCCTTGGGATCTTTTACGTCCACCTGAGAGGGCAGACGGGGCCTCGGTTTAACATCTCACCCAAAAGACGGCATCTCCGACAGTGCTGCACTCCCTCTGTACTGCACTGGGAGTGTCAGCCTAGATTTTGTGCTCAAGTCTGTCGAGTGGCACTTGAACCTCCAACCTTCTGACTCAGAGGCAAGGGTGCTACGACTGAGCCACAGATTTTTTAATTATTATGAAGAATAACGAAACAGATGCTTAGCAGCTTCAGCCAGTGAGTAATCGGGAAGATCCCAGGTTTGATCCCTGGCCTGTACTGAGGTAGCTGATCTCAGAGGGGGCCGTGGAAGTGGAAGTACAATTGGCCTCTGTGCCCTTCGGTTAGGGATGGGAAAAATGAGGCAGGGTTCCCGCTCCTGATCGCACACGTGTGGACTTCAGATGAGGACAGAACCTGGCTCAGCTGTGATTCCTCTGGGGTCGAACAGCACTCACTTTCTGGGCTCACATGAAAAGAAAGGTCTCTTAAGCGAGGAAGTAGAGGGCAAGGAATCAACGCCACCAGGAGAAAGGGGAAAGAAACCTCATTCCCTTCGCAAACCAAATACAATGTGCATTATCATGGACTTGGTCCAACCCATACAATGACATAAGGGAGCAACGAACCGCACGTACACCTCAGAGAAGATTGAGTTCAGCGAAACGTCTCCCTGAAAGCTGAAGGCAATCAAGTGTACTCCAGGATGTCAAGCTAACTCACAGGCCACACTGCTCTGACAAGATGCATTCCTCACATGACCTATCCATGGCCCCAGCAGTACCAGAACCATTGTGTTTGTTACAGTATTTGACCATTTGTGGCAATCCTTCTAACCTTCAATCCTATAGTTACTTTTATGGTTTATGATGTTATCAGAACCACTTGATCAAATTATAGCCTTGAACCTCCTGCCAAGTAACCACCAAAGCAGTACTCTTTTTTTTACAGTTAGCTGACTGAGTACAAACCCATGGGCAGAATACAGCTATCAATCTGTGGTTGTATGATGACAAGAATGAGTATTGCTTGCTGAACACTAAGAGCCAGGGTTTAATCCACTTGCCCTCAAGAAAATCAAAGGGGAAGTCTTGCGACCAGAATTAACTTTAACGTTTTTTTTCTGAATATTTCTGATTTATTTTTTCATCCATGCAGTGAATGCTCGAGACTTCACTGGGGAAATTGGTATGGAGGAGCCTGACGGTTGAGCGGAGGTAGGATCAACATTGAGCGTTGACCCAGACTGGTTCAGCGATCATTAATTCAGCTTTGTTGCATCATTAAACTCCGTAACTCTTTAAGGCAATTTCCCCAATGATCTCCTCTGCGCTCACTATATAAACGAAAATATTTTTTAAAGGATGTTAATGATAATTCTTTGAGATTATTTTAGCAAATTTCTGGTAATGCTGGGGGTAATTTTGACTTAGGGTAATAGTGTGAAATGGGTGATATCGATTCAGCCGCACGTTATACATCTCTCCTGATTCAATGCAAATTAGGAGAGATGTCTGACGGGCGGCTGAATCAATAGCGCCCCTTTTACACTATTGCCTAAAGTCAAAATTACCCCCATTAAGTTTATAATTACTAGAATTTGGCAATTTGGAAAATGGGGGGAATTTTGCCAGCCCTAGGGAGGCGGGTATGGAGGCGGGACTGCTGGGAAAATGGCAGAAACTGGGAGCGGGTACCGACCCTGCTCCCAACCAGCCTCCGTGCCATCTTCCCAGGAGGCGGGTCCCTGACTCGCGCTGGGACCCGTCTCCTCGAGGCGGGAAGGGGATTACAGCCACTTAACTGCCTGTTAACAGGTAGTTAACAGGCAGTTAAGAGGCAGTTAAGAAGCTTATCTCCATTTTACCCACACAAGTGCGGGCTTCCCGACGGCTGCGAACCTCGCCAGGGTCAGCGAGGCGAGCAGTGGGTCTGCGGGGGTGAGAGGGATCGAAAATTGCGCTGTGGAGGTGAGTGATGGGTGCAAGTGTGGAGAGTTAAGTATGAGAGGTGAGTGTAAAGTGTTAGAAAAAGTTTACTTACCTTTGCTTCTTCCTGCAGGCTGCAACCGTTGGGGATCTGGAGGTGCCTCATCTCACCGGCAGAGATGACGGAATGGCTGCTGCATTCTCCGATGCAACAACCATCTGATTTCTGCTGAGGAGAGAGGTTTGGTGAGTCTTCAGTCCAAGGGCTCACCTTAGAGCAGAGACTGTCAGTGTTTGACAGCTTCTCAAAGCTGTCAAATGCTGACAATTCAAATTCAAATTCAAATCGCTTTATTGGCATGATAAGGTACATCTTATGTTGCCAAAGCATCATAATACATTTATGGTTTAGCACATAAACGCAGTTCTATTCATACAGCGTATAAACAGGTATATCCCTGAGTGTATAAATATACAATCGCATTATTTATATATACTCTTTTCTTAGTTTACTGGTTGTCCCTCTGTTCATGGCAAGCTGTAGCATAGTGTGCCGCCAGTGTTACACAGCTTCTCTCCTCCCCCAGTAGGTATGGGAGTTTTTGGTTGTCATTCAGATTTCTGAATTCAGGGCATATTTGTGAGAATTTTTGGTAGAAATTCTCCCTGATGCCCTGATATTTTCCACAGGCTGTGAGGAAGTGCATCTCTGTCTCCACTACTCCCTGACTGCAGTGAGAGCATATCCTGTCTTCTCTTGGCAGCCTGGTCTGCCTGTGTCTGCCTTTTTCGATCGCTAGGCTATGTTCGCTAAGTCTGTACCTTGTCAAGGTTCTTCTCAGTTTGTTATCCTTTACCATGGTCAGGTAATCAGCTATGTTGTATTGTCTGTTTAGGGCCAAGTAGCAATTGAGTTTGCTTTGGGTTTTTGTTGTTTCTGCCCAATATGTCAGATATTTTTCCTTTTGCTTAGCGACGATTGTGTTGGGTCGAATTCTTTGTACAAACGTCATACGCTGACGTCCTCTGTCACCGGCTTTCCCTTAATTGGCCGGCTGGGTTTAACAAAGTCAATCAAGGGAAAATAGCATGGGTTGGCTGGACGTCGTTGGGGGCGGGACTGAAACCCGACAAGCAGCAGTCCCGCCCCCAACTCGCCCCCATTGAGAAAATCCAGCCCAAAGTTTCAGCATCTGAGAAATATATAATCCCTGGTGACACCACAGGAACTGGATGGTGCAATGAGTTAGCGCACTGTCCTTTCCCCTCTGGGACTAGGTTTGACTCCAGCCAAGACTGCTTGAATGAAAGCTCCCTCTCTGATATCTGTAAGGAGTCCCTGGTGAAATGAATTGAGGGAAGGGGGTGGAGGTCCTAATTTGGCACCCAGTGGTTACAGGTCCACAGCACAAAACTGCTCACAAATTGACTGTGGATTTGCAATCTCATCAAAAAGGCCACGAGGACAGCTGGTGTGGGGAAGGGAAACGTGAGACTGATGGACTGGGGCATGGGCTTCTCATGGTGGGGGTTAAGTCTCATTGTTGAGGCAGAGAAGAGGGAACTTTTTATTCAAACAGAAAATGCTGGAGATACTCAGCAGGTCAGGCAGCATCTGTGAAGAGAGAAACCGAGTTAACGTTTCAGGTCGATGACCTTTCGTCAGAACTGGAAAAAAAGCAGGAAATGGAACAGATTTTTAAGCAAATGTCTCTTAATCTCTCCTGCCTACCAGCCTATCACAGACCTTCCCTTTTGTTCTTTCACCCCCTCCCCCATTTCCCAGCCCCTACACTTGCTTAAAAATCTGTTCCATTTCCTGCTTTTTTCCAGTTCTGACGAAAGGTCATCGGCCTGAACCGTTAACTCTGTTTCTCTCTTCACAGATGCTGCCCTGACCTGCTGAGTTTCTCCAGCATTTTCGGTTTTTATTTCAGATTTCCAGCATCTGCAGTATTTTCTTTTTGAACTTTTTATTTAGTCTTGCTGTACCTGTCCTGGGAGTGGACAATGTTGATGCTAGGTGCTAAAATGAAAAAGTATTCTCTTTTTGGGCCTCTTCTGGCCCTGTCTCCTCTTCCCGCTCCGAGGGGGGCCTGTCTTCCCTGTGGTTAAAATGGCAGTCGGGCCCTGGTGATCTCATCAGCACCTGATCTGCAGATTTAAAGATGGACCCTGCCGGCTTCTGAAATCGGGGCTTTAATCTCGGCTGACACCGCCAGGGCAGTACTGGGGGAGTGTTGCATTGTCGAAGGTGCCATCTTTGGGCGGGATGTTAAACTGAGGCACTGTCTCGCCAGAATGCAACTGATGGGCCTTCTCGCTATTAAATTGCTACAGAAATTGAGCCTTGAATTTTTTTTAAAATTGGGCCTACTATTATTGAAATAAACAAAGCAGAATATGGTGGGAGAGCAAGGGACGTTACCTGGTTCTGAAAGTGATGTTTGAACCCAGCTCCTTGTGATTGTTGACTAAAATATGAAAGGGGTGCCACACCTGCCCAAAAGCTGCCATGTTTCCGATGAATATTTAAAATGACGAAGAGCTGGAGAAAAGGGCGAAAATGAAAAGACTGTAACGTTTCCTGTTCCACTGACGTTATCGTTGCTTGACACAACCGCCGGGAAAGTCCCGCCGAAACCAGAAGTCGCCATGTGTGTGTTTCTAATAAAGATTCTGAACGAATGTAGTGAAATTGACACATTGGGCTGGGAGCTGGCGCGAGGAAGGACAATTTCACGCCAACTGATCATCGCCAGCGAGGCGATGGCAGGGGGAATCCAGTAAGTTTCTGAAGTTAAGTACACCAGCGTGCTTTGTGTTTGTGAACGCTTGTTATGCGATGACTTTGAATGAATGAATGAATGAACAAGAACCAGTTTTGCTGCCACTTTTTATTGTGATCTGTAATTATTTCTGTCGCTGATGCAAATACGATGCGAGCTGGGGATGATAAGGATAAAGAGTTTATGAACAAGAAAACCAGATTGGTCATTTAGATCACCACCAATGCTGCTCTGAAACAAGCGAGCGGGAGGTGTGTGAAAGGAATCCAGTCACCAGTTTCCCCTCTCTCTCCCCTCTCGGCAGAAGAGCTAACGTGAGCATATGCGCTGTGTTAGTTCACTGTCCAGCTTTACTCGTCTCATAAGAAATGTTTATTATGTAAAAAATAATTTATTAAGGTGGATTTTTGGTAACATTTACCAGTTTAGTTTCTATTGCTGTTTCCTATTGGGATCCATTCAAATAAATTCCTGTCTGCGCTATTTAAGGCAATCGTTAAACCAATGGGTTAAAATAGGCAGACTGGAATTTCTGTGAACATGTTAAGGAGTTTCACAATTTTTTTTCTAACTTCTCCACCCCCTTCCCCCTCACAAAAATCCAGGAAATTCTGATCATATATTCAACTGAAAATAAAAATAGCAGTTTAATTTGTTCTGTTTTACTTCTGTTTTACAAAAAACCCACTGGGCTGAAACTGGAAGTGGTGTGGGTGAAGGTTGTCCCAGTTTGAGCTACTGCAGTGTCTCTGTACTGTAGCTTGGTGAGACAGCGACTGTGATTGTCAGCATTTTCCCCAGCACAAAGAGTACTTGGCTGGGGGGAGAGGAGGAGAGAAGAGGCACCTGTAAAAAATGAAGGATCCACTTTCATCATTGTGCCCTTGGAAGAGTAATGGGTCAAACAGTCTTTTTCATACTCCTTGTGAAAACAGTGACCATTATAGATGGTCACTAAACCCCCTGAAGTTTATAGACGTTTTTGCAAACTTTTATTCAAACTACCTTTATACGTCATAGAATTGCTCTCATTTTTCTTTCGATTTTTTTTATTTTCGTCTCCCAAAGACCTTCATGCTGGGGCATGCTTTTCCACAGGCACTGACCACCTACCAGTAGTCGTACTATAATCTGTGAGTCAGGCCTCTCTTTCGTGCTTCCTGCTGGTCAGGACAGCCTGGAATTGGAAGGTTCATCGGTGCAGGCCTCTCATTCTCTGGCCTAGAGGTGGGCTTTTCTTCCAAAACAACCGGACAAGTAGAGTAGTCCGACGGGGCATTCTTGCTGAGATTGGAGCACAAGCTTTGATTGAAACTGAAGTCCACATGCTTCAGGCAGAGGGGCTCTTGCATAATAGGAATAGGACTACCTCTTAATGTCTCTTCACTTCCCTTTTTGTTCTTTCATCCCCTCCCCCATTTCCCAGCTCCAAAACTGCCTTTTAATCTGTTTAATTTCCTGCCTTTTCTCTCAGTTCTGATGAAGGGTTTCGACCTGAAATGTTAACTCTATTTCTCTCTCCACAGATGTTGCCTGGCCTGTTGAGTTTTTCCAGCGTTTTCTGTTGTTATTTCGGATTTCCAGCATCCGCAATATTTTGCTATCATAGGAATAGGAAGGAATGTTTGTCCGATCCAGCCCTCCTATCAGTGCCTACTGTGTAATAAGAACAGAAAATGCTGGAGAAACTCTCCAGGTCAGGCAGCATCTGTGAAGAGAGAAACAGAGTTAACGTTTCAGGTCGATGACCTTTCGTCAGACGAAAGGTCATCGACCTGAAACGTTAACTCTGTTTCTCTCTGCACAGATGCTGCCTGACCTGCTGAGTTTCTCTAACATTTTCTGTTTTTATTTCAGATTTCCAGCATCTGCAGTATTTTCTTTTAGTACCTACTGTGTGTTTGCTATGGTGGTTAGGGGGCAGGGGGCCTATCCATAGTGGTAAAGAAGATCCTGTGTTAAAACTATAAGTCCTATAAATCAGTTTTAATAGAAAGCTTTCACTGATACTGTGAATGCTGGGATAGCCTCGCCTCCACAGTTGCCTCTTGTTCTCTCTTCCTCTCCAACAACTAGAAAGTAACACTTGCAAAAACGCACAGCCAGACAGGCTGCAAGGAGAGAAAGAGAAATAGAGAGCAAGAGCAGGAAGAGAAAGACAGGGAGAAGAGGCGAGAGAATGAAGATGTTAGCGGTGGTTGACTGTCCCCAGGGCCCCATATGATGGATGCAGCTCGTCACGTTTCGGCATGCTAAATTGTTAAGTGAGTGGACCCCTCGGATATACGGCTGGTGACTGAGAATCTCACATCCAGAAATTGCCCAGTGTTGGCAGCCTGACTGCTGGAAACCAATTTGAAGAATTGGAAGTTGTGGGGGAGGGACTAGATATAGTTGCAGCAACAGCTGTGACTTCTGTTTGGCTTCAGACTCTGGAAATCCTGTACGAACAACTTTGTTTATAAAAAGAAAAGCCTTTTGGATTTGAGGCTCAAAAGAACAGATTTAAAAACGAGGACACTAAACTGCCCCGAGGGGGGAAAAAAAAAATGAAGCAGGATCTCGGATCAGCTCATCGTGCTGGATGGAGAGCTGAAAGCATAAGCAGTGGTGCTGTAGAGGAGGCCGGTCCCAGTCCTCCTACCATATGGGCCCGAGGAGCAGGAGGGGGCAAGAAGGGTAATGAGGGGGAAACAGTTTTAAAAAGCCGCAGAAAGGGACTTCTCGGCCAGATGAGGTCAGCCACATGTACTGGGTTTTTTTGGGGCCCTGTGAGTAAACATTGCTTTCCTAACTGATGGGAAATACTGCTTTACATAGGATATACGGCACAGAAACAGGCCATTCGGCCCAGCCAGTCCATGCCGGTGTTTATGCTCCACTCGAGCCTCCTCCCATCTTTCCTCATCTAAATCTATCGGCATAACCCTCTATTCCCTTCTCCCTCATATGCTTGTCTAGCCTCCCCTTAAATGCATCGATACTATTCGCTTCAACCACTCCCTGGGTAAAGAAGTTTCTTCTGAATTCCCCATTGGATTTCTTGGTGACTATCTTATATTGATGGCCTCTAGTTATGCTCCTCCCCACAAGTAGAAACACTCTCTCTGTATCCACTCTATCAAAACCTTTCATAATTTTAAAGATCTCTATTAGGTCACCCCTCAGCCTTCAAGAGAAAAGGGGGGCGATTTTGTTAATGGAGGCGGGTCTGCTGCTTGGCGGGTCGATGTCCCGCCTCCATCGATTTGTGGCCAACCCATGCTATTTTCCCTTGGTTGACCTTGTTAAGCCCGCCCAGTGGGCTTAGCAGGCCAATTAAGGGAAAGCTGGTTGCAGAGAATGTCAACGTATGATGTTTCATCTGTCAAAATTTTTTGACAGATGAATTGTCATCGTTTGACAGCTCTGTGAAGCTGTCAAACAGTGACATTCTCTGCAGTTTGATGAGGTCTTGAATTCAGGACCTCATCAAACTTCTTTCTTTTACAGAAATGAGATGGTTGTTGCACCGGAGAATGCAACGGCCATCTCTCATCTGCAACACGGAGGTCCGAGACTCTTCGCATAGAAACCGACTGAAGCCTGCAGGAAGAAACAACGGTAAGTACACTTTTACTAACATTTTGCACTTACCTCAGATACTCACCTCTACACTCTTGCACCCATCACTTACCTTCACACCACACTTTTGTACCCCCCCAACCCCCGCAGACCCAGTACTCGCCTCGCTGAGCTGGCGGGTTTTGGAGTCTTCGGGAAGCCCGCACTTGTGAGGGCAAAAAGGGGATAATCCTATTTTCTGCCTGTTAACTACCTGTTAACAGGCAATTAATAGGCTTTAATCCCTTCCCGCCTCCAAGGAGACGGGACCCGGCGCGGGACAGCTACCCGCCTCCTGGGAAGATGGCATGGAGGCGGGTTGGGGGCAGGTGCCCAAATTCTGCCATTTTCCCGGCAGTCCCGCCTCCATACCCGCCTCCCCAGGGCTGGCAGAATCACCCCCCAAGAGACCCAGCCTGTTCATCCTTTCCTGATAGGTATACCCTCGCATTTCTGGTATCATCCTTGTAAATCTTCTCTGCACCCTCCCCAGTGCCTCTATATCCTTTTTATAATATGGCAACCAGAACTGTACGCAAGTGTGATCTAAACAAGGTTCGATACAGGTTCAGCATAACCTCCCTACTTTTCAATTCAATCCCTCTAGAAATAAACCCGAGTGTTTGGTTTGCTTTTTTTATGGTCTTGCTAACCTGTGTTGCAACTTTTAGTGATTTGTGTATTTGTACTCCAAGATCCCTTTGTTCCTTGACTCCACCTAGACTCGCACGCTCCAAGTTCTTCCTACCAAAATGTAATAACTCACATTTATCTGTGTTGAACTTCATTTGCCAATTATTTGCCCATTCTGCAAGTTTATTCATGTCCTCCTGTCATTTGTTGCAGTCCTCCTCAGTACTGACTATCCCCCCCCGCCCAATTTGGTATCATCCGCAAATTTAGAAATTGTGTTTTTGATTCCAAAGTCTAAATCGTTAATGTAAATTGTGAACAGTAGTGGTCCCAACACTGATTCTTGTGGAACACCACTACCCACCTTCTGCCACTATGAATAGCTACCCTTTACTTCCACTTTCTGCTTTCTGTCTTGAAGCCAGCCAGCAATCCAATCTGCTACTTGTCCCCTGACTCTGCATTCTCTGACCTTGTTCATCAGTCTATTATGGGGTACCTTATCGAAGGCCTTTTGAAAATCACATCTACTGCATTACCATTGTCTACTCTCTCTGTTACCTCTTCAAAAAATTCAATGAGGTTGGTCAAGCAAGATTTTCCCTTTTGAAATCCATGTTGACTATTCATTATTCTACTTGTTGTTTCTGGATGTTTTTCTATTCTCTCCTTTAGTAGAGATTCCATTATTTTTCCTACCATCGATGTTAAGCTGACTGGTCTATAATTCCCTGGACATGTTCTATTTCCCTTCTTAAATATAGGTATTATGTTAGCTATCCGCCAGTCCTCTGGCACTACACCTTTTTCTAACGAATTATTAAATATTTATAGTAATGCCTCTGCTATCTCTTCCCTAGATTCTTTTAAAATGTGTGGATACAATCCATCCGGACCAGGGGTTTTATCCTCTTTTGAGTTTGATTAGTTTATTTAATATATCCCCTTTTTTATTTTAAATGCATTTATCTCATTACTAATCTCATGATCCAATGTCATGTCCACCTGTTCTATCTCCCTGGTAAATACCGAAGCAAAATAACGATTTAATATTTCTGCCATCTCTCTATCGTTACCTGTGGTATTATCCTGTCCATCCTTTAATGGCCCTATTCCCATCCCAACCTTCCTTTTTTATTGATGTGCCTGTAAAATATTTTACTATTTTGTTTCATGTTCCTTGATAATTTAATTTCATAGTTCCTCTTTGCCTTCCTAATTGTTTTTTTGACTTCTCTCCTAATCTCTTCGTATTCTCCCTTATCATGCACTCCTCTGCTGTCTATGTACTTAATGTATGCCTCTTTCCTTACCCTCAATTGTTCCTTTATGGCTTTATTCATCCATGGAGTCTCATTGGTCTTTAGTCTGTACAATAGCATTGAGTAGAAGGCCGGGTAACAGCAGGAACTGTTTTTTTTTACACACGTCTACCCACTGATACCATGTGGGCGACACGGAAAATAGAACACGGCTGCCTCCCATTGCTGGAGCCTGTTCTATTTACACGCACAGTCATTCACACGGCACCATTGGTCATGCAAACAAATAACCTTCTCTGGGTGTCTGCGACAAGAATGTGGAGGTGACGGCTCAAAACCTTGCTGGCCTCGCAATTGTAACCGGAATTGAGTTTCTGCGGCTCGGCTGGGGGGAGGGGTGTTGCTGGTGTCACAGAAAGTCACTCCTCCGTAACAAAGGTGTTACTGAGTCACAGCGGACTGTGAGATTTTCAGTGTTAATGTCAGTAATATAGCAACTAGTTTCTAGGAATAATACAGCTCTTAACACTCTTATTTACAGTAAGTAATATTCAAGTCTGTTGATTTACTGTTGTATTGAGAAGATTACTTGGGGTACAGCAACTAAACCTGAGTTAGTGGATTGAGCCAGGATTGAACTGACGATTACTGGGGTGCAGACCACGATCGCGGTGGGGGGCGAGGGTCTTTTCCATGACCCAGCCTGGATTATGTGCTCAACTCCTGGAGTGGGGCTTGAACCCACAACCTTTAAAATGGAACTGAATCAATACCTGTTGAGAAAGGGAATTGAGGGTTCTAGAGGTGTTCCTGGATATTAATTACCTTGTTTGATGCTACCTCTGGTGATAGTCCAGTAAACCTATTACTCCATTGGCTCTACTAAACCTATTACTCCATTGGCCCTACTAAACCTATTACTCTATTGACCCTACTAAACCTATTACTCTATTGACCCTACTAAACCTATTACTCTAGTGACCCTCCTAAACCTATTACTCCATTGGCCCTACTAAACCTATTACTCTATTGACCCTACTAAACCTATTACTCCATTAGCCCTACTAAACCTATTACTCTATTGACCCTACTAAAACTGTTACTTCATTAAGCCACATTTTCTCTTTCAGATTCTGAGTGATCTGTTGTACATTTCCAGCATTATCTGCCTTTATTTCAAAAATCCATTTTTTCTTTTTATCGATCCTGCTTCCTTTTATTGACCAGTTGAAATCCAGTTGCAAAATTGGAAACATAATTGATGTTCTTCCTTTTTATGTGTACCTGTTACTTTGTTGCCTAGTTTATTTTTGTTGTCAAGCAACACAGGTCTGACAAATTAATAGTGAAGCCTTTTAGCCCCTCCAGCTCGCCCCATCGGCCATCTTGCTTCAAGACTTGATCAGGCCATTTTCCTTTTCCTGCCCTGAACCCTATTCCTTCACTCTTTGTTAAAGTCGGACTCGATCCTATTTCCATTTCAATGTGTCGATTAAGTGCCACCTGCACTAAACATCATTATACACGTTGACCTCTCGTTTTATATTTGCCATCAGTTGTAGCCATGTAGTACTCCTGATGTCAGTGATGCTCTTTAATACAAAGGTCCTGACCTTCAGAGATGGGACTGTATCAGAGACTCTTGAATATATGGGTCTGGCAAGCTTCAGTTATAACTAAAAGCACGGAGGTGGGTTCCCTCCTTTCAGGAATGGGAGTCACAGGACTGTGGCCGGGATTAGGAGCAGCAGGAATCAAAATAAATAGGGAAGGGGAGTGCATGGAGATTGACATGAATCAGTCATTCATGAAAGAAAGACTTATGAAATAATACTGAGCGGCCTACGGGTGGCGCTGTCCAGGGAGAGTATAAATACTCGGGCACGGGCCCAGCTTGCGCAGGACATTCTTAACAGGAACTAGTGAAGGACACAACTAGACCTCCATGTTGATTAAAGCTTTGTTTAATGCTTAGACCAAGTGTTTAGTAGTTTTCTTACGTCAGTGATCATGGGTTTCCATTTGAGCTTTGTTCCCCTGAGACCTCTTTATATAATGTAACGTGGTAATAGTATCAATAAATTGTTCCTTAAAAGGATTTTAGCTTGTGGCATCTTTAATTTATAATCTTGACTTATGGCTTTACACACAATCCCTCATGCTCATTGTAACCTGGGACCATGGCCATCCCTTCATGTTCTTTTTTTCCTATGAGAATTAATTTGAGCTTCTTTCCCTCCGTACATGTTGACGGAAAGGGCTTACTCACATCCCCCTGCCTATTTCAGTTGTGTGGCTTTGTACATTGCAGGTTCCAACCGTCCCTGAATTCCCATAATCATCCCAAGTATTTCCCTAATCATTCTGCAGAGCAGATTGCACCGGTTTTCATCCTGGACAAAGACCTGGTGCATATGTAGCGCCGTACATGAGCTGTACAATTACACCGAGTGCGTTGGGTGACAAGTGGAAGGATGGTGGTGCCTTAAAGAGATTTTGAACTTTGGGAAGCCTGGCTATGTATTGCACTGCAAACAGGAAGTTGAGTACTTTCAGTACTGAAACCCAGTGAAACCAATATTATGGGTTCCTGTGAACCCTAACCATAAATGAAACTCCTTTTAGGAGCAATATCGGTATTGCCATGGTTACTGAGTTTTATTCCTCTCTGCCCACCCGCCCCCACTACATGCACTCACAGGAACGAGATCTTTAGGAACACCAGTCGGAGAGATTCCCAGCGCTCTCATATCTGCAGGAATTACTATAATTTATAGGACAGGTGACCTGTATACAGTATCGAAAGTTAAATAAGGAAAGCTGGCAATCTCCAGGGAGATGAGAGAGATGGTGATCCATTAATATGCTATAAACAGATTGTAGTGATTTTAAAACTGGGACATTATAGGATGAATGAAACAGAGATGCAGGATCTGGACATTTAACCAGGCCTCCACAAACTAGTGATTTTCATCCCATGAGCCTGATGCAGAAGCAGTACTCGTGGGTTAATGTGACACAGCAGTCTCCACCAGTGGGACATATATATTTCTTTAATATCTAATCAAATATCGCCAACAATTTCTTGGTTTTTAGGTGTGGGTTACACAGGGGAAAATATAGAGAATGAAGACCACCTCACCTATGGCAAGTGGCTTAAACAAGTTAGAGAGGCTGTGAAGAGTCAGAATGTGAGAATCGCAGGGGATTTTAATATCAAACAAGCAAAGAGGAGAGATCAGGAACAAGTGAAAGGGAGGGACAAAAATGAAGGCCATTTAATAGCAGTAATCGGGGATAGCTTTTTAATACATGCAAAGCTAGACAGATGTTCGATCTTCAAACTCTTCAGAAATGCCTAGTATCCCCATACCCTTGAGTTCTAATGATCGTTGTACCATTACAATGTGTTGGAGTTCAAATGTACCACAGTTTTCTTTTCGGAAAACACACCTGTCAGTCATTATTTACACTAAGCTCATGGTCTACAGAGCAGCAGTGATACCCGCCCTGCTGTATATCGATCTTCAAACTCTTCAGAAATGCCTAGTATCCCCATACCCTTGAGTTCTAATGATCGTTGTACCATTACAATGTGTTGGAGTTCAAATGTACCACAGTTTTCTTTTCGGAAAACACACCTGTCAGTCATTATTTACACTAAGCTCATGGTCTACAGAGCAGCAGTGATACCCGCCCTGCTGTATGCCTCAGAGACATGGACCATGTACAGCAGGCACCTCAAAGCACTGGGGAGGTACCACCAACGCTGCCTCCGCAAGATCCTGCAAATCCATTGGCAGGACAGGCGCACCAACGTCAGTGTTCTTGCTCAGGCCAACATCCCCAGCATCGAAGCTTTGACCACGCTCGATCAGCTCCGATGGACGGGTCACATTGTCCGCATGCCCGATACGAGACTCCCAAAACACGCGCTCTACTCGGAGCTCCGACACGGCAAGAGAGCCCCAGGTGGGCAGAGGAAACGCTTCAAGGACACCCTCAAAGCCTCCTTGGAAAAAGTGTAACACCCCCACCGACACCTGGGAATCCCTGGCCCAAGACCACACAAAGTGGAGGAGAAGCATCCGGGAAGGCGCCGAACACCTCGAGTCTCTTCGCCGGGAGCAAGTGGAAGCCAAGCGCAGGCAGCGCAAGGAGCGCACGTCAACCCAAGCACCCCGCCCGCCCGCCCCTTCAACCACCGCCTGCCCCACCTGTGACAGAGACTGTAGGTCCCGCATTGGACTCATCAGTCACCTAAGAACTCATTTTTAGCGTGGAAGCAAGTCCTCCTCGGTTCTGAGGGACTGCCTAAGAAGAAGACACCCATACCAGAAGGACATAAACAGAGAAGAGAGCACACTCCAGCTGGTATAGAGTTGCAGGCGAGCAGTGAAGTATCTCATTGCACGTGTCATCGTCGTACGTGTCTTCACACTGTTCCCTTTGGGGAACTGTATGAAGTGGTGGAAGGATTTCTGGCCATGATTAACGCTCCTTCCGTGACCGTAACCATCTTCGTACCAGCCATTAGGGTGGTTAGTCCTTTGGCGGGAGAGTTTTACGGGCTCCCACAACCCATACGACGGGGGGGGGGGGACCACCCACACCCACGGACGCAAGTATCCCGCTGGATGTCAACCCAGAATTTAGAGCCGGAGCTCCGACTCCACTTGCCGGGACTGTCTGGAGCGGGGTTCGAAACCCTACGCCTTCTGGCCCAGCGGCGGGGATGCAACCGCTACGCCAAAGGCCCACTTCATTGCACGTGTGAAGAACCGTTAACTTAAAGAGACACTCGCACCAGAATCCAGTAGAATTTAGATTTTTTTTTCTCCCTTGCATAAATTCAAAATTAATTTTGGAGGTTGGTCCCAGGTCTGATGAGACTTGTAGCAGAGAGGGAGGTAAACCTCACCGCGTACACTCCTGTTAAAGAGGACCAGCAACCCTCTTAACAGCTGGGCTTGCTCCAAGTGACCACGTCCTCTTTCAGATTTATTGTGTCGCAGGTGACACTGACCTTCTATCTGTTTTAAGGTGGATATATCTGTTTTAAGGCAGATTCTCTTGTTTTAAGTGGGCATCACATTTTAGGGTGGGTTCACCTGTTTTCAGGTGGATTTATTTGTTTTGTTTTAAGGTGGATTTATTTGTTTAAGGTGGATTCACTTGGTTTCCATGTCGATTCACTTGTTTTAAGACGGCTTTACATTTTAGGGTGGATTCACTTGTTTTTGGGTGAAGTCAGCTGTTTTCAGGTTTATACATGTGTTTTCAGGTGAATTCACTTGTTTTTTTGGGTGGATTCACTTGTTTTAATGTGGATTCAGCTGTGTTAAGGTGCATTCACTTGGTGGTAGAACTCTCTTCCATAAACGGCAGTTGATGCTAGGTCAATTGTTAATATTAAATCTGAGATTGATAGCTTTCTGTTCACCAAAGGTATTAAGGGATATGGGGCAAAGGCGGGTATATGGAGTTAGGTCGCAGATCAGCTGTGATCTCATTGAATGGTAGAACCGCTCGAGGGGCTGAATGGCCTCCTCCTGTCCCTATGTTTTGAGTGGATTCCCGTGTTTAAAGGTGGATTCACTTTGATGCTACCTATGTTGATAGTCAACTGAAGCCAATACTCCATTAGCCTTACTAAAGATGGATTCACTTGTTTTAAGGTGGATTTATTTGTGTTAAGATGGATTCACTTATTTTAGCGTGGATTTATTTGATTTAACGTGGATTCACTTGTTTGCTGGTGGATTCATGTGTTTAAAAGTGGATTCACTTGTTTAAAGATGGATACACATATTTAAAGCTGGATATATCTGTTTTAAGGTGGAGTCGCTTGTTTTAAGATGGCATCACATTTTAGGGTGGATTCACCTGTTTTCAGGTGGATACGATGTGTTTTCAGGTGAATTCACTGGTTTTCAAGGTGGATTCATGTGTTTTTCGGGTGGATTTGCTTGTTTTAATGTGGATTCAGCTGTGTTAAGGTGCATTCACTTGTTTTAGGGTGGATTCACTTGTTTGAAGGTATTAATTTTCTCTCTCCCTGCCCCCCCCCCCCCGTAACCAGGCAACAGAACCAACCTGAAAATTCTCAACAAATGAGGTCAATTGAAGTTGTATAACTCTGTTTCTCTCTCCACAGATGCTGCCTGACCTGCTGAGTATTTCCAGCATTTTCTGTTTTTATTTCAGATTTCCAGCATCTGCAGTATTTTGCTTTTGTGTTATTGTATAACAAGGCGATCTTCAAGTGATCCCATTACCAAGCTAATGATCAAGCTTTCGGCACAGATCAAGTAGGTTCCCTTCTGTCTTTGGTGACCCACTAATGTAGTCGTTAGACAGTAAAGTAGAGAAGTTGTAAATCTCCCCTGCCAGATGCAAGTGCGGTCGGAGGTAGAGCTTCAATGTTGTAGGCCTGATTCAGTACCCTGTGACATGAATCAGTCATTCATGAAAGAAAGACTTATGAAATAATACTGGGCCTGCGGGTGGCGCTGTCCAGGGAGAGTATAAATACTCGGGCACGGGCCCAGCTTGCGCAGGACATTCTTAACAGGAACTAGTGAAGGACACAACTAGACCTCCATGTTGTAAAACAGTTGATTAAAGCTTTGTTTAACGCTTAGACCAAGTGCCTCGTAGTTTTCTTACATCACCCTGTGTCTAGCAAGGTTCCTGGCAGCAGAGCCTCATCATTTCTTTTGATAAGTATTTGCTGGATAGTCAACCATGAGTAGCATTACATCCCATTCCTAACCTAACCTGATGTCTACCGCACACAGCGCTTGTCAGCTGGAGCCAGTTCATAGAGACCAGGGATGGAAACTCTGGCTGATTTCACCCCTTCCCCCCACCACCCCGCGCCCCCCCCCCCCCCGCCCAACATGTCAGAGGAATGGTATGTGGTGCATGAGGGTGGGGAAGAGGTTGAGAACCTGAAAAATAAATGGGCAGAGCCAGCAATAAATAAATCAATAAATACATTAATTTGTGTTGTTATATCTCCTGTGTTTGGGCAGGAATCCATTGCAATCACAGTCATATTTAACCAGGATTACCTTGTAGAAACTATCCAAAACAAATACAATTAAAGTCTAGGGCCAAGTTAACAGTAATACATGCACCATAGTGAGCTTTAGAAAGACTACAATGCCAGTACACTGTGCTTGGTTGCTGTGATCACCATCTGTTTTTAAAGGTACTGTTACAGTTTCGTCATATTCCTACTTTTAAAAACAATGTTCTCCTCTCCTCCCATGGAAGTGGTGACTTCACAAGATAATTAAAGTTGAGGAAGGCCATTCAACCCATCTTACTTAATCCATCCAGAATGGCCCTAAACCTCTCCCATTGCAGCATCCAATTGGTTCTTAAGGGATTCCAGGGTTTTCAAGGTTTATCACAGCCAAGCCGATTGTCTCCTTACCCAAATCCACATGTTTACTTTTCAGAAGGGGTTACTGCATTGTAGACAGGAGCACAAAACCATGATTACTTTTTCCCCCTCCCCTAGCCTGGAGACAGTGAGGCCAATTGTCTCGCCCATATTGCTGTCCTGGGTAGGATCAGCTAGCACAGCACAGGGATTAAACCTGGGATTTTCCTGCTCTGTCTGGCTCAGTCCCAACCAGTGTGTCAGATTGACTGCTGACTTCACTGAAGGAGCCAGATTTCCGGATTAGGGAAATCTGGCTCCTTCAGTGAAGTAGAAGTCAATCTGTAAATGCGTTGGGGAGCCAGACATTCTAGATGTTCAGACTCGAGTTATCAACTGATAAAGTGGCATTGGCTAACCTTTGAACTCTTGCTTTCCACCAGTGTTAAGGAGATGGAAGAAGCATTTGGACTGTT